>NC_057356.1:47777266-48389051 GCF_016509475.1 Prionailurus bengalensis
GGCTGTGAAATAGTAAAGCATACAGCTTGAATTGCAGGATCTACATTTGAACATTCAAGATTCTAGATTTCATACATAACTTTATAACCATTCCACTTCACAGAAACCCTTCAGAAAGGAAAACTGTTGAAGACTCTTAAGCTTTTACAATGCTTTCCTTTCATGTGGGAGCCATATGTGTGCAGGATGCTATGGTGCCAGGTATGTGTGGTCCCAAGTTATGAGTGATACTATCCAAAATATTGATAGCATCTAAACCTGTTTTTACTAGAATGTGAAAACCTGTTAACATGTTACTAAAGCAGAGCCTAATTTGTTCAAGTTGTCTTCTATGTGGGTTGATATTTTTTTGTTCTTCCTCAATGTACTTCTTTGTCTTTTTCAGTCTGTATTGTTCTTTCACTTCCCAGTGTTGATATTTCTCTTGCCCTCCTCTATAAGAAATGAGTAAAACCTATAGATCAGAGAATGTAGATCTGTCTCAAGGATCTCAGATTCCACTTTGGGATAATAATATATACTATTTCCAAGGGGAGTTAAAGTGTCAACCATCCAAGAGACAAAACTAACTTTTTACATAATTTCACATATTAACCGATACAGGAAAAATTTATTTGCAAGATTTCATTAACTATTTTAAGTTCAACAGCAAATGGCTTGGGAGAAAGAAAAACACTAATTATTTCTCTAAACATCAAGTCCAAAATCTATTCATGATCCCAGGCCACCATCTGAAGACTGAGTAAAAAACATCAACTTTGTAAATACTTGAGTGCCATTGTTATGATGAAGTAATGACACATAAAGGAACATGTAGAAAGATTTTATTAAAGACAGGACAAGTCTTAATGAGTCTCATGACTCACAAACACAACTATCTCACCTTTTGGAGGGCCAAGTATTACTGGACCTGGTGGACAAAACCACTGATCTCAGCATTCCTTACCATTATATTCCATGTGAATTAATCAGTTACATGGAATTGGTGAGCACTTGGCTTTCATTAAGCAATCAATCCTGAGTACACTCAGAATTATTTTCCATACTTCACAAATAGACATCGAAAATATACGAACTATCCAATATATATGATTAAGGCAACACAGATGCTAAAGAAGGAAAATTGTGTTTCCTCTTTCATTTGCCAACACAAGAGAACATAATTAACAGCTGGGAATATGTAAACATGCCTAATTAGTAAATGTTTTTCTGCTTAATAAAATTTATTTGGGGGATAGTGAACTGCTATACGCTCAGTTACTTATGTCCCAACTTTTAGATATATTGTTCCCATTCTTTAATCAAAACTAGAAATTAAGCTACAATCAAAATGTCATTCATGCAACAACAGTTTATTGAACACCATCATCCATCAAATTATGTTATCCACCAAATAATCTATGCAACATTTCATAAAGAAATAGAAAAGACAAATACATAAGGCTTATGAGTTTTAAATATTGTGTACAGATAACCTGAATAATAGTATAAAGTTTAAAATGACACAGACCTTCCATTACTCAGTCCCTTCATTAAGAACTTAAGCATCTATGTAATTAAACTTTCCATGTCTTATTAATGCCTGATTTGTTTAATCTCCACCTTTTTTCTTACACTGACTCCCCAGCATCCACTTTTAAGATATTTTGCATTTTTAAGAAAATCTTATATCATCGGTGAAACAAACGAAATACCTGGAACTGAAAACCTCATTTGAAAAAGATTAACTTTTTTTTTCAGCTGCAAATTCCAACAATAAAGGTATTGCTAAAGGAGGGATTAATGTTAAAGTAATTCTGTGTCTACAAAAACTGACCTCAAAGGAATTAATTACACAAAACATATTAGGTACCAGTTCAAGTAAATCTTCAATTTAAAATGTCAATTGCAAAACATAAATCTCTTTGATAAGTTTTAAGTCATGGTGTTAAAGTTGCAACCTGCAGTCTAAACCAATTACAAAGAAAACACTCAAATCATGGTTTTTTAAAAAATATCTTTAACATATGCTTTACTTTCTTTAACTTATCTATACTATGTAACAATTTTATGCAACATTTTCAGATTAGAGACTGGTTCCAGATATTTTAAAGGTATTACAAGTTTACTTCAAATCTAAGTGTAGTATCTGCCTGAGTAATAGCCATATTACCTCCCAAAAGCGTTCATTTAAGTAGGATCATTTATAAAGACCTTTTAAAGTCCTGTGAGGGGGCAAAGTTCCATCAAAGCCATCTGAGTCGTGTGTGTGTAAAATATAAATGTGTGTTTTTATATATAAAATGTGTTGTATACACACACATACATATATACTAACACATTAACATATTAAAGTTAGAACAACGTAAAAGAGGCGTTTAATTTAACATTTGTTGACAGATGTTTATCGACTTTGTGCAAAATGTCAGTGATGCATATGAGAAGGCAATGTTTGTAGCACACAGAAACTATTATTTGTTCCCAGTGCCTTTACTTGTCCACTGTGTAATCCTCCATAAATTACCTGATACCCACTCCCTAATCCCATACCCATCCCCCATCACTTTTCTTAATCTACAAAATGGGTAGTAATATTTGACTGCAAAATCATTTATGAACTTCACATGGGAAAGTCTGTACTAAATACACAAATATAGCAAGTGTATTTTGCCATTATGAATAATAAATTGTGTTTTCAGTCTGTTTTCTTTTTTTCACTAAATCTTATTAACTTGACATATTTCCCCTTAATAAAATGAGTCATTAACTTCCTTTTTAAAATTTCTGATATATGTGCATAAGCACTTTTCAATTTTGTGGTGAAATATATCAAGAAAGAAATGTTTTTAAAAATGCACAGTATACAGTATATATCATTTATGTTGTACTTATATAACTTACATAACTTATAACATTTGTGTCATGACTTATATGTCATTCTGTGAAATTTTAAAAATTTAATTACATCATGTATAGTAACATTTAAAGTTCAGAGTTTGTCATAGTCATCTTTTCTTTCTGAGGCTTTCATAACCACCCCAAATGTCCTTGCTGATCCACTGAAATAATAAAAAAGGAGGGATATCCTTTCTTTACTATAGAAGTTGTAAAAGAAAAAAGAGATTCTATACTAGAATGATGTTTGCAAATAACAAAAGGTACTTTTGAAGGTATTTTTAAAAAGTGAGGCATCATCTCCAGAAAATAGATTGTAGCATATTAGAAAAACCAGGTAGTATTCATCTGAAAATTCTAAAGAATGTAAGGGTGTCAGTAAGTTATTGGCTAACAAAAATGAGCCTGTATCATTAAAAGAGACCATAAAGGAAAAAGGCAGTTGATAGAAGTTGAATCCATTTCGTGAAGTGTTGCTAATATTAGGTCTTTGTTGAACTTATTGGCACGAACTAAAATTAATCACACTAATAAGAACTATAAAACTTATAGATAATGAAATAAAGAGGGAATAATCACATTTCCCAAAATGGCAAATTATGTTTCTCCCATTTTGAAAAAATTATAATCAAAATTTTTCATGTTATATGTATCTACATAATGATGCCTATAAATAAATATTTTAAAGTTTTAGATATTGCACACAAATGAATTAATTTTATACACTTAAAATAGATCATGTCATTTATACCTCAAATTTTTATATTTCAGTTCTTATACAAATGAAGACAAGTAGGTTCCTTTGGTTAGCATAGTTTAACATAATTATTAAAAGACCAGAATATATGGTTTAGCCTTACAGCATGCAAATACCAAAATATTGGTCATTAAAATCTGGAGATAAGAAACCCAATAATGATGAGTGGAAATCACTCATTTAACAAAAATGATAAAATTCAAATTTAAAAGTTAGAAGCTATACATAGCAAAGGAAACATGTGACCATCTGTGAGCATAAGCTATTTGGAAGTTAATTTTTTTAGTTATATAGACATTTTTGTTGTGATATAGTGGTGATAGAATAAATGAACAATATTTCTCTTCATTAAAATAAATGATCTATATCGTGGCTTTCTAGCATCTTATTTTCAAGGAAGTCAAATACTATAATTTGATCTCACTTGATCTCAAATAAATTTTGAGGACTTTTTTCTTTAGCCTTCTATGAAAATACAGCAAAGGTTCTTACAAAGCTGGGGTTTAAGAAAGGGAGAGATGTTCACATTATAGACTTTTTATGTTACAGTGAGATAAATACATTGTACATTAGAGGCATGGTATAAAAATACCAGGATTTTTAGGAATAGGGATTTTTCTTACATATGTTTGGCAATTGTTCAGAGTTAAATAGAATAAACTGTCCCCCAACAGACTGAAAATGAATGACCTGTATTATATGGATTAAGACTTTTCAAAGAATTAGAACACAGTAAATTCATTTATCTATGAAGTTTTACTGAACAGCACCTAACCTGTCTTTGATGATTCAGAAGGTACTTCACAAATTTTTGGTACCTTTGAATTAATATTTATGAACCTTCATTACCACTATAATTAAGACATACGAGGTATCAATTAATAGAGAACTCCAGTGAGAGAATGCCACGTCAACTAAGCTTTATCTCTGCACAGACATCCCATTCTTGTCTGCCCACAGTACCAATATTACTATTTGCAATTTTGACAGCTCCTTGCTTATAAATATAAAATCCCCAAATTCAAGAGGAGGTACTTTTTTGAATCGAAGTTTTTTCTGACCTTCTTTTTTCCTATTTTTGCTGGTAAGACCATGTGAAGTTCTCAGTGTTCATGGTCATAACTCCCTATTTGGTAATTGCCAAAGAAATTTATCAAGTTGGCCAAAACACAGATGGAGAACTAAGTGGATACCGATATGAAACAGAGAAAGAGTGATCACTCTTAGTCTCACCTTTGACACCATGTGGACACATGCCACTGATGTGATTTGACCCTCAACACTGGGACTCCCATAGGCTCAAGAGGTGGGAGTCAATATTGTTTTAAAGGGAAGATTCTAATCACACAATTCCTATCAGAGTTTTTAATCTTTTTTATGTATAGTCCTTTGGCCCTTATTCATGGCTTGTACCCTCTGTATTTTTTTTAATCACCAAATCTTCTATTTATTAACTTTAATTTTAATTCCAGTATAGTTAACATACAGTTTATATTAGTTTCAGGTGTACAATATAGCAATTCAACAGTTCCATACATTACATTACTCAGTGCTCATCATGAGAACTATGCTCTTTAATCCACATCCCATATTTTTCCCATTTCCCCACTCCCACCCCTCTGGTAACATCAGTTTGTTCTCTATAGTTAAGAGTCTGTTTCATGGTTTGTCTCTTTTTTTTCCCCCTTTGTTCATTTATTTTATTTCTTAAATTCCACATATGAGTGAAATCATGTGGTATTTGAGCTTGTCCCCACTTCAGAAAAGGATCTCTTCTTTCTTTGGTCAATAGGCTTACAAGCCCACATTTGTTCTTTTTTGACTGGTATTATCAGGCCAGTGCAAACCCTAGAAGCTTCATATATTTGCAAAGTGTATCAGATTCTATTTCATATCATGATTCCCATAACCTCCAAACTTTACATTATTTGAATGGCACTCTCTTAGGATATCTGTCTAGTATTATCTGTTTGGGGTATTCACATCCCTCCTCTTTATGTCCCACGTGATCATTTCTGTGTTGCTGTTTTGTTGTTCTCATATCCTGCCCCTTTCTAAGGGTTCATGTTTCTCTTCCTCTTAAAGGGCACTGACCCCTCCCACTATCATTCAAAGTGAGGAAGATGAAAACTACAATGTTTTCCCTAATCTTCACACTCTTCTTTATTTTTTATTAAAATTGTAACATAAAAATGTCACTCTGAAGAAAAGCCTTGGCTTCATCATTCCCAGCTCCCCTTCCCTGGGAAGAGAATACATTGCCTTTTAATCATGTTGGCCTTGCTTTTCCATAAGGCAATAAAAAAACAGTCTCAACAGAGGTTGCCAGTTATAACTTATGTATAAAAAATGGAATTAAAAACGTTTGATGAGGCAGAATCAGGTCCATAGGGACCCAGCCCCCTGTATTTCCCAAGTTTTTATTTTCTCCTTGCATTCCTCCAGCCTCTCTTCTTAATTTTGTCTTGCATGATTCTTTCCCCCAAACATACCCTTAGGATTTCACAGGGGCCTCCTTCCCTAATTTCCCCCCTTTTTTCCTTCATTCCTACCAGCAGGCTTCTGCATTTATTTTCGATTGACTCTGTACTCTCACTGTCTACAAATATTCATTATAGTTGGAAGTCGCAATCTACCTTTTCTGACGCATCAACTGCATATGAACAGAGTTCTGTGAGATTATTTCCTTTTTCTTATTGACTAGATATATGGACTGGCTTTCAATTCACTGCATAGTTTTCCAAATGGATTTATATTGCTGGTACAGAAACACGCCCACATCATCTATCTTACCATTCTTCTTTAATGATTTTTACCTTCAAATTGGCCGGTTTCCCCAATCACATCCCCAGCTCATGCATTTGGATGTTAAACCCTATGCCTTTATGGTTTTACACTAAATTATGCCCTATTTTGTGGAATGCTTTTTTCTGGGTATTTCCTAGAAATTCTACCTGTCCCCCTTCTGGTGACTATAGTAAGTACTTTTCTCCTTCCTCCTATTTATTACAGATTGAGTGTTGTGTCAGCTATTAGTGCATACTACTCGCATTGTAAATTGCAGTGTAAACCCTGTAAATTGCATTCTCTTGCAGTGTAAACCCTGCCAGAAGCTCTAACAGGATGCAACTTGTTGACCTAAAAGGTTCAAATATCCCATATCCTTCTCTGTTTATTCTTAAGAAATATTTTCAGTAGCCTGTTTTGCATAGATTCCATTAATGTTTTACTTTTCCCCGAATTTCTTGACTCTTTCCCACCTTTTTCCTGCTTTCTACCCTCACCTGGCTCCCCACCATCAGCCTCCACGTGCCTAACGTACGTTCGCACAGAGATCGTGTGTGTTTATCATGCTGTGGTAGGCAGCTTCCAAGATGGGTCCCAAAAATCCTGCCTTCCCGGCATTCATGTTGTTGTGTCATCCCAACCCCAGAGTGTGGGCTGCACGTAATCAGCTGCCTCAGACAAATAGAATATAACAAAAATGATGGGATGCTACTTCTGCGTTGAGGTAACAGAAGTTCCTCTCTCTCTCTCTCCCTCGCTCTCGCTCTCTCTCTGGCTTTTCTTGCTTGCTCACTCTAAGAGACTCCACCTGCTATATTGTGAGATGTGCTATGTAGAGGCTTACGTAACAAGGAAATGAGGGAGGCCTCCAACCAACAGCATGAAACTGGGTCCCTCTGTCCAATAGCTCACAAGAAACTGAACCCCACCAACAACCACATAAATGAACTTGCAAATGGCCCCTCATCCAAGCAAGCCTTCAAATGAGATCTCGTCACACCCCCGTAGCCCTGGCTGACACCTTCATTGCAACCTTGTGAGACACCCGTAGCGAGAAGACCCAGCTAAGTTGCTCCCAGAATCCTGACCCACAGAAACTGTGAGATAATAACTGTTTGTTATTTATATCTCTTAGTGTAGGGGTAATTTGTTACACAAAAATAGATAACTTATACAGTAATCCCCCTTATCCATGGTTTTGCTTTGAGTAGTTTCAGTTACCCCCGGTCAACAAAGGTCCAGAGGCAGAAAATCAATAGTCACCTAATGCTATATCACAATGACTATGCCATTCACCTCACTTTGTCTCATTACACAGGTGTTTTATCATCTCATATCATGGCAAGAAGAGAAAGGGTAAGTCCAGTACAATAAATTATTTTGAGAAAGAGACCACGTTCACATAGCTTCTATTATAGTATATTGTTGCAATCATTCTATTTTTAGTTGTTGTTAATCTCATACTGTGCTTAATTTAACTTCTAAATTTAACTTCTAAGCATAGATAGGCATGTATGTATAGGGAAAAAACATAGTATATTGTGTTTGGTAATATCTAAGTTTTCAGGCATCCACTGGGAGTCTTGGAATATATATATTCCCCATGGGTAATGGGGCAACTACTGTATACAGAGTATTATAAATATGGTTTACAATCAGACTCATTAACCTGTGTAAGTAGTGATAATGTTCTAATGAAGTAGTTAACTAGATCTTCAGGACCTAGCATAATGCCTGAACCATATTTGCTCAAAAAATATTTATTGAATCAAATGAGAACTTCCCACTTCTCTAAAACTTCTTTGATCGCCGCTGCTAATAAGTTGGTGTATATTTGAGTTTTGTCTTTGTCTCTTCAGGCTTTTATAACAGAATACCATAGACTGGGGAACTTATAAACAACAGAAATTCACTTCTCACAGTTCTGGAGGCTGGAAGTTCAAGATCAAGGCACCAGCAGATTTAGTGTCTGGTAAGGGTTTCCTTCATGGTTCATAGACAGCTGCCTTCTCACTATGTCCTCACATGGGAAAAGGGGCTAGAGACCTCTCTAGGGCTTATGTTATAAGAACTAATCCCATCCGTGAGGGATCCACTGTTATGACTTAATCACCTCCAAGGATCCCGCCTCCAAATACCATCACTTTGGGCATTAGGATTTAACAAATGAATTTGGGGGGAAACAAACATGCAGTCTATAGGAGGGTTTTTTGGTAACTGATTTAGGCAAAATTAAAGAGAAAATATTAAAATGGTGACAGGTGGCTCAGAGAACCAAGGAAGGCTGAACAAGGGTGTTCAGGGAAGGCACAAACACCAAGAAAAGCTAAAATCTGTCAAAGCTTAGTCAAGGTTCTGTCTGCCTCAGGGACGTTGGCCAGGACATCATGTTGTGGGATAGTTGGGCACTGCTAGACTTTGGATTTCAGTGCTGCCACTATGCATGATCTCTAGCCATTCTGGCCTTTTACATCTTTCTCTGAAGACCCCACATTCGGAGTGGGGCATCCTTTGAGCCGAGCTCATGTGCCCATACCCCCTGCCAGAGCTGAGAGGCAAGGATCATCTGCCCACCTTTTGGCAGGTGGAGGTGGGTCCTACCTCCCTCTGAAGTCACCCAAGGTGGTATTTCTCCAAAAGAAAAGGGAACCAGATGCTGGGGGACCAAAAATGACCAATGGTCATGCCATCCTAATAAAGAGCTTTAGTGTTCTCTTTCAGGTAATTTTGTTTTTCTTTTCAAATCTGCTCACCAAATGGATTCCCTTTTTAGTACAAACCATCTAAAATAATAGTCTGTGCCTGGATATTAACAGCTACTCCCTTCTCACCACCCACTTACCATCTATTATAGTCCATTTTCTAGTCAGGTGTGTGAAGAACTAAAAGAGCAGGTTTATATGCTTTTTTCCCCCTCAGACATGAAAAGGCCTAGATTAACACTTTTAGTCTAAAGAAATAAACTTACAAAGCATCCGGTGCTGGACCTGTCTCCCACTGTAAAGTCAATGCCTGGCATTTTCCTTTTCTGGAACATGGGTTTTCCAAGAGCAATTCCATTTTCTTCCTCCTGTAAGGTCTCACAATGGTACGTCTACACTTGTGGGTATAATTATTTTGAAAACTAATCTTCTCCTCCTCCTGCCTATATTTTGTAATTATTTATGGTCAGTGCCAACAAAAATCCACCCTCTAATTCTAATCCCCATAATCTAGATTCTTTTCTTTATATCATCACTTGCATTTTTCTTGGGCCTTATTTCTTTCTTCTTTCCACATTTCTCCAACCTTGTGGTGGAGATAATGACCCCCTTTTGCTTGTTTTCCTGGAGTTTTCTTGAGCTCCTCCCTCTAGCCCCATCTTTGTTTGTGTTCTGAACATCTTTCTCTCTTAAGTTGCTGGCTGTCTGTGTTTGCCGTCTTTCTGTCTTCACATTCTCTTTCTTGTAGCCTTCTTTATCTTTCTACCCAACTACTTTAAAGCTCTTTCTCTGAGTCTTCTATTGAACCTCATATTCACACCTCCATCTTGACTGAAGACTGTTTCTCCATTTCATCTTTTTTCTCCCTATTTTTCTTTATATCAACTATAATTCTTAACCATGCATCATTAATTCAACACACATTTATTACATATGTATTCTCTGGTTAGAACTGCATGAGGTGCTAAAGAGAACAAAAAGAATAAACTAGAATTCTGCCCTCAGAGGTTCAAGATCCAGCAAAGAAAGAAAACTTGTTAAAAAAAAAAAACAACTGTAAGTAAACATGATAAGCACAATCTTAAGAGGATAACCAAAATACTTGAGAGCACAACAGTTGGAGAGATGGATCCTGCCTGAGAGGTCTCTTCTTCACAGAACAACTGGCATTCAGCCCTGACTCTTGAAGGATGAGTGGGGTTTTGCCAGACAGAAATGGGGAAATGTATTTCAGGCACACTGCTAAGGAAAGTCATGGGTGTTGTGGGTTGTTCACAAAGAGATGAGTGGGGACTGAAATCCAGGCCATGCTCTGTATGTTACTACTGATACCCCAGCATAGGGTTGTATCGTCTCAGAAGAAGGTGAACAAAGATATCACATAGGCTGGTGGTATGTAAGTGCATAGTTTGTAAGAGGCAAATACCACACAGCCTTTCATTTCTGCTCTGTTGCCCCTTTCTTCTGTCCTTGAAACCCTCAATCATGAGCCTTTCCAAAGTTAAATTCTTCTTAGATCAGTATACACGGTGAATGTATGGCCAACCTCATAACCTGCAGTGTTTCCAGTTAAATGGGTGATTCCAATCTTTTCTTTCTTGCATTTATATTGTTTCTCCATACATGTAATGGTGTAGTATCTCTTTAGCTACACAAATATTTCATCTCCAGCTACTGTTTCCAAATAAATGTTTATTGCCTTTGATTTAATTAAAGCTATTAACACAACGTTCTGTCACAAAAATTTCTTGTTTTCATCTTTTCTTGCTTTCTGTATTATTTTTCCAAAAGGAACTTTCTGGAATTTCAAGAAACCATCTGCATTTTATACCTGAGAGAGATCTAAGAGGCATGAGAACTAACCTTAAGCCTCTTATTTACTGATCCAGAAACCACATCTCAGATGCCAAGGGATTTGTTCCAAGTCACAGAGTTAGTTAACAGAAGAATCATCTTCAGTTATATTTTTTAAAGATGTATACAACATAGCTTTTTTTATTTTTATTTTTTTAGAGAGAGCAAACCCGAGTGTGGGAGAGGCAGAGGGAAAGAGAGAAAGAGAGAATCCTAAGCAGACGCCATGCTCAGCAAGGAGCCTGGAGCTCAATCCCCCAACCCTGGGATCATGACTTGAGCCGAAATCAAGAGTCAGATGCTCAAGTGACTGGGCCACCAAAGTGCCCTATATACAACACAGTCTTAGCAGAGACCCCTGTCAGTGTTCCCTTATTGTTCCCTTATGTCCCTTATTGGTGGACATAGCCCCTTGCCCCAGCCCCTTCCTTGGGGAGTTGTAGAATCATCTGCTCTTCCTCATATCAGAAACTTATGTGGGGACCCATTTTTCCCTTGCTAACCTTTTTTTACACACTTACGACTTTGCTTCTCTCTTTTTGTGCTGCTTTATGATTTGCCCCTGGTTGTTTTGCCCATGTCATGTTTAGAGCTTTCTTGGGCTCCTCCAGAATGGTCTCAGTCCTCTGCCTGGGCTGAGTGCCCCATGTACCATCATTTCTCCACTTGGCATCTGACCACCTGTTGGTACTCCGCCATCGCCTATAGAGGGCATAGAAAAAGGATCTCCCATAAGACAGAACTCTAAGCCCCACATCAGCTTTAGACCTGCTATTCTTTCTTAGATAGAATTTGTGTTCATCTTTTTTGACAGGTCCACACAAAGTTTTAGTTTTTAGAAATGATTTAAGGGTAACATATAAATATGGCACTAACAAATGCACCATTTAAAATATATGCATAGATTCCTTTATCATAACATTTTTTTTTTTTTAGAAATTTTTTTTCAACATTTTATTATTTATTTTTGGGACAGAGAGAGACAGAGCATGAACGGGGAAGGGGCAGAGAGAGAGGGAGACACAGAATCGGAAACAGGCTCCAGGCTCCGAGCCATCAGCCCAGAGCCCGACGCGGGGCTCGAACTCACAGACCGCGAGATCGTGACCTGGCTGAAGTCGGACGCTCAACCGACTGCGCCACCCAGGCGCCCCTATCATAACATTTTTATATTTATCCCCTTATCTCTCCAGTCCTGAAACTTCACCTCTGTAAGATCTGCTTCAAGTAGCCAGAACAGTCTTTTAAAAATACAAATCGGGTCATGTCACTCCTTGTTTAAAATTCTCCAGTGCTTTTCCAGTGCAATTAGACCAAAATCTAGGCCCCTTACCATAGTATATATGGCCCTGCAGGATATGGCCCCTGCACCTCTCTGATTTGCTGTCTTTCCATTCACCTCTCCTGCCTCACTGAGCCCACACTACACTGACCTTTCCATTTCTCAAACATGCCAAACTCCTTCTCACCTCAGGGCCTTTGCACTTACTGTGCTCTCTGCCTGAGAGGACCAGCCCCCAGAGCTTTGCCTGGCTGCTGCTTTCCAGCATTCAGCATCCTCCTGCAATTACTCTGCACTCCATCCCATCTATTCTGTCTCCTTCAGTCTACTCACCACTCTCTGAAATTACCTTGTTCACGTGTTTGTTTATTATTGTTGGTCTCGTCCCTCTAGAATAGCTCTGCTCAGTGGAACTTTCTGCAATAATGGAAATGTTTTCTATGCTGCACAATATGGTAGCCAATAGCTACATGTGGCTATGAGCACTTGAAACGTGGCTGATGAGACACAAGTATGTTTTGTGTGGCTCCCACCAAGAAGTCAACAAAACACTAGAAAATCTCAGCACATTCTTATATAAAGCCATTGGGCATCTACTGCTGAAATATTGCTGTAATTCTGGTTGCTTCACTTTAATAAAAACCTAACAGAGCAGGGACAGGTCAAGGGAAAGGCAAATAAAATAAAATGATGATGGAGGGATTTCTGCAGGACAGTTAGCCCAAACAGTGGCTTGGTATGAATTGGACAGAGAGGTTCTCTTTGGTGGACATAGCCCCTTGCCCCAGCCCCTTCCTTGGGGAGTAGAGCGCTGGCTGGATTTGAGCCAGCACTCACCTTCTGAGCAACCTTTGTGCAGGGCCAGTCTGCATGGCCATAAGCATAGGCCCCGTGTTTCTGCAAAGGGTTAAAATTATTTATATTCTTCAGCAACCTGAAGTGGTGAGCAACCTCGGCACAGTAGAAATAGGGGCACACTTTGAAATGGAGTCTGTAGTGTTACAACCAATAAAAAAAAAGAAAGGAAGAAAGAAGCAATCATTACTTGTTACAAATAAGCTTCTGAAATTTATACTCCTAGATACTCCTAGATTATAGACTACAACATATATCTTTCAAAGAAGACTTCTAATAGTCAATTATAGATAAAAAGGATAGTTTAAAAGTAATTTAACATTTCAAAATTCAGATGTGCATGTTCTTAAGCCTCTATTTCAGAATCCTGATGATCCATTTCTATTTCATGCCCTTGACTACCTCTCTAGGACTCTGTGCTTGGGAGGTTATCAATGACCCCTATCTTTTCAGAATCATCAGTTTTTCTCAGCCTTCTCCCTCCTTGGCTCATCTGTGACTTTCAGCTCTGATGACCACCCACTTCTTAGAATTCAACAAACATTTTATAGAGAGTTTATATGCCAGACACTGTATAAAGTCACAAGGAAATAAAAATCCTTTCCCTCGAGGATTTCATAGTTTATTGGAGGAAACAGGCATGTAAATAAATGGTTTCATTATGGTATCATGAGTGCAAAGACGACATGGTCTAGACTCTGAGGTAGCATAGAGAATAGGACGATTAATACCATTTGGAGATGGGGAAGCAGGGATGTTTTTCCTAAAAAAGAACCTGACTTTAAAGGATGGCCAAAGTTTCCTTGACGAATAATGTGGAAGGGCCGTCATTCCAAATAGAGGGCACACAATATACAAAGGATGGAAATGTGGACGAGCAGAGATCTACAGTCTGGAACATCTAGGCTGGGAAGTGCGAAGGCTATGTTGGGAGGCATGGGGGGAACTGGAACAGAGAGTCCCTGAAGGCTTTAAGCAGAGAACTAATAGGAACAGATTTGTGCTCTGGAAAGATCGCTATGGTAGGGTGTAGGGAAGGGAGAAAGAGAAAGGCAAAGACCAGTGAGGGAGGATTATGGTGAGCCAGGCATGGGAGGTCAGAACTGTGATTACAGGCATTGACAGTAGGCATGAGCATTGTCTACCATTTATGGGTAATCTGTGAATTGAACCTTCATGTTGGTGATCGGTTGGTGGGAAATGAAGGAGGAAATGAAGACTCCCAAATCTGTGGCTTGGGTAGATCAGAGAACAGAATGTCATCAACCAAATTAGGGTGTAGCAAAGGCAGAACCATTGTTGAGAATGATAGGAAGCTTGTTCTTATACTTGCTAATTTGGACACTGTCACACATTGGACAATGATAGAAGAGGGTAAAGCAATCTCAGCTTTGACACTGAATTGCTTATCTTATTCCAGGAAAATTATATAACTTCTCTGCCCTTCGGTTTCTTTACCTCTAAAACTATTGACCTAGCATCTGGCATATACTATTTCTATATAATCAGATTTCCCCAAGAACCCTGTGAGGTATGGGAAAGGTATGCTTATTCTCAAAAAATGGAAGCCCCAAGTAACTTGCAGAAATTATAATGGTGTATGTAAGTACACTTTGTAAAATGACATTGTTCATTTACTATTGTTGTTTTTCCCTTTTGTTGTTGTCCTAGTCAGTACTACTACTATTCACATTGTCCCATGCTGATAAGTTTTGGTGGTTTCATGAGAGCCTCAGGGCAAAGACTGGTCCTGGTTATCGCGTGTGCACAGTGCTAAGAACACGGCACAGCATACTCTCAGTCCATGCTGATTGGGTGGGTTGAGCCTACAGAAATCAACTAGCTGAACAGCTGGAGCTTTCTTTGGTACTTTGTCCTATCTTCAGCTGCCTCCAAATGGCATTGACCCCAAGGGAAAAAAGTAGAATTCTCTGGGCAATACAGCATTTTAAATATTAGAGAATCTAGGCATAGGCTGTGTTATACACTCGCAAGAACCACGGTATTCTGAATTTACTGTTTCCAAAATGGAACATTATCATGCTAAAAATTAAGAAATATTTATTTTAATTTATGTTGGCAGTAAAAGCGAGTAATATGATCATGCCGAAAATGTCCTGGGTCTGTTGCAGAATAAAAAGTTGTTTTTAAAAAACTAACAACTTTGAGCACAAGGCAGTTTCTGTTTTCACTCTACCCTCAAGAACTCATTGCACCCGTGAGTCTGAACCCACGAGGATAATAAAATAATTATAGTTTTATTTTACTGAATTCTGACACTGAATTTGATCCACTAATGTCTGCATATTTCAGGTAGGAAAAATAGTGAAACCGGCTAGATAACGCTGAGATTTTTTTTCATAATTTTAAATTCTCTGTGAAGAGATCTTGTCATCATTTACATATTTCTTACCAAAAACTTCCTTGTAATGATCTTAGCACTCTGAGCACATCAGAAAATCCAACCATCACACACACACACACACACACACACACGCACACACACACGCGCACACACACAAATCCCAAGCAATGGTTGAAAAGAATTTATCAATTAATCAAGCAATGCTTTATCTGAGCCTCTTGCCTGTGTGTGCAGACACCAGGAAAGACAATTATAAGAGTAATACAAATAGCATTTGTGTTTGGACTTCCCTGTCACACTGTGCATGAGGATTGATGATTTTTTTTTTTTTTGGAGGGAAATAAAGAGATTGGAAAGAACTTTAAGCTTATGCTCTGCACAGAAAATTCATTTTGAAATGTGTTCAGTTCAAGGGTTAAATGAAACCAAAGCAGTCACTTCAACCATGTTTTTGAAGAAAATAAAACAGCTTGATGTAAGTTAAATGAAGGGAGTCTATGACTTAAAAGAAATGGACAGATAGAGAAAAAGGTCACAAGATTAAATTTTCCCCGAGGGGAAAGTCCTTCTCTGGAATCATTAACCTCCTTCTAGGTCACTCCTGGAAAAACAGCGGGAAATCCTCCTGCGCCTGGAAAGATGGGTGCATCCCAGCCACCCACTGACCTGGCGGCTGGAAGACAGACCTGATTGTGCCCCCAATTCCCCCTCAGGCATGCTTGATTTTAAGACCTCTATTTTAAAGGAACACGATCTCTCCTTTTTGGACTCTGAAATAACAAAATTAGAAAGTACGTTTTTAACATGAAAAGCCTAATGCCGTTTCCCAAAGACAAAGGAAAGAACATACATGTGATAGCAGTTGTCCCTGAACTGGTGAGTGATTTGGTGAGTTTTCCCCCCATTTTCGTACACTTTCTATGAGATTTTCTTGTAGTTCCTAAATTAAAAAAAAAGTTATTTGTCTTTGCTTTAAAAATATGTAATCGTTCTGTATGTGTGTAGATTCTTTTACTGTTTCATTAACTAGTATTAGGGGGGACGTCCTTGACTGGAGCATGCAAGCTTTTCTGTCAGGATGCATTAACTGCTTCTTCCGTTTATTTTCTACAACTTCTGTTATTTACATACTGATTTATGAGCATGCTGATTTATGATTTATACGTATATGAATAAAAAACTTTTGAGGCTAAAATGAAAAATGTTTAAACCCCAAAACGAAACACAAATGTGTCCTAGCAAAATTATTTTTAAACATCTCTCTTCGATTTCTTTGTTTCAGCACCAAATGAAGAGTAAGTATAATTATCAATGCACGGTTGCTAAACATTTCTTTAAAATAAATCTGATTTCTGAACTACAAAATAATAGTTTCTCCAGCTTTGCACCCCAAGCTTTCCTAACATAATGCACCGTAAAGCAAAACCGCATGTTAAAAATAGAATCTGACTGCTTAGCACCAAGCAAGAAACAGAATAATAAGGCAAAGTTAAGGCACAACTAAAAAATCTGAAAAGTGCAAGAGCCCACCGTGAGGTTTCTCCCCTCCCTCCCGCTTTGATGTCTTTCAATTGATACTGAGAAAAGGGACGAAATATGTTTAAGAGGTGCAAAGAAAAGAACGATGCATCAACCACTCACTGCTATAGAAGGAAACATGAAAAGTGCTCTGCTCAGAGTGCAGGTGGTTTCTGTATTCTTTCCCAAATTGGTTCTAAAGCAAGAGAGAACGTTAAAGATTTTAAAAGACAATGAGGCAATTTCCTAGTCTCAGGAGAATAAAGATAAACTGAAGCATCAAGGAGAAAGGAAAGGAAAATGCACTTGTGAATCCTAGCACAGCCTAGGTGTGGCAACCGGCCTCTGCTCAAGTCACATACCTCACAGTCCTTGCCTTTTAGTTCCTGTTCCCACACTGAATAACCAAGAAGTAACGATCTTAAACTGCATGTAGGTAACTTATGATGTAATATAAATTGGGTACAAAGGTAACAATTTCCTGACGGTGGTATGGTAAGAAAAAGAATTGTGTGCCTCACTGTTTTCCAGCCAAAATGCATTTCTGAAGCAGGAAATCAAAAACACATCACAAACCTTCCAACTAGACTAAACACATTAAATCTGCTGATATTAGTAACTGTCACGAGGCTGCCAGGCTCAGGGAGCAGCAGGTACTGACAGCTACCCACTCCCTGCCTCTAAACACACTTTTCGCAGATACTTTGCTGAAGAAAAGTGAACAAATATTCCATTGTTGCTGCAGTTTATTAAATGGTCCCCCGGAATTCCCTACAGACACTGCTTAAACAAAAATAACGAATGGGACACCCATTTGATGCACAACACAGATCTGAACTGAGAAGCAAAATAAAAGGTTTCAAGTGACATAGGCCAGAACACGTCTGAGCCCCCCCACACCCAAATAAATCACTAAAATGTACATTTTCTAAGCTTCCTTTGTTTTCATTTGCTTAAAAATACATCTTATTAATTCTTCACTCATTTTACCTTAATTTCACCTTTCAATAGCAAGATAGCATCGTTTGAAAATTGTGAAGATGTAAAAAATACCCAGGCATATATATATATATATATATATATATACATACACACACACCTATACACATACATATATGATTCTGTTTCAGATGGACTTCTGTTCGCTACAATGTCTGTTTATTGCTGAGGCTTCATGAGGTTTTATACCTGGCTTTTAAAATATCTCTTTTCTGTCAATTTCATTTGAAGGGCAGTTGTCTTCCTAGCGTCAGTTAATTGTTGGCACCACATCTGATCCATTTATTCACAAAGCCAGACTTACTCCTTTTAAGCTAACTCCTTTGTTTACGGCGATTTCTTTCCCACTGCCCACCAACCCAAAGTCTATTTTTTTGCCTGGCACAAGATTAAGGAAAAGGTAGGAACCTATCTAACAAAAAGACATACTGTACTCACGGGCAGATTTCTCCAGAAACCACCCTTTCTCCGGAAACCACCATCAGGAAAAATTGCCATGTGGAGTAAAACAATTATAAAATGCCAATTATCACCTCCCTGGAAAACCTTGAGAATTTAAAACTAAATAGTATATACCTTACATGTTACCTTTACTTTTTCTTTGTTTCTATTCCCTCCCCAAACTATCCCCTCCCAACAGCCTTCTGTTTTCATTTCTCATGAAGACTTATAAAGTAACCGATACTAAGGAAACATACATGAATAAATTTGACATTATGAAATTTATGATGTCTGATCATTGCCATTCATTTTATAGAAATGGTAGTTTTAAAATGAAAAGATTCGATGATTCTGGTCTGAAATAAAATTTCAAAAATGAGTCAGCTACAATGAAGGAAAGACAAAGGCAGAAAAAAAAACCAACAGAAAACCTTGGAGTAAAATGTTTTCTTTCCATTTGTTTCCAGTGCCTTGCTGATGTGAGGGGCAAGACGGAGGCTAATACATCTCACTTCGGCAGTACTAATTGTTTGCATTATCACAATAATCAAATGCAGCCATATTAATCTCTCTGGTTATTAACTTGATTTTTACACATTAAGATTTAGATTTAATCCCCTGGGACCATCTATTAATGCTTTTAAAGTTGAAGGGTTTCAACAGTTTTAAGTTTTTTCCCTTCTTTTAGCTGCAGGCAGTAAAATTTGAACGTGTGTGGAGTTTTGTATTTTGCATTCCTGGGGGATTTTCAGACACAGTGCTGTCAAGGACCATGAATCATGTTAATACATAGCAACCTCTACAGCTATTAAAATGTCTGCAATAATGTGATTATTTTAAAATGGAAAAACTAATATCACATGTGTTACTTAAAGATCAACTATTCTTTTAAAGTCACAGAGAGAATGCATTTAGAAAAAAAAAAAAGAAGAAGAAGAAGTTGTTTCTTGCATGCAGCCAAAATGTGAAATGTCTCATCTACTGAGAAAGAAAACTTTCAGCTCTTTTTACAAAATACATCCTTACTGAGCTTCAGGTCAACAGAGCATAAAAATGGCAAAAAGTCCAAGATCAATAAGCATGGAAAGCTGTTTTATTTCTGTTTGAGCAAGTTGTAGCGACAATGACCTGCTGAAACAGTCTCCAGTTTTATGCTTTCATAGTCACAGAATGGCGACATCCAAGCAGAAAAGGGAGCTTAGTCTGTTCTGATGAGCTGGCGGTATAGACCCGGCATTACAACTTGCCTTCCATTGATTGATTCAGGGCTCCATCTTTAGAAATTTATCAAAATCAGCAAATAGGATGAGAAGTAAGTAAACATTATCCAGGAAATTATATGGAGCATTTGTATCATAACATGTAGAACACAAGAAGAATAAGAACACGGTTTTTCCCCCCCATTCCTTAAAGGCATTTAAATATCTAAGTTCCCTGATTTTTATGTTAATTTTTTAAAATTACAGATGTAAGTTAAGGTATGTTTGTTACAGGTATCTCACTCAACCAACAGAAAATACCAGAGCCCAGGAATACTCTACTGCATAAATGATCAATATTTCTGAGCTTTTCATGGTATTTTTTTGTCTTATCTTCTGAAATGTCTTTTTCAATAAGAGAAACATGGCCTGCATCTTGTCATTATGTGTATTTCCAATGTATATTTCCAATGTAATGTTTTTATTTTATTATTTCTTACCTGAGAATAAAAACCAAAGAATCGGGTTTAGTATTTGAACATAACAACTTATCAAAGGACATAAGGTGATATATATGGCAATTTTCTCTTGGAAAGACCAAAAGATTAAAGAATTTCAAATGATCCCAGACTCTAAGGTACACGGCCCATTTTGACATTTCCTTGAAGCATTTGGGCACATTCTGAAAGCTATGATGAAGAGTTCTCATTTCTTCCTTTTTTTAAAGTTTTTTTTTTATTTCTTCATTTAACATGAATGTTTACATGTTAACGTGTTTAACATGGTGCTTTAACTCACAACCCCAGATCAAGAGTCGCATGCTCTTCCTAATGAGCCTGCCAGCCACACTCTCATTTTTTCTTATTGGGCAAAAGCTTGCCACTCTTCCTGTATTCTTTCACTGGACTGATGACTTTGACAAGCATTAACTGCCCAATGGACAGGAAGTGTTGAGTCATATCCAGTGTCTTGCTACCTGAGGATCAGCACACATGCAGCATATATTCCTATGAGTCAGGCCATAGAGTTCCAGAATAACTAACTTTAGAGTCCCTGAGAAAACTACTTCTAGGCACTATTAGTACTCAACTGGATGTAATGTTTACCACTCTTAACGTGCAGTTCAAATCATAATCAGTCCTTTAGAAATAATCACTAGTTTAACATTCAAGGAAGTCAGTTGCCTGGAAATTTCTTCCCGAGTCCTTTTTGAATCTTAGAACAATATTGACAATAGGGATAAGGGAGGAAGAGGGATATTCTCCATTGTTTCATCAATTACCTTGAGACATACACGCAAAGAATTCTACAGTAATAAAAATGTAACCCCTCTCCTAATAGTTTAGTGTTGTTTCCAGATGTGACTGGGCCAGCACCTTCCTTCAGAGTATAGTCCACGATTTGTAGGGAGAGTTCAGCAGAAGCCAGAGCAGAAGTTTCTGTATGAATCCAACAAAAAAGCACGAGAAAGTGATCCTTTGCTGAACTAGATTCTGCAGAGACATGACCTCAGGGATCCTCACCCCAACTCTACAGGATTTTATGATGTTTCGCAGAGAACGAAAGGCTTGGGGAAGTTCAACAACTTGCTCAAAATCACACTACTTATAAATGATGTAATGGAGACTCAATTCTAGATCTGTCACATGTAAAACTCTTTCTAGGAAATCATGCTGTCTGACCCGGGGCTGAGGTTTATAACAAGTGTCACACTCTTAACAGATAGCTAAAGATCAGAGCAGGAGCAAGCATGGGCTTTGGACAGGCAGAACTTCTGAAATCTAAAGAAACTTTGGTCTAAATCACAGCTCGAACAGTTATTGCATGACCCTAGGCAAGTTAATAATAATATAAAGAGAAGAAGACACAGAAGAATAGCTACCATTCCCTGAACATGAACATGATGCCAGATAAGGGACTAGACGCTTCACAAAACAGCTAATGTCACAACAACACTCTGAGGTAAATTTTGTTTTCTCAATTGTCAGATAAAGAAACAGAAGCACAGAAAGGTAAGAAACTTGCCTAGGTTTCTTGGCTTTTTCTACCAGAGAAGCTAGTAAAGGCTTTGGTTCTTCTGACCCTGTATAAATTTGGAACATCTTAGACTCTCTACATCGTTAAGATGGATTCATGGAGTCGCTGTGTTTAGTAAGTGAAGCAGCATGAAAGACTCCAAGCACTCTTCCAGATGAATCGTAATCAGGAAAGGTTTGTTTTTCTATCCCTAGTCTTCAAAAAAAAAAAAAAGGATATACATTCCTCTAACTCCTTGCCATGGTTCGGGCTGTTCTTTCTACTTCTCCGTAGAACTTCTAGTCTTTCTTTAAGCTTCCCATCCAACTCACCTGCTCCCTCCTCCCACCAGGCATGTGGCATTTTACACATATTTCTATTATATATTGTCTCCTCTATGACATTGAGCTCTTGCAAGGCAGAGATGTACCTTATTTCTACTTTCCACCAGTATTTACTATTCTTCCTGAAATAGAGAACTTGTCCATCAAATACTGGTAGAATAATCACACTTACTCATACAATACATGTTCACTAAGCGCCTATATGGAAGCGTCTTTCTACTAGGTCCAAACTGCGGCTGCCCAAGGACTTCAGGAAATTTCCAGAGGTGTCCCAGAAGAGGAAGCTGCTCCACCAGCTTCACTTTCTTCCCTGTGGAGCCTGACCTCTTACACTTTGCTGATCCCCTGCACACCCAGCCTACATCTCTGGTCCGGCTATGAACCTTGGCTTTGTGTAGGTGCCATACAAATGATGATAACAAACACTTGTTTAGACCTGCCCTTTTTCCTATGTCTACAGGTTAAAATGAGTTAATCCAATTGGTGGGTGATGTTCTCTGATCTCAGTTTTAGTGGGTGAGTAAAAAGAAATGGCCAAGTAAATATCTGAAATCAGTGTCAGCAAACTTTATTTCTACGTATTAGTGAAGATTCTTCAGAGAAACAGGACCAGTAGAATATATGTAGATATACATAATAAGAGGAGGGTTATTGTAGGAGCTGGCTCATGCAGTTAATGAGGCCAGGAAGTACCATGATCTACCATAGGGAAGCTGGAGAACCAGAAAAACCTGTGGAATAATTCAGTCCAAGTCCCAAAGTCAGAAAACCAAAAGCTCCCCTAGTTGAAAGCAAGAAAATGTAGACACCCTAGCTCTAAAAGAGAAAAAGGATTCACACTTCCTTCTCTTTTTTATCCCATCTGGGCCCACAATGGATTGGATGATGCCTACCCATGTTGGTGAAGGTACACCTTTTTACTCAGTCTACTGAATCAAATGCTAATCTCTTCCAGAAACACCTTTACAAACACATTCAGAAATAACGTTTTCTCAGCTAATTGGCCATACCCAAGCCGGTGCAGTTGACAGGAAAAAATAAACCATCACATTCTATCGTAATTTAAATGGAGTAATTAATGCACCTTGTTCTCCTGGGCTGGCAACTGAGCCTGCAGAGGAAAGCAGGCAGGAAGGATGCTTCCTCAAACTTCAACCAGTCTGTCGCTGTTGGTCTGTGGTCATTTAAATACCACTATGGATTCCCAGCACACATCCACTATGTGATTTCTGAGCCCTCCCCACTCTCTGCAAGAATTCTACCCAATTTGGGAAATAATTTTACCTTCCCCAAAATCAACAAATAAAAACAACCAACCAAACCAAAATAAGACAATGTGGGTGAGCTTCCACATTTCCTCTCTGCTCCAACCCTTTCCCTGGCTCGTTCATCTTCTCCTTTCACTTCTTCTGCAGATTGAATGGGTCTTATTCCTTGTTGCTAAGCTGACCTCACCAACAGAAGCTCTTCTGGCCTTTTCCAAAGCCTCTGTTCTCTCAGATAAGTCCCCAGCCCAGATAACCCTGTGGTCCTTCAACTCTAGATTTACTCACTTACTTCTGTCTTTCATACATGCAAATAGCCCATTTTTTCAAGTAGTTCTCAAAGTGAGGTCTCCAGACCAGCAGCATCAACTTCCTCAGGGAACTTGCTAGAAATGTACATTACTGAGCCCCACCCCAGACCTACCTTCAGATATTCCTGGGTGGAGTCTTGACACTCTGTTTAACAAGTCTTCTAGGTGATTCTGGGTGTGCTGATGTTTGAGAACCACCGTCCTGAATGAAAGCCTCCTCAGGTTCCTTTTCTCTGGAGCAACTTTCAAATTCTCCTCCTCCTGGAACTGTCAAAGTTCTTTATCAAGGAATCTTCACATAACTC
This sequence comes from Prionailurus bengalensis, assembly GCF_016509475.1. Taxonomy (NCBI): domain Eukaryota; kingdom Metazoa; phylum Chordata; class Mammalia; order Carnivora; family Felidae; genus Prionailurus; species Prionailurus bengalensis. The sequence goes on from NC_057356.1 coordinate 47,801,141, forward strand.
TTCCCACTTCCAGTTTTTTATAGACTCACGTAAAATCCTGCTTTCAGAGATGACCAAATTACTGATATTACATGAGCTACGTGGTGGATTTACACTGAAATTGGAGATAGAAAGCCTGACTTTGAAGAGTGGTTCACTGTTTTCTAGCTATGTGACTTGGGCAAATTACATCAATTAGCCAAGCCTCAGTGTCTCCTCTTGCAAAATGGGAATAATAATACTTTCTTTACTGGATTATTGTGGAGATTAAATGAGATAACCTTGTGAAAGTATGACGCATGGTGTGTCATAAAAGCTTAATAAATGTTTACTAAATTCGAATTAAAATGGTATACACACTTCGTGTGTACGTAAGAGCTGAAAAATTTCAGAAATTTCATGGGCTGTGTAGTGAAAGATGCGTTTAAAAAGACCTTATTAAATGCTCATTTACATGGACACATCTTAATGACTTCAGAGGAGCCACAATGTTCACTAGGTTAATTAAGTATACTTTTAAAAATTGCCACATATATTTTTAGATGATATTGAATAATTTGTACTCTTTCCCACGCAGGATTCTCATCCTCTTTTTTTTTTTTTTGGCCTCAATGTTGTTTGAATGCTGTTATTTTTGACTCTATAGAAAATTATCAAAAACAGGCAAAAAAAAAAAACCCACATTGCTTACAACTGCCTTTTTTCATTTTCATGGAACTGAAACCAAATGAAATAGATTACAACAAGAGAGATTTAAAGTCTCTACAAGAATACTCTAAGTTCTTTAATTTCCACAAACCTGGCTTCCACCTCTGTCGGTCTGCTATAAAATGTGCTTTTGTTGTTGCTCTTCACGAACAGAAAGAAACCTGGGGAATCTTCGAGAATGCCCATCTTCTCAACCTGTATGCTGCATTTAGTGTGTTAATTACCTCCTCCTGGAAATGTGTGACAGGATATTATTTTTGAAAGAGTAGAGTAGCCAGTGTTTTCTTTTGTGTTATTTTCCTCAAAGCTTTCCCTTTCCCCTCCCCAGAGTGCCCTCACACCACTGTCCAGCAGGTTATTGGCCTGGGTTCATGGTCTCAGTGGAAGAGCGTGGCAGGGTATAAAGCAAGAAGAATGTGAGTCCCTGACCTTTCATTTTTTTTTTTCTGCTTAAAAAAAAAATTTTTTTTAATGTTTATTTATTCTTGAGACAGAGACACAGCGTGAGCATGGGAGGGGCAGAGAGAGAGGGAGACCCAGAATCTGAAGCAGGTTCCAGGGTCCAAGCTGTCAGCACAGAGCCCGACGCAGGGCTCAAACCCACGAAATGTGAGATCATGACCTGAGCCAAAGTCAGACGCTTAACCGACTGAGCCACCCAGGCTCCCCTTTCTTTCTGTTTTTAATTCCAAAGCCTAATTTTATTTTATTTTTTTTTTTTCAAAAAAAAATTTTTTTCAACGTTTATTTATTTTTGGGACAGAGAGAGACAGAGCATGAACGGGGGAGGGGCAGAGAGAGAGGGAGACACAGAATCGGAAACAGGCTCCAGGCTCTGAGCCATCAGCCCAGAGCCTGACGTGGGGCTCGAACTCATGGACCGTGAGATCGTGACCTGGCTGAAGTCGGACACTTAACCGACTGCGCCACCCAGGCGCCCCCAAAGCCTAATTTTAAAGCCAAAGCCTAAACCCAGGGAATTTAGAGGACTAGGACAGAGATAGAACATCTGGTTCAGAAAAAAAGGTATTTTCCCTTGAGTCTACAGAAGGACTCCCTCAGTCTGAGGTAGAGAGGAAAGCTGGAGGGGACCAGAAAAGAGGAGAACTCAGTGAATGTCAGAAAGAGGGTTTAGCAAGTGTGAAGCCCATGTGAGAAACTCCCTGCCCACCTTCCTGGCAGAGCCCCCTTCCCTGTAGACACAGTAAGACTCCAGAGAAGAGTTGTCACCTGCCATCTCTAGGTTGCTGGGGCCATAAAGGGCCCTATGGAGACTCCCATGCTCTCCCATTAAGCAAAAATCCATGGTGGAAGGTGCCTGGTTGCAAGAAAAAGAGCTGCCAGTAGTAATGAAGATATTACGTGATGACCACTGTGGCACAATGGCCCGTAGTCGAGTAATGAAGGGGACAGATCTCTCAAGAGTCACATGAGCCCAATCACGTAAGCCCCTTGGAGCTCAGGAAACCCAGAAAGAGGTTAGAACCCCAAGTGGGGCAAAAGGAAGTTTTTGTCTCCTCTTACAGAATGGAGATGAACGTCTGGAAGTTAATTTGAACCCCAGAGTGGTAAAATCACCTTTTACACCTTGTCAGTGGATTACAGACAACATCTACTTTATAGGAGTGCATAGTCATTTATGCTAGACTATTCTGCGTCCACAGTCACTATGTGGACCCAGATGCACTCAGTGGAGGTCCAGGCTCACAATAAATGTTCAAGAAGAGTTTTTGATGGAAAGATTTCCGCAGCACTCACATAAAGATTTCAGCAGTTTTTCCCCGGCATCTTTGCAGCTGTCTTCAGTCCTCACTGTACCCACTGCTCTCTCTTGGTGGTTCATGTTTCAGGAATGTATGTGCCCTTGGTACTGCACTGAGCACACACAGTACAACACACAGGACAGAGGTGGCCTCGGAGAGGTTGTGGTCTAGCAGGGGAGACAGATTTTAAAACATGATGGTACAAACATTACACTACATATTCATTCAGTGCAAATACTATGCATTATTAAGTACCATGAGGGCATACAAAAAGGAGAACCCAAGTAGATGAGTAGTCCAGAGAAGTCTTCCTAAAGAAGTGACATTTAAGGTGAAGTATGAAGAATAGGTAAGAGTTAGGTAGGCTAAGACCAAATAGGTATGGGGGTGGGGGTCGGGGGCTGGGAGGTTAGTGTTTCAAGCATAGGGAATACCATGAACAAGAACCCCAGAGGCAAAAGGATCACCACATTCCACTTACATAGAGGAGGTCAATGTGTCCAGAATGTAAAGACCTGGTGGAAAAGTCCCGTGGGATGACACTGGCATGATCAGCAGCGGCCAAATCATGCAGCCACACACAATAAAACAGCAAACCTGGAGGCTGAGAGCAGAGGAAAATGATCAAAGCATTCTACCCAGTGGAGCAACACTACCGTATTTGAAATTTACAACAAACACAACTATAGTGAGATACCATTTTCATCTGCTATATGGAGAAAAATTAAATGCAAGGTTGGTGAAGATGTAACAACCACCCTCTCATGATGTTGGAGTGAATGCAACTTGATGCCTCCTTTTTGAAGATCAACTTAGAAATATATACCAAAAATTTAAATGACCGAGTAGTTCTATCAGAAGAAATTTACACTATGAATATATTCTGAAAATACAACCAGTTAATTAGACAACAGAGTTCGATAAAGCATCATTTCTAACATTAAAATTTTCAAAAACAAAAACTAGAAATAATCTATATGTCCATTAGTAGGGGGCTGGCTACATATATCACGATTCAATTATGTGATGAAATATTATGACGTACTTATATTGGAGATCTGGTTGGACTGATATGGAAGATCTTAGAGATATTTAGGTCTATGTAGTATGATTTAATTTACATACATACTTAATGGCAGCTACATATGTAGGGGGATTATAAATTAAGACTTTTGTAATGGAAGGCTACATCTACAAAAAAAAAAACTACTAGCTTGGTGACCTTTGGGGAGAGGAACCACAGGTGATAGATGGGAGAACCTGATTTTTTATTTTGTTTGGTTTGATTTCTTTTACAATGTACATGTGTAGCAGACATAGCTTGTTGCCTTTTCTCTATCCATTGCCAACATCATCCTTGTTGACAGAAGCCTGATGCTGATCAGCTGTCATCTCACAGGGCTGGTGACCCAATTCCCGGATAAGGAGTAAATTGCTTATAGTCCAACGGTCAGAAGACAATCTCATTTGCCTTGCCAATTTGAGGGTGGGCTGTGATCCAAGTCTCCCCTAGAAGATGGGAGGTAAGATTGGCTGGAGGTCCCCAGGAGACCTGGCTTCATTCTTAAGAAGACACCAGAAGATGTTGGTCCCTCTCATGTCTCCAAGCCGCTGCAGCCACTTTGTGACAGAGAGGAAGATCAGTCATAGGGTGACACCAAAGGGAAGTGTTTATCAGAAATAAAAACCTATACCACTGGAGAATTTTTTGAGTTTCTGATTATGCCAGCCATTGAGCCCCTTTCTGGACCTCTTGCCCTGAGAGATAATATATTTTCTTATTGCTTAAACTATTGAATTAAGGGCATCACAAGTTGAAATCCAATTTATCTTATTTAAATATGACATTTGCAGTGAATTGAAATGCCAAGAATACAGCCGATGGAGTAACAAACTGGAAGGGGCAGGCAGGAGGCCCCGGGGCAGGTGAGGTGGGAGGAACACTTTCAGTAGCTCAGACTTGTGAGAGAAATGATGGCAACCATTAGAGGTGAAGAGAAGAGCACTGGGGTGAGATCTGAGTTTTCTCCACTTCCTTTCTTCCACTTTCTACGTTTCTAAATTAATTAGTATATACTATCAAGTATATATGCCCACTCTCCCACTAGTGGATTTGAAATGACTTGTTTTTTAAGAAAAGTTCTTTTCTTTTCTTTTTTTTTTAAGTCTATTTATTTATTTTGAGAGAGAAAAAGAGGGAGCATGCACTTGTGAGAGTGGGTGACAGGCAGAGAGAGAGAGAGAGAAAGAGAGAGAGAGAATCCCAAGCAGGCTCTGGGCTGTCAGCATAGAGCCCGACCCGGGGCTCGATCCTACCACCATGAGATCATGCCCTGAACAGAAATCAAGAGTCAGAGGTTTAACAGACTAAGCTACCCAGGAACCTCTGAAATGACTTAATGATAAAAAAAAAGTGGGAGTGGCAATAAACTTGGTTAATGACTCCAAGATAAAAGCAGTAACCAAAACATCAAAGGGAAGACAAGAATTTTACAAATCCTCATTGGGATAAACGATAAAACTTAGGAAGCTATCCCAGCTCTGGGGTACAAATTTATCTACATATTCACATATTCACAGTTCCTTCTATCATTTTAAGGAGCAAGGCAAATCCTTAATCTTTCACACGACCAGCATCTCTGTCTGAACTCTTGTTATAAATCCTGAAGCTTTGACAGAGCTATGACTTCAACTAAAAGGTCCGGAGAAGACACAGTCGCTGGTATCAGTGAGACTGGGGAAGTTCCTAACTTCTGAAGTAGGAAGAATGGGAAGTGAAAAGTGGTCCTGTTCCAGCAGTGCTTCGTGGAGCCAAAAAAGGAGTCACTAATATCACAAGGACAGAGCCATTTACTCTGTTTTAAGAACGAAGACGATATTTGCTTTTAAAAACATCTCTCTGTAAAGTAGAACCACGAAGGAAATAGCCATGTCTCTCTTACTCTGATTGGCCAAACACAGGAATGTCATGTGGGCCAAGACGAGGACGGGTGTTTCTTAGTCTCTTACAAACTGCCCCTGAGAACCACACTTGTGGCGTGTCTTTATAAGCATATCAGCAGGAGCCTGAGAGTTTCCCATGTTTTATCAAGCCACAGGTAAGAGGAGGGTGAGGAGGTGGAGAGAAGGAAGGAAAAGAAAATTGACTGATGGCCCCAGAGATTTACTTTTACTCCCAGATTCACGTTACTTTCTCCGACCTCCACAGCCATCTTGGGCCCTGTTAGTACCGTACTGGTTCTCTGCAGGTGTGAAGCTCTTTGCCACCATCGCCACCATGATAAACCCCTGGCACATATTTCAGTACGACTTCACGTGAGTACCGTATAGCTATCCAACTTGTATCTAGAAGAGCAAATTCTTTTTTTTTTTTAACGTTTATTTATTTTTGAGACAGAGAGAGACAGAGCATGAACAGGGGAGGGTCAGGGAAAGAGGGAGACACAGAATCTGAAACAGGCTCCAGGCTCTGAGCTGTCAGCACAGAGCCGGACGCGGGGCTCGAACCCACGGACCGCGAGATCGTGACCTGAGCCGAAGTCGGACGCTTAACCCATTGAGCCACCCTGGCGCCCCAGAAGAGCAAATTCTTAATCAATGACCTACACTTAATGCCCTCATTTTCCTCTAGAAGCTTCCAAAAGACTTAACTGTCAGCTACCTTATGGGGCAATTTCCTAGCTTTTTAGTATTTTCTTTCCTCTCTGGTAACATCATTTTTTTTTAATGAGTGCTCTCCCTAGGGAATTAATTATTACCTTGAAAAGTATATTTGTATAGTTCCATCAAGATATCTTAAAAATTATTGAATTCCTGACAGACATACTACGCAGCTTTTAAAAATTATATAATGCATACGTAGATTTTTTTCCAACTGTATTGAATCAGAAATTTTTTATCTTGGGATACAAGAGATTCTCTCTTTTTTCTTCTCTCTGATAAATGCAGAAATCAAGCTCACTGACTGTTAATATCCACAAGCACATGCCAGTGCACACAGACTCACTGCAGTTCTGTGTGAGAAGAAATCTATGTCACGGGAAGAAAGGAGCTCCGCGGACATGGACAGTCATCACTTCATGGGCATTTGTTTTGCAGAGAGGAGGCTCATTATAGCGCACCTTATTTGCAGTTTACAGAGCTTTTAGAAACCTGATAATCATGCAGTGCCTCACTGAGAAACAATGGCGCTACCCTAGGGCCATATTCACATGAGGCAACATAGTTAAACAATGGAAAGGTTGTAACCTTTAGGAGAGCAACCGCACAGCCCTGATGGAGGCTACTTTTCATCCTTAACTCAGAACGGATCAGACTTTGTTGTGGTAAAAACTGCATAAAATGCCAGAAAGCCTAAAACCCTCACTTCGAATTGTATGCAGTGACAAGAGTTAAGGAGAGAGCCACAGGGACCTCAGCCCCACACTCTGCCACTTAAAATTTGGGAAAGGTGGGGAAGGAATCTCAACAGGCCCTGAGATGAAAGGCAACACCACACAGTGCTGCTGCAGGGGCTCGTCGTGGGGCATGTCTTAAGGTTGAACTGCAAGACATCACTGACGGATGGTATGAGTTCAGGCTGGCAGTCCAACCCCTGAAGGTCAGTTTCCTCAACCGTCACTCTCTGGGCATCATGGCCAACCCAAAATTGGGATTCGGCATCAGGGGGCCATGACACCAAGTGGGAGGGGGGCGCTGGACCCCTCCTTCCCAGACCTTTGTGTGCATAGATTAATTTGCACGAGGGTAAGGACACCTGTCAGGAAGAAGTTTTATGCCCACGAACACGATTTCGGAAGAATGAAAAAAGGAGTAAGTTCTTTTCTTCAGTCAACACAAGGTGAGAAAGGCTATGGGCAGGAGCTGAGGAAGTTGTTTTCAGAAGGGATTTTTGTTTTCTTAAACTTGGAGCACAAACAGTGGAGTTCAGAGCCTGAAGTACCGAATGCCAATTGAAAGTTAAGGAGAAAACTATCCCTCCATTTCCGCAGGGTTGTGATGGGTCTTTAACAGAGTACAGGACTAACAGAGGCGTGATAGCATTTAGCATGTACGTAAATGCAGAGCACCAGAAATGGCACTAGAGCTATAGAAACCGAGTTCCCAACAAGCGCCCTGGCGGCAGCGAAGTGGAAAAGAGACTTCCCCTGGTGGCTGGCTGGTAGAGGGTGCCTTTCAGGATGCTGAAGCAGGAGAATACGAGTGAACTAATAGTAAACATAGACAGATGCCTCCAGGTAGCCCCAGGGGCCAGTGTAAGGGAGCACCGCAGACTTCAGTGATTTAGGTGACGCCTCTCAACCAATGGCCTGTATGTATTGCCTCACCATAATCTCGCTCACATGGATAGGCTGGTGGAAACTTGAGGCATTCCTATGACGCGGAGTGATGAGAATGATACTGTCCTTCCCTCTAGCAGCCTCAGTTAAGGATTAATGGGACAACGTAGGTGAGAATGCTAGCACCGTGCCTGGTATAGAGTAAGCACTCTACTAATTTCCTTTCCAAGCTCGGCCTCTGTAAGAAACCGTTTTAAAGATCAGTCAGGAATACTCATCCTTTCTATGATTCCATACCATAGAGGACAGCACAATCTTCATTTTTTTCGTATTATGGAAAGTAAACAGAAATAAATGAATCGCTTTCTAATTTAGAAGGTGCTTGTTATGTTACACAGACGTCAAATAGCTTGGAAATAAATAAGTGAAACATTTGGGGCTTTAGAGGATTTTTCAGTTCATTAAGACAGTAATGTATGAAAGAAATACTTTAGTGGCTCAGGAAATGCTTACTTCGCATGGGTTACTATATGAGCCCTAAAGAGGACAGTTAAAAGGTAAAGTGGGAACAAAACGGAATACTCTCTAAGGTCACACACACACTAAAGGATTGGTATAAAAGACCTTGATGGCATTATATCCTATTTATGATTTTTCACTAGATTCTTGTTACACTTAGAAAAAGCACTCTCAACTTTTTATGCGATGCCATACAACAGCCCTATTTGGGCTGATTGCAAGGTCATTAATGAGTTTCAATTGTCCCCCAAAGTCTTTTTTACACTTGATTTCTAGTGCTTGGAAATGTTCCAATAGAGTGAACACTTCTAGATTAGAGCAGGGATGGCAAATTCCTCACTTTCTGTGTTTGTATGTGCAGACATCACTAATCAATCACAGTTCTTTTCTGCTGAGTCATCTTCTCAATGCAGTGCCATAAGCATCCACTTCCCATCAGAGAAGTTAAAACCAATTTTCTCTACCTGCCTTAATGCTTTGCTCTCTGTGAAAATGCAAATATTTGAAGAAGAGTACAAATTTAAGTTATCAATCACTGACAATAAAATGTTAAAAAAAACCTTGCAAGCAGCCTTTCCTCCAGCATTAGGGGCAAGAACTCCAGGGCTCCGGAATACAGAGAGGATAGACAGCGGAATCTAGGAGTTCCCTGAAGATGTACTTCACCTACTTAACAATTTTGCCTAAGGCCAGTGCTGCCAAAAGGACCGGTTCTCTCCAGGGCATCTATTTCAGCCATTTACCATCAAATGAAACTTACAACTGGCATATGAATTCTCAGGCCAAGGGCATTTTATTTTTTGAAATTTTAAAGTACATGTTGGGTAAACTACTTAAAAAATTCAAGACCCTTAAAAGAATCCCAGAAGCAGAAAGAGCAGTGCAGGGGAAGGTGAGCGAGGTGCAGCTAATTGTAGCAGGTGTTGTGTGTCTGAATATTACAAGCTCACAGAAACTCTTGGGCGCACATACTTGCAAATTGCTACATACTTTCAGAGTCACCAGTCCTCTGCAGCACACTGGCAGGCCAATAGGTAAGGAATGGCCAGATGGAATAGAATACATTTAAAAAGAAATTATGGAAGGGGCACCTGGGGAGTTCAATTGGTTAAGCATCTGGCTCTTGGTTTCGGCTCAGGTCATGATCTCACGCTTCATGGGTTCAAGCCCCATATCGGGCTCTGCGTTGGCAGGGTGGAGCCTGCTTGGGATTCTCTCTCTCTTCCTCTCTCTCTCTCTCTCTCTCTCTCTCTCTCTCTGCCCCTCCCCCACTTGTGCCTGTGTTTTCTCTCTCTCTCTCTCTCTTTCTCTCTCTTTCAAAATAAATAGAAAAAATAAAAAAGAAATTACGGGATTTGAGCTTATAGCCAAGGTGTAGTAATGGAGACCAACCAGATTTACTTTCCCACCAGAAGCAACCAAAAAATGAACAAAATGTATGAAACAACAATTTGTGAGACACTGGACACAAGGCCACGAAGGACAGTGATCCTGACAAATGGGAAACAAATGAGATGAGCCTAAGGTCTCCCCAGCCGACTACCCCGAATGAGTTTTCCAGCTATGATGCAGGGAAAGTGAACCCAGGTCAATCCAAACAACTTCCCGCATTAGGAAGGCAGACCTGAGAGCCCAGGGAGAACAAGGTAGCTATAGCTTACAAGAGTAACAGAGAGGAGAGAGCCATACCGAGAAGAGCTCCAGAGATATCCAGCAGGACCCCCTCAAGAATGCAGCTATGTGGGCACCTGGGTGACTCGGTCGGTCAGTTAAGCGTCTGACTCTTGATTTCAGCTCAGTCATGATCTCATGGTCTGTGAGATTGAGCCCTGTGTCGGGCTCTGTGCTGACAGTGCAGAGCCTGCTTGGGATCCTCTCTCTCTCTCTCTCTCTTTCTCTGCCCCTCCCATTTGTGCCCTCTCTCAAAAAAAAAAAAAAAAAAAAAGAAAGAAAGAAAAATAAATAGAAAAAGAAAAAGAAAACAAAAAGGATGCAGTTGTGTGCTGGTCAACACAGGCATGTGAAGGAACTCCAGAAAACTGGGCAAAGAATCACCTGAAAGGATGAGAGTATGGTTTCTCAATCTTGGCACTATTCACATTAATTCTTTGTGATGGTTGCTGTCCTCTGTATGGTAGGATGTCAGCATCTCTGGCCTTTACTCTCTAGATACTGGTAACTCTTGTCCATCCTCCAGTAGTGACAACCAAAAATGTCTCTAGACATCGCCAAATGTTCCTTGCAAGGCAAAATTGCACCTATTAAGAACTATTGAATTTAAGGAGTCAGTGCCCAGTGCACACAGGGCTAAAAATAGTTTGTTCCCACCTGCCACACCGGAAAACCTCAAAATCCATAAGATATTGAGTCGAGTACACAGAAGGGTCTTGCCTCAGTAGTGAGGACAAACTATTAGCTCTAGACTGAGCACTGCTCCAGTCCCACCAAACAAAATCTTAAGAACAAGAACTGACAGAGTCAAGCCATTCACAGGCAATTTATTTGCATTCCAGAACAAAGCTCAGGAATATTTTAGAAATGCCAAAATATCTAGCACCCAGGAGTCTGGAATCGAGTAAAAAATTACCAGGCGTGCAAAGAAGCAAGAAAATACAATCCATAATGAGGAAATCAATTAGCCAATCAAAACTGACTCAGAACTGACACAGATTTAAAACTAGCAGACAGAAATGATAGTTATGGCGTTTGTATTCTATATGATCAAAAAGTTAAGTAGAGACATAGAAGATACATAAAAGACCCAGCTCAAACTTCAAAAGGTGAATGTTATAAAGCATAAAATTAAAAACTGCAGTGGGTGGGATCTTTGGCAGACAACAGAGAAGAAATGATTAGTGAACTTAAAGACAGGAATAAAAATAGAGAACATCTGTGAGTTGTGGAAAGGCTTCAGATGCCCTCACATGCCTGTCATCAGAGTCTCCAGAGTAGACGAGACAGTGTGGACTGCAGGAAAATATTTGAAAACATACCTACTGAAAGTTTTCAAATTTCAGGAAACCCATAAGCCCACAGATCAGGAATCTCAGTGAATACCAAGCACAAGAACCATTAAGTAAAATCCACAAAGGTACATGATAATCAAATTGCTAAAAACTGATAATAAAGTCATACAGACATGGATGAAAGCAGATTTCATATTAGAAATAACACAAGTGAGGGGCGCCTGGGTGGCTCAGTCAGTTGAGCATCTGACTCTTGATTTCAGCTGAGGTCGTGATCCCAGGGTGGTGGGATAGAGCCCTGCACTGAGAATGGGGCCTACTTAAGGTTCTCTCTACCTCTCTCTCCCTCTGCTCTTCCCCAGCTCATGCACATGCTCGCTCACTCTCTCTCTCTCTCAAATACATTTTTTTTAATTAAAAAAGAAAAAGAAATAATACAAGTGAGAATGTAGTAGGTGCTTTGTACTGGCAGCACCTTCAGTGACTGAAAGAAAAAGTTGTCAACCTAAAATTCTATTCCAGGCAAAAATATCTTCTGAAAGCAAAGGTGAAACAATGGGTTTCATAAATATAAAAACTGTAAGATTGTATCACCAGCCCACACATTATAAGAAATATTGAAAGAAGTCTTTTAACAGGGAAATTGTTGTTGTATAGAAATATGAATCTAAACAATGGAATGAAGAACACTGGAAATAATAACTATGTGGTAAACATAACTTACTATTTGAATCTCTTTAGAAGATAATTGAATGTGGGGTTTTATAGTATATATAAAAGTAAAATGTGTAACATCAATTGCATAAATGTCGGGGGAAGAAATAGAAATATACTGTTGTCAGGTTCTTATAAAATACACAGAGTGGGAGACTACCACATCAAGGAAGGTAAAAATATATGATAAACCTTAAAGCAATAACAAAAATAATAAAACAAGAGTTGTTACTAATAAGCCTGTAGAGGCCATAAAATGGAATAAAAAATTTAGTTAGTACAAATGAAGCCAGAAAAAAGGGTAAAAATGATCACAGATGAGATGGAATGAATAAAAACAAAGAGCAAAATGTTTGTGCCACCTTTGATTTATTGCTTTTCAATTTTAAAAATGGGCAAAAAATTCGAGATTATTCAACAAAAAAGATATGCAGAAGCAATAAAAATGAAAAAATTTTCAATGTTATTAGTTATTTGAGAATGGTTCATGAAATCAAAATGGGATCACGACACACATAGTAAAATGGCTGAAATTAAAAAGAATGGCCATAACAAGTGTTGATGGACATGTGTAAAAGACTGGAACTCTCATACACTGCCGGTGGCAATGCACTGGGACATAAACACCTTGGAAAACAGCTTGGCAGCATCTTACAAGGTTAAACCTGTACCTATCATATGGCCCAGCTGTTCTGTGTGTAGATATTGTGTTCATATGTATTTAAGGCTTATTTATTTTTGAGAGAGAGAGAGAGAGAGACCGAGAGACAGAGCATGAGCGGGGGAGGGACGGGAGAGAGGGAGACACAGAATCCGAAGCAGGCTCCAGGCTCTGAGCTGTCAGCTGTCAGCTGTCACAGAGCCCGATGCGGGGCTTGAACTCACGGACGGCGAGATCATGACCTGAGCCAAAGCCAGACGCTTAATGGACTGAGCCGCCCAGGCGCCCCTATGTTCGTATGTATTTAAATTTTCATCACAATATTTGTAGGAGCAAACAACTGGAAAAAAACACTAGTGTCTATCAACCAGTGAATGGATACAAAAGACTAACCTGGTTTATCCACCTGTGTATGAGTATATTCCACTGCTCAGCAATTAAAATGAATGGCCTCTTGATGCATACAACATGAATGAATCTCAAAATAATTATACTGACTTTAAAAAGCCAGGCAGTAGTAAAGTACACTGCATGGTTCCACTTATTTATAATTCTAGAAAATAAAAATGAATCTCTAGTGACAGCAGATCCCTGGTTGTTGGGGACTGAAGGTGGTAAGGAGATATGTGAGGGAAGGAGAAAATTTGGAGGGATGTGAATATGTTCATTATCTTGATTGTTATTCACTATCTTGATTATGAGTGTCTAAGTGTATTAAAACACATCAATGTGTACACTTTAGATATCTGTAGTTTTTGTAATCAACTTAATTTAATCTCAATGAAGATGTTAAATAATGGAAGTTATAAAGAGAGTTTCTAGGGGACATCATAAAAGGTCGTACTTGACCTTGATACTAGAATGGAGGTCAAGAGATCTGAGTTCTAGTCCAGGTTCTGCCTCACATTTGTCTGATCTTGCTACCGGCACGTAAAATCTCTTGGTCTCAGTTCCTAACTTAAAAATCAAATAGCCGATTTGGTGACCTCTAGTGTCCTTTATAGCTCCAAAGTCTAATCATACACAAAAGCTAATAGAAGAGACACTGCATGGTGAAATGGAACAGATTGACCTGGGTTTTAATTTCAGCTCTATTACTTATTACTTGGGTGACCTCAGATAAATTATACAACCCCTCTAAACTGTCAGAGAGTAAGTTCCATGAGGAAAGGACTGTGTTGGCTATTCATTCCTATAACCCAGAGCACGGTATAGACACCAGCATATAAATAAATGTCTTCCTTTTCTACAAAATGAAAATAGTAATAAGCCTACTTGAAGCAGAGGCTATTGATCCCCCGCTACCCTCTATCCTACTGTTCCAATTCTACTTTTATTTCAGCACAGGGAGACAGCTTTTGGTCTGCTTTCTGCCTTAAGCATCAAAAAGGTACCCTAGGTAGGGATACAGTGCTTTCAAGAAGAGCTCTGGGGGCACCTGGGTGGCTCAGTTCATTAAGCTCAGGTCATGATCTCATGGTTTGTGGGTTCGAGCCCTGCATCAAGTTCTGTGCTGACAGCTCAGAGTCTGGAGCCCTGCTAAGGACTCTGTGTCTCCCTCTCTCTGCCCCTTCCCTGCTCATGCTCTGTCTCAAAAATAAACAAAACATTACAAAAAAATTTAAAAAGGGGGGGGGCTCTGGCCTCAGGAGAAACTAATGCCCTGAGGGCCACATTTAAGCAATGAAGGTAGGAGACAGTGGATAGATGTACCAGCCCACACCTTGATTATGGACTTCTAGCCTCCAGAACTATGAGAAAATAGATGTCATTGAACCACTGAGCCTAGGATGTTTTGTTATGGCAGCTCAAGCAGTCTAATACAGCAAGGTACCTTAAACACTATAAAGCAAAATATAAATATTTTATATTAATAAATATAAATATAAAGTAAAATATAAACCCAACTTCAGAATGGAAATTTTCTGAAGCTAAACTTTTGATTCCACTCTGAGTGAAAAAGAAAAGTTAAAACTATTTAAAACCAAAGAGAACCAAACAAAAAAGAATCAACATGCATGGTTGCCAGATTTAGCAAATAAATTATAGAAATACGCAGTGAAATTTGAGTTTCAGGTAAACAATGAATTTTTTAGTATAGGTATGTCCCAAATATTGCATACACCAGCAAATTATTTGCTATTTATCTGAAATTCAAATTTAAGTGGACAGTCTGTATTTTATCTGGCAAAAACTTATCTATAATTATATAGTCAGTTCTCTGAGGAGCTCAAGTTTTTATAAAAAGTTCTGTAGAAAAGATTTTTAAAAATGAAGGATTGATTTTTTAAGCTTATTTATTTATTTTGAGAGAGAGAGACAGAGTGTGAACAGTGGAGGGACATAGAGAGGAAGAGAGAGAGAGAGAGAATCCCAAGCAGGCAAAGAATCCACTGTCAGTACAGAGCCTGACACGGGGCTTGAACCCATGAACTGTGAGATCATGACCTGAGCTGAAGTCAAGAGTCAGATGCTTGACTGAGCCACCCAGGAACCCCTAAAGGATTGATTTTTAAAGCAAAGTGGCTCAACCTGAGGGAATTTTATGAGGAAGTCTAAAACCCAGGCTGAGCTGAGGCTCACAAAACAAACTAAAGACAAGAACAAATTCTTTTTTTTTTAATTTAATTAATTAATTAGTTAATTAATTTATATCCAAGTTAGCATATAGTGCAATAATGATTTCAGGAGTAGATTCCAGTGATTCATCCCCTATGTATAACACCCACTATTTATCCCAACAAGTGTCTTCCTTAATGCCCCTTACCCATTTAGCCCACCCCCCCTCAACCACAACTCCTCCAGCAACCCTCAATTTGTTCTCTTCATTTAAGAGTCTCTTATGTTTTGTCCCCTTCCTTGTTTTGTATATTATTTTTGCTTCCCTACCCTTATGTTCATCTGTTTTGCATCTTAAATTCCACATATGAGTGAAGTCATATAGGACAAGAACAAATTCTTTAAAGCTCAAGAAAAACAGGGCAAGTATTGGCCCACCACGTGGAGAAGGTGGCATAAAGTTAACAGATGTTGGGGATGGCAGCCAAACTTTCCTTCTGCCTTATACTGTCCACCCGGGAAAATAGACCCACCCAGCACTCCAGAAAAATAGCCTGACGTCAAGCAGGCCAGGAGTTAACAATAATATACCTCACCATCTTCAGTGAGCTCAGAATATTTCTATCCCAGATTGCTAAAATGAATTCAAGACCTGATCTTACAGATTGTTCTGAGACATCATTGGCAATGGGAGAGGTGCCAGAAAACAAATAAATGTTCCTATTTTCAGGAAGAGAAAACAAGTGGACACTATTGGATACTACAAAGTGGGAAGTCCAGTGTCTAGAAAGATTTCTCAGGTAGTTTCCTAAGGGCAAATGAATGTTTCTTTCCTGCTATATCATTATTAGATTTGTGCATTGGAATACTATGATGACAGTGCCTTGATTCCACAAAACATTTGATGAATATTTTGCATGATAACCTGGTGGACAATAGAGACATGTGAGAATCAGTTTTTGTGACTCTGAACTTAAATCTCACTTCACCATGTTAATAATGCCTTCAATGAAGTTATGCTTATCACATTTCCTATCAACACAAAGTGAAGAGGAATAGTGTATTAATTGGATTCTTTTGGTGGCGAGGAACTTGACGTGAAATAACCAAGACATGAATTAATTATAAAGGTTCCTTAACAAAGCCTCAGGACACCTAAGAATCAAGACTTCTGGAAAGGCTATAAAGTACAATGCTCTTCAATGTGGACTCTCGTTTGAACCCCAGCTCTACGTGATGTTGGGCAAGTCACTTCTTGGTGCCATAGTTTCCTCATCCTTAAATTGGTGCAGATGTATAGTAAGCACTATATATTCAATGTTATATTATATATGGTGTGATTGTTTCTTCCTCCTCCTTACAGAGTGGCTTCCTGTTTCTGAAACCCACATGATGGAGACAAAAATGGCTCCTGTGAGCTTGACAGGCCATGGTAGAGAATGTGGATTATGACTTCGAGTGAGGTGGGAGCCATGAGAAGGTTTGGAGCAGAGGAGTGACAAGGACTGACCTGGTTTTAGAAGGCTACTTGGGGCTGCTACGTGGGAAATGACTATAGGTAGCAACCTGAAAGCAGGAAGAATACCAGAAGGTTATTATAATAATCCATGTGAAATATAATGGTGTTTTTGATTCTGGTGGTAAAGAGAGTTGGAAGTGGTCAGAGTCTTAATGTCTCTTGAGTAATCTAGTATTAAATGCAGGATGTGAGAGAAAGAGAAGAAAGATGACCCCAAAGTTCACCCCAGAGTGCATGGTAGAATGATTTTACTACAATAGGGAAGAATCTGGAAGGAGCAGGTTTTGAGGAGAAATATCAAGTGTTTGCTTTTGAATGTTAGCTTGAGTTGTCCTTAGTCATCCAGGAGATATGAAGCAGAAAGTAGAAGTATGGGATTTGGGGAGGGTTCAGGATAGAATGGGAACTAGAGATATAAATGTAGGAGTCATTTGTGCATAGGTGGCATTTCAAGCCATGGAATTTGATACGCTTACGTAGGGAGGGGAATTGAGAGAAAACTGAGGAGACAAGAAATTGAACTTGGAGGCATTTGAAAATACACAAAAGAAGGCAAAGAACACTGGGAAGGTGTGAGCAGTGAAGTAAAGCAAGGACCAGGAGGAAATGATCAAGAGACCAACTGAAAATGTTTCAAGCAGGCAACTGTACTCAGTTGTGTCCAAAGCATAAGCTGAGACAGGTGAGAACTGAGAGCTGATGCCTTCACATAATGACAAGGCTTATAAAAAAAAGGGTGTTGAAGGGACAATGCTATAGGTTTCTGCTTTGTGTAGCTAATCAGATAGAAGAAAGCAAGAGAATTCAAACTCATGTTGATAAATTGCAGTGAGAAGCTTAAATCCTCAAATAAAACTGTTCAAGTTTATTGATCATTTTTAATGATAAATGCTAGGTCTGGCACTTAGATTCAGACTAGAAACTATAAAATCTGTGTAAACATGCATATGAAACACTAAAACAATATGTCCCCAAATGTTAACAATTATTATCCATAATTGTTGGAGCTAGAGATAATATTTATTTTTCTTTATTTTTTTTATAATTTCAAATTTTGTCTATAATAAAAATGCATTACTTTAGTAGTCAGAAAAATATAACAAGTGTTGTAAGATATCAGGTGTGTATAAATATGGATGGGAAGAACTTGTTTTAATTTATGCAAAAAAAAATCCCAAAACTTGATGAAAAAGATCTTGGGTTGCATTAATAAAATACCTTATGTTATTAATATACATTATATATGCAGCATATATTATACATATTTTACTGTATTATTATTTTTTGTATGTATTATATATTATATATATTATTACTGTGTATGTTATTATATATACTGCATATATTATATATGTATTATAATAAAAGTAATATACTTATAAGTAATGATAAGTGATAATATAAGGAATTATACATTATATATTTATTATATATTATATATACTGTATACACACACACACATATTCAGTATAACATGTCTTCCTGTACGTATTCAACTGGAAGTGGGCAAACTAGACAGTTTCACTGTCAGAAAGTACACAGAGAAGGTAAGGATGGAAAGAGATTTGGAATGTATGTCATGGGGAAAAGTTGAAGAAAATAGAAATGTGAATCCTAGAGGAAAAATTTAAGTCATAAGGGATGTGTGATGAGTTGCCATATGGTGAAAAGAATCAGACTCAGCTCTACTTATAACCCAGGGCAAGTCACTTAATTTCTCTGACACCAGGGTCCTCATTGATAAAGTAGCAATAACATCTTCCACATAACACTGTGATTTGATCACAGTCTCTTCTGGTTGCTGTGTCAGTTTTTCCAGGGTCTGGCCCAGAACCTCCAGAATGCAGATCTCCCGTGCTCCTCTTTGGGTTTCTCTAAAATATTTGCTCAGAAGCCTTGGTGAGCTATGTAGATTTCATTAAAGATTTTATCCACTGGATGGGAATGCAAGCTGGTGCAGCCACTCTGGAAAACAGTATGGAGGTTCCTCAAAAAACTAAAAATAGAACTACCTACAACCCAGCAATTGCACTACAAGGGATACAGGTGTGCTGTTTCGAAAGGACACATGCACTCCCATGTTTATAGCAGCACTATCAACAATAGCCAAAGTATGGAAGGAGCCCAAATGTCCATCGATGGATGAATGGATAAAGAAGACATGGTGTAAAGACACACACACACACACACACACACACACACACACACACACAATGGAGTATTACTCTGCAATCAAAACGAATGCAATCTTGCCATTTGCAACTACGTGGACGGAACTGGAGGGTATTATGCGAAGTGAAATTAGTCAGTTAGAGAAAGAAAAAAATCATATGACTTCACTCATAGGAGGACTTTAAGAGACAAAACAGATGAACATAAGGGAAGGGAAACAAAAATAATATAAAAAGAGGGAGGGGGACAAAACAGAAGAGACTCATAAATATGGAGAACAAACTGAGGGTTACTGGAGGGGTTGTGGGAAGGGGGATGAGCTAAATGGGTAAGGGGCACTAAGGAATCTACTCCTGAAATCACTGTTTCACTATACGCTAACTAATTTGGATGTAAATTTAAAACAATAAAAAATAAAATTAAAAAAAAGATTTTATCCACTAGATCAATGAAGAGATTCACATTTTACACTTCCCAGAGGAAAAAGCTTAAACTTCCCCCCATCCCTAATAATGCTCTTCTCTGCAAAGTCTTTGCCGCAGTGACAATGGGAAGGGAGTGAGTGGGAATGTCCACCATCAGACTCACTGGCTCTTTCTAGCTCCCCAGGATAGTGAGGTCTTCAAATTCCTTTACCTTTGTCTGTGAGAGCAAGCCATCCTCTCCAAGTTCCTAGCCTTAATTTGAAAAACCAAACTTATCATTATTCTTACCAGAACAAAGACCCACTTATGTAGCAGAATTTACCTTCCATAGCCAACATATTTTTGTCCTGAGTGTCGCCAAATCCCCTTCCTACCTCCTCACAGCAAGTGCTATCAAGCTTTCCTTGCAACATATCCAGTGCTCTTCCCATGAGGAAATTGGATGAAGGGCATCTCGTCATCCACTTACATACATAAAATATTTGTCACCCAGTAAATGATTAGGAAATGATACTTTTTTATTATTATTATCATGGCTGTCTTTAAGTATTTAAATAGCCAAGTGGCAGTTGAACATGAGGATGTATTTTCTATAGTTCCCAAGGACCCAATAGGACCAACAGATAGAAGTCAATGGGATCAGAATTTGGCTCAATAGAAGGCAGATATTTCCAGCAGTGAAAACTGTCCCATAACAGGAGAGAAGCTTCTCAAGGTGGTATGTCTTCTGTTGTTTGAATTGTCTGATCCAAGACAGAGAACAGGAGACAGCATATGGGAACTGAATTAGTTGACCAAACTCTTTCTCCGGATGGATACTGTTGTGATACAATGGAAGGTAATAGAATGGTTTCTTCTGTCTTTTCTTTTTCTTCCCAATGTCACCCAAATCTAAGGTGATTTTATACCACCATAAACCTGGTCCTTTTTGGATCTGGTAGTGTTTAAAACACTCTGGGACAGAAAACTCTCTTGGAAGAGGTGGAGCGAGCCCACATAGCTGCTAGTTTCCTGTCACCACTTCAAAAGCAAGGGAAAGGGGGGGTGGGGGAGGGTTACTGCGGCTGCTTAGGCCACCAGAATTGTAGGATACAGAGCTGTGCTGTGTCCTGGGGCCTTCATGGCTGGAGTGATCAACCCCAGGGAGGGGGAAATGGTAACCAGACTCCAACATACCCCAGGGGCTTTCGAGATATACATACATTTGCCATTTTCCGATCTTTTTAGAGCACAGAATTAACTTAAAGTCCTCCACATGCCAGTGTGGCTTCCCCTGTAATATAATCTTTTTAAAAGGTTAAGTTAATCTTGACTTTTACTGTTGCAGCATTTCAACCTAATGGTGCTCCATGCACAATCTAATTGGATTTTTATGGGGCTTTATTTAAAGAAATTTGTTTAGTGACAATGACAATTTGAGTATTACAGGTAGGTCCCTTTTGTATAATATCAAAGTGACATAGTGTACACACTGCTAGACTACTATAACAGACTTCTAATAGGCGGCTATTATCTAAAACCTACCTCAGTTCAAGTACAAGCCATACAAGAATTTATGTGCTCAATGATGTTATTACCGACCCTGCAGAATTAGAGCAAATGGGTAGGTGGGCCTGGGATCATGCTAATGGAAGGTTTCATGCTATACAATGAATATGTCATGTGACTTCTATAGAAAATTCTACTCATTTCAAAGGTGAATTGAATACTAGGTTGAATTTTTAAAGGCTATTTGTCCTAAGAGATTATGAATTTATACTGCCTTGGGTTGTATTCCATCATTATAAAAGTCCAGGAGTCCTCCGTAAAGTTTGTTTTACCAGCCGGAATTGGGAATTACATCTCTTGCAATAAATTCCTTCACATTGGCCATTTGACATTTCAGAGCTAACCTCTGGCTTAACTGACTGCAGGTAAAAATTAGAGTCGTATCTGGTTTTAACAATGGTCTCTGGGTCTACTTATTCCCAAGTACTCAACCAATTGCATCTT
Organism: Prionailurus bengalensis; assembly: GCF_016509475.1. Classification (NCBI taxonomy): domain Eukaryota; kingdom Metazoa; phylum Chordata; class Mammalia; order Carnivora; family Felidae; genus Prionailurus; species Prionailurus bengalensis. The sequence continues at coordinate 47,822,397 of NC_057356.1, forward strand.
TCTTTATAGCACATTTTTTTATATTCCATGAGGTACAATCCTAACTGTTTTTCTCAATTATTTAATGGTTTTGTTTGCCTTTGCATTAGCTTTAGTTTGTAAAATTCAACCCAGGTCGTTCCTTAAGAATGTGGTAAACGGACATATTGTGAAAAAAAAAATCCTACTGATGTTTTTCAGGCATTCGAGATTATGGGTTATGCTGGGAAGCCTTTCATTCTGGAAGCCAAGAGAATTGCACTGTATGTGGATTTGGGGTTAAATATTTTCTCCAGGTAATTTAGGTATTGTTCATATTCGTTTACCAAAATGGAGGAAGGATAAGTTTTGTTTTGGGATTTTAGGGATTAGGGTGTTAAGGAAAACAGAAGAAGTTTGCAGGATGTGGGGATGAGTAGGAGGAAAAGTATAGTTAAGGAAAACAGAAAATGATGATGACTGAGATTTAATTCTCCCTGATGATAGGGATAGGAGTAGGGATAGATCAACTTATAATTGGGAAAAAAAGTGTGGTTGTTAGTGAACTATCTTCTCCGAGACGAAGAGCAGTGATGGGGAGGGAAGGGTTTGACAGATGTAACTTCCATATGCCACTGAAAATTCAACTTTTGCCAGCCTCTTAGAAGGCTTAGAAGACATCCATAATCCATTAAAATTAAAGAAAAAAAATCTCTTTAGCTCAGAATTGTTTTATATTTAAAGAAAAGTTGCAAAGTTAGTACAGAGTTCTGGAACATACCCTGCACCCAATTTCCCCTGTTATTAACAGCTTACCTTTGAATGGTATTTTTCTTGCAATTAATGAACCAATATCGATACATTATTAACTAAAGCCCATACTTTATTTAGATTTCCATAGTTTTACAAAATGTCCCTTTTCTATTTCAGAATCCCATCCAGGACACCATATTACATTAAGTCATCATATCTTCTTAGGGTCCTCTTGACTGTGACAGTTTCACATTTTCCTTGACTTCAATTACCTTGACACCTTTGAGGAGGACAAGCCGTTTATAGAATATCCCTCAGTTTGAGTTTATCTGATTTTTTTTCATGCTTATGTTGGGATTGTGGATTTGGGGAGGAAGACTACAAAGATAAAATGCCATTCTTATCGCATCACATCACGGGTACATACAGTCAACATGTCAACCTTGTGAATGCGTTGAGGTTAGCCTTGATTACCTAGCTGGGGTAGTATTTGTCAGGTTTCTTCAGTGTATAGTTACCTTTTTTTTTTCTCATTTTCTATACTTCATTCTTTTGAAAGAAGTCACAATATGCAATCCATATTTAAGGAGTGAGTACTTATGTTCCACCTTCTTGAAAGCCAAGTATTAACATAAATTAGAGGAACTCTGCTGATCCATTTATTTATTTAATCAATCATATAATATGTTTACATCAGTATGGACTTACAGATATTTATTTTATATTTTGGGTTATATATTTATTTTATTGGTCAAATTGTTCCAACTTTGGCTCTTGGGAGCTCCTTAAGTTTGATATATCACTATCATTGTGAGGTTTTTCCTTTCTCTTCCCTTCCTTTCCTTTCTTTCTGACACTGCAAGATCATCTAGTCTCATCTTGTGTATTTCTTGGTCTCTGTTCTGGAATCAGCCATTTTCTCGAGGAGCACTGGTCTTTCTTTCTTTCTTTCTTTCTTTCTTTCTTTCTTTCTTTCTTTCTTTCTTCTTTAGCACTGGTTTTTCTTATTGGAAAGGTTGCAGAAACCAAGATCTGTTCAAGGTGTGCTTGTTGCTACTGGAGCCGGGTTGATTTTAGGCCTTCTCAGCTGACAGAGTAAAGAACTATACATGTGTATATTGATCCTCACACATACACATATCTCTAAATATTTCTCTTTGCAACTATTGCCTTTTATTTTTTTTTTAATTTTTTTTTTCAACGTTTATTTTTGGGACAGAGAGAGACAGAGCATGAACGGGGGAGGGGCAGAGAGAGAGGGAGACACAGAATCGGAAACAGGCTCCAGGCTCTGAGCCATCAGCCCAGAGCCTGACGCGGGGCTCGAACTCACGGACCGCGAGATCGTGACCTGGCTGAAGTCGGACGCTTAACCGACTGCACCATCCAGGCGCCCCAACCATTGCCTTTTATATGAAGCTAAACCTAAGTACATACTGATGTCTCCAACTAATCCATTACGACCTGAATCGTTCTTTCTTCTTCCCTGGCTTATGTACACATTCTTACTCCAACAGTGAAAAGCCTGAGTCCCACCAATGACTGTCCATTTATTTAATTGTTCAATTCCAGCATATATGTAGGAGGCATTAGAATTATTAATCCATATCCTCATGGGAAACGGTTTTATCGGCTGGAGTACAGCGCACATGTCCAACTTCTTCTGCCTTTAGTCTTACAGACTTCACTTATTTCCAAAGCTACTTGGGTCAGTACATTTCCCCCAACCTCTTTTAGTGAGGTTGTTCCATGCATTTGTAATACAGTTAGATTCTCATATCACAGTGTGGGCTTCATTCTGGGATCCTCCAACCTTCTAAATGATTTATTTAATTTGCATATGTTAAGGTTCACTCTTTATGTTGTAAAGCTTTGTGTGTTTTGACAAATGCATAATATCATGTATCCACTATTATGGTATCATACACAAGAGTTTTAATGCCTGAAAAATCCACCAACCTTCACCTTTACAATATCGCCTCTCTGGGACCCCTGGCAACCACTGATCTGTTAACCATCTCTATGGTTTTGTCTTTCCCACAATGTCATATAAATGAAATCATATGCCATGTAGGATTAAGTTGTTTTTAACTGTGGCAAAATATATATAATATAAAACGTACCATCCTAACCGTTTTTAAGTTTATAATTCAGTGGCATTAAGTATAGTCACATTGTTTTGCAAACATCACCACCATCCAATCCTAGAAACTTCATCTTGCCAAACTGCAACTGTATACCCACTGAACAATAATTCCTCATTCCTTTCCTTCCTACCATCCCTGACAACCACCATTCTGCTTTCTGTTTCTATGAATTCATAGAAGTGGGATCATACAGTATGTATCCTTTGGTGAATGGCTTATTTCTCTTAACAAAACGTCTTCACAATTCTTCCATATTGAGGCATGTGTCAGAATTTTCTTCCTTTTTAAGGCTGAATAATATTCTGTTGTATGGATATACCACTTTTTGTTTATCCATTAAGTGATGGGTATTTGGATATTTGGGTTGTTTCTACTTTTTTGCTATTTTGCACAATGCTGCTATAAACATTTATGCATAAGTACTTATTTGCACCTATGTTTTCAATTCTTTTGGGTGGATATATCCCTAGGACTGGAATTGCTGGCAAGTCTATGTTTACCTTTTTGAGGAACTTACAGCCATCTTAGTGTGTATGAAGTTGTATCTCATTGTGATTTGATTTGCATAATTTTTATTATCTTTCTAGGTGCTTTACCAGTTGTATATATATTGTTTTGGAGAAATGACTATTCAAATCTTTGTCCATTTTAAAACTGGATTATCTATATTTTTATTGTTGACTTTTAAGAATTATGTATATGTTTAATGTACAAGTCACTTATCATTTATATGATTTACAAGTATTTTCTCTTATACTGGATTGTCTCTTCACTTTCTTGATGGTGTTCTTTGAGGCACCAAAGTTTATTCTGATGAAGTCAAATGTATGTTATTACTTTTGTGGCTTGTGCTTCTGGTGTCATATCTAAGAAATTATTGCCAATTCATAGTCATGGAGATTTACTCCTTTTCTCTTCTAAGCATCTTATATTTTGAGATCTTACATTTAGGTCTATGATCCACTGTTATTTTTGTATAAGAAGCATCATTGTTTTTATTTGCATTCACCTATGATTACTTGCCATCTGTATATCTTCTTTGGTATGATATCTACTCAGATCTCGCGACCATGTTTTTATTGGGGGTTTTCATTTTCATGTTATTTAGTTTTAGTGGTTCTTTGCATATTTTAGATACAAATCCTTTATCAGATGGAGTTTGCAAATATTTTCTTTCAGTTCATGGCGTGTCTTGTCATTCTCTTAAAGTGCCTTTCACAGAGCATACATTTTTATTTTTAATAAAGTTTCACTTATATTTTTTTCTTTCTTGAAGTGTTTTTGGTGTTGTATCTAAAATATAATCACCAAACCCCAAATCATGTAAATGTTATCCTTTTTTCTTCTAGAAGCTTTATAGTTTTTCTTTTTATATTCACGTCTACCATCAATTTTGAGTTCATTTTAGTGAAAGCTATAAGGTCAGTGTCTAGGTTAACTTTTTTATGTATGGAAACCCAATTGTTCCAGCATCATGTGTTGAAAGATTATTCTATCTCCATTGAATTGCTTTTGTACCTTTGTCAAAAATCATTTGACTGCTTGTGTGTGGTTTATTTATCGATTCTCTATCCCGTTCCATTGATCTGTGTATCTATTCTTTTGCCAATACAGCACTGTCTTAATTCATCCATCCATTGTTTCATTCATGCATTTATCCATCCATCCATTTATTATTTCCCTTTTTTTTAATTTAACTTTTAGTTAACATACAGTTCAATATATTTTCAGGAGTAGAATTCAGTGATTCCTCACTTATATACAACACCCAGTTCTCATCTCAAGTGCCCTCTTTAATACTCAGCACCCATCCAGCTCATCCCCCTCCTTCCTCCCTCCATCAACCCTCAGTTTCCTCCCTATTGTTAACAGTCTCTTGTAGTTTGTTTCCCTCTCTTCTCTTTCCCCCTCCCATATGTTAATTTGTTTTGTTTCTCACATCCCACATATGAGTGAAATCTTATGGTATTTGTCTTTCTCTGATTGACTTATTTTGCTTAGCATAATACATGCTAGCTCCATCCATCTCAAGGTTTCATTCTTTTTGGTGGCTGGGCAATATTCCATTACACACACACACACACACACACACACACACACACACACACAACATCTTCTTTATCCATTCATTAGTCAGTGGACATTTGGGCTCTTTCCATAGTTTGGCTATTGTTGACAATGCTGCTTTAAACATCGGGGTGCATGTATCCTTTCGAATCTGTGTTTTTGTATATTTTGGGTAAATACCTAATAGTGCAATTGCTGGATTATAAGGTAGCTTTATTTTTAGTTTTTTGATGAACCTTTATACTGTTCTCTAGAGTGGCTGCACCAGTCTGCATTCCCACTGGCAGTACAGGAGGGTTCCCCTTTCTCCATATCCTTGCCAAGACCAGCTATTTCCGGTGTTGTTAATTTTAGCCATTTTGGCACATGTGAGGTGCTACCTCATTGTGGTTTTGATTTGCATTTACCTGATGAGAGTGATGTTGAGAATATTTTCATGTGTCTGTTACCCATCTGGATGTCTTCTTTGGAAAAGTATCTCTTCATGTCTTCTGCCCATTTCTTAACTGGGTTGTTTGGGGGGTGTTGAGTTTGATAAGTTTTTTATAGATTTATCAGATATGTCATTTGCAAATATCTTCTCCCATTCCACAGGCTGCCTTTTAGTTTTGTTGATTGTCTCCTTTGTTGTGCAGAAGCTTTTCCTAATAAATATTTACTGACTATCTTCCTTGTGCAAGACATTGTACTGGATACCGTGGAAAACAAAGATGATTCAGATGTGGTAGTTGCCCTCTAGGAGGTGCAATATAGTAGCTGGGGAGGTGGGTTGAAGAGTGTTACAGGGTACACACAAATAGTGTAAAACAAATCACAAGGTGATAAATGCTGTAAGAGATGTACAGGGTCAAAGAGGTTTTCCATAGAAGATGTTATAAGCAGGAACTGAGAGGACTTCAGATTTGAGCACAGATGTGAAGGACAGATAACGTTTAAATGAGAAAAAAGTTGCAAAGATAACTGTATTTGGTGGAAAGAATTGCATGGGCAGTGTGGAGACCAAGTGCAAAGTCTAAGGGTACTGAGAGAAGTATAGCCAAAGCCATGTGCGCAATTTAAAATTTTCTACTAGCTATGTTAACAAAGAAACACTTGAAATTAATTTTATAACTTATTTTCTGTAGCCCAACGTATCCAAAACCTCCTCATTTCAATGCGTAGCCAATTTAGAAATAGGGAGATGTTTTACATCCTTTTTTTGGTGCTAAGCCTTCAAAATCTGGTGTGTAGACTGCACTTAGAGCACATGTTCACTTGGAACAGCCACATTTCAGTTGCTTAATAGCCACAGACACATTTTGCCCACCTAGATACCAGCGCAAGTCTAGGAGGTCAGGAGCGAGAAAAGGTTGCAAAGGCAGGTGGGGGCTGGATTAGGGGGAAACTTGCATTACTGAGCTAGAGTCTGAACTTTATTCTATAACCACTGAATAAACATCACGCTCTTGAGAACTAGGATGCTCTTTTCGCTGAACATGTCCCAGGTAGGCAGTCAATCCATGTGTACTGGATGATTGAATGATCAGAGCAATGTTTTATGGAGATTAACTGGTCATATCCTCCACAGAGAGGTGGGATTGAAAACTAGGAGGATGAATGCCTTGGTTCTTTTTTTTTTTTAATGTTTATTCATTTTTGAGAGAGAGCGAGCATGCAAGCAGGGGAGGGGCAGAGAGAGAGGGGGGGGCAGAGGGTCCAAAGCGGGCTCTGCGCTGACAGCAGCGAGCTGTGAGATCTTGACCGGAGCCGAAGTCAGTCCCTCAATTGACTGAGCCAGCCAGGCTTCCCAACTTTGGTTCTTTTTCATTTAAACCCCATGATATGGAAGCTTTCTCATATGACACAGATGTTTTCTCTTTTACCCTCTTCCTGAGGGAAATTAGTGCCTAAAATGTTAGCTATTTAGTATAAGGCAGTCCCTTCTAGTGTTTTGTCATTTATTGTTTTGGAGTATAAACAGGACAGGCTTCTGCTAGGACACGTTTGGTGGCCTTTGGGAATGGGTCCTCTCACATATTACAACTGCTACATAAAGCAATGAGATACTTTTCTGAAAGGACATGGCTAGAGAGTGACTAGTAGAAGATAAGCCTGTTGTGTAAATTAATTTTTTTCTTTGAGAATGCTCCCTGGTAGTGAAAATCTAGGAGTCTTCTGAAATTAGAGTGGAGGTGGCTTTAAAATCCCTGTCCTTAGCTGGCTGTGGAAGAAACCAAGGAGGCTACTTGGGTTTGTTGTGATTATACATGCCTCTCTTATTGGCAAATCTATTCTCACAAATAAGCAGGAAATCAAAGCTGCAAAGCTTTGATTGATTGATTGATTGATTGATTACTTGAGATTATTTCTAAAGACTGAGAGTGAAAAATCTATCAAGAGGCCTTTTTTTAACAATAGTGAATGTAACATTTGCATGCAGGGATGTGTGTGCGTGCTGCATTTTAGGCCTGTTAAACTTGACCAGGCTTTTAGGCTTTTCGAGACACAACTGCGTATTATCCGAGCCATATTTTCCATCAGCTGTGACAGATTTCTACATGTTAATATTCAAATTTGGTTGTACTTTCTTCTTTGCAATGAAGCTAACTTGGTTTTTATAGGCTTGTTGTTCTAATATCCTTTTAGTAAAATGTGAACAGCGTCAATGTGGACTTTTAACTCTGATAAGAATGAGTTTTTAATGTATCTCCTAGATGTATAGGCATACCTGATGTCTTGTATTAATAGAAGCCCTGGGGAGCTTTCCAGGATTTTTTCTGCTGCTTTTGTTTCCTAGCACAGTAAGTGGCTGGGAGACTGGGTCTTTGCTGCCAGGTCGTGGTTGGGAAGTATCAGTTATTATAGAGTATGTGAGCTTTGGAGGAACCGTCTCCCTGTAACCAAGAAGGACATTCCAACAGTGTTGTTGCTCTATTAAGGCAGAGCTTCAGTGAACAAAGAATTTTCCTTTGGTCCTTCTGAAAATGGAGGGACGTGGCGAGCATAAGCGGCGTCTGCTCCCAACCAAATATCTTGGGTGAGTGCAAAGTCTTGTGTGATTTTAGGAGAGGTTTCTTCTCTCGTGATGCATTTTGGGAATATAACAACACCTATTTAGTGCTTCGTGGTAATTACATACGGTATATATTGCTCCGATCAAGAAGTGATTTCAGAGGGAATGTATGTCATGGCTTTGGAACTGAGCATTTGGTTTGAATTCTGGCCCTACCAGCAATTGCTGTGTGACCATAATCGTTCTGGGACTTAATTTTCTGTCTGCAAAATAGGCTAATAATAGCGGCCTCATGGGATTTATGTGATTGTAACATGGTAACTGTGTTCAGTTGCTGGCACGGGCATAAATGGCAGCTGTTAGTATAAAACTGTGCTAAAACCGTGCTTGGCTTGCGGGTCGAGACCTCTGTGCCCTACTCTCTCTTGACTGCCTCACTGGAATGAAGTCAAGTAAGGCAGCCCTGATTAAAATGTGCAGCGCAGAGCTCTCGCCATCCATAGCGTGATGGACTGATGGCCCGAGCCGATCCCCTTCTGGATCCGCCACCAAGCCCGCACGCCTCCGGCTGGCCGTTCTGGGGCAGTGGGCAGGCCCATTCTGGCAAACCGTTTCTCTCCTGGCCTGAGCAGCACAGGAACTACTGCCCCAGTCTAGACCTGGTTTTCAGGGACTTGTCAATTGGGGTTCAAATTCACTTAAAAAAAAATGTCCAGTATCAAACCACTGTAGGTCCTAGGACAAAAAAAGAGCGAATTAAGAGGCTAAGGTACCTAGCAAGGAAAAAGTAAATGAGGAGAGCTGCCCCCCTCCTCTTCCCTGCATACATTGTAGCTTCCCCCCACCCCCCTTCTCTGGGCGGGGTGAATGCCAGGTGCAGACACCGCAGCAGGATGCCCTTCCCGCAGGCCCCTCCCCTCCTGCGCTGTTTGTCATTTTCACCACTCTTGCAGCCCCGGGAAGAGACTGCTACTTAGTCTTTCAAATGAAAGAAGTCTTGGGTTTGCTTTGAGTTCCTTGAAGGATGGGGATGTATTTCTGCTGGTTTTGTGTCTTAGCTCTGATCAAAGGGGCCTCTTGGTTTTTAAAGAGAGAAAACCAAGTAGCCCATTAAAGCTAGGGAGGCAAGAATTCTGGGCAACTGGCTGGGCTCCTCCCCTCTCCTGGGAGGGCCAGCGGGGCAGCCCTTGGACAACTTCTATGAAGGAGAGATGATTAGAAGTGTTGTCTCTTAACGTATTTATTTTTTCAGAGGGGCAGGGCACACGGGTGGGGTGGGGGTGTAAGCAAAATAGGTGAAGGGGATGAAGAGGCACGAATTTCCAGTTATAAGATAAATTTTTAAAAATTTTATTTTTTGCCTTATTTCATTAAACTGTTCAATTATTGACTTTCCCATTATGATGAATCTATTTGACTTAATGCTTAATGGCCTCCCTGCAGCTATGGGTAGTGTCACTTTCCACGCTCAAGTTCTACAGAGTAAATATATATAGCAAATGTAACAGGAAGAAGAGGCACAATTTCTGGGAACTAGGATGGATTGCAAGAACAAACTCTGTTTGGGGCAACACTGGACCTAAAAAGTAGGACGCTCACCTGTGGGGGGCGGGGGACTCTGGGAAGGCTGTACCAGGGTGTTGACCCCGCAGAGGGGAAGTAGAATGCATAGTGGGCTCCAGAGATCAAAGATTCTTCCAGGGGTGGCCTTTAGATTCACCACATGTCTGTCATGGAATTAGACATGCCGGCTGCCCCACACTTCATTCCCTTGCCTCCCTGCTGTTCTCTGAGTTCAAACCAAAAGTGCATGGGGAGGGGGCCGTGGGGGGACAGGGGATGCACAGAGGCAGCAGAGAGATTTAGAACAATTCTCCTCGCAAGAAGGTGCTTTCCCGAAATTCTCTGGCAGAAATGGAAAAAAAATAAACAAAACAAAACTCGGTATTTCACACAATCCCTTTAGGGGCAATTTTATATCACTTTGCTAAAAATTGGATATGTCTTCCTAAGTCTTCCACAGCCATTGGCTCAGCAAGAGTTTGAAGTGTTGTGGCAGCGACCCTGACTTTTTCCTTTGCCTCATCCACTTCCCACTCACCCCCTGCCTCTATTTTTCTCTTTTATGTGGATCTATCTGTGTCTAATTTAGATGGCAAGTTCCTCACCACTGTACGTGAGAGGGTCTAGCATACTGTGCACACTTATAAATGTTAAATGATAATAATGATAATATGAGAGCCCTAAAGGTGCCAGCTGCTTCATTTCACTTGAGAGAAGAGGGTTTTCACTACAGACTGTAGTTAAATAAAATAAGGGCAGTGGGGAGGGAGGGCATATCGGCTTTCTGAGGCAAGGAAGGGGATAGAGAGGCTGATAGGAACATGCAGTAGAAAAGAACATGGGCTTAAAAAAAAATCAGTCAAGACCTTGGGATGTCAAAGAGAATTCAGTGCCTGGCCTTGAGTCTTACAAATTTTCGAATAATCTACTGGTTGCCCAAGGTTTCAAACAAATTTGAAGGACTGATTACCTAACCAGGACAGAACAAACACTTTTAGCCATGAGCAGGAAAACTGCAGGGGGTAAAAGAGCCCACAGCAGGGGCCGCAGAACCCTTGGGTCCCGGATCCGATTTTGCAGCTCACTGGCCGTGTAACGTTTGCTGAATCTCAACATTTCCGTGACATGGTTTCTCATCTACGAAATGAACGGGGAGCTGTGTTACGTAGCAAGGGGAGGTTTACTAAATAATCTCCATGAATCTTTCCAGTTCTGAAATTCTGTGGGTCAATGGCTGCCTGAAGCCTACTCGTTTTCTTGACCACTTACTATGTGCTGTTCACACACGTTCCCTCGTTCAACACTCCCAACTTTGTCTAGCAGAAACTGTTACTATCCCTAGTTTTCAGATGAGGATACTGAGGTGAGAAAGAACAGCACCTTGTCCAAGGTGCCAGACAGGTGGCAAGAGCCAATACCATCCCTGTCTGAACCTAAAGCCTCTGTGCTGACTTACGATGTGACACTCCATACCAGCATTCCCAGCTGGGCCCATATCCTGGCCTCCTGAGTCCAGCCTGGAATGCACAGCGATGTTCTGGAAGCACAGGAAGAGCCTCAGAAATGACTGAGGGTAGTAACTATGTTTAGAATATTTACCTTTGTCAAACCACAATAATTTAAAGTTACCTCCTTTACAGGACAGAGATTATTTAATAATATATTTATTAAGCACTAGCCAGGTCTACGTATCACTTCATCTAATCCCCTCAGCAACCCTCTAAGATTAATCCGAATTTTGTAGATGAGTAGACTGAAGCACTAAGGTTAAAGGCATCCACAGTAGGCGACGATGGAGATGAGGTTCCGACCCCATCTCTGCCCACCCCCCCAAGTCCCGTACTTAGTCTCTGCCCTGGACTACTTGCTGCTCATCTTTTGATGGCTGATGGTTTGCTTCATACTGTTCAGTAGGGCAAGGCTCAACACAGTGGAGAAAATGCCCGACGCTGAGCCACAGAGTTCCTGTGGTCATGACCCCAGGATGGAGAGCCACCTAGGCCACCTGCCAGATAACATAAAGAGTTCTTGATGAAACGCCTGGAACCCTGAAACTCAGCTCCAGCAGTAGGTACCTGCACACATTTTCTGTGTGAATGCGCATCCTATGGTTAGGATGCGAGTAGAGAGATGGGTCCCGGGTGACCTGGGTCTCACCTCTGCCCTGCTCCACGTGCATCTCTAGAACAAAGGCATGTTACGCTCTCCTCCCTTTGCCTTGTGATGATGCTGGCAGACAGGGAAAGCAGAACAGCTACACTCTTTACAATGGGCTCTTGTTTCCCATTAGCCTCTGCTTAAATGGACAGAAAAAGTGGACAGAAAGTCTACTTTCATGACAGAGCATGGGAGAGAAGCAGTGTGCACCTGCCTCTCCATCCTTAGCTGGGTACTCCCTCCTTGCCCAGAGACAGGCCAGGATGTGGGGTTGCAGAAGCTACATCAGCGACTCGGCCCCATGTGTGGCCTTGTTGCTTAGTGAAGCAGGGAGAAGAGGCTCTGTGCCTCCTTCAAAAGGGTACTGGAGGAGGCCCTGGACCTCACACGTCTTTCATACAGAAAGCAACAGATGAAACTGAGTTTTGAAACCTTAAATTTAAATTTTACAGCAACAAGGACAAACCCACTGTCACTGCCCTGTGTCCACAAGAGAGAAATGATAGATGCTGCTCCACAGAGAAAGACACTTTGGCAAATAGCAACCGTAAGTAGCGGGGGTGCTGTTTCCTCCTTCCTTCCTCCCTCCCTCCTTCCTTCCTTCCTTCCTTCCTTCTTTCCTTCCTTCCTCCCTCCCTCCCTTCCTTCCTTCTTTCCTTCCTTGCTTCTTATTCTTGTCACTTGAAAAACCATGATGACAATGTGTTCATTGCATGTGATATTTCTAAATACAGTGATATCATATGCACTTAGTTATTTCGTTATGTGAACTTAGCATTTGTTTTTGTTACTAAAACATACACACACAAACACATAGATTTGGGTTTTTTTTAAACAAGAACAACAAAAGCAGTGCTCACCCTAAAAGGTTGTGGGCCCAGGGCAAAGGCTGCAGCCCCTTCCAACAGGCTGTCCTACCATCTACATAAAAACCATAAAAGGCAGCTGTACCCTTAGCCCATCACTCCCCTCAACCACCCCAGTAGCCTGACCCAAGGAAAGGATTGGAAATTTAGACACACACACACACCCTAGATATAAATATGCACACACAAAGACTATTTCTGGAAGGATAAACAATTGGTAGCCATCGTTGTTTTGGGGATGGAGAACGAGAAAAAAATCATAGTTCCCAACAGCCACTTCTGCTCTCCTTGTGCTCTTGCTTCCTCTTTTCGCCAGAAGAGGACCTGCTGCTGGGCTCCGCGGGGAGCAACCTCCCTTCCCTCCTGCTCCTGGTCACCATGGCTTACAGATGCAGGCACAGGCAGAAAGCCTACAGGTGGGCGGAAATAGGGATAGGATGCTAGGTAGGATCCAATTGCAGAAGTGGATGGAGAGCCTACGGATGTGTCTATCCTGGAAGCACCTGACTGTCAGCCATCTGGATCTGGTTGCTCCCTACAATCCACGGGGAAAATACATTCCCTACCACTGGCACAGGTTGGCTGGGAATCCACCCAAGTGACCGGCAAGAAGAAAACAACATCCTGAAGAGAACTTGTATGCATTTGCCTGGGGTCCTGCTTTGTGTGTCCACTGGAGAGTTATGGGGACAATCTGAACTTGGAAGAATAGCAAATATTTTCCTACTCTTGAACCAAGCTCTATTTCCTTCTCTGTGAAATCCTTGAAAAGCAAGCTGCCTGTCTTCTGGAGAGTGGTAAATGTGATTTATATTTGGGGGACAGCTAAACAAATTACACTCCTTGAGCAAAAGAAGGCCTTCATCAGCATTGGACGCATAAAGCAGGAGGGAGGCGGCCACCAGCCGCTATATGCACGTGTGTGTTTGTGCAATCAGAGGTTTCCAGGTTTTCGGGGAGTGTCCCTGACATGAGTCTGCTCCTTCTCTTCTTTATCCTGATGGAAATTCCAGAAACAAACATAGTGTTTGGTTCTGAATAAAGATGTTTGGTGAAGGCCAAGACAGAGAGGTGGGAAGGGGAAAAGCCAGTGCAGGAAGAGAGCAAGTAATAAATGGGAGCGTGCGGAATGTGCTCCACCTGACTTAGCCAGATGCCTCTAGAGGGAAAGAAAAGGAAACAGCTAAATGCCTTATATCCCCTGGAGTCTTCAAAGGAAGCCTGCAAAGCAGGGCATCAGGGTAATCCTCACTCATTTAATATCTGACGCGTTTGCATCTGTGATGTGAAGAGCAAATTAGAATTCCTGTTACAAGAACAGAATTTTAACTGCTAGGAGTTAACACAGAGGTCAGGCAGCCTTATCACCACCTTATCTTATTTCACATGGTATCCGGATGAGTATTTCAGGACAGGGGTGTTTTGGACTTTTTTCCTCCAGGATCATTAGGAAAAGCCATAAAGAAAATGATTCTAAACTCAGCAGTCTGCTATGCGAAAGGAAGGTTAATTCTATCCTTGGCAGCCCTCCGTCCCTTCCATGGGCTGTCCAGATTTCCACTATTAGGACGGTTTACCTAGAGTCTCAGTGAAGGTGCATTGTTATTTTAATTATTTAGGGCGTAATTTCTGGGCCTGAGGAAGATGGATAGCACATCTTAAAGAAAAAAGACTCCCCCCCCCTCCCCATGCACCACAAATAAATTCTTCTGCAAAACAGTGACAATGGATTAAATCATATGTTTGTTAGATATTGTTAACTTTATCTTCAGAGGAAACACTAACATTTTTGCTGCCTGGGCTTTGGGGATCCACTTGCCATGAAGACACGAAGTCTAGAGTTAACAAAATCATGCGGTGTGAAGTCCACACAATATTATTTGTTTTATATTGGGCTGAATGCTTTGATTACCATTCACTCTCAAGTTACCCTTGAGACAAGAGACTTTCAGTATTATCATGTTCCTGCTACTGGCCAAGGAACTCTCAAATGTCAGCCACTTATACCCCATTTTCTAGATTAATAAAACGCGGCAAAACAGATACAGTATTGATAGAAGAGAAAGAATTTTACACACACGCACACACACACACACACACACACACACACACACACATCCCTAAGACTTCATCCTTAAAGTCTTAAAAAAATAACGTTTAACACCTTACAGAAATATATTTTCCCTAGACAAGTGTGAACACAAGCTAGTCTGAGATTAGTTATAGGTCATGCAGTGATAGAGTTTTATTTTTCTAATATAATTCTAATTTTCTCTTTTTGAAAGTAGGAACTCCTGAAGAGATGTAGAACATGACACAATCTAGAAATTTTAAGTGTACAAAAATTCAAAGTGGTCTACAATGCCATCTGACTGAGATAGACTGGGAGCAAGCCTAAGACAGAACTCCATTCCAATCGGCCCTCTTTCTTACACAATATGCATCTTTGGAAATTAGCCAGAGCTGGTTTCTGCCACGTCTTTGGTAGAAGTTGTGAATACTTTTCCAGATTGTGGACCCCTGCCTTGTTCTGGATTCTTCAGAGCCAGCACAATTTCTGTATCTCTCTCTAGAATAATTTATAGAAAGAAGAGAATGTTTTCAAAAAGAGGTGGAGAGACTTCCATCCAAGTACCCCTGCTAGAAAATGCATTCCTTATGCCTGACAGCTAAATCTGTGCTAATTTATACGTTCATACTACATAATATAGCGTCCTGGCTGAATGAGATGTTACGCCACGTTCTACATACTTAAGAATGTTCAGATCCGGGGGGGGGGCCCTCAGAAGGGGTTGGACATCTGTCCTGAGCCTGTAAAGACAGTGGGGACAGCAGGAGGTTGTTGCCCTTGCTCTAGGTGAACCCAACATATTGGCAATAGAATGAGTCAGGCAGAGCCTTCTCAGCTAGACAGAAAGGAAGAGAAGTTTCTCAGGAGCCTGAAGGAAGAGAAAGAAAAATACATTTGGCTATCTCTCATTTATTTGTTTGGAGGGTAATCGCCAGGCTTTTCTCTCTTCCCCTGCTACTGCCTACCTTTTGACCACTTCACTGTTCATTAGCACCTCTGACAGAGGGTGAACAGAAAAAGGGAGAAAAGATGGAACTCACATTCATCCATTTGAGGTGCTAATTCCTGACTTTCACACCATGCTAAATTGCTTGGACGGGTTACTGGACAATTTAAAGTTGTTTTTCTCAACCTTTTGGTCTATCAGTGAAATTTGTATTGTATACTTTTTCAGAGCACTGAAACATTTTTGTCCCATTTACTTAGCAGCTCGATGAAAGATTTTTGAAAAATGGCAGGACTTGAATACCACAATTCCATAAGAGAGCTAAAGCTAACTCTAGTTTTTCTGTGTTAAGGAAGGAAAGGGGTAAGATGGGAAGTTCTGTTTAAGGAAAAAAAAACAGGAAAAATATATTTTTTTGACTTCCTTCTCTCATTATAGCTTACATCAAAAGCCACTACTATAGTGAGAAAGATTAGTTTGAGTTTAATTTAACTTAAATATTCTCTGGTGGAGATGCTAATAAGCAACCAAATGACCTAAGGCTGGAGAACAGGAGAGAGACAGGGAAGAAGCAAAATGCTTGTAAAACTCACACATTGGATCATTAACCCTTGAATAACTGAGAGTTGCTTTGAGATCATTCATGCTGTGTTTGTCTAAAAAAGTCATGAATTGCCACAGCCAATTGCACCGAACAAGAGGCAATACACTTGCTAAGAGGCTATGTCGATACCGTAGCGTAATACTTACCTGGGATAATAGGGGATGTAGACAACGTGGATAATTGAAACACACAAATAATTCCAAAACCTGCTATAAAGAGACAGTAGTCACAACTGCTTTTTCTCCAAGCTGCTAACAGGCACCAATATTCATTCAGTTTTATTTCCTCTCTCACCTGTTTCTTGGCACCGAGAGGGAATGGAAGTATAAATAAGCCACCAAATGGCCCAAAGGAGGACACCGGAAACGAAAGAGAAAAAGGATAAAAAGAGTAAAAGGTAGTTCATATTATTGAGTAGCGGCCCCTGAAAGGTTGACAGATGACTGAATTTGCATCCGTTCGTGATATCACTGTATAATTTGCTTTGGTGGAACAAAGAACCACTGTAAACCTCATAGGAATAATATTCCCTATCCCTTTAAGGTTTATAGGTTTGACCTTTGAAGACCTGTGCTCCTGAGGCTGTTTATTTTCTCCCACATCCTTGGCCTGCAGTTCTGGTGAATTCCAGGCCCGAGGCCTGGACGGAGGCACACACATTCACCTGGTGACACTGTACCTAATCTCAAGATAAACGGATAGAGGGAGTGAGCACACTCTGAGGGAAATAGCATTAAATTTGAAATTCACACACCCAATGTCAAGGTCCAGAGCCACTACTTCTATGTGGGCTGTGGGCAAAATCACTTAAAAGCTGTAAGCGTAATTCACTTGTTTGTAAAATTGGGATAATAATATCCTACAGGATTGTTGTGAGGATAAAACGAGATGATACATGTACATGTACTTTCTAGGGTAGAACCACTGTGTAAATCTTAGTAGATACTATAAAGAGAAGAGGTCATATGGCACATCAAAGGAACAGCTCCAGTGGTTCTCACACTCTAAATGTGTATTTGGGAAATCTGATTAAAATGCCAATTCTATGGCCCATCTCCAGACACTATGATAGCGGGGACTTGAAGGGGACCCAGGCATCTTCCTTTTAACAATTGTCCCCGGTGTTACTGATGCAGCTGATCCATGAATTGCTCTTGCAGAAATACTACTGTGAGCCACCAACAGACATGTTCTGGCTGGAGTGAGAAAAATAGGAGGTGAGCGATTTCTAAAAGCTCTCCCATTCTTGCAGCCGCTGCCCTACCATCACATTTAGAGCTACAGTCCACTACTGGCCCCAATCACCTCTTGAGAGAACGGGCAAAACTACTCTTAAGTCTCCATGCTGGCTTTCGGGCTCGATCATCTTTCTTTGTGTTATTTCTCCCCACTCCGTTTCTTTTTTATTTCTTCAAGTTTTTATTTGTTTATTTTGAGAGAGACAGCAACAGAACGAGCTGGGGAGGGGCAGAGAGAGACGTAGAGGGCAAGAATCCCAAGCAGGCTTTGCACTGCCAGCACAGAGCCCTACGTGGGGCTCGAACTCACACACCATGAGATCATGACCTGAGCTGAAACCAAGAGTCTGACGCTTAACCCATTGAGGCACCCAGGCGCCCCTTGGGTGCCTTTTCTTTGTGCTAAGAACACAGTTTCTGGTTTTCTGTATCTCTCCAGGTGAGTACCTCATCAAAATCTGTCTTCATCCATGGTTCCTAACTCTCTTAAATTTCTCAGCCTTCCCCACACCTCCACCTTTTCATGTGAATAGCTCATACGTGACATTGAAAGGATTCTGGTTTGGTCAAATGAAGGATCAATTCCAGGTAGCACAAACAGTGTCCAAGGACAAATAAGATATTTGGACTACATGCGGGAGAAATTTGGGAACTCTACAAAGTAAGTGTCTGCACATTACGTCAACTATGATCCCTGCCTTCTTTGTGACCCTGTGGTATTGCTTCCCTGGGACGAGCCAGGGCCCAGCCACAAGAATACACCCAGCAAGTTAGAAGAGTGGGGAAGGTGAACTTGGCTCACCATATTTGACACACCTGCAAGCCCTGCTCTGAACATTATTTCATGGGGTGTCAGTGGCTGTGACTGTATTCTCTAAAATGAATTAACCTTCAGTTACACCAATGTGAAGTTACCAGTTCTAGAGATTTACTTGAATCTGCATCAGGGTCCATTTTATTGCAATTGGTCAATAGTCCTGCTTTTCTAATAAAAAGAAATTGAAATTCAACCTGGATCTGGGTTATCTTACGTGCTTGCTATGTGCAACATAACGATGTGGGCCACAACTTCTGTTCTCCATGGAGTGTTCCTTTAAGGCTAAGTATACAGACACTGTTCTCCGGATCCACTATTGAAGCTATTTTTTTTTTAAATCTACTCTTGTTTATTGAGTTTTCTTCCCCACACTGCCTTTCTTTTAAGTTTAAAAATATTAATTTTATTTTCTCTTTCAAAGTATGATCTGCAAAATCTAGTCCACAAATTTTAATAATAGTTTCTAGAAAATTAGGCTTGTCAGATTCAACTTACTTTTTAAAAATTTTTAACGTTTATTTATTTTTTATTAAAAAAAATTTTTTTTTAACGTTTATTTTATTTTTGGGACAGAGAGAGACAGAGCATGAACGGGGGAGGGGCAGAGAGAGAGAGGGAGACACAGAATCAGAAGCAGGCTCCAGGCTCTGAGCCATCAACCCAGAGCCTGACGCGGGGCTCGAACTCACAGACCGCGAGATCGTGACCTGAGCTGAAGTCAGACGGTTAACCGACTGAGCCACCCAGGAGCCCCAATGTTTATTTATTTTTGAGAGAGAGAGGGACAGAGTGTGAGTGGGGGAGGGGCAGAGAAAGGGGGGTGAGGGATACAGAATCTGAAGCAGGCTCCAGGCTTCACGTGGTCAGCACAGAGCCAATGCGGGGCCTGAACCCACGAACCGTGAGATCATGAGTTGATCCGAAGTCGGATGCTTAACTGACTGTGCCACCCAGGCACCCCCAACTTTCTTTTTAAGATAATTGTTGGAAACACATTTTTTTGCCTATTTCATCTCAATTAAACACATCATAAGGGACTTGTTGGTTTACTAAAATAATTTATTCATCTCCAAATTAAAGCACTAGGTATGACCTTAGAGTGCTTTGTAGAACACACTCCCCCCTCCAAGAAGATCCTGACATGAAATTTTGAAAAGAAATATTCCAAAACAGACATCAGTTAGAGAACCCAATAAAAATATATAAAGATAAAAAAAAAAAGCATTATCTACTGACCTCTTTGTAAATGCCATAGAATAGCATCAAAGTATTTTCACATACTAGAACCTAACAGTCTTCACTCTCGAAAAGGCCAGTGTAAAGTTTAGAGGACACAGTATCTAATTCAAAAATTTTGTAACTGTCTAAATATAGATTCTATAACCTGTCACCAACAAATGACAAAGCCTCAAAGTATGATACATGTTTGCACCATCATCAATGGGTCTGTGGGCCTGGCCGGTCAGGCTAATGACGGTACCAAAAACGTGAGAGCTTCCATTGAAGGAACTGATGCAATCAGTCAGATTTGATTAGCTGGTGATCAGAACGGTGCTTGTCTCCTTTCTGATCCTGATCAGAAAGGTGATCCTTGAACCACGTCCCTGTGTCTCACTTGTCTTCAGAACTGAGAATTCATCTTGGCCAAAATTCCGTCTGCAAAAGTATGACTCAAGTGAATTAAAGTTCAGGGCTTCTTGAATTGAGTGGGCTGCGATTGTGCAAATTTAATTTTAGATAATATGCCACATTTAGACATTTGCTTCCAGGCTTCTATCACCCAGAGGGAGAACTGCTAAATCAGGAGAAAACGGCAGCGGTGTGTAGCAAAAGAGCGGGAAGGCAGATACCTGGAAAGCAGCCCCCGTTCTGCCATAATTAACTCTGCGACCTTGGGCAATCCACGTGGCCTCTCTGGGCCTGATGTGAAAAATGAGAGGGTTACGTTACATGATCTCCAAGGCCTTGCCAGCTCTTGGTTGCTCAGCCTCTCAGAGGGCACAGCACCAAATTACTCCGGCAAACGGTTTGTAGAGCCACGTGACCAACGTCAGGTGAGCAGCCCTTGACTGACGGTGCCAAAGTCCTCTCAAGAGGTTGGCTTTTCTGCCTTATTTTTTTTTGGGGGGGGGGTGTTAGTTGGGGATAAGTAGCAGTGTATGCTGCTGAATTTACAGAAGGGATGGGAAATTCACCAACACAAAGGGCGGATGGGGAGCCTGGGACCCAGGTGGGCAGTGGGAGCTAACATTTACTAACTGCCCTCTGTGAGCCAGTCATGGTATTCAGTGCTTTTCAGCCAGAAATCATGTAAACCTCCCAGGGCCGCAGGAAATGTCTGTGCTTATTACCAAGGGCAAAATCAAGCCAGGATTCTAACTTGAAGTCCTTGGGCTGTAAAGGCCTTCGTCCTGAGCATAGATGTTGGCATCACAAAGCAGCCCCATTCAGCTCCTGAGAGAAAGCCGGAGAAGTCTGAGGGTCTCTCTGGGCAGAGGAGAGGCAGTGAACACAACATATCTTCTGCAAAGAATGTGAGCTGGGTAACTTGGGTGCCCTGCCTGCTGTAAGGAACGCCCTTATTGGGCTCACATCCACTTTCTGAAGTAACAATCATTTCAAGAAAACATTTCTTAGTCTCAAACTGCAACTTAAATTCTCCTATAATGCATAACCTATTATAGAAATTCAACAAATCACAGAACTGTGAATGACACATACAACAGCAGTGTCCTGCACTCTAACAAGAAGCATTGGGTAATTTGTTTAAATATTAATATACTTGAAGTATTATTAGAAAGCCTTACAGCGCTCAAGTACAAAAAATATATATACTTTTCCTTTGACCCCGAAATTCATTTTTCATAAACATGTATCTCTCTGTAATTAAAAATGAAGAAGATATTCATTTTATATTTACATTTTTTTGTGTTGATAATTTAGAACCCATATCTTTCTTAAAAAAAAGGATTAAGGCAGGTTGTAAAGCTACTGAGTCTGCAGGTGGGAGTAAAATAATTATAAGTGTGAGGAGAGGAGGAAAGTGGGAGCAGGGGACCGAGCAAGGCATTAGAGACATAAGCACTTAATCAATAAGAGGTGACAGTGGCAGCACCAGGGATGAGTTTCATTTGAGGTCAACAGGAGAGTCTTTCTGCTCTAGGGAAAGTAATAACAAATAGTGAGTGATAAAAGGGAAAATGAGGACTTACTGTGGACACGGAAAAAAAAAAATACAACATATTCAGTGGAATAGTTCTATGAAAATCCCAGTCCATTTAATCCACCAAATGTATTTGAACTCCTAATGTGGGCAAACTTCTGAGAAGGTAAAAAATTTGAGTAAGAAAAGATTTCAGTCCTCCAGCAAGTTTACACACTAGTACTGGGCACAAGAGGAAGAATGCAAAAATAAGAACCGACTTTTATTTGTGGAACAAATGATGGAAAAGGATATTTAAGAATAAAATGCACTGGGGCACCTGGGTGGCTCAGTCAGTTAAGCGTCCAACTATTGGTTTCTGCTCAGGTCATGATTTCACGGTTCGTGAGTTCGAGCCCCACGTCGGGTTCTGCGTCGACAGTGTGGAGCCTGCTTGGGATCCTCTCTCTCCTTCTCTCTACTCCTCCCCCACTTGTTCATGCTCTCTCTCTCTCAAAAATAAATAAATAAATAAACATATGGGGCGCCTGGGTGGCTCAGTCAGTTGAGCGTCTGACTTCGGCTCAGATCATGATCTCGCAGTTTGTGAGTTGGAGCCCTGCGTTGGGCTCTGTGCTGACAGCTCAGAGCCTAGAGCCTGCTTCAGATTCTGTGTCTCTCCATCTCTCGGCCCCTTGCCTGCTCATGCTGTGTCTCTCTGCCTCTCAATAATGAATAAATGTTAAGAAAAAAATTTTTTTAAACATAAAAAAAGAATAAAGTCCACTTGCAAATAAACTCATTGACTCTTTTGTTCAATAAATTACATAATACACAGTAGGTGTCAGCAAAGTTTTTCTGCTTAGGGCCAGATAGTTCATGTTTTTGTGCTGGAGGTATTAGCCACTGCAATTAGGCAAGAGAAAGCAATAAGAAGCATAAGAATTGAAAAAGAAAGAGGTAAACTTATGTTGAGTTGCAAATAAGATTATCTATCATAATAAAGATGGAAAAGAATCAATGAAACACCTCTACAAACAATATGAGGATTTAGGTTATAAAATTATAACTTCAGCAAGTTATAAATTTAGCATTAAAAGCCAATAACCTATAGAGATATAGATATGTAGATATATATACACATACAAAAGCATAGCAAAAGAGAAGAATGCATTTACAATGGCAAAAATGAAAACAAAATACCTAGGTGCAAAATTAGCAAGAAACCTATATCATAAAAATTATATTATACTTCTAAAAGAGACAGAGAAATCTTGAACAAGTGAAAAGACATACCGTGTACTTGAATAAGAAGACTCAACATCATAAAATTGTTGGTTCTCTCGAATAAATAAAGTTAAATTGTCAACAACAAGAATGCCATCATTTTTTTTCCCGCTGAGTATAGAGAAAGTCCATTTGGAAGAACAAACAAGCAAAAAATAAGCAGGAATGTCATGAAAAGAAAGAGTATGAGGAGGAAACTAGGCATATCAGGTATTAAAATGTACAGTAAGACCTTCATAATTAAGCCATCTTGATATTGGCAATGGCAAAGAGACAGGATGGAAAAATCTGGAAACAAATCCACTCACATGTGAAATTTATAGCAAATAAATATGGTAAGTACATATAATTTAGTATAATAAGGGTAGCATTTCAAATCATAGGGGAAAAGATGGACTATTGAAGAAGCAATAATGGGATAACTGGATAGCCATATGGAAAAAGATGAAATTAGATCCATTCCTCACAGCATATGCCAGGATACATTCCAAATGAATAGAGATTTAAATGCCAAGTAATCAAATCACAGAGCACAAAAAGAAAACACAAGTGAACTCCTTTATAACCTGGGAATGAAGAAAGCTTTCCTAAGACTCATAATCCAGAATCAATAAGGCAAAAAAATGGAATATTTGGTTATATATAATAAAAGAAAATATTTGCACATGAATACATATATGCACAACATATTGGGGGAAAGGCCAATTACATTGAGAAAAATATTTTGCGCTTATTAAAGATAAAATATTATTTCTGTCCATATCTCAAATCTGCAAAGAACTTCTAAATAGAGCAAAAAAGGCAGCAACCATAAAGTGGGCTGGAGAAATGAATAAATAGTACACGGAAAAAGAAATACAAGTGGCTCATAAACACAGGAAAGTTTATTCAATTTTACTAATAGCAAAATAAATGCACAATAAAACTACATTGAGATGCTATTTCTCTCCTATCAGATTGGCAAAAATCCAGCAGTTAGACAAGCAATCCTGTTGGCAAGACTGTGAGGAAACAGCATGCTAATATATTGCTAAAAGGAATGAAAGATGGTACAACTTCTGTAAAGGGGAATTTGGAAATATTGAGCAAAATGGCATATGCACTTACCCTTTGACCCAGCAATCCTACTTTTGGGAATCTATCTTCAAGATGCATTGGCAAAATCATTAAGATATAGTCACAAAGCTAGTAATTCCAGTATTGTTTAGTAGGAACAAACCTGGAAGCAACTCAAATCCAGTTATAGGGGACTACCTGGATGAATTATGGAACATCTACTCAATGAAGTATTATGCAGGTGTAGAAAGGAGTAGAAATGTATCCAAATCCAACCATGGCGTTACCTCCATGGTATAATGTTAGGTAAAAAACCCAGGATAAAGAGAAGTAGGTATGGTTTACCATCTTGTCTCTAAGAATGGGAGATACGGATGCATGTCTGTCTGTCTGTCTGTATACCCTTTTTAAACACTATAAACATAAATCATAAAATAAATTAGTTTTCTGTGGAGAGGGAGTGGAAGGCACAGAAATCCTCAAGATGGTGGCTAGGGTTCTTGAAATGTATCTTGTAGACTTGATTTTGGAATCATGTAAATATTTTTCATAACAAACTTGAAGAAAAAAGCAGCCCTAAAAAGTAAAAGAAAAAATGAAACAAAGGAACTGAAATGTATATCCAGTTGGTGGCGTAAACATATACAGAATTAAGCAGGTGATGTTAAAGTATATTAATTGTAAATTTTTATTGGGAAACACCATAAAGACAAGAGAACTGCCTTGCCCTGTCAAAATAGAGAAAATAGTATTGGTGCTAATGCTAGTTTTGCTATGCTAAGACTGTTGGGATTAAGCAGCTGACAATTGTGATTTTCAGATGAAGCAAAAATCATATGGTCCCAAGGTTGAATTGTAGTATAATAGTATTAATTTGAATTGATGTATTTTATATACAAATGTCTGTATCTATATGAATTTGTATGTGCACATATATGTATCAGTATTTTTTTGTGTGTATATGTATATTTATTTCATAATAGAAAATGTAATCGAAAAAAATATATATATCCTAGCTCTAGCCACTTAAACAACAGAAACTAAAGATGAATCTAGAGCAAAGAGCACCTCTATTGCCTGGTATCACAGTCCCTAAAAACCTTTCAGTCACAAAAGGAACCAGGACTTTGGGGATAAATGGCTGATTCCAAGTCTGGGCAGGAGATGTACAATTTGACATTGGAACTACCGAAGACGGCTGTCAAAAATGACAGGGATGTATTGAGATCACTAAGATGCCAATTTGAAGAGGTGACCACTGGCCCAAGATGGGACAATATGAACAGCAATAAAGGTAATAAGAAAATTGATGGAAACATATCAGGTATGTTTAAATCCATGATTACATAATTATAATTAGGAGGACGCTCATCGGTTACCTTCGTAGGATGCCAGGAGAAGAGCTCCTTGTTTCAGAAAATGGGAAATAAAGGGAAAGAACTGAGCATGAATCCTGTCTCTTCTCCATGAGCTGTAACTCAGTCTAACCTGGTTGTTGATCATGAAGTTCCTCTTTGTTTTTAAAATGTTTATTTATTTTGGGGGGGAGGGGCAGAGAGAGAGAATCTCAAGTAGGCTCCGTGCCATCAGTGCAGAGCCTGACGCGGGGCTCAATCCCATGAACTGTGAGATCGTGACCTCATGGAAATCAAGAGTTGGCCTCTCGACCGACTGAGCCACCCAGGCACTCCAGGAAATTCCTCTTTATAGAAATCCTCTTTCAACTAAATGAAGAAGGAATGTTCTCATATATTAGACAGCACCATCTTGATGAATGAAATGAATGAATTAGATCCCAGTGGTACTAGATGGATGTCTAGATGTTTGGTGGCTGCCAACATGACCAAGGAAGATGACCAATTATTATGCCCCACTCAGTGGAGGTCTGCACCACCGCCCATAAAGGAGCAATGCCACAGAAGTCAAACTTGAATCAAATCAAGCCTCAGGTATAACTTCCAACTTAAAGAAATACACATTAAATGACACTAGAAAAATCTACACTGTGGGAAACTCTTTAGGCAAAATCCAATTTCTTCAACAACAAAAACCATTAAAAAGTAAAAGGGAAAGATGGAGTAAGAACCTATAGATTTAAAAGAGACAACTCAAATAATGGCAATGGGTGGGTCATTTTTGACCCCAGTTCAAAGACGCAAAATTTAAGAAAAAATTTTTACAACATAATTGGGGAAATGTGATCACTGACTGAAAATTAAGCAATATTAATGTCTACATGCTAACTTTTAGTTTTCTGATTGTTTTTAAAAAGTGAGTCCATTTTTCAGAGATACATGCTGAAATATTTTTAGGTGAAATGATATGATTTTTTATATTTGCTTCAAAATAATCTGGAAGGGCAAGAGTAACGGTAGCTTGTAGATAAAGCAGAATGGGGCATGTGTTCATAAATATGGAAATCTGGGGAGGAGTAAGTACGTGAAGATTCATTTTATCATTCTCCCCACTTGTGTATTTTGATGTTTTCTATAAAAAAAATTATTTTAAAGACATATTTCCCCCAAGGGGTGCCTGGGTGGCTCAGTCGGTTAAGTGTTTGACTTTAGCTCAGGTCATGCTATCGCGTTCCTTGAATTGAAGCCCCATGTCAGGCTCTGTGCTGACAGCTTGGAGCCTGGAGCCTGCTTCAGATTCTGTGTCTCCCTCTCTCTCTACCCCTCTTCCCCTCCCTGTTCAAAAATAAATAAACATTAAAAAAATTTTGAGTGTCTGGATGGCTCAGTCACTTAAGCGTCCAACTTTGGCTCAGGTCATGATCTCAAGGTCTGTGAGTTTGAGCCCTGCCTTGGCCTCTGTGCTGACAGCTCAGAGCTTGGAGCCTGCTTTGAGTTCTGTGTCTCCCTCTCTCTGTCCCTCTCCCTCTCATGCTCTGTCTCTCTCTCTCTTTCAAAAAATAAACATTTTTAAAAATTAAAAATAAATATATATATATTTCCCCCTGAGGCTCAATAACTGAGTTCTGTGTCTCCCTCTCTCTCTCTGCCCCTCTCCCCACCTGTGCTCTGTGTCTCTCTCTTTCAAAAAATAAACATAGGTTCGATAAAGCTCTTTCATTTTGGATTTTTAAAAATGGGGCCTATAAAGATTTTTATTTTTCCTGGTAAGATTTTCACTCTAATATAAGGATATGTATGTATATATGTGCATATATAATATGTATCACATATACAGGACGTGTGTGTGTCTGTGTCTGTGTCTAGTAGTATATTCTGCTAACCATCTGCCTTATGACCTGCTGCATGGGCCCCTTCTATGCTGAGGACTCAGGACCTCATACCACTGTCCTTTCCAGCCCCTGGAGTCTGTGGTCAGCATCTCAAAAACTATGAAATGAACAGGCAGGGTTTTAGTACAAGGCCTTCCCTTGGGCTCAGCCTCTGTTCACAACTATTTCAACAGTTTTCAATGCAGTAACTGGTTGAAATGAACCGTACTATCCATCCATTTGTTAAGTATAAAATACATTTGGATTGGTAGTTTGGCAGAATTGATGGATTGGTTTGTTAATACTGCACAAAAAGATACATCCATAGTCAGCCAGGCACTTAGAAATATTACCAAAGTACTGGCACATAGCTCTCCGATGCAAATTCTTCTTAGAACAAACATTGTTATTGTCAGTAATTCAAATGCCCAGTTTCAAAAAAAAAAAAAGCAATACATGTGCCGAGCTGTTGCATTTATGGAGAGCTGAGGATTAACTTCCTCCATGTTAGTAGACTTCCACATTTAGCATTGCATCTACTTCCAGAGCCAAGGTCTCCGATTCATCATAGCTCTTTACTTAAACTTCACCACAAAAACAGCTTCCGTCTTGACAAGAAGAGGAGTCAACTGGGAAAGCTTTCTCTCTCATTTGTCACCATTAATATCACCTTCAAAATACTTGGGCCTCACAGGAACCCCACCAAAGTGAAAAGTGTTTTATGCCAATGCTATTATCAGCATTGGATACATTATTGACTGTGATTCAGAGGCACACGAAATTAGAAACTTGTGAAGGAGGAAATTTATTAAATAACTAAAAATAGGATTTGCTCTTTTAGGGCCTATTTTTCAGAGAATGGGAAGGGTTCTTTGTTCCTCAAAGCTGTTGGTAAATGCAGCACCGTTTATAGGATGAAATAAATAATCCCCCATTTTACTCAGAACCTCTTGTAAGGGCAAACATGGAGGTTTAGCAATTCAAATGTGCTCATACACCAGGAACTGTGTGGCGCACTCATGCTTTCCCACTGATCCTACCTATGGCCCATTAGGCCCAGCGCCCTGTGTCTGGAGCCGTGAAGGAGCGTAGATGTCCTCTGGCACGCCCAGAATCTGCTGGGTCTTCTCGGCCTTCTCCGTCCGTGTTCTCAGAGAAACATCAACAGTGGTTCATTAAGTCTCTCTTCGGAATTGCAGACAAAACCTAAATTACGTATGGATGTCAAGTCTGCAAATAAGCGCAGGCACGGCAGACCCTGCGAAAGCTGAACTGGATACAGAAAAGGAGCCCTGTAATCCTTAATATTTTTAAAAGTTAATCAAGGGCTCGGGAAATGCTTCAAATGCAAAGCATGGGAACTGGTGCCATCTAATCACAGCCCACCACAGCGGCCAGGCAAAACTCTCCCCAAATGCCTCCAATTTAGACAAGAGGGACCACCAGGAAGGGGGAACATTTCTGCCTTCACGCCCGTTCAATTCTTGGCCTTGTTTCTGGGTCTTCCAACGAGCATATCAATTAGTAGCTCCAATTGTGAGGGTGGTTGTTTTTTTTTTTGTTTTTTTGTTTTTGTAATTCAAACACCTGTCCACTAGAAACTGGATGGAGGCCACTGAACAGTTGTCAGATGGTAACTGTAATGTTTATAGATCCAATCCATAGATCTGCCTCCATGTTGCACAAAGTGCCAAAAAGTTATATAGCCAGACATCTGGCAACTGGAAGACTGTCCATCTCTTTAGCACTCCGCCTAACCCTCAAAGTTCTATTTGTGCGTGCTAGGCCGGCCCCAGGAAAGCAAAAGTTATTTTAAAATCGTTATACCTCCCTCATTTCTGCCCACAGAGTCGTAGCTGCAACTTCTGGTGACTTACTTTCTGCCAGTGCTGTAGTCACACCAAGAGAGAAGACAGAGCTCCCAGACCCTCGGCTTCCCATGTCTGTTTCTGCTAAGCTCTGCCTATTACTCGGTCGGGCCAGACACAATCAAGTAGGCTGTCTAGTTCTCCCCAGTGCCTATGTCGTTTTCAGAAAGTAATCTGAGTATTTGGAGGAGCGTTCAGATTCATTGAAGCTTTTGGGGACCAAATAGTGCTTTGTAGGAAATGTACTCCAAAGAGTCCTGACAAGCCCACAGAAGTTAACGTACTTTGCCACCTTCTACATTTTTACTAGGGAGGGACTGAGACAAAGAAAGAATAGAGTAGGCACATCCTGTCCATGTGTCTTCAATGATAATTGATAGCCTGGAATATGGTGGAGGGATGGTGAGGCCGCAAAAAGTGGAACATATGTTAATTACTGATGGAATTCTATAGCTTCCCACAAAAGGCACCTCTATTTTTTTTCTTCCTCGGATCCATTCATTTAGCAAGCGTTTACAGGCTACATTTGTACATGTGTTCCTGGGAATTCTGTACTGAGTTATACATGGAAATATTAGACAATAGATGTCTTTATAATGGGAATTCTGACTTTTGAGAGTTTAGGGGGAAACCCCTAATTCAACATCACCTTTGCTGTGTTTCTAGCGTTTTGTATACAGTCTCTAATTCTGTGATGTTCCTTTACAACTGAGAACAGACAGAAGCAGCATCTTCCATGACCGGAGAGTCACCACTCTCTGCAAGCCCGATTCCTTCTTTCACATTTCTTTCCAGTTTCTTAGGATCTCTACTCTGCCCCGACTTCATCTCTTCGGGAAGCATTTATGGTACCCACAGGCCACTGACCAGACCTGCTAGGGGCATTAAGGGTTAACAGTATTTTTATTACAGATGAGGACAGGAAGGATCTGGAGAGAATCCCCTCAGGTAACACGCAAGGGGAGAGGCCCGATGTTTTGGCTATTTGCCATTAAAGCTCATTAAAATGACTCCATGGCTATGTCTAAGTCTAATGAATAATTAATGCTAAAATGTTAAGGGCTTCAGAATCTTAATAGTGACGGTGACAGAAGGCATGAGGACCAGACGCTATGGCTGTCCAGTCACGCCTGTTCTTGGCTCTCTTTTGCTTCTTGCCCTCAACAGTGGGGTTTAACCTCACTCTCTCATGTGGCAATCCATGACAGTCCCTCAGAGGTGACTTCAAGCATTTTTAAAATATTTACGTGAGAGGGAAGAAGTACAGGCTCATTTTCCAAGTCTGTACTCTAGCTTTCAAAATGACTCAATAACATGAGGAGAACTTAAGCTCAAGCCTTTGGGTATCAACCAAAAGATACCTCAGTGAGTCAGTATTTATAAATAGAATAGAAATTAGGGGCCCCTGGGTGGCTCAGTTGGTTGGGCGTCTGACTCTTGGTTTCGGCTCAGGTCATGATCTCACAGTTCATGAGATTGAGCCCTGCGTCGGGCTCTGTGTGGTCCACGCAGAGCCTGCTGGGGATTCTCCCACCCTCCCTTTCTTTACCCCTCCCCTGCTCATGCTCACTCTCTCTCTGTCTCTATTTACTTATTTATAAGTAAATACACTTTAAAAATATCAACATATGTCCTGGGTCAATTATAATAATGGGGGTCTCAGTTTTTCTATCTCCGTATCTGGACCGTATCTCCAAAATCAGTAATTATTCTAGCTACCGAAGCATTTTTCTGGATGCTTATAACTCAAAAAGGCACTGGCACTCATACGTCAGCTTCTACAACTCCTCAGTTGGTGGCAGTGACATCTCATTCCACTTATAGCAGGGTTGCAAAGATTAGCTCATGCTACAATGCCTGTGTTAGTGGGGAATATATCTGTGTTGATGAGGTTGAGCCCTCTCTCCCTCCTCTTCCCCTTCCACCACCACCCCCCCCTCTACAATGCCCTGAGCTGGAAAAATGGTGCGCTTTGACTTTGACTTTTCCTATGTTATATTTTCTTACTACTGTGGAGCCATGGAGTAGGCTCACCTGACACTGGGAGATAAGGGAATTTAGAAAATCTGCTCTCAAGACAACAGCCTGACTTGTGAGGCTTTAGTCTGACTTACTTTGAATTTCAAAAGCCGAATATTGCCTACATTTTTGCCTTCACATTCCTCCAGTAAATGTTATAATCTACACCCCAAAAGATGGCTGTCTGATTGAGAAAAATCCTGCATTTAGAAAGGTAAAGAGGAAAGCAACAAAAACCAATTAACCCTCTTACACACGTATTGCTATAAGACGACTCACATGCCCTTCCATTAAAAAATGCACAACGTAGCATTGGGATTTGGTGCCGAGATGCATTGGAAAATGATCATTAATTTCTGCTCCTTTTCAGGGAGACTTTTGATGACCTATATCTGGCATTCTTTATAAGTAGAAAGGTCAGGGGACATTATAGAGAAGCAAAGCAGGAACACAAGAGGCATTTTACAATTTTGTAGACAGAGAAAAACTAACATCTTTTTCAGCAACCAGTGAATATACATGTATACATACACACACACACACACACACACACACGCTGGCCAAGGAAACAGTTAAGCCTAATTATGATACCCATCCCTTATTTTTGAGTAAGTGCCATTGAGGAAGAAATTATTCTAAATAGACAATAAGACAAATGAGAAAAAAAGAGCTTGAAGATCTAGGAAGACTTTCAGATGTCATTTTTTTTTTTGATAGCCTCTGGAACTTTCCTTTTCTACTTAAAATTTTTACTATGTTTTTGTTTCAGTATTGTATGAAAACGTTATCATCCAAAAAATTTATATATATCATATATATATACATTGATATACCAAATCATATATAATCATATCATATACATAATATACATGGAATATATTACATACAATATAAAGATATCACATATATGTATAATTTACATATTAATATGGATTATACATATTATATCCAAATTATATATATGTATCTTTGGATGAAATTTCTCACTCGGCAAGACTTTAATCTCCCCGCAGGCATACTTTCAGAAAGCCACTTCTGAACCAGAACTGTGTTCCTTTAAAGAATAAACTTAAACTTCACTTTTAAGTTAATGAAGCAAAACCTGATCATTTGGTCTCTGTTAGGCTAGGGAAATCTGGAGACACTTCCTCAAACAGCAGAGAAACCATCATTCATTTCAAGATAAAATTCAGCTAGTTTATGCTTGTTTCCAGTGAATACCAAGTGACAGTGGTGTCTGTCCATCTGTTTCTGTGCAGCAAGAGACAGGAACAGGAAGAGACGGTGGGAATCCCTTCATTTAAGCTCATGAGTCTATCTACATAAATGTATAATAGGGAGTGTGGGAGGATTTTGAGAAGCAAGTCTACAAGTGGGTTAATATCTAGCAATACTAAAATCCCCAAGTGGCAAAATCCTTCACATGTTTTAACAAGTCTATGAGGTCCTAAGACCCTCTCCAGCTCAGGAGCGGGCCCTCTGAAAGTTGTGCACAAAGTCACAGGCAGGAGTTTTGCTTGAAGGGAGAGCCCGTAGCTTTCATCAGATGCTGAAAGAGTGTGAAACCACCTCTGAAAGATTAAGAACACTTTTTTAGGACAAAGACTGGGGTATAATAGAAAGGTAATAGAGGTCACTGACAACCATCGACTGCTTGCCGTGTCTCAGTACCTGCAGAGCTCATAGTCCCCCAAGTGGGCTGCCCACACCCCAGGGAAACTACCCAATGAGATATGGGCAGAAAACATGGAACTTCTATTTATATTTCTGTTGATCATAACAAAGAGAAGATTTAGCATGCCTGGTGTTTAATAATATGGATTAGCTCCAGCACCCCCTCTCAATCCATATGTTTAGGTTAAGGGGTCCTGAAGAGGGGTGGGGCTCCACAACATGCAGGGCTTCTTGGCAGTGGCCCCATCATTTTCCAGTTTATCATGACTTATAATTTCCATGACATAAGTGGATTTACAGGCTGCATTCTTTAGACTTTTTACATTTTGTCATGACATAGATGTGACGGGTGAAATGTTTGGGACCACACAGAGGTTCTCACATTATCTCCTGGAAGTGTGTCTTAAGAGTTACTGAGCTGAACATTTTTTTTTTTTTAATTAAAAAAAAAATTTTTTTTAACGTTTACTGGGGCGCCTGGGTGGCGCAGTCGGTTAAGCGTCCGACTTCAGCCAGGTCACGATCTCGCGGTCCGTGAGTTCGAGCCCCGCGTCAGGCTCTGGGCTGACGGCTCAGAGCCTGGAGCCTGTTTCCGATTCTGTGTTTCCCTCTCTCTCTGCCCCTCCCCCGTTCATGCTCTGTCTCTCTCTGTCCCCCCAAAAATAAATAAACATTGAAAAAAAAATTTTTAACGTTTATTGATTTTTGAGACAGAGAGAGACAGAGCATGAATGGGGGAGGGGCAGAGAGAGAGGGAGACACAGAATCGGAAACAGGCTACAGGCTCCGAGCTGTCAGCACAGGGCCCCACGCGGGGCTCGAACTCACAGACCGTGAGATCATGACCTGAGCGAAGTCGGACACTTAACCGACTGAGCCACCCAGGCACCCCCTGAGTTGAGCATTCTTAAACAAAGATATATGTCTCATATTTGCTCGGTTTTTTAGTCTGTCAATAATATGCTATCTAGAGTTTTTTCTTCTTTTTTGTTTTCAAATCAGCACACTTTGTCTGTACTTTGCAGACAAATGTGACCAAACAATGAGAGAGAAAATAGATGTTTTTCAAAAAGAAATCTCTGGCATGGAAAGAGCATTTTTAAAAAGGATGTCAGAAATGTTTTCATTATTACAGGGGTTTTTTTTGGTAAAAATATTATCTGTTACCTACAAAAGTTTTTCAGTCTAGAAACAAACCCAGAAACACAATATTCTTGTCTATTTATAAAGTTTCAAATGAAGAGATTCAGTGTTTTGAACCTGTTCAGTACAACAATGGTTTCTGATTAGTTTCGAAAATAACTAACTAAAACCAGAGAAGATAAACATTTCCTGAGTTTCAACAAGGTTTTCCATAATTGTCATATAGTTTGCAAATTTTAATAGGTGGTAGCCAGAAATTTATGTCTTTCATTTGGACATTTATATCTTAGTGAAATATGTATAAAGCTGTGATGGCCAGTCACTAAGACAAAGTAGAAACAGACCTGCAAATTAATTACATCACTTAATTACTAAAAGCAAGATTTTTAGAAAAATGAATCATTTTAATCACATTGCTCTCATAATAATATTAGTTCAACATAATAATATAAAATGTTATTTTAGCAAAAATTTTCTCTGAGTGCAAAAATGTGTTCTGTATTACTAATGAAACAGAATGAAAGTATTTTTTAGTATTATTTATTTCAATCATTTAAAATTTCTATTTTTTGTATATGCTTTATAATGTGTATAATAGTTTAGTGGCATGCAATTTAATTTACAAATGTAGAAATATTTTATACATTTATTAAGACATGCAGGCTCAAATGCTTTTACTGATGAGGAACAATATCAAAGAGGTTGGGACTGATGCTGTAAGCCTTTGATATATGTTTTCCTAATCAGTCCTCATAACAACCCTGTGAAAGAAGTATTGTTATCATTCTAATTTTACAGATTAGAAAGGGACCAGAGGGGTGCCTGGGTGGCTCAGTCGGTTAAGCATCCGATTTCATCTCAGGTCATGATCTCACAGCTTGTGAATTCGAGCCCTGACTTGGGCTCTGTGCTGGCAGCTCAGAGCCTGGAGTCTGCTTTTGATTCTGTGTCTCCCTCTCTCTGCCTCTTCCCCAGATCACACTCTGTCTCTCTCTCTCTCACACACAAAAATAAATAAACATTAAAAAAGAAAGGAACCAGAGACTTTCAATAGCTCAGCAGCTTGGCCGTAATCACAGAGTTCGTGGATGACTGATTGGAAATTTGTAAGCCCTCGCATCTGACGTCAGACCCCATGTTCTAACTATTCTACTTCGAGCAACGTCTTAGTATGTGATGTGCTTAAGACCCTAGACAGGCTCAAAGTCAAGTCAAGTGGCAGTTGACAATAGTTTACATTGCTTAAATGTCAAATTTTACTTAGGTGCATGTTTCTTCACATCTTACTCTAATTGTATATCAATATTTCAGGTTAAGGTTAAGGTTATTTGTGGGTTGGGAGGTAGGCTAATTATTTTTTCTGCTAACCTCTCTTATGGGAAAACCTATAGTCTGGAACACAAGGCACTAACCAAAGTACCACATAACGGCCACTGGCAGCGTGTCGTAATTGCAAGCAAAGAACTTCAGAGAAAATAGTTATTTCATTATTACCCATGTAAACTCAAGCTCCCAAAAGTGACAGCAATATAGCCAACTTACAAATTTTGCAGCCAACTACAGCATTGATTGGGGAGGGTAGCTTCTGACTGGGTCTTTGTCCTATCAAAAACATTTCCACAACCTTTTATACAGTCAATTTATGTGCAATGTATAGGAACTTCTGAAACTTGGGCTCCTCTGTGATGGGCAGTGATAACTGCAATGGGGCCGTTATTGTCCATCATGTCAACGAGTGCTCTTTAACAAGGAGATTACTGGCAAGAGGGAGCATAATGACAATGGGGAAAATGTTAAAATGTTACTATCTATCATGTCAGCTCACTGTCCACTGCCTGACTAAGGTCGGCTTGTTACAGAATCCTCATAGGCTAGCAAGCTGAGGCCACATATCTCAATGAAATAACCCCGTCATTTTTATTTTATTCTTATTTTCAAAATATACCCAAAGGCTGCAGGCACTCTAATGTGTCAAGGTTTCAGGCAGCAGTGAATTTCCGTAGCAGTTATAAGACTCTGAAACAGGGTCTTATAATGGAAAAACTGACAGACCCTTAACTATAGCAGCACTAACAGGAGTCACTATGATAAAAGCTAGCTGAATAAACCACAATTTGGCCCAATTACGTAGGGCTGCTACAATCTCCAATAAGCCTGATGTTCATTCCAACCTAATAATTTGTGCACTTCAGGTTGAATGTATTGTCAGTTTCTAAATGGGTTCCTTCTTCCCTGAATGTAGGCTGTGTGGTGAATCCAGGTGCCTGGATTTGACAGTCAGGTGCCTATGTCTGGGAGACTAAATCAGCAAGTACACAGTAAGACTTGTCAGAGAAGGAGGAAAGAACAAGTGGTGGATCATGGGTGAAAAGTCAGCTCTTCTCCGGTCGGCATTGCCAGTGGACAGCCATATCCAGCAGGCATAAAAAGGCAGTCAAATGGTGGCTGATAGAGAAGAACGGCAACCAGCATATGCAATCAGCAACTATACATTTATACAGCCTGGGGTCGGGCATGGTGTCAGGCTCCAGGGGAATGACATAATTATTTCCTTTAAGGAGCTGATAGTTTAATGAGAGATAAAAATGTCAAGAAATAAATACAAATGGCGTGTGTGTGTGTGTGTGTGTGTGTGTGTGTGTGTGTGTGTGTTGCTTTCCACTGGACCAAGATAGGACGGGAGTGAAGAGTACCTTGACTCTCATATACCACTTACTACCACATCATCCATCTAGCCATCCACCCAACCACCCACCCCTCTATCCATACATTCATTTGACATTGACTGAGGGTCTTATGTGTTGAGCCCTGTTTTCTTCTAGTGCTCAATACCTTCTCCTTCAAATCAGGATCTCTTCTCCCAGCCTTCCTATTCCTGTTTGAAGTATTGGTATTCTTCCATTCACCCCTTCATTTCTGCCACCTCTACGTGCTGAGTCTTCCTTCAGAGTCTGGTTGGTTCCATTCCTTCCTTCCCATTCCCATAGCTGCCAGCCCCGTCCAGGCTCTCAGATGATGAGTACCTTGTGCATATATATATTCAGTGTTTGGCTTGGAATTGAATTAGCTTACACACTGACCATTAGTGATCTGGTCTCTCTGCTTCCTGTCACTCTTTATCACATCATCTCACTTCATTTTTCTACATTCTGCTTTTGATGGTTTAATAATCAGTTCCATGTGTTTAGAAACCTTATCTTGTCCACTGCTGACAGATAAACTCCATGCCTAAATGGATTGTATGCTTTTTTATTCATGTCATTAAATATTGAATGAATGAATGAGTGAATGAATGAATGAATGTTTTCTCAAAATTCAGTCTGGCCTCATCTCTTACATGAAACTTTCCATGACCTCCCTTTCCCAGCTCTGAATATTTTAAGCACACTTCCTCTGTGTTCCAGTAACACCTATAACATAACTCTATCAAAATGCTCACAAAACACATTCTAAACATGATTTACTTGTCAATCTGCCACACTTGTCTTAAGAACCTGAGGGTGAGAATGTCCTGTCCCATTTGACTTTGTATCCACAGTGCGTGTCACAGACTGAAGTACATATTTGTTAACTGACTTATTAAATAAGCAAATAAATAAATGGGTTACAGGAATAACCATGAGCTGCCATCATATGTAAAAACTCTGGCTACCAGGATAGTTAAAGAGTAGAAAATGTCATCACTTTTGATCAATTTGGCTGTCACAACTACGAAGCTTCTTTGAATGTAGGCTTGCTATTTTCAACAGAAGAAACACAGAAACTTGGATCGACACCTGTTTTTTCCCAATTTTTAATTTAAATTCTAGTTAGTTAACATATAGTGTAATATTTGTTTCAGGAGTGGATTGACACCTGTTTTGACTCAGACCAGGAATAAGCCTGAGACCCAGAGTGTGATAAATTCTCTGCATCACCATATACCCAAGGTCTTTCAACCACAGTTTTGTGTGAGCCATTCCTAGACCCTCAGGTTCAGGAGTGCCCTTATGAAAGTACTGGCACATGGAAGGAGGAGGGATCTATGGAAGATGTGTTGTCTTGAGAACAGTGTACTTGACTAAAAGGACATAGACTTGAGTGGCTGTTCACAGTTTACTAGAGTGATATCTGTGGCTTTTGTGTCCTTCTATTTGGCTCATGGTGTTGACCATAGATTTTGTTAGACTAGAGTTAGTAACCAGAGGTAAAACCTTCCAAGACAAGATCTCAAGGATGTGCATGTGACTTGTACTTATGTGAAAGCTGTTCTTTTTTCCTTTATTTATTTTCTTAGTCTTCCCCTTTCTTCCTCTCAATCTCTTTCTTGTAATACTCCATTGTTGAATATCTAATATATTTTGGGCTCAGGGCTTTGTCGTATAAAGAAAAAATTATGAGTATTTACTCCCAAGAAGTGTATTATCCAGTTGGAGAACTAATTAAGTACACATTCAATAATAGTTCAAGTATGTGCAGTTAGAGTGGTTCTGAAGAGCTATAGTTCAGTTCACAGATATTTTGTGAGCACCCGCAAGAAGGAGGCATATGATGGGCATTGAGAATATAATGGTAATTAAGGTGCAATCCCTGATCACCATATTAGTTTCCAGCCTATTGAGGAAGATTGACATATAAATGCATTATTATAAAATTAGTAGTGTTAATAAAAATGTTCTAGAAGGATAGGTGAGTAGCATGTTAGTCAATTGGGGGTTCAGAAATGGCTTTCTAAAGGGATGACTCCTGAGTGGAGCCATTGTTGTTGTTGTTTTTTTAAGTTTTTATTTTTTATTTTTTTTTTAAATTTTTTTTTCCAACGTTTTTATTTATTTTTGGGACAGAGAGAGATAGAGCATGAACGGGGGAGGGGCAGAGAGAGAGGGAGACACAGAATCAGAAACAGGCTCCAGGCTCTGAGGCATCAGCCCAGAGCCCGACGCGGGGCTCGAACTCACGGACCGCAAGATCGTGACCTGGCTGAAGTCGGACGCTTAACCGACTGCGCCACCCAGGCGCCCCTTTTAAGTTTTTATTTTAATTCCAATTAGTTGACATACAGTGCTGTATTCGTTCCAGGTATATAATATAGTGATTCAACAATTCCACACAACACCCTGTGCTCATTATGACAAGTGCACTCCTTAATCCCCATCACCTATTTAACCTACTTCCCCACCCACCTCCCCTCTGGTAACCATTAGTTTATTCTCTATAGTTAAAAGTATGTTTCTTGGTTTGTCTCTCTCTTTTTCCTTTTGCTCATTTATTTGGTTTCTTAAATTCCACACATGAGTGAAATCATATGGTGTTTGTCTTTCTCTGATGGACTTATTTCACTTAGCATTATACTCTCTAGCTCCCTTCATGTCATTGCAAATGGCAAGATTTCATTCATATATATCATATGTTCTTTATCTATTCATATAGGGATGAACACTTGGATTGCTTCCATAGTTTGGTTATTATAAATAATGCTGCTGAAAACATAGGGGTGCATATATCCTTTTGAATTAGTTTTTGTATTCTCTGGGTAAATACACAGTAGTGCAATTGCTGGATCATAAGGTAGTTTTATTTTTAACTTTTTGAGGAACCTCCATACTGTTTTCCACAGTGGCTGCACCAGTTTGCATTTCCACCCACAGGGCAAGAGGGTTCCTTTTTCTCCATCTCCTCACCAACACCTGTTGTTTTTTGTGTTGCTGATTTTAGCCATTCTGACAGGTGCAAGGTGATATCTCATTGTAGTTTTGGTGTTCATTTCCCTTTTGGAAAGTGATGTTGAGCATCTTTTCGTATGTCTGTTGGCCACCTATGTGTCTTTGGAGAAATGTCTGTTCATGTCTTCTGCCCATTTTTAATGGGGTTCTTGTTTTTTGGGTGTTGAGTTTATAAGTTCTTTAAATTTTTTGGATACTAACCCTTTAATGAGTGGAACCATTGTTGACGTAACCTAGCTATCATGAGCACTCAATATGTGCCAAATATTGTGCTAGACACTCTCCATGTATTAGCTAATTTAATCTTCACAACAATCCTGTAAGGTAGGTTCTATTATTACTTCCATTTTATTAATAAGAAAACTGAGGTATTAAGGGGTTAAGTAACTTGTTCAAGGTTATATAGCTTGTAAGTGTTAGAATTTGGATTCAAACACAGGCAGTTTGGTTATTGAGTCTGGTGACTGTGCAACATAGCTAACGGCATTCAAAAACACCTCAAATAAAATTGAGAGGCAGAGGCAAACAATAATCTGGAAAAATGTTTTCAACACACAATTGCATTAATGTTACAAAAAATTTTCAGATTACTTTTAAAGAGTTAAACATTCCTACAGAGAAATGGAAAGAACATTATAAGGAAACTCCAAAAGAAGAGATATAAAAGATCATCAAATATATAGAAATGTTTACTCTTACCAAAAAGAAACACAAAATAAAACAGGAACTCTATTTTACCCACAAAATATCATTTAATTATTGCTACAGCTTCCTGAAAAAAATTGACAATGCATCAAAACCTTAAAGTGTATATTTTTTGGTTCAGCAAATACACCTTCAGGAGTTTCTATAAAGGAAATTAAAATTCATGTTCAAACAATTTTATCAATAAGGCTATTCATCACAGTGATGTTTATAACTAGTAAAATTGGGAGTAATGTAAATATCCAACAATGGGGGACTGATTAAATAAATTGTAGTACTGTCCCACAATAGACTTCTAA
Organism: Prionailurus bengalensis; assembly: GCF_016509475.1. NCBI lineage: Eukaryota > Metazoa > Chordata > Mammalia > Carnivora > Felidae > Prionailurus > Prionailurus bengalensis. The sequence goes on from NC_057356.1 coordinate 47,862,697, forward strand.
GTAGCCATCACAATGTAATACTGAAACATAAAACTAGACGAAATATGAAGTTATTCATGATTTATATTAATTAAAAACAATAAAGTTATAAAATAATAAAGAATATTTCCACTTTTATAAAAGCTACATTTAATTATAGAAAAAATGTCAGTATTGCTCATCTCTGGGTAATGATAAAATGGTAGTATTTTTTGATCTTCATTTTGTTGATCTGAATTTCCTAATTAAAATGTATTGTCTTTGTAATAAGGGGAAATGAGCAAAAACTATTTTTTTAAGGTGAGTTATGTGATGAGAAAAGGGAAGACACATAGGCAGAGGAAATAGTACAAACAGTACGGCTTGGGGTATATGGTGGGGGAGGGGAATAAATGCAGTTTTTGAGAAAAAGTAAGAGACATAGCAGTGACCCCCCGTGCCAAGCTAAGGAGCACAGGTCAGTTCTGAAGATAAGGAGACAGCGATAGGTGTTGAGCAGGAAGGTGGAGGGAGATGGCCAGAGCTCCATTCCAGAGCAAGTACTCTGCAGGCAGAGTGGTGAGGGAAGGCTTGGTAAGGAGCCCAGAGGTATGGCTTTGCCGCAGTAAGGAAGAGATGGCAGAGGTCTGACCAGGATCAACAATAGCAATAGAGCAGAAGCGACGCATTTGGAGAAACAAAATGTTTAGGAAGTCATTTAGGTAGTTTAGGGGACGAATTCATCAAGACTGTGAATGATTAGGGGGTGACAGAAGAGAAATCCCAATCCATACTTCGATTTTTGTTATAGACACATTGAATCTGAGGTTCCTCTGATATGCAAGATGATGGAATAAACAGTTCAGAATAAGAAGAGATACTTCTAGGGGCACCTGGGTGGCTCACTTGGTTAAGCATCCGACTTCGGCTCAGGTCATGATCTCACAGTCTGTGAGCTTGAGCCCTGCATCAGGCTCTGTGCCAACAGCTCAGAGCCTGGAGCCCGCTTCAGATTCTGTGTGTCCCTCTCTCTCTGCCCCTCTCCTGCTCATACTCTCTCTCTCTCAAAAATAAAATAAAAACATAAAAAAAATGTAGAAGAGATACTTCCAACATGGGTGATCATGGGAAGTTTTATCTGGAAGATGAAGAAAGGTAGATAAGAAAGAAAATACAGGATAAGTAGAATTGCTAGAGGTCTAGATGCTCTGTGCAAGCAAAGACAGAGGCATGTGGTCTCAGAGTTCAGATTGGCTTAAGAAAGCTTGTGAGGGAGAGTAGTCGAAGATAAATCTGGAAAATCTAGAGCCAGACCAAAAAAACTCTTTTAATGCTGAGGCTTTTAGGTTATCTTTTTTAGGTTATCTTTTTTTTTCAGCGTGTGTGTGTGTGTGTGTGTGTGTGTGTGTGTGTTTAATGCTACAGAAAATAAAGCATTTTTGAGGCTTTTTGGGCCATAGAAGTTTCACATTCCAAGTAGTGCTAACTACACTGGCCATGGTGTTCAACAAAACACAAATATTTATACTCATCATTTTAAAAACACTTCCTGGTTTTTAACATGTTGTATGCTTACTCTGAATCAGAAACTGGTCTCATTTATGGTTAAGAATAATTCTCCAAGGAAGGCATTATTACCCCTATTTGTAGATGAGGAAATGGAGGTAAGGACAGGTTAATACATTTGCCCAGAGTTACATAGCTAGCAAGTGGCAGAGCCTGGTTTCAAACTCTGATCAGGTAGACCACATAAGTTCACAGAAGTAACTGGTAGCAATGGGGAAATCTAAGAAGTCCTCTCTGAGACATAAAATTTGAGCTGGAAAGCACACCAGGTGTGTGGAAAGGGCAAGGAGGGAGTAGGGTGTGATAGAAGGTCACAGGGGAAGGCAGGACTGGATGCTCTGGGACACTGAACCGGATGTTGAGTTTGGATTTTACTCAAAGGACAACAGAAATCTACCAGCAGGTCTTGGACATGTGCCATGTCTGTGTGATATGGTCTGACTCATGATTTTAAAAGATGATTATTAGAGGGCACCTGGGTGGCTCAGTCGGTTAAGCGGCCGACTTCAGCTCAGGTCATGATCTCGCAGTCCGTGAGTTCGAGCCCCACGTCGGGCTCTGTGCTGACAGCTCAGAGCCTGGAGCCTGTTTCAGATTCTGTGTCTCCCTCTCTCTGCCCTTCCCCCGTTCATGCTCTGTCTCTCTCTGTCTCAAAAATAAATAAACGTTAAAAAAATGTTTTAAAAAGATGATTATTAGGAATTCACTAGACACATGGGGGAGGGGTGCAAGGAGGGAACTGTATGAAAATGAATAGCGCATGGGAAGGTACAACATTGAAAAGAACTCTGTATGGGTAGGATAAAAGGTTCATGTAAAAGAAGGTGACAATGAGGCTGGTGACCAGGATTTTGCAAGGTTTTAGCTAAGAGTTTTGAAACTTAGGGAGGGGAACTGAAGAATTTTCAGCAGAGCAATGGACATGGTCAGGTTTACATTCTAAAGTCTTCCTTCAGCAGCTATGTAGAGAATAGAGGGGCCAACTAGAGGCTGGATGGCCAATAAGCCAGACAGCAAGTGATGAGAGCCAGAGAAGGCAGGGGCAACAAGGAGGTGCAGAGGGAGAGTATTTGAGAGAGATTAAGGTGAAAGAATCATCATGATGTCAACTGTGTATATATAAAGAGGAATGCAGGATTTATTCCTGGTTTTCTGGTTTGGCTGACTGGCTGAGTAGATGATGGTGACTGAGAATTTAGGAAGCAGGGTTTCAACAAAAGATGGTGAGTCCAGTTTGGGCACCGTGACTGATTTATTTCGGGGTCATCCAAGTGGAGATGGTGTGGAAACAAGGGTCAGGAGTTCAGCAAAGTTATGAGTGAAAGATGAAGATGTGGGGGTTATTAACTACAGGTGGGAACCAGAAACCATGGGTGTGAAGAAGGTCACTCAGCGCAGTGTGGGAAGAGTAGACCCAAGTTACTGAAGGTCACATCCTGGGAGTCATACCAACATTTTTGGATTGAACAGAGGAAAAATGAACTGTGAAGTAGATTGAGAAGGAGTCGGAGAGGTAGGAGGGAACTCTAAAGAAGGGTCAAGTAAAATAAAACAAAAATATGAGTTAGCAGGAGCAATTTGGAAGGAATCTGTAACCCTAGCAGAAGTTTCAATGAGTCGTAGAAACTGTAGGCTGCACATTCTAAATGGTTTAGTGGAATGGGAAGTATATGGAATGGAGGCAAGAAGGAATGTGGAATCCAGGAAAGATGTTTTTCAAAGAAGTAGAAATGCTAAGTGTGATTTTCTGCTTTTAGGTCAGAGTTAACGTGGAGGGAAGGGCTGAATACTGGAGAGCAGTGATTGAAGAGTACCATCCTCTAGAGGGAGGGGAGAACGGATGTCCTGCCACAGGCTGAGAGCCAAGACATGGTGCCTTCTCCAATCTTCTGTTTCATGAGCACCTTCTTCTATGCATGGATTTTTTGGTCAGCTGGCACAAATTCTGCATATTGACATTTTAGCTTCATTGACTAATACTAATTTCAGTTTCTCTCTCTGTCTCTCTCCCCACTGTGCAACTTCCTCCCAGCCCAGTCAGCTGTAATCCACTGGGGTCACCTCACACATGATATTTCTCCTTTCAACATCTGTGGGTGGAGCAGGGTTTCCAGAAAAGGCTGACTGCTGAGCTTGTTTTCATAAATATGGTTGAGATGTGCATCTTATCTCTAAGTCCTTATTTTCTGTGAGGTAAGTACTCTTATTGCTGCTTTTCAGATGAAGAGATGGAGGCTCAGAAAAGCTTACTAATTTACTCAAGTTCATGCAGTCCGTAGGTTAACTGAGCTGGGATCAAAGCTCTAGCCCAAAAGCCCACTTACCAAGTAGTAGAGGTCATGTTCCAGTGGATTGGGGGTTTGAGGCTGGACACAAGGAAGCCTGTGGAGAGGTTCTGTGGAGCTCAGATCTGAAAGGGTAAAGGAGTGGTGGCAGTGGGAATAAAGACATGGATGGAGCTGCATGGGGAAGTAAGCTTTACATGGAAGGTACCAGACTTGGTCATGGAGAGTTGTAGGGCAAACTACTTGATGACTGTGTCCAAAAATGGCATTACCTGTGCCCCAGATCTTGGTTTCTAAGTAACACATTCCAGCCTTGGCTGATTCCAAAGCTGGGGCAGAGAAAGTACAAGGTGAACCTGGGATGTCTTATTGCGCCAAAAAGCAATGAAGTGCTCAAAGATTAATGAGACCATGTCAAAAGGACACAGAAACCCACAGGAACTGGCTAGGAGGGATCCTCACTGGCCGCATTGGAAACAATTGGAGCAACAAACAAAAGTAAGGGGTAAATAAAACAAAAAGAGTCCATGTATCCATGATGATATGAGGGGAGGGGAAGCAAAAGAAAGGGCAGCCATTTTTTACAATAAATGTAGAAGATTGATAGAATTAGAACATCACCATGTTGCAGTCTCTAAAATAATAAGTGATTTTAGGCAAGCCATGTTAAAGGATGCTAAAACCATTGGGTGGGTGGTTGTGGGGAATAGAATATTCACACAGACAGAAAGTCAGAGTACCTCTTAACTACAAAAGTGCAAACGTATTTTTATACAAGTATCAAATTTAACAAAGAGAAAATGGTCAATATAGACCTCCTTATGTGATGCAATGGAAAGGATATAACATCATTTATGCAATTCTTGCCATGTGCTTAAGCTAGGCCTAAACATGACGAACTAAATCCAAGATATGGGTTAATCTACAATACAATTGGCCTGGACTCTAAAAGTTTCAATATCCTAAAGACAAATTTTTTTTTTCTTAGGAAGGGACAATTCTTGCTTAAAAGAACCTAAAGAGGCATGATGATGAAATATAAAGAGGGAAACTTAATTGGATCCTAGATTTGTGAAGACTACAAAAGATCATTTTGGGGTAAATGGAGAAATTTGTATATAGATGACATTTTAAATCAATGTTTGGAATTTCTAGTTTTTGTCTGGCATGTAAGGAGCTTGGAAGTCACCACTCCATTCTAACGACAAGGGGAAAGCTGAACAAATTGAAAAGTTAACAACTTTTCTTAGATCTCTAAAAGAAGGGAGATCAATGTGCTGCCCCCAAATTGGAGAGTCAGATAGGTAAATACAGAGAATCACAACTTACCAGAACAGGAAACCCATGAGCAGAAACTTCTGCAGAAACCAGGGCTAGGGTAGGAAAACTGGAGCTATAATTGACAAATTGCTGGAGGCTCAATGTGGACAAGTCTGAGAGTCAAAAACTCCAGGGAGTCCTTACACTTTTTTTGAGTTTTATCTGTAGAAGTTCAACTAGGCTTTCACAATGAATATCAGAGAAAAATCCCCCTCTTGCTTCCAGCAAATGGAGAGAAGCAACCATTTCTGAAATATGTCAGAGCATTCCGTTTTTCTTCTTTTACTATTATTTATTTTTAAAGTTTTATTATTATTAATTTTTATTCCAGTATAGCTGACACACAATGTTACATTCATTTCGGGCGCACAACATAGTGATTTGATGAGCTTATATGTTATGCTATGTTCACCACAAGTATAGCTACCATCTGTCCTGACACAATGCTGCTGCAATATCATTGACTATATCTTTTATGCTGTGCCTTTTATTCCTGTGACTTATTTATTCTGTTCTTTTGAAGAAAGTTTGTCCCCAGAAGAAACTAGTTAAGCAGAGACTAACCCACTTGGGTTTTATCAGAGCTTACCTAGCTGGAGAAAGGGAAGTACTCAACTCCAGCCTAATCTAGCCATCCCCCACCTGGAGGGGTGGGTGGGAGAGAGTCTCAGAAGCACTTCTGAAGTTCACAGTTCAGAGACACAGGCTCACTAGAAGACTGAGACCTAATCAAAGGGGGTTACAGGATGCTTCCCTCCCACACACCACCACCACACTATTAAAGGCCTAGTTATAGCAGGTCCTTTTACTCAGTACATCATGTCTGGCTATCAGGAAAAAAAATTACAAGACATACTAAAAGGCAAAACACACAGGTGGAAGAGAGCAAAAACCAGAAGCAAACTCAGATATGGCAGGGATGTTGATATTATCCGACTGGAGATTTAAAACAACTCTGATTGATGTGCTAAGGCCTCTAACGGATAAAGTAGACAGCATACAAGAACAGATGGGAAATGTAAACAGAGAGACGAAAATTCTAAGAGTTGGAAAGAAATTCTAGAGATCAAAAACACTCTAACAGAAATGAAGAATACATTTGGTGGGCTCATTAGCAGACCGGACACAGTTGAGGGAAGAATCTCTGAGGTAGAGGATATCTCAATAAAATTTTCAAAAACTGAAAAGCCAAAAGAACAAAGACTAAAGAAACCAGGACAGAATATCCAGGCACTGTTGGAAATCAGCAAAAAGTGTAACATTTGTACAGTGGGAATATCTGAAGGAGAAGAAAGAGAGAAAAGAATAGAAGAGATATTTGAAGGAAGACTGGCTGAGAATTCCCCCAAATTCATCTCAGACACCAAATCACAGATCTGGGAATCTCAGAGAATACAAGCAGGATAAATGCTGAAAAACTACACCTATGCATATAATTTTCAAACTACATAAAATGAATGATAAAGAACAAATCTGGAAGAAGGCAGAGAAAAGAAATACCCATAAAAGAGCAAAGATAAGAATCACATCCAACTTCTCAGAAACCATGCAAACAAGAAGAGAGTGGAATAAAATATTTAAAGTGTTGAAAGAAGAAAACCACCAACCTAAAACCAAACTTACATTTCTTGGATATGCAAATTGTATTGTAATTAAACAGAGGAACATCTAGTTCTTAGGAGACAGATGCTGACCTAGTTAGGGATACAAAATAATGAGGTCTTCAACTTTCCTTTCAAATATATATAGGAATGTTTTCAATTGGCAAATAAAAAAATATGCCTGTTATGTTTATAGTAACTATAATCAAAAATTGCCTATATAATAATAACAAAAGGGAAGTTAAATGATAAAAATGGCATTTTCTGATCTGAGGACCATAAGAGAACATTTCCATCTCTCTAAAATATGAAGCTCTGCCTACTCTAAGAAGGAAATAGTTTATTGATCAAGATAATGTAGACTATAATGCTAGGAGGATTTAGTAGATATAGTTTAGACCCAGCAATCCACTCCTACATATATTCGCCCCAATGAAATGAAAAAGGTTCACATAAAACCATGCATACAAATATTTATAGTTCTATTTCTAATTGTCCAAACTAGATACATCCCAAAAGTCCTCCAGTGGGTGAATGGATAAACTATCTGTATACCATGCACACAATGGAATACTACTCATCAGTAAAAATGGCGAACTATTTATATAGGTAACAAGTGGGTAGATTGCAAAAGCATAGGACAAAGTAAAAGAAGCCAGATGCAAAAGTTACGTGCTGTATGATTCCATTTATAGTGTGGTATTCTTGAAAAGACAAAACTACAAGACAGAGAACAGATGAATAGTCGCCAGCAGTCAACTACAAAGAGGTGCCATGAGGGAGATTTTGGGGTGATGCCACTGTCCTGTATCCTGATTGTGGCAGTGGTTGTACAGATCTACCATTTAAAATTCTTAAAACTATATCCTAAAACACGAAAAATCTACTACATGTTCACTTAAAAAAAAGAGGAAAAGGAATAAAAATTCTGTAACCCTTGGACTCTAAAATTTTGATATGACATTCAAAGACAAAAATGTTAACCTATTATAACAATGTATTTAAATGACATTAAAATACAACATTACCATCTATAAAAATTCATCAAGCTATACACTTATGATTCGTGCACTTTTTTTAAATGCTTATTTATTTTGAGAGAGAGAGAGAGACAGAGAGAAAATCCCAAGCAGACTCTGCACTGTCAGCACAGAACCAGACACAGGGCCCAAACCCACGAACAGCCCGCAAGATCATGACCTGAGCCAAAACCAAGACTCTGATGCTTAACTGACTGAGCCACCCAGATGCCCCTGATTTGTGTACTTTTTTGAATGTGTGTTGTGCTTCAATCAAAAGTTTAAAAATATAAAAATATGCAGTTTGCTCTAGCAGATGTGCTGTCTTACAGGTGAAAACAGTGTTTTGGTTGATTGAATAATATGTTAGAAACATCCCCTGCAGGTCCAGAGTTACGGCACGATTTCAAACAACTCTAATCCCCTTTTTGTTACTTCAAACTTTCCTTCACTTCGGGGCAGAGTAAAGGGGCAAAGCCACCACCTGCCTAAATTTATGGCATGAAGAAATGGACGATTAAATACTCTGGTCTTCTCAGCTGTTTATCACTTAAACTACCACATGACATCTATCTGGCTGCTGATATCCCGATAGGACAACTACCACTTCCCCTTCCCCTTTGCAAAGTTACATTATTATTATGTGCAAATTGAACAGAAAGTACTGATCTGGCCAAGTAAGCGAGTCTCAGTGAAGTGCCTGTCAATCTGCAGATTCTGGAGTTGAATAATAATAATACAACATGGCTTGCATTGACGTCGTGTTTTAAATCTTTGTAGGGAGGAATAAAGAGGAAATTTGCTGAGTGTTTAGTAAGTGTCAGGCACTGTGTTTGGTGTTTTACATTTGTTAATTTATTCCATTCTCTCAATTACCAGTTTAGTTCAGAGTATGTATCCTCTTTTTACAAATATGGAAAATGACTATAGACTTCCAAGTTCTTGAAAATGAATGGTATAACTTGCACCCAGCTCAGGGAGCCTCAGAACCAGAATTAGTCAACGACCTGCCCCCACTGCTGGTATCAGGCGGCCTCCCAGACGAAAAGTAGTCTCTGCTATGAAGACAGTCACACAGGAAGGTTGGTTGGCATTTATAGGGTCGACGATACCTTTTGCCACATGACTGGGTCCACAGAGCTCCTGCAGTATGTGTGAGTCTGAGGAATGTACAATATGTTTCTCCCAGGAAGTGATTACATCAGTGGTTGACTGAGGCCATTAGTATCAATATCATACTATCTCAGCCTCAGGAACACCAAGCTCCTTAAGAATCCTATTGCTCAGCCTAAATTCCGCAAAGCGATGGAAATTTGTCCTCAAGTGACAACCTCCTTACCACACGACTTATGGACCCACATACTTGGATTTCTTCCATGGACCAATTCCAGCTGTCCCACCTTTTGATGATTTATTTCAGATACCTTCCAGGCTTTAGCTAGGAACTCTACCATGAAAAGACAGCAGGAATTCTAGGGAGTTGTCATGGCAACCTCTAGATATCATCTTCAGAATGCCCCATGGCTGTTGAGTCCAGATTTATCACAATTATGTTTATATATGGAAGGCAAGCTCTTGCATAGGCAACCAGACCCCAGTAAATGGATCTAATTTGTAATTATATGGATCACTCTAACACTGCTGGCAGCAAGATTTTAGGAACTGCTTTTGAATGTTGGCTTATTGGGGACTGTTTGTCATATTTATATGGGCCTATACCTCAAAAACCAATGGGGAGGAAAACGCTATCCAAACTTTGCATTTTGTCAAGGAAAAACTTGAGAGTTAGGTTTTACGGAGAAATGTGTATGGGCTACCCTCTCCTTAAAGTGAAGAGAGTAGCCTGAGTATCTCAGAGATTCTCACTTTTATTTCCTCTTTGTCTTGCGATCCAAGCTTAAAACAATGGCAGCACAGAGCCCAGTTGCATAGTATCTGCTTCCAAGCAGGATGGCACTGGATCTGCCCAGCATCTTGTGCAGTGGGTGTTTGTCTAGCATTGTCATTGCAATTTTTATTGCATCTCATGATGTGCACAGATGTGCTTGGTAAGCATCCCAAGAGGAAAAGAGATTCTGCTCAATATCCCTGTTCCCAAATGACACTACCTTATAGAATCACTTTCTGGGCTACCTCCTTTGGGATGCTGTAACCATTTAAAGTCTCTGGATTTTGGTGTTTTAACAAGGGTTTAATTACTAAGGTAAGTGTATGCACCTGCTAAGGCATTCCTAATTATTTGATAATGGTGCAATCTTTCTCAATACAGCCAGTTTTGTGGTGTAAGCTACACTAATGAAGCACACTGAGAGAACACATTCCCCCAATGTTGGGGAAGCTTATTTAAATTAAATAAATTTGCAAAGGACTGAGTTTTTACCAGTGGCCTCAACAATTATGCATCAGTATTTCATGCTGGAAGCCGGTATGCACAGTGTCAGAATGAGGCACTTCCTCTTACTTTTGTTCTTTGTAGTGTCTTTAAGTGAAATAGTGTCACTCTTAAAATTTTATCTTTTCTGCATTGCTTCACATACCCCCTCCTTGTTTCACCCCATCCTTTTTTTTTTCTTTTTTAAGAAAAACTAGCTTATCTCTTTTGTTGTTCACATGGCAAAAACTGATAGAAGCACTGTTTTGACAATGCTGAAAGTTTTTTCTTTTCCACCTGATTCTTACCAGTGCCACATGTGGTCTGTAGTGGTTTAGTAATAAGATCTTTGCTATAACATCTGCAAATTAGCACCTTGCATTGCAACATCTCTGGAAACTTGCTGATGGTTTGCAATTGTAGTAAGTCACAGTTGACACTATATCCAAGTGTTTCAAACTTTGTTGCTTTGGACTAAAAAAAGAAGATTCCAATGGGCAGATGGTTTCCAAATCGCTGTTAGGAGCTACGTTAGCGAAACACGGCATCTCATTTCTCAAGCACACATACTCACAAAGTGACTCTGGGAAGAAATACGCACGATTCTAAACTGATTCCATCTATTCTTTTCTGTTCCTAGTCATGTGCTTTTTTTTTTTTTTGTCCCAAATATTTTGGTGACTTGGGCCAGTTCACTGGTTTTCAGAAGGCCATTATGAACACAGTTTTCCATGTATGGATAAAACAACACCTTAATCATTTAATTTCTTGGAATTTTTATGTAAACCAAATTGATTTTTCAAAATTTCTCTATGAAACAAGAGCACCCATTTAAATACACCTATGACCTGCTCCTGAGGTTTTAAACTACTTAGAAATGACTGCCAAGACAAATGAGTGATAGGGGAGAAGACATCCGAATTAAAAATTGTTGCAAATAAGGGTCAAAGGATTAATAGAGTGTGCAGGACCCAACTTTGAGGGCTCTTAAGGACAGTTGTCAATTGTGCCAAGGTTCAGATGCTTCTCGTGACACCATGGTTCCATGGAGCTTATTACCACACAGGTCTAGATTATGCTGTCCTTGTTTCATCACACCGTCAAACAGGGCTAGAGAATGGAGCAACTGGGGACCCGTAAGAGCAAGCAGAGGCATGATGGGAGGGGCTCGGGTAGTAGCAGAGAGCATAACTTGCCGTGCCAGGCAAATCAAAAGGCGGAGGGGGCCTCCCAGCTGATTCCTCAGTGTCCTAGAGATTTCTGTTATTAATGTGGCTTGGGGCATGTACTGCTGATAATTACTGCTAGCTGGAATAATTAATAAGAATAATTGCTCGGCATGGAAAGGGAAAGGGAAGCTCTGGGAGGAGGAAGAAGCAGGCTAGAGAAGCAAGAGACTCCCCAAGCGCATTTATATAGACAGGAAGTTCAGCAGCAAGCATCCTGAGAATCGAGGAGCTGTCTGGATGCCAAGGGCAAAAGTTAAGAGATAGCAAGTGAGGCCAAGTTTGATAGTCTTACCTTGGAATGCAATGGATAAGAAGCCTGTCATGGTTTCAGTGAGAGCTGACTCCCTTTGGAAAGTCAGAGTTTTGGGTTTTTTTTTTTAACACAAAACAAAAAACAAAAAAACAAAAAACAAAAACAAACAAACAACCCACACAGTATAAAGAGAATTAAGAAGTGGCCTTAAATGACAAGTCTGTGTATTTGGTAGAAACCTGATAATGACAGCAGGAGAGCAACAAAAAGGAAGAAAAGTAAGAAATGGTGCCCCAATGAGAGTTTGGGAGAGTTTCTCCCAGCTTGAAGGAAGAAAAACATCCATTAGAAACCAAGTATTGGTGTTGACAGTGTGTAAAAATAACCACAATTTTAACATAATAGGGTAAATTTTCTCAACACTACATAGACTTGCCAACACAGTTCTTGATATTGTAGCTTTCTATACATTACACTTAGATATTCCCCCCGAAGGCAGGGCAAGCATATGCTTGGCAAAACTTAAAGAAGTGAGAAAACGGAATGTGAAAACTTAGCTGTGAGCAACATATGGAATCTGGCAACCAGAGTTCTGGTAACGATGTACAGACCAAGGGGGCTAAGCCCAAGTGTCGGGTGTTCCCCATGACCCTCTGCAGGAGGCAGGGCCCCATGTGCAGTGCTGTGTTAGGAGATAAGAAGAGCTCATGAAGGCAAGGGGTGACTGCTTATGATTCCTTTTTCCTATAGGAATCATACAGGAAGATCAATGCAAGCCAAAAAAAAAAGATGGATTTACCCAATTATCCCCTACCCAACATTTGATGTTAGGTATTGCATTTTAATGGATAATGAATGACCTTAACCCTCTTTTCATCTGTGTTACATAAATGGATTACAAAGAAGGAATGCTACTAAATAGCCAATAGCAAGTGCGTGATGCTGGGGCCTCTCCAAGGTCATACTGCTGCTCAAAATGGGAGCGATACTCCCCTCACTAAAGCCCTAGCCACTTGGGGGATTAGCTCCTGGTATTAGCTAGGTAAGGGGCCTGCATGCTCAAGGACACCTATTGCTTATCTTGGGTCGAGTGGCTTTGTGTCGTCACAGCGTTTAGGGAATTCTAAAAGGCAGAATCCTAAAGGACCAAGCCTTTTTAAAGGCTGGGGCAGGAAGATGATGAGAAACCAGGTGTGAACTAGGTTCTCAGTTTTAGGAAAGAAGACAAGGCCAGGTAGTGTACCATGTGATGTGATGGCTGAAAGGTTCTAGGGGAAGACCTCAATTGCTATGTTTTGAGGAAGTTTTGCCCACCCTAACTGAACGTGGCATTTCTTGGCAAACAGGAATCTGAACTAGACCTTGAAGCTGCCCTCATACCTCCAATGAATGGCACTAAAGAATGTAGAGTCCAGACTCGAGATGGAGTTGGTGGTGTTTATCAATGGCTATGATGGGGTTAACGGAATCCAGAGTAAATCTTAAGGATGCTTGAAACTGGAGGAAAACACTGCTGGTTAAAAATGCATTTGGTGTTTGTTTTTCTCACAGCTTTGAAAAATTATAGTTGAAAAAGTGTGCATAATTACTGGCATAAAGAGTTGAATTAGAGGATGTGGACCTGTGCAAGCTCAGGAGTGGGACAATGGTGGGAAGCAAGGAGAGGGGTTGGGAAGGAACCCAGCCTTGGAGAAGTCATGACTCTATCCTTAAGGAAAAGGAAAGAAGAAACTCAGCCCTTTGCCATCCTATCTAGTTATAGAACATTCAGAATTTCCAGCTCAAGATTTCAGTTTCTGCTGAAGAATTGAGAGAAAACTCTGTTAGCAAGGTGCAGCAGAAAGTTTGAAGACTTCAAGGTCAAATACATATGGAACTAAGTCTTATCTATGCAGCTCACCACAGAGTTACCTTGGATAGACATATCACTTCCATCGAGTGTGGATGATATACCTACCTGGGAGGATTGGTGTCAGAATTAAAGTAAAATATGTAATGCACTTAGCTCAGTGCCTGGCATATAATAGGGACTCAGTATATGTCAGCTCCCAATTCCTTAATCCTTCCTAGATGTCCAGGGCCTTGCTCCCCATCTCTTCCTGTCAGCCTCTTCCTAGTCCTCTACAAGTGAATAAATAACAATGGTAATTATAAGAGGTTTGAGGAGAGGATTTCTGGCTATCTTGCCTTTCAGGGTTTGAGCATCAAGTCAATCCTCTTTCCTCATTAGGGTGTCAGCCATTTTCACTCTTGTTCCACCAGGGTGGTGCCCTGGTCTATCCAACAAATGTTTACTGAGTGCCTACTGAGGTCAGGAAGTATGCCTGCTTTCAGCATGACCAATGTTGTCACAGGGAGAAATACATTGAGGCGATCCCTTGGCCCCATGCTTCCGAAGGAGGCCTGCGCAATGCCACAGAAGGATGGTGACTTACAGAGACAGTGGCAGGAAGAGAAGATCACCAGCTGATTTGGAGAGAAGATCTTATCCCTTAAATCCAACATTAAAAAAAATATTTATTCATTTTGAGAGAGAGAAAGAAATCATGAGTAGAGGAAGGGTAGGAGAGAGGGAGAGAATCCCAAGCAGGCTCTGTGCTGTCAGCATAGCTCAACTCAGGGCTCAATCTCATGAACCAACCATGAGATCATGACCTGAGCTCACATCAAGAGTCACACACTGAACCAACTGAGCCACTCAAGCACCCTGAATCCAATAGTTCTAATGTGCTCACTATATGCCTGGCATTGTTTTAAGTGCTTTCCATGTACTAGCTCATTTAATCGTCATAACTGAGGGAGGAGACAGAGATAATCATCACTCCACTTTAGAGAGGATGAAACCAAAAGATACAGGTGCTAGGGACCTTCTCTATGTCACAAAGCTAGTTAATGGCCTAGAAGTCTGGTTCCAGAGTCTTCCCCCCTAACCTCTACAACATGCAATTACGTCATCTTGCACCCCCTACCTCCTTCCATCTGAATCTACAAAGCAAGGCAGATGTATATTGTATCTTCCCCATCTCTATACTCAGACTTCTCCTTCTTTTAAAGGATGATTTTACTGTTTGTTTTTATCCAATTTAATCCTATTTAAATATTAGCTTGGGAGCAGAGGGTGCTATGTACTATGTTACCTTTGTTAACGTTTTGGGTTAGGTAGATGTCTTCTCTGGTTTCTCAATAGAGAGGTCCAAGAAAGCAGCAGTGAGTTTCTGAGTTATCAAGAGACCAAATTCAGCCAAAAGGAAAACTTTCAATTTTCAAAAAGGCTCTTTCTGTTTAAACCAATCTTGAGACTGAAATGGTGTCAAGCCATGCTGTGGCAGTGCCCCTTTGTCCTTCTAGACTAGTAGAGGAGGGGAATGTGAGTTTCCCAGATGCCTTAGGACACATTCCACCCACGGATGGAGTTGCAGGGTAATCTGAAGTCCCAAAGGAATCAGTTCCCAAATATAAGCTTTAACTTGTTTACCTTAAACTTGGAGCCCATTACTACAGTGCCCTTGGGATTCTGCCATTGGCACTCCATCTATCCTCATCTTCTAGGGATTGGGGCATGTCTCTTCCCAAATTTGCTTAAGCCTGCATTATTTCCCAAATGCCTAAAAAGTGAGCCAAATTAACCCTGTCCCAGAAGAACAAACAAAACCCTGGCAGGGAAAGACAACTTTCAAATCCCTTCTCCCGTGGTCCCTTAGGAACAAAGCCACATCCGAGGGGACCAGTTCTTTAGACTTCTTGTCTCCCCATTCTGCTGTCTGGCTAAGACCAAATAGACTTTGCTCTCTCTCCTTAACTGTTGGTCCTTTCCTTCATTTCTGTTTGCTGACCTTGAGATCCTTCTCCTTTCTTAGAATGAAGGCTCAACTTTATAGAAGCAGAAAGAGAATAGTGATGTTTTAAAATCAGTCTCTTGAGGAAAAGGATGAAGTCTATTTTATCCATTGTATTATCTCTAGTGTTTAGCAAAGTATGTGTTCAATGAATTAATGGAATCAGAAGGCAGAACATATTCTAAGGAATAGGAAAATAAACATTTCTATATACCCAACTATAGAGATATTGAATGGCTTAGTTATGTAAAAATATCTTCCTCATGATCTTATCTTATGTTCCTGGCATAAATTAAGTGGGTCTCCATCAGTACTTCTGAAAATTTTTCTTAGACACCTAGGAAACCAGCAGCCATCTATCACAGAAATAGACATGGCATAAATGTGGTGATAAATAGGCTGGGTGCTATTTTGTTCATGGCTCCCCATCCAGGGAGCCAAGAAAAAAATCTCTCATCCCTTGGGATCTTAGTTTTCTTTTATTTATAATAGAATGTTTGGTCCAGATGACCTCTAACAATGTATCAGTTAGGATGCTCTAAGGTACAAGTGCCAAATGAATCAAGGAGATGTGATTTCAATAAATAATGAGAAGTCCAGAGGCAAGATGGTTCCAGAGCTTGTTGGTTCAACGATAACTTTAAGGACAAAAGCCTTGACAAAATCCTTGGCCAATCTTCAGCACATCTATATATTTTCCTTATAGGCTGGATCCCTTTATGGGCCTAATACAACTGCAACAAGTTTTATATGTGGGTGGCGACACTGAGAAGAAAAAAATAAGAACTACTCTGCCTTGTATCCCTTCTCAAGAACAGACCTTCCCTCGTATCTAATCAGAGAGGTTGCATCGTAATCACTTGGTATAAATCCACAAGGATTTAGATAACTCTCCATTCACTGTCTTGGGCTGGGGAGGGACTGAGCCTTCCATGAAGGGCAGACCAGCTCCAAGGAGCTGAATAATATGGAGGTCTGGCAGCAAGGAAAAGTAGAGAATGGCTGTTGGCTCAGAGGCCCATAGTATCCACCACGAATATTGTGAGGCCAAGCGAATAAGAAAGATGATAAACAAAAGTTTGGTAGAAGTAAAGAAGGGTGGGAGACAACAGAAAGGCCAGGCCCCCACATGAGGAATCCTTGAAAGGCAGGACTGTCACATGTCACAAATGTCTATCTGAAGCATGCCTAAATCTGCAGCACCTAAGCCTATTTTTAACTACCCAGGTAGCAGGCCTCTGCTGGTTGCAGGTTGAAGAAGCCGTATAGCAATTTGTTAGGAGTGAGGAGGTTTTCGCTCTAGAATTTCAGTGGGTTGCACAGGGATCCTGAGCTGGGATTAGGTGGATTATGCTGCTCTTTTCTGTACCTGGGCAGAAGTCAATGGTGCCACATCCCCTTGGTGGACCAGTCCCCTGAGCATCTCAGACTTCCTTCCCACTTTCCTCCATATCGTGTTCTTGTTTCCTTGTGGGCATTCATATGTGCCATCCTATCTGTTTGAACTCCTTTCCTCCACCTCTGGCTTATCCTTTTCAATCTTTAAATCTCAACTTAAGTGTCCCTTGCTCTGGGAAGCTGTGTCTGATCTCCAAGATTCTTAGTCACTGTAGCTCTTGTGTTTACCCCACTGAGCTACTAATTGTACTTTATTACAGTTGCCTGTTTCCTGGTCTGTCTTCTCCCACTAGGTAGTATACTTCTTAAGAGCAAAAACCATGTCACGTATGTTTACCCCTGGCACACAGCATAGGGATCTTGCTTGCCTTCAAGGAGCACTTAGAATGTATTTGTTAAAATAATGAGAAAATGCTCAATAGGAATTGACATCCAAATAAGTTAGAATTGGTGGTCGAGACTTTGCAATCACCAGTATCATAGAACTTATTAATGGGAACATGAAATAATTTGGTTCTAAAGACCATCACTTCTCTCTTCAGATGGCACTCTGTGTCTAACATGGAATCTACAGCATAGGAGCAATACCTCCTACAGTGTTGGTGTATATGTGTATGTGGTAGAGAAGACTCTATTGCCTTAGTTCTCCTCAAATCCTCTTTGCTTTTCTTTGTTAGATTTAATACAGCCCTTTCTACCTTCTTTTCTTAAGTCCCAAATAGATCTATACTGGCAGTACTCTTGATGGCCGTAGTGAGTATGGGCTGAAGAAACATTGTGTTCTGTCTTTCCTTTTATCCCCCACCTCCCTCCTTTACTCTTCCTCCTCCTCCTCCTCCTCCTCCTCCTCCTCCTCCTCCTCCTATTATTCCCTTCCCTCCTCCCACTGATCAACTATTGCAGCTACTTTATGGCAAGCACTCTGCTAAGTTCAGAGGTACAGTGGGGGGAAAAACATGTTTTCTGCCTTAATGGAGTTTATATTTTAATAGCAAGTTTATATTTTACGTTGGCAACAGCTCGGAGCAGGAGGAAGGGAGAAGGCACTTCCACAAAGGGTAGGAACTTCCCACTTGGCAGGAGAGATTCAAAGGTGCATCACTGGCCCTTGTCCCCACAGCTTATGCTTCTCCTAGGGGCAGAGGAGTGAATTGTCTGTCCAGTGAAAGGGAAGAAGGAGCTGAGCATGCCCAGTGTAGTCGCTTTCCCTCGCCAGCCCCTCCCCTTTCTAACTGGCCTCACCCAGACCCACACTCTCCTCTGCCCTGCATAAATCAGCCTGCCCCTCTACCCCCACATTCTGAGTGTGATATTGTGCTGCAGTGACGTGGTGGTGCCATGGAAGTGTATGTAAACTAAGAGATCACACTTATTTTAGAGGATCAGAGAGAACCTTCTTGAGGAAGTAACTTTTAAGCTGAGATCAGAAAATGAACAGGAGAGAAAAAGAGTAAGAGGGAGGGTTTGTGTGGGAAACTAGGTGGTTGGGAGGAGAGTCCTGAGCCTGGAGAACACTCATGAAGAGTAGAGGCAGAGAAAGAATCACATACAATTACAGTCTTCCTGTCTACCTCTCACCTCGTGTTATAAAGGTCTCTGTTTGGGAGAGAGGAGGTATTTATGTGCTCATTCATTCATTCATTCATTCATTCAACTTCTAGCCACTTTCCTAGGTGAAGGGAATCTAATTCTGAGTTAGACACAGTCTCTAGCCTCAGGAAGCTTATCATCAACTGGGGATGCAGATATATAAATAAGTTTGTTGATAAAACCATATAGGAGCTCTGCAAGAAGACACTGGTATAGGATTCATGGGTGGTGGAGGGAGGAATTTACAAAAGTAGAGAAGGAGTAACACTGGAATGTCAGAAAATGGTTGTGTTCTTACTAAGTGGAAAAGAAATCTTAATGTCCATCTTTGATGTTTCCCTTCCCCACCCTCTCTGCCTTAGAAATCTGATGATTATATGGTGTGGTATTCTGCCATAAACATTCTTCCATTTTTTAGCCAGGGTGATGTCACCATGAGACTATGTCTGGTGTAAATGGGATACAATCCCAAAGCAAATCAGAAATGAAATGAGATCTCTTTAAGAAGAACGAATTAGCCTCAACATAATAAAATAGTTACAACTTGGTGGGAGATATGTAAAATGGTTTACATCATTGAACTGCCCCAGATGGTAAGCATAAGGCAAGCCTGTATCTTGAAATGGATGTACGGTGGATATGGTTACAAACTTACAGTACTTGCCTAGTGCTACGTGTGAAACAAACTTAACTTTTCAGAGCCTAACTTTTCCTGGTCTCCTCCACAGTGAATGGGCAACACAAATACACCCACAGTTTCCAATATACTAAGGGTAACAGAGTATCTAAAACCAGTGACACATCAAAAGAAAATATAGTCATTGGAAAAGAAAAAAAACAAAAAACAAAACAAAACATGTTAGTAAACATGCAAAAGAAAGCAAAGAACATTAGATTCAATATCGTGCATCAGACAGCACAAATAATAAAATGCCTGTAGAGATGGCCCTTCCAGACCGGAGGCCAGTGGAAGGCTTCTGGACTGCCCTCTCAGCGTGGCAGGGCCCGGTCCCCTGGGGCAAAAGGGGGGCACACAGTGGTGTGGGAAATGAAATCGAAGACGCCAGGGACGCTGATTTGGTTAGCCCAGTCACTCCACTGTGAACTTCAGGTCACACGCAGTTAAGGGCGGAAGGGGAAGGCAGGAAGTATTCTAATGAGAATTCAATTAATTCAAGGAATCTCAGAAACCAGGTGTAAACTCTGCCGGATATTAAAAGATCCCTGAGAGGAGACAGGGTTTCGGAGCGCGTCAGATCAATTTGTGAGGAGCTGGCAAATTGGCAGCTGCCCCTGCCGGAGCCCCAGCTCCCCCTACCAGGCCCGAATAATTAGCGTCTTTCGGCTCGGAGCAAGTGCGACTTGAAACCCCTCGCGAGGAGGCTCCGGCAGTGAGGCACCCGCTCGCTCGGCTCCACCCTGGCTACCGGCTACCGTGTGGATCTTCGGGAGGCCACGGCCATCCCAAGCAGCCGGACAAGGTGCTGGCCATCAACCGGCGCTGGCGGGTCACGGGCCCAGCGTGGGGACGAGGTTTCCTGTGGGTGCTGGGCTCGCTCTGATAAAATGACGCATGACAGTCTGATGCCGGGGCTCCAAGCAGCGGGAGCTTAATACCAAAGGGGGCAGAGGATGAAAACACAGCTGAAGAACAATGTCCTGCTGAAGAGAAGTGTTGAGTGGGGCCCCCGCAGGGGCCACTCCGAGGGCCTTTAAGGACTTTATGTCCGCATGATTAGCCAAGATGAAGGGGCCAGCTGCAAACTTTAATTTCCTGATGACACAAAGGAACCATGAACAATATATAGATAGGATTTGAATTTGTAATAAGCAGAGGCCTAATCCACAGCGAAGGATAGTCAGTGTAGACCAAAAAAAAAAAAAAAAAAAAAATGCTCCTGAAGTTTCTTAGGTCCCCCATTCAGACATACTCTTTACTGGGAGTTTTACTTGGAGTACTACGGCTGCCTGGGCGAAAGAAGTACACTTTTGCTCTAGGATTCCGAATTCCTGGCAGACCTCTCTTTTCTCCTAGCAAGAAGACAAACTAGAGTTTTTACAACAGTGCTGTGTGCACCTGGTTGGGAGAATATTCTAGATAAAGGAATGAGTGCATTCGTCCACTGGGAATGTTGTGCTGGGCACCAGACTTCTTTCAGTGAACCCTTAACCTTCAGCCAGAGCAGAGAATTAAAATTTTTTTTCCAACGCTTTCTTCATTCTATGATAAAAACATTTGAGGTTGTTTTCCTTTTTTTTTTTTTTTTTCCAAGTGCTGTTGGAATCAAATTAGGTGCTGGAAAGGAAAATCTCAACCTTCATCTTTGTCTTACTCTCAGCTCTAATCATCTTGAAGTGTTAAGGTGAATTAAAAAAAAAAAAGTTTGGGTCAACAGGAAGTGTCTCGTGATGGAGACTGGCTTTAATAGCACAGGGAAAGCCACGGGACAAAAGGGGCCAGATGTTTTGACAGGGCACTGTGGAGCAAACAGAGTCTGGGAAAGGGAAAGAAGCATTTCAACAATTCTCAGAACAAGGGGTTTTTTGTGTCTAACACAGGGAGAGATCCTGTAGCAGAAGCTTCCCTCTAAGAGGCAAAAGATGAGAAATTTGCATATGCATCAGTATGGTGAATGCAACATGTTAATCTTATTAATTATGAAAAAAACCCCACTGAGGGAGCATTTACCCTGGGCTAGGAACTTTCCCTACATTATCTTAGTCTTTGCACAAAGAGGCTGCAAAGTTGGCTTTATTATTCCCATTTTACAGGTGAGTCGGTTTAGCCTAAGAGAACTTATTTTACTTGTCCACAGGCATTCTCCCTGTTAAATGTGGCCCGCATGATGCCAGACCCAGTCTCCAGCCCCTTGGCAAAAGAGAAATCAAAAGAAAGACGCTTGGAATTCTGGATGACTGTCTCATTATCACCAGGATCTAACTCTATCAACGTCGCTCCCATTGCTAAAAGCAAAACCAGACGGGACGGGGCTGGCAGAATTTATCCTGCCATTCCTACCCACCATGACCACCATCCCCAGCCTGGGGCCCGTAACAATCACAAAGAACTTCCCAGGCACCATTTTCAACCTGGACTTCTTTACCACCTTGACAGAATTCCTTAGTGTGGCTTCAGGGGAGGAATGCAGTAAGAGTGTTTTCAGTCCTGGAAGAAAGCATCACAGAGAGAAACCCACAGCTGCCCTTCCCTCTTTCCTTTTGCAAACACAAAAGGAATGGGGGCCAAGTATTTGTCGGATAACACAAAAATCCTTCTGTGTGAGATGTGTGTGCCTGTGAGTCAGTCTTTGGAAGCTGCGATCAAGTCCCAACCCTCCGAAACCCTATCCTCGTGTTCTTATCTTTGGTACTGAGGGTACCTCAAGGCTGGAGCTGGCTGAGAGGAGGCTCTCGGGCTGCCAGGATCTGGATCTGCGGCCTTCTGGACACAGCTGTTGGGGAGATTGGGCACTGTTCCCAAGGGGAATGTGTCATCACCCAACTGCCTGGCCACTGACGACGGGGGACGGGTGAGATTTAAAGCTCAGAGGAGCCCATTCTCACGCGGTCTCCTTTCACTGAAGCCTCTTGCCTCTTTGTCCAGGAGCTCTGCCTGTCTTTAGTTTCTCCTCTGCTTTCTGTCCCCTTTGTCCCCCAGATGCTCTGTCTCAGAGCAGGCTGCCTGGTCATCCTACTGGGGAAAACTGCTCTGTGTCAGCACCCAGCCCCTGAATGTTTCTGACTCACAAGACACCTCAGAATGCTGGGAAGTGTCTGCGAGTGTCAAGGGGTGCTGCAGGCTGGGCGGTCAGAGCCCTGTGCCCCCCACCCATCCTTCCTGTCTAGGGTAGCTGAGCTAATTAATGTGACCAGAAAACAGTTGAGCTGCTAACAGGTGCCAAGAAAGTGTTGGGGGTCCAAGACAAACGACGCTTGGCTCATATCGTAAACAGCTTAAGTTTCGGTGTTGAAAATTACTTCAGTTTTACTTAAATCATCTTCTCTGCCATGCAGCCAATTTTGAGAATGGAGGCATGACAAAGCCACCCCATCTGCAATGGATATTCTCTCCGTCTTATTTGACCTGCGGTATGAGGCAGACGTTGGCAGAGGGGGTGGGGCCGGGCGCATGGCAGGGGTGTTGTTCACAGCCTGTCTGAAGTGTCACAGAGCAAGGAGACAGACAGGGAACGCGTGTGTGACAACTTTGGTTAGCCCAGGTAAGAAAGAGCAAAGTAATCAAGTTAAAACTGTATTTCAATTTCCTTCTCTGAAGAATGTGTTACTAAGTGAATTAATGTGTTGTTTCTTTTATCTGAAGAGCTGTGGTAACTCATATCTCCTGAAATGAGATGGGTCTGCTGTGTGTCAACAGAAGTAGATGACCTGGCATTATAGAAAAATGGTAAAGAAATTTTATAGCATTTTAGGAGAAAATTTGTACCTACGTATGTACTTTTTTAGTTACAGAGATAATGCTATTCATCGTGTGAAAAGGCAGCCCAGTTAGACACACTGGGGACTAAATCCTCATGCTGCCACTTGACCCAATTATGTTGCTTTATCTGAGACTCAACTTCTTGGGGCGCCTGGGTGGCTCAGTCGGTTAAAGTTCCGACTTCGGCTCAGGTCATGATCTCATGGTCTGTGAGTTCGAGCCCCGCCTCAGGTTCTCTGCTGTTAACACAGAGCCAGCTTCGGATCCTCTGTCCCCATCTCTCTCTGTCCCTTCCCCACTTGGGGTCTCTCTCAAAATAAATAAATAAACTTAAAAAAAATAAGACTCAATTTCTTCACTTGCCAAGTGAAGGCAATAATAATACCTACCTGGGTGGGGGGGGCGGGAGGTTGTTAAAAGGAAACAATGAAATAACAAATATGTTAAGCCCTCGGCTCAGTGGTTGCTTTACAGTCAGTGTTCAATAAATAAAACCTAATTCAGATAATATCTACCTCAGAAAATTGTAAAATGAAATATGCCGATGTGTTAAAAGGGACCTGCACATAGTAGGTATGGTAGATATTATTACTCTCCCTCTCCCTCCGTGGTGGTTGGATTTGCTAAAACATTAAATGTAAGATCATGCTCACATTTACTTTCTGTACTTTAGGTCATTTTATTGAATTAGCTTGTGGATTTTAGTATTCCATGTACCTACCACCTTTAAAACAATATATCTCCTGAAAAGACCAAATTCTGATTCACACACAAAAACAAGCAAATTCAACCACAAACAAATTCCACACTCAGTCACTGTTTTGAGGGCTATGAGCGAGGATCATGTCTGGGCCCTCCCAGGCCCCAAGTCATCGGGTCAACTTCATACACGTCCGTCTGGTTCAGGGCCATAAACCAGAACCCCCTCGCTTACCACCCCCCCCCGCCCCCCACCCCCCCCCCCCCTCCTCCCCGCCTCCTCCAAGCCTCAGAAATCTCTTAGAGCAAAGAGTATGTCTACAGTCCTGGGTATGTGATTTATTGTAGTCCTCATGTATTCCAAGTCATGGGGATAGGAAGAAGGCATTAAATGCCAGGGTTTTAAAGACAGTGCCTCACAGAAATGACCATAAATAGCAGCTCAGGAGGCCACTTACATGAAGTTAGACCCGTTTAGGACTAGGGGCTATTACAGTGTGAGCTTATCATAACTTGATTCAAGTGCAATAAGCAAGAAGTGGAGAAGGTGACCAGTCAGTGTGAGAAAGCCAAGCGGAGATCAGATAACCACATTAAAAAGATTAAAATGTCCAGCCCGCTATAAATGCCTGCTAAAATCCTAAAAAGGAGTCTGGAGAGACCCATAAAATCATAACTAAGAAAGTAAGGGAGCCCTGAAGCTTTAACCAGATGTTCCTGTGATATGAATGACTATGTTAGTAAATTTTCATCCCAGCAATACAGCTTTGTATTGATCTTTTGCTTTTATTAGTCAGTGCTGCTATGAGATTAAATATTGTCTGGAAGGAAATACAGGCTTCCCTCTCTAGAAGTCTCTTCTCAGTAACCCAATGTTTGTTATCACAAAATGCACGAGGGAGTTTATAATGAATTGCACAACAGAGCAGGGGCCTGGGTCTATAAAAAGAGTTATATAAGGGGTAGCCTTATAGAGAATAACCTTATTTGGGAAGCAAGCATTTTGTGCCGTAGTGAGTGGGAAACCTATGGAGAGCTGTCTGAAACAGAAACAGACACAAGTATTTATAACCAGGAGCACAATCGCAATATACAGTGCTAAACACTTAATCTACGGTTAGATTTTACTCCAGATCCGAGCTGAAGTCAGCAGAATTAAATCTTCAAGTGTATTTCAGCAGCCTTAAATCCTTCTGATACTGTTAGCGGTGGCAGGGTTCCAAAATGCATTCTGTTAATAAGACAGTAAAGTATAAAATCAAGTTATCTCCTTCAAGGAGAAAAACACAGAGTAAAGGAAACGAGTCTTGTAAAATTACATTCCCAGCACTCTAGGCCTTTTCTACCTGAGTTCCTTTCAATTTATTCTTTTACTACCAGACCATTCTCCTTGACAAATAACAGAAAAAGAGAAATCGTCTCCCACCTTTTTTTTTTTAACTATGAAGGGAATAGTACCCCCGAAAAAAGGCTTAGGATGTTTCCTTCTTATCTTTACGGTCGGGGGGGTTAAGATTTTGCCAATCGGCTTGTAACATGCAGTATGAAGTCTCCTTGGGCTAGCAAAAAGAATTCAGCAGCTGTTACCTTTTCTTTCTCACTTAACATAACTTTTGGTTTACCTGCAGCTAAAAGGAATTTATTCAGCACACACAGTGGTGTTGTTTAAGTCCCATGGCAACTGTTAGTTTTCCCAAGAGTAGCATCAAAAGCTTGTTAAACTTCTGAAAGGAAGGAAGGAAGGAAGGAAGGAAGGAAGGAAGGAAGGAAGGAAAGAGGGAAGGAAGGAAGGAAAGAGGGAAGGAAGGAAGAAAGGAAGGAAGGAAGGAAGGAAGGAAGGAAGGAAGGGAGGGAGGGAGGAAGGAAGGAAGGAAGGAAGGAGGGAAGGAGGGAAGGAGGAAGGGAAGAGGGCAGGTACATCCATTACCAACACCCTCTGAACTCATGACATTGACCTGAAGCTCTATACTTGCTCAAAATGAACAAAGTCAGAAAGAAGCCTAAAATTCCTTCTGGATGTCGGCTCTCACAGCCCAGATTTTGTGCACATCTGGAATGAGAGACCACCCACTGCTCTGAGATCCCTGCAGGGCACGCTGGGCGAGTTAAGTAATAAATTTTAACCTTAACTCTGAATTTCTTTGCTCTCATGAGTTTTAGTCAAGCTCCTTCTTGTTGCATCAATACGTATAACTGTTGGCAATTTCATGTTCTTTAGGCTATCTTTTTTTTTTTTTTTGCCTGTCCAGGAGTTAGAAAAAGATAGAAACTCCCTTGTGTTATGAAACTAATGTGATACAAGAAATTGAGCTGTAGCAATCCATTGGGCCGATACAAAAATACATGAAAGTATAGATTTATACTCCACTGGAAAACCATGTTATAGTTAGCTGAAAATTTAATACAGTATATTAATGTTTCCCCTCTAAGGTATCTCTTTATAGGTGATTTTGGTTTGGTTTCTGTATTCGTAGATGAAAATGTCTGGAAAATCTCTCTGTAATACCTGGATGTAATGTCCGTACATTTTGGGTAGCACATGCCTTCATATCTTAGGACAACGACATGCACACACATAAAACTTTATCACAGAGAATTATGAGATTAAATAAAACAAGAACATTAAACATAAATGTAATTGAACCTACAATTAGAAAAAAAAGACTCAGAAGTTCTTAAGAATTGTCTTGAGCTAAACAAGATATATAAATAATTTTAGAGACTTCTCTTGGATAATTCCCTGAAACGAAACCCAAAAAGCTTTCACTCCCCTCCCCTAATTTTACTGGATTCCATACAGACCCCTCTATTCTACTTATGACATGAGAGGTAACACTTATAGATCATAATTCACCCCCCACCACACTTTAGTCAATTTAATGAGAGTAGGAAGAGTCCATGGCTTTGTAAAGTTGATTTGAGAAGCATTCTAATCTAGATAGAATGGAAGAGATGCCCTATTTACAGCGACCCAAACACAGATCACGGGTAATTTTGACAAATGGGGAAGCTTTTTGTTGTTGTTGTTCATTCCATTTGCTCCAGTTTAAGGAAATGTTCAAAATTCGGGTTGTCCGACCTAGTCAGCACCTACGGTTTCCAGTGTGTGGATGTTACTATATTGTATGAGCCACTCCGGTTCATGCTTCATGCCTTGCTTTTAAGGCTCAACTCCAAAAAGTCCTTCTAAATCCTGCTGGTTGAAGTTAATCCCTCCCCTCACCAAGCCTCCTGTCTGTGTCTACCTTGATTAAAGTTATTTCTGTAAGTGACTTCATGCCAACTTGTAGGCCTCCAAGACTCACTTCTCATCATTTCTTATATCCCCTTCAGTGCTGAGAATAGAGTCTTTCACATAAAATATCCCTCATAAATGTCCCCTGAACTGAATTGCCTTTTCTAAAAACTGGGAATTAAATCCACCCATAGGGAACGGTATGAAGATGAATGAGCAGAGGACGGAAACATATTCTAATGATGTCAGAGATCAAGCCAACACACCCAGTCCCAGACCCTTGGTAGGGTGTGTGTAAAACCATTAACTGCAAGAGGATTTAATGAGCACAGTGGGTGTTCTCACCCCCAGGTGGCCCCTGGAGAGAATGTTAGCACCAGGAGAAGGAGCAGGGAAAGGAAGAGAGGCTTCTGTAGATCCCAGTATGTCAGAGACGAGCTCCCTTCCTCTCCATTCCTCCAGTCTGCATATTTCAAAATGACAACAAGGGAAACATATTACAGTTGACCCCAGGTGCCCCTGGCTGTGGGACTCCTGTCTCATCAGAGAAATGAAAATGGGACCCCTTTTTCCATGAACAAATCTAAGCCACATCAATATGTTCCATTCCCACTCAGAGCACTTTCTGCTGCTTATTTTTGTTCAATGACACTAAAATCCTGGCAGCTCAGCTCACTCCTCTGTTTCTCTGTGCCAGATCAAAGCGCTGGAAACTGTCTCCAGATGGGGAGAATTGGGATGCACGGAGACCCAGAACGGGGCTCAGTTGTTGCACTTTGATACTATCTTCTGATGCCTCTGTTATAACTTGCATCATTCTGCACTGGTCAAATGTTACCTTATCATTTTATCTCTTGATCTCATGATCGACTTGAGATCCTACCATCACCGTATTGCCCAATGGTACTGTTGCCTTCTCACCACCTGCCCAAAGAGAGAGGTTCTCAAACATTAGGAGATATTCTTCCAATTCAATCAGTCTAGAACTGTACCCAGGAATCTGCATTTTAATATATAGTCCATCCCAAGTGACTCATTGTACTTAGTTGATAAACAGTCCTATGAGTTAAGACAAAGCAAGTTGAAACTGGATTGTTTTCTACCCAGGTTTGGGGACAGGGATTGGCAATAAATGTGGGGGAGGGGGCGGGGGAGTGGGAATTAGAAGAAACAGTTCCCTTATTTTTTACATTTGAGGAAAGAAAACCAGAATATAATAATATAATTAAATTCAATTTAACAAATAAACACCTATTTCTTCATCAAAAGCACTAGGCTAGTAACTGGAGATTCGGAAATTGGAACTTGGGTCCCTATGCTCAAATTGCAAACACATTCCAGAAAGAATTATCACTCTGGATCAGACAGTGGATCAGTCAGTTAGTTCCAGTCTCTGTCTCAAAAAAGTACAAAAAGGAACTTTAGGTAGAAGGTCATAGTTTGTCCTTGATGTCAACCTTCTGATAAGTATCTTATGTTTCCTCACTAAGCTTAGGGGTCGATTGTCTGTGCAGGTACCACTGGTAACAGGACCCAAAGGCACGCCAAAACCATCCAGCCCTGTTTCCCCATGCCGTGGATGAGAAAACTGAGCCCCAAAAGGTTAAGGGACTTGTGAAAGATTCTTGGTTACTTTGGTGCAGAGCTTGCACAGAGGTGACCTTGACAGGGGTGACCTTGATGCAGCGTGTGCTCTCAGAGCCAAAGATTGCCTGAAATAAACAAGAACCATGGCGCAAGGTCCTTTCCAGCTCTGACGTGCTATCATTTTCTGTTTTTATTATATACTCATTTTTTTTTCTGTTTATTGCTTTAAGAACTAACCCTACTTAAGACTATTTTCTTTAGCTAGCTTAAAAAGAAAAAAAATATTTTATTTGGGGCGCCTGGGTGGCACAGTCGGTTAAGTGTCCGACTTCAGCCAGGTCACGATCTCGCGGTCCGTGAGTTCGAGCCCCGCGTCGGGCTCTGGGCTGATGGCTCAGAGCCTGGAGCCTGTTTCCGATTCTGTTCGGAATCTCTCTCTGCCCCTCCCCCGTTCATGCTCTGTCTCTCTCTGTCCCAAAAATAAATAAACGTTGAAAAAAAAATTTAAAAAAAATATTTTATTTAATAAACAAATATGTGGCCAAATGTAATGGTGAGGAGACAATCAGCATTTATCTTTACAATTTCTGTCCACTGCTTTTCTCACTTGACCATATGGCTTGGAGAAAGGCTTTTCATAAGACCATTCATCCATTTACTCATCCATCCATTCATTCTATAGATATTTAGTGAGTGCCCACCACATGCCAGGTGCTCTACACTGAGGATGCAAGGTTGGGGATGATTCTCTGTGCTCACAACCTTATAATCTAAGGGTATTGGGGTCCAAAAACAGCTTACATAAAGCCAATTTTCTTTGATTTTTGTCATCAATACAGCTCTTATAAGTGTAAAGGGAAATCCTTTCATTGTTTTCTGGCATGATTTTCAGATTTAGTTGATATATCTTCCTAGCATTTTGTTCCGCTGTCTGATAAATCTGCATCTTTTTTTGTCAGTCTTCTTGAGACCTCGCCACCACTGTTTCTTTCCAGAGAGGAGGCAACAAGTTGTACAAAGTGTTTTAGGAATGGATGCTCCGTGACTTTGGTACAAAGTGGGGTAAAGTTTTTATTTATTTTTTGTTTTTCCCCCAACTTCCCTTAAGGCAATGGGCTTTGGACCTGCAGCAACTTTTTAGAACCATGACTCTCAGATTCAATTCTTGTTGCCAGAAGACCCAACAGATGATTATCATGGGAAGAGTCTGGATTTCTTTTTCTCTATGAGCCTCACCTTTCATTGTCATGCATGAAAGCGCACATACTCTGTCCATTCACACAGCCTCTCAAGATGGTTATAGAGTTTATCCTTCTTTAGTTGACATTTTAGAAACAGAAGACCTTAGTTATAATTTTTAAGTTAGAAAATTTCACCAAGGACTCCCCTGCCCCCAATTAGTCTGGTTAAATTACAAGAGACAATGAAGGGGCAGTTTTGACCACTGATCCTCCTGACGCTCAGGCTTGTCTGGACCAGCCACTCCCCTTAGCAGCTGACTTTATTAATGAGCTCATCCTCTGGCTTAACTCCTGAGCCAAGGCAAATCCAAGGTAGCAAATTGCATTTTACAGCTATAAAACCTAAAACTTTACACCAGAGGAGTCACAGTATGCTGAAAGAAGTCACGTTTGTATTATAAGTAAATTGTCAGAAGCTCAGAAAAACAAATGCCCGGGCCCACAATGCACCATGTCTTGCCACCTTGTAGGACACTAAATTATTTCGCCCATATGTATATACTACTCAGTAGCTCCCAAAAAGTACCTAATCTTTCACCCAAATAAAGGATTAACTTTTTTCTTTTAATTTTTTTTAATGTTTATTTATTTTGGAGAGAGAAAGAGAGAGAAGAGGAGCAGAGAGAGAGAGGGAGGTGCAGAATCTGAAGCAGGCCCCAGGCTCTGAGCTGTCAGCACAGAGCCCGACGCGGGGCTCGAACCCACAAACCACGAGATTGTGACCTG
The DNA here is from genome assembly GCF_016509475.1 of Prionailurus bengalensis. Taxonomy (NCBI): domain Eukaryota; kingdom Metazoa; phylum Chordata; class Mammalia; order Carnivora; family Felidae; genus Prionailurus; species Prionailurus bengalensis. The sequence continues at coordinate 47,893,049 of NC_057356.1, forward strand.
AGCCGAAGTCGGACACCCAACTGACTGAGCCACCCAGGCGCCCCAAGGATTAACTTTTTTAAAGAATAGAGACTATATATCTTATATTCTCTCAAAAAAAAACCCCTCACTAATATATACTTTTTGGACACGGTGGATGTATGATAAATGAAATTTGACTGATGAGCCATTTTGCCCTTAAATTCTAATAGCATCAATCATTCATTTAATTGTTGAATGACTATCATGAACCTAATTTTAGACTATGCGTTATGAGGTAATAGCAGATGTACTTGACATAGCCCTGTGCTCAAAAATTTTGCACTCTTACTGAAAAGGAAAACACACATGAACTAATTGGAATGGTAGATCTAGAAGGACCTTAAAGTCTCTCTAGTCCGGTTTCCTTGTGTAGATGTCCCTAGATGTCCCTGCTGCTCACAAATATTTTTGACTCTGCTTTCTTCTGAGTACCTGGGACAATTGGAATTCTCAATCCCTTGAATTTTAGGTAGGCTGTGGGACTTTCTTTGGCCAAATATTGCAAGTGAGGGGATGTATGTTACATGTCGATGGAAGCATTTAAGAGCTGGGACGCAAGATGCTATTTCTCTTCTTTTTCTGATGTAGCAATGTGGAGATTTCATAGTTGTGAGTCTATTCAGCCTGCTCTAACAAAATCTTACAGACTAGGTGGCTCATATACAATAGAAATTTATTTCTCCTAGTTCTGGAGGCTAGAAGTCCAAGGTCAGGGTGCCAGCACAGTTGGATGAGGGCCCTCTTCCAGGTCACAGACTTCTTATTGTATCCTTGTATGAGGAAAGGGGCAATCTAGCTCTCTGGAGTCTCTCTTATAAAGGCACTAATCCCATTCATGAGGGATTAGTGCCTCATCACCTACCAAAGGGCTTGCCTCCTAATCACCTGGGGCATTAGGTTTTCAACACACCAGTTTTAGGGTTCTTTTGGTGGGGAAGGGCTAAGAAAGGGATGGATGCAAATATTCAGACCATAGTAATGGTGAAAAGGCAGGAAGCCTGGATTCCTGGAGTGTGGAACATGGAGCACAGCTGCTCTCAACCCATCCAGGAGCCTTTGCATGAGCCAGAAAGTCAATTTTTATCGTATTAGGCCTTGAGATTTTCAGCTTATTTGTTACCACAGTATAACCTAGCCCATCCTGACTAATCCCACCCTTTTATAGATGGGACAATTGAAATGTTATGGAATTGAACACTTTTGAACATAATTGAACATAATTGAAGTGAGCTATGGAACCTCAGTGCATTAAGAGTTCAGGATAACCATGGACTGGGTTATCTTCATGAAGGACATCTAATTTGAGCTTCTCTTTGTAGGACATGTATAATTAATTTTGGAGAAGTGGTTGTGGCCTGGGCAGGAGTGTAGGGTGGCAGTGATGAGATAGTACAGGTCAGGAGGAAAAGACAGGGAGAAAATGAGTACTGAATTATACCAACAGTATAATTATACAAATTATACCAACATTAAGTCATATCTTTTTTTTTTTTTTAATTTTTTTTCAACGTTTTTATTTATTTTTGGGACAGAGAGAGACAGAGCATGAACGGGGGAGGGGCAGAAAGAGAGGGAGACACAGAATCGGAAGCAGGCTCCAGGCTCCGAGCCATCAGCCCAGAGCCTGATGCGGGGCTCGAACTCACGGACCGCGAGATCATGACCTGGCTGAAGTCGGACGCTTAACCGACTGCGCCACCCAGGCGCCCCCATTAAGTCATATCTTAATACACATAACTGTTGGTGATAAGCACTTTATTTGCATTATCAATTTAAGTCTCACAACCATCCCTATGGAAATAATGATGATGATGATGATGATGATAATTATAAATATCTCAACCTTCCCTATGAGATAGCAATGATTACAATTTCTATTTCTTTAAAAAGTAAGCCAAAGCTTAAACAAGTTCACTCTAAATATCTGCAACTACCTTATTGGTAAAATCCCTCCCATCTTCTTCCCTGATTGAGCAGAAGAGGTGTCTCCTTTCTTCTGAAGAGTCCTGTCTACTTTGCAGTGAATCCCACCTCCTCCTTTTTTCTGGGTTGTTGTCTTAATGGTGTCTCTTAATTTTTCATTATTTTTAACTGCCCTAGTTCTACTGGTCCATCCCTTTCCCTTAAAAAAAATAGGCAAATGACTAACATTTTAAAGTAAATTTTTTTTAATATAAAACCAAAATAACTACATTCTGATTTGCCTTCAAGTTATCACACTCTGTTTTCACCTCCTTCACCCATCACAGAACCTTCTGTGGATGAGTCACCACTGACTTTCTGGTTGCCAGATTCAATGGATGCAATGAGCCCTGATCTTACAGGGCCTATTGACGGGGAAAACCTGGGCTTCAGAGGTTCTATTCTCTTCTGGATTCTTCTTACTCCTTTACTATTCTTTTTTAAATCCATGTTAAAGATTCCTCTTTCTCCACTGTCCCTTTAAAAGATATTCCCATAAGGGCACCTGGGTGGCTCAGTCAGTTGAGCTTCCAGCTCTTGATTTTGGCTCAGGTCATGATCCCAGGGTCATGGGATTGAGCCCCACGTAAGGCTCTGCTTGGGATTCTCTCCCTCCCTCTGCCTCTCTCCCCAGCTTGTATGCTCTCTCTGTAAAAACAAACAAACAAACAAACAAACAAAAGATGGTCCCATATTTGTATCCTTAGTCCTTATTCTTGTCACTCTTCATGGGCTGTGAGGACAACCTCATCTACTCTTATGGCTTAATTACATGTTAATATGCTACATTCCCCCAGCCAGATCTAAAGCTCCAGTAAAGCTCTCTCTCAGGGACTTTATAAATATGTATTTTGCCTCTTTATTCATATATCACCAAAGCCTCTTGAAATACATAGGTAAACACATGCACGCACACACACACACACACACACACACACACACACACACGCACACATACAAAACAGGGAACCACATTCCTTGCCACCCCAAACCTTTTTCTCCTGAATTCCTTATCTTCATAAATGACCCCATCAACTACCCACTCCCTCAAGCTACAAGTCTACAAGTCTATTTCCTCTTTTTTCACTATAATTTGATTCCACAGCTTGAACCTACCATCTAAATAGCTCTCAATTTCTACGTCCCCTTTTTTTTTTTTTTGGCCGTCCCTGGTATGTGTTTAATTTAAGGCCTTGTCGCCTTCATCTTCACTAGATCACCTTTTTAATCCCTCCAAACCATTCTTCACACTTCATTCAGAGAATTGTTTTTAAAGCTCCAATATAATCACAGCATTCTCTACATTGTTCTAAGGTGCTTCATCAAATTCCGGATAAAATCTAAACACCTTAGTGGATACACACAGTCTTTCATGACCTGATCTATGCTCAAGTTTCCAGCCTATTCCAGTGCTTTCTTCACACTTAACCTGCTGAGTCAAGCCAAAGAGGTGGTAGCATGGAAACAAGTCTCTCTTGCCTTCATGGTGTGGCCTCCTCTACTCCACTCTTACCCTTTACTCCTCCAAGTGGCTTCCCCTGGAATTTTTCACCTGACTTCAAGTCCCAGTTCAAGAGTCCCCTCTCTGGTGCTCCCACATCCATACCCTACTGTAAGCATGCGTGTCTGATGGTTCTATCATAGTATACACAGTGATCATGCGCATGAACATTTCCCAACTGAAAGTACAAGGTTACTGGGTGTAGAGTCTATGTCATGGCCTTCTTTGATTCCTGTGCCTAAAACAGTGACTAAGAACAATAGATGCTCAGTAAATATTGTTAAATAAGTGAATTGGTGATAGACTACATGAAATAGAATACAAATTACTTGCAAAATAATACATTAAAACATACTGAAAGGGTGCCTCGGGTGGCTCAGTTGGTTAAGCAACCAAATCTTGACTTCAGCTCAGGTCACAATCTCACGGTTCATGAGACTGAGCTCTGCATTGGGCTCTGTGGTGACAGTGTGGAGGTTGCTTGTGATTTTCTCTCCCTCTCTCTCTGTGCCTCCTTGCTCTCTCTCTCTCTCTCTCTCTCTCTCTCTCAAAATAAATAAATAAACATTTTAACAAATACTAAAAATTATATCAAAATTTAGTTATATTACATGAAAAATTATTGAAACTTTGGTTTGTATATCCTTCTACAAATTAAGGGGGACTCCTGTTTTCACGTAGTCATCACATAACTTGGTTCCGTTCCTCCTCTCAAATTTATTTAGAAGACCACCAGTCTACCTGCATTTCACAATAAAGATAGCATTAGGTCTTTGAAATAATCCACAAAAATAAAGTCTACATGTGTCATCAAGATTTGTAGAATGCCTACTCTTGGTTCAGAGCCCCACAGCTAGGAAAGAAACACATGGCAAACAAATGGACTTTCTATTTTCTTTTTTCCTTATTTTTTTACTTTGCTTGCCTCATTTGTAGCACAGAAGTTGCTTCTGAACCACAGGTGGGTATAAAGACAGCTTGATCTTTGAGGATTACTGGTGTGTCTAAAAGGTAAGCTCCATAATTCAACCTGTTTTCTAGAGGAGTGGAAGACACCAAGTCATTTAGTGAGTGCCCTGATGAAATTAAGAGGGCTAGATGTTCTTCTGTTTGATAAGGATACATAAGACTGGAGACTATATTTTGATTTTGTGTGTGTGTGATAGTACTGTAAATTCTCTTTTTTCATTTTCTCAATCTCATTAACTTCATTCTCGGTTGCTTCATTATTTTCACAACTGTCTTCTGTAGCTGCATTTTTTTTCTAGCCAACTAATCTGTCAGCTGTTACAGTATTTTTTAATTATATTTTTCCAATATTTCTTTCCTTGTCATCATTTATTTTTAATTTACATGCATATATTATCTTTATGATGAAGTACAAGAACGGCTGCATTTTATACACAGTGTATAGTTACCAAACTTTTTATAGGGTCTTTGCCTCTTGTGTCTCACTGTGAAATCCCAATTCTTCTGTTCTTCCCAGAGAAGAGGCCGTCTTCTCTTTATGCAGAGACGAGGCCATTTGGAGGAATTTGGACCCGTGTTGGTAGGCTCTGAAGTTTGGATCTCAGTCAGTGATCACCAGATTATCTGGTTCTGGTTTTGAGACTTTGTGCTTTAAATTGCCATTCTTAGCAGCAGGGTACTTTCACAAAGCATTCAGAAGGGGAGCTTAGGAAAAAAGGAAAGGGAAGGGAAGGGGAGGGGAGGGGAGGGGAGGGGAGGGGAGGGGAGGGGAGGGGAGGGGAGGGAAGGGAAGGGAAGGGAAGGGAAGGGAAGGGAAGGGAAGGGAAGGGAAGGAAAGGAAAGAAAAACCTTTCTTCAAGGTCATAACTACAACAAACCAATCCCCTAGTGTCAAGTGCTATGATACATAACGAATACCCCAGTCAAAGGGAATCATTATAAATAGTGGAGCAGGGATCTAGAAGAAGTTGAGCCATAGAGCGAGATGGAGGGTAACCCAGTCATCTACACTAGGTCTCCGATTGAATGTTGAAGAACATGAGCCTCCAAGTGCTCATGTTCTTTGTGAATCTTTGGGTTAAGTATTATTGTGATTCTAGTTCAAGGCATGGATGTTCTGTGACTCCATTCCAGGGGACAGAAAAGAGCAAAATAAGGATAATAATACCATATAACATTTATGGAGTGTTTACTATGTGCCAAACATCATTCTAAATACCTTAAATATATTCTGTACCATTTAACTTCATGACAAATCTATGAAGCAAGTACTTTATTATTTCCATTTTAAAAATGAGAAAATCAAGGGGCACCTGGGTGGCTCAATTGATTAAGCGGCCAACTTCAGCTCAGGTCACGATCTCGTGGTGAGTTCGAGCCCCGTGTCAGGCTCTGCACTGACAGCTCAGAGCCTGGAGCCTGCTTCAGATTCTGTCTTCCTCACTCTCTGCCCCTCCCCTACCTCACACTCAGTCTTTCTCTGTCTCTCAAAAATAAATAAATGCTAAAAAAAATTTTTTTTTAATGAGAAAGTCAAGGACAGAGGATAAAGCAATTTGACCAAATTCACACAGGCGTTAATAGGTGATGGATTTAGGGGCTTTCTTACCCCAAAGTCCTTGATCTCAGGTACCACACTGACTGGGAAAATATATAATTAAGAGAAATAGTGGAAGAATGGCTCCTTCTCTTTCCCTTAACTCTTTACCACAAAAGCACCCCAATCTTTGGTCTTCTTCTCTTCTTTACTTATGCTCAGATCTTTTTTGGGCTCAGTCAGTCTTACAGCTTTGAATTAAATCTATATGCTGACAATCTCTCAAATTTATATCTTTCATTCAAATCTCTCTCATGAATCCCAAGCTCATATGTCCAATTGCCTTCTTGACATCTCCACTTTGATGCCACATAGATATCTCAGACTTAACATCCCCAAACTGAACAAGTCTTTCCCCACATTTAAAGTTCTTCCACAGCCTTCCACTTCATTAATGGCACTTCCATTATTCCAGCTGTTCAGGCCAAACCCCTGAGTCTTTCTTGATATATTCTTTTACCCCAATCCAATCTATCAGCAAATTCTGTTAGTTCTCTCTTCAAATTTTTTTTCAGCATCTGACTCCTTCTCCACCCCTATGAAACCTGCCTGGTCCTGATCACCATTCTGTCTCACCTGAATTATCGTAATGATCTCATAATTGGTTTCTTTGCTTCCAATCCCATTCATTTACAGTTTATTCTATACAGAGAAGTCAGAGTGATTCTTGTAAAATGTAAGTCAGATCATGGCCATCCTCTATTGAAAAGTTGAAGTGGCTCCAAATTTCACCTGGAATAAAAGCCTAAGTTTTATAATGACCTATAGAACCCTGTGGTTCCGACTCTCCCTCAAAAATGTCTTCAGGGGCGCCTGGGTGGCGCAGTCGGTTAAGCGTCCGACTTCAGCCAGGTCACGATCTCGCGGTCCGTGAGTTCGAGCCCCGCATCAGGCTCTGGGCTGATGGCTCAGAGCCTGGAGCCTGTTTCCGATTCTGTGTCTCCCTCTCTCTCTGCCCCTCCCCCGTTCATGCTCTGTCTCTCTCTGTCCCAAAAATAAATAAACGTTGAAAAAAAAAAATGTCTTCAGAGGAAAAGATACTTTCCCCTCCCCTTCCTTCTCTTCTTTTCCTCCTCTCATTCTTCTTATTTTCCTTGTCCTCCTCTGCTTCATTCTCATCTTCATCTTATTTTATTGTTGACTTACTTCATAACACAAGTTCTAGAACAAAATGCAATTCAGTCCTTGGCAATGTCTGGTGAATGAAACTGGGGTTCTCTCTTTGACCAAACAACTTTCCACTCCTCCATGAAGACAAGAGATGTGGAACTCATCCTTGACTCCCTGTCCATCATTCGTTACATTCAATTAGTCCCAAGACCATAGACACAGCTCTCAACTCTATTTCTTCCTTTCCATCTCCACTGCTGCTCCCTGAGTGCAAGCTCTCTTCATCTCTACCTATATCCCTTCAACAATCCCCTAAGAGGTTTCCCTTTCATTGGCCTTTGCCTCCATCTACTCTGCATCTTACAGCAAACATTGTATTTGTAAAAGGTAAATTGGACATCATTTCTTGGCTTAAAGATCTCTGTTGCTTTTCTTTTATTCATAGCTTTAGTTTTTAACCTTTTTGGATCAAATGTCCTTGGAAGTCTGACAATATATATGAACTTCTCAGAAAAGTACAAATACCAAAGTTTACATTAAATTTCAGGTGACTCACAGATGCTCTGAAACTATCCAAGGAAGTATTCAGCTCCCAGGGATTCTATGTGAATGAACCTTAGGCCATAGGAGAGTCCACCAAAGTTTTTCAATCTCTGGCGCATAACCACCAGTAGCCTCATATCTCACTACTACCTTTATTCTTCCAGACCTACCTCAAGGGAAATATTTCCTATTCTCCTGAGGAACTTAATCTTTCCTCTTCTCTGTATCCAAAGAATATATGGCAATTATCACGTTAAGTTTAAGTATTCTAAACATTTTCTCTCCCTAGAAATTTCAGTTCTTTGAGGAGAGGGATATCTGAGTTTTGATTTATGTCCCAGTCCTACCACAGACCCCAGGACACAGTTGATATTCAGTAAATATTACTCAGTGACTACATCAAAAGTTTTTTTTAAGGAGAAATATATTATAGAGTATGCTTTGCGACCAATTCATCTGCTCATCAGATCTTTAAGTCTGTTTTTGCACAGTCTCTTCACTCTGGTCCTTAGCTTGGAACAGTGTTGCTCATGCAATGGTCCATGGAATCAGAAGCACTTGGGTACTTACTTCTTCAAGGTGCAGGTTTTGGAACCCACTGCACACCTACTAAATGATACTTTTAGAAGGCAGCAAGGTATCCTGGTATCCTCAGCATTTTAAAACTTTCCTGGGGGAATGATGTGTACACTCAGATTTGAGAGCCATGGACCTAGAACTCACTTCCATTCTCTTTCTATTGCATGTGTATGGATCTGGGTTTCTTCCTTCTCCTCTTGACACTCTTTTGTTAACACCGTACCTTAAATTCACCAGGGCTAGTGAATACATTTACTTTGTTTGTTTCCATAAGCAGGAATAAGGTTAAGAGGAGGAGGTTGGAGCCAGAAAAATCTGGGCTTAAATCTCCCTTCTGTCACTTACTTGCCATGTGAGATGACGTATACTCTCTAAACCTCATTTTCTTTAACTGTAAAGTTAGCTAACAATACTCACCCCATATGATTGCTGTGGAAAGTTAACGGAGTAATATATGTAAATTACTTATTTAGCACAGTTCATAACCCAGGCAAAGTGCTCAATAAATGGTAGTTATTACTAATAATAGTAATAATAAACAACCCTGAAATTTGTCATTTTCCCAATGAGTTATCTAAAAAGATATGAAACATATATACATGTTTGCATATATGTATGTATATGTAAGAGGAATAATACCAAGTTAATAGGATAATATATAGTAACATAACTATAATAATATATATATTCACACAAGAGTTTTGTATTAGTAGATAATTTGCCTCTCCTTATTTACCTGTTCAATTTGTCCTGTCATCTGACTCCCGTCTGTCTGTCTAGCATTTTGATGATCAGCCTTAGCTTTGATGTGGAGATAGTTGAAGATCAAATCTTATTCAGCACTTAGAAAATCACTTCCTTCTATTAGGAAAATTTTAAGTACTTAGATAAATCACCATGAACACTAATTTTGAAAACTGTGTTTGATCAGGGGTACAGTTTTGGTTGATAGCTCTGCTATTCCCAAAGGAATCTTAACAAAACATTTTCAAAGAGAAACACTCTGAAGGGAGAAAAGTTTATGGGGGGAGGCAAACTTGGGGGAACAATCTTGCTTAATAAAAATTCTTCATGAGGCTTCTCATTCATTAGACAAGTCTGTGAACTGTGAGTCGTGTCAGTGGAGCCTCTTTATCAACTACCACCAAACAGAGATTCTCAAAGATCTCTTCAATAATGTGGGGGAAAAATGGTTCAAGGAGATTCTGAAAGATTTTTCTATGGCAAAAAAAAAAAGCAAAGCAGTATAAATTTGATTTAAGTCAGACTTCCCTCTCCTGAACGAAAATTTGTCATGATCACAGCCACCCTGATGTCATCTAGAATTTCTCCATCGTTAGAAATCTCTAAGTGAGAGTGAAGCGGTAACGTGAGTTCCCATTTTTTAGTTTGAAGATTTCAGCAGGGATTCCATCAGCGCCTGAACTGTTGCTGTATCTACCTGATGGCTTTCAGGGGATTGAATTGAATAGCACAAAGAACTCTGGTGCTTGGAACGTTTCAAGTGAGCCTCTGAAATGCAGTAGTCTCCATCTTTAGTTCTTAATATGCTGGATCATAAAAGTCTTTACTAGAATGGGGGTGGGTTAGGAAAGGGGAGGAAAATAAGATGTGCAGTGAGAGTTTGCAGGGACAGGGGCATTTGTTAGCCTTGAGACATGGTTTCCAGAGGGCGCGGTAAACAGTAGGGAGCAGTGGGAGGTTGCCTGTGGAGCAAGAAGCACTGCCCAGTGCGGGGATGAGATTGGAGGAGAAAACAGCTGCCACAGGACTGACAATCATGTATCTTCTGAGATGGCTTCACCAGAGCCTCTTGTCAGCTTTTTCTTTACTGATGAGCCCTCTCATGCTTTCATTTCCTTCCCTCTCCAGCTCAGATTCCACAATATATCACTTCAGTCTCTCTCCTCCTGGTATCCTCAACCTCTTCATCCCATTGTCCTTTTATAACCATCCATCTGGCTAAATCCTGGAAAATTCAATTTGCCTTTCCCCGGGCATGTGCCCAGGATTGTAACCATGACCAGGCCGTCTGGGGTCACTATAAACCCATGTGACGTGAAGTCAGAGAGGCCAAGCAATCATAATTTTTTCTTACTCACTGCTCTGTTCCGTCTTGCATAGCAGTTTTGTCAAACCTTCCAAATCTTTAAACCTGTGTCCTCTCAGCTTTTCTTAACACTCTTAGCAAAGAATCACCTACTTTACTGGCAATAAGGACAATGTTGGATGGGAACACCTCGCTTTCTGGTCCCAATCCCACAAAGGGAGTCACAATCCACCCCTTGCCTCTTGCCTCCGCGCACTTGGAAAGGAGAGTTCTGGATCCAATGACTTCTGTCAGTTTTCTTTTCTCTGTCTTACCTCTTCAACTTCTCCTTCTCATGGTTCTTTTGGCTCAGCAAAAATTGCTCCCATCTTAACCTTAAATGCCCTTCCCTGCCCCTTCCTTTCAACCAAGCATCTTGAAAAAGATGTTTGCATTCACTGTCTTTACCTCCTTGCCTTCCCCTCCCACCAAACCACTAAGTGGCTTCTGTCCCTTTCTAGTCATTAATTCTAAGAGCCATTTTTCAATTGTTATATCATTTGACCTAGTTATTTTTTTTTCCCCTGGCCATGAAATTATTCATAGTTTTCTCCTAAAATACAGCCCTGATCTTCCCACTTTCCTTTCCAGGCTCCTCTTCCACTGTCCATCTCTTAAAGTGTCAGTTTTTGGTTCAATTTAAAGGTGTTAGGTATTAGCATTTGTGTCAATTGTTGTTCATGATCTCTGGTGTTATTGGTATTTATCTAAATTATTTGTGAGAGGTATTTTAAATTTTGAACTTATCAAAACTTCATGGGATTTGTCATAGGCATTGAAAATATTCCAAAATTTTTACTTGCTTTTTCAATTGTAAAGAAAAGTTTAGTTTTATGTAGTAAAATCTGTTGGTCTCTTCCTTTACAGTTTGTTTTTAATGCCATACTTAGAAAGTCCTCATCTTCACTAATATTAAATATTGATCTCTTTTTTATGATTATTTAAAATTTTTTTAAATGTTTATTTTTTGACAGAGAGAGCACAAGTGGGGGAGGGGCAGAGAGACGGGGTAGGGGGGAACAGAGGATCCAAAATGGTGTTGGAGCTGACAGCAGAGAGCCCAATTCCCCAGGCTGGAATTCATGAACTGTGAGGTCATGATCTGAGTCGAAGTTGGAAACCTGACCGACTGAGCCACCCAGGTGCCCTTTTTAAATTTTTTTTTAATGTTTACTTATTTTTGAGAGAGAGAGAGCATAAGTGTGATGGGGAGGGGCAGAGAGAGAGGGAGACAGAGAATCCGAAGCAGGCTCTGTACAGTCAGAGCAAAGACCCATGAACCGTGAGGTCATGACCTGACCGGAAGTTGGACACTCAACCAACTGAGACATCCAGGTGCCCTAAGATTATTATTATTTTTTTTTGTAAAGAAGGTTTAGGTTCACAGCAAAATTGAGAGGAAGGTGCAGAGATTTCTACCACACATGCATAGCCTCCCTGCCTATTGACCTCCCCACCAGAGTGGTACATTTTTACAACTGATGAACCTATGTCGATAGGTCATTATCACCTACGTCCCTTGTTTATATTAGAGCTGACTTTTGGTGGTATACATTTCATGAGTTTGGAAAAATGTATAACGACATATGTTCATCATTATGGTATCATACAGAGTATTTTCACTACCCTAAAAAATTCTCTGTGCTCTGCCTATTCATCTTACCCCCCACCCCTCACCCCTGTCAACTACTAAACTTTTTACTGTCTCCATAGTTCTACATTTTCCATAATGTCATATAGTTTAGAATCATTCAATATATAGGCTTTTCAAGACTGGCTTCTTTTACTTAGTCATATGCATGTAAGTTTCTTCCAGGTCTTCATGGCTGGGTTTCTTTTTAGCACTGAGTAATATCCCACTGTCTGGATGTGCTGCGGTTTATTTATCAATTCACCTACTGAAGGATGTTTTGGTTGTTCCCAAGTTTTAGCAATTGTGAATAAAGCTTCTATAAACATCTGTGTGCAGGTTTTGTGTGGATGTAAGTTTTCAAGTTCTATGGGTAAACACCAAAAGCATGTTTACTGTATCATATAATAGAAGTATGTTCAGTGTTGTAAGAAACCACCAAACTCTCTTCAAAATAGTTGCACCATTTTGCATTTCCACCAGCAATGATGAATTTGTTCCTCCACATCCCTTGATATTGTCAGTGTTCTGGATTTTGGCCATTCTAGCAGGTGTATAGTTGTTCTGTTTTTCTTCTAATAGTTTTATGGTTTAATTTTTGAGGTTTAAGTCTTTAATTTACCTGATGTTTATTTGGTTGGAACTTTATTATGATGTTTAAAAAACAGCTCCTTTTAATTTGTTCCAAATGGTAAGCCACTTGTCCCCAAATTACTTACTGGACAATCCTTTTCCAAAGATATCTTAAATAACGCCTTTTTTGTTCTATCAATTTCTCATAATATTTGGATCTATTTCTATCTAGACTTTCTATTCTGTTCTGTTGATCTGTCCTATTTCTGGACCTATTCCTTAATGCTTTTAATAATGTAGATTTATAATGCATTTTGGTAACTTTCAGGGAAAATAGATTTCTAAAACCTTTTTATTGACTTGTTTTATACTTTCACTTTTTTCAGATGAATGACAGCAGCATTTGTCAAGTCATAAAGAGAAACTTGCTATTTATATTTTGACCAAAATTTGCTACATTTGTAAATTAATTTGGGAAAATATTGACAGCTGTGTACTTTTAATCTTTTTTCTTCCAGATGTTATATCTCTGTTTTTTGGTTCCCAGGAAAGGATTAAACTGTTATACCTATAGGTTTCATATTTCTTATTAATTTCATTGCTAGTAATTTCTATTTTTGGTTTTGGTTATTATGATCAATGAGATTTCTGTTTTCAATTATATTTTCATAAAAAAGATTTATGTGATGGGAATGCAAGCTGGTGCAGCCACTCTGGAAAACAGTATGGAGGTTCCTCAAAAAACTAAAAATAGAACTACCCTACGGCCCAGCAATTACACTACTAGACATTTATCCATGGGATACAGGTGTGCTGTTTCGAAAGGACACATGCACCCCCATGTTTATAGAAGCACTATCAACAATAGCTAAAGTATGGAAAGAGAATGTCCATTGATGGATGAATGGATAAAGAAGATGTGGTACACACACACACACACACACACACACACACACACAAAGTGGAGTATTACTCAGAAATCAAAAAGAATGAAATCTTGCCATTTGCAACTACATGGATGGAACTGGAGGGTATTATGCTAAGTGAAATTAGTCAGAGAAAGACAAAAATCGTATGACTTCACTCATATGAGGACTTTAAGAGACAAAGCAGATGAACGTAAGGGAAGGGAAACAAAAATAATATAAAAAGAGGGAGGGGGACAAAACAGACTCTTAAATATGGAGAACAAACAGAGGGTTACTGGAGGGGTTGTGGGAGGGGGGATGGGCTAAATGGGTAAGGGGCACTAAGGAATCTACTCTTGAAATCATTGTTGCACTATATGCTAACTAATTTGGATGTAAATTTTAAAAAATAAAAAGTAAAATAAAATAAAAAAGATTTATGTGATTATCTTGAATCCAGACACTTTAAAAAATTTTCTTAGTAGTTTTAATAATTTTGTAGTTTATTTGTTAGGTTTTAAAAAATGTTTTAGTAGGTAATTTTCAAAACAGATGATAATTTGTCTGTTTCCAATAAATAGACATTTAAAATTTTGCTTTATATCTGACTACAAAGTAAAGAAATTTCAGAAAACGTATTAAAAGAAATGGAGATTTTTCTTGCACTTAATTTGAAAGTCTCTGGTTTCACTAGTAGGCATGATACTGTATGTTTAATAAACAAATTTGATCTGTATGTGTTTATTTGTATGCACTTAGAATATCTCTGGAGGGTTAACCAGAAACTAGTAAGGGATTTGTAAGGGAAATCCCTAGTAAGGGAAATCCCTAGTAAGGGAAGGGATTTGATTGATGGGACAGACAGACAAGGAAATATACTCGATGAACATACTTTTGCATTTTTTGAAGTGGGTACCATTTATACATATAAACCCATTTAAAACAGAAATAGTAGAATTAACAAGTAAAAGCAACATTTGTTATCTTACTAAAAAATGTTTTATTTAGTCCTAGTTTCTAAGGCTTTTCTAAAAGATAATCAGCTACCAGTGGTGAATTAAACACATTTCTTTCTATATTAATTAGCCTAATCATGTGTTTTTTTTTTAATTTGGTGTTTGATGTATTATATTTAAAATGCATCTAATTTTATTTATTTATTTATTTATTTATTTATTTATTTATTTATTTTTAAATGCGTCTAATTTTAAATCATCTTAATTGGTTGTAGTGTTTTAATCTTTTTTTTCTGATGAGTATTTTATTTAGCATCTTTGTATCTATAAACAAAATATCTATATAGTGGGGTGAATTGTGATATTTTGGTCCAGTTTTGATGTATTATAAAACAAATTGACAAGTCCCTTATAGTTTTCCATACTCAAAATTTATTAGAATGGAACATCTCCAGTGCTTGGAAAATTAAAAGAACTCATCTGGTAACCATTTCCTTCTAAAGCTTATTTTGGAAGAAATATTACGATAAAATTGCCACAAAATTTGTGTTTACTATGATTCTATTAAGGTTTTCAACAATGCAAATATACCTTAATATTTCTTATTAATTACTAACTTGAAAGACACCTTCTGGGTGTGCTATGGGTGTGATTTTAGATCAAGTCTAGACCATGCTGTGGTCACAAATAATGAAAATCATTAAGAAGTGAATTTACTAACATAAAAATTTCCCAGTTTAAAAATTATAAAATTTCTTTTATAAATCACCAAATCTTGCTCTCATCAAAATGAAATACATATTTATATTTAACAAAACAGTCTGGATTTTTCACTTAATTCACATGGCTGCATGTGTTCATTGATAACATAAGCCAACTCTTAAAAATATTTGATTTCCTGCTCAGAGTCTGTAATGGTAAGAACTGAAATGACAAATTTATCTTACTCTGGAGGTTAAATCTCTGTAACTCAGCCATATCTCTGCCACTCATGAATCATCAAGTCTTGGCTTTACTTGTGGGATAAATATATCTGTTATGTATACCTTCTCGTCCTTTTTGTATAAATATATATATTTCTTTCTTTGCATCCATTTTTATTTATATGCATCCTACCTCTGATATTCACAGTGGAGACTTAACTTGGAGCAAATCAATTAAACCCACCAGTAGTCTTTCCTTTTTGCTGTATAATACTGTTGAACCAAGACAGCAAATTTGCCAGGGTCTTTACCGTATTTTCTTCAAAGTAGAGGCATGAGCTGAAAAAGGGAGTGAGGTGAACATTTGATCAAGATGACAAGCACCAGTGGATCCCTGCTGCTTGCTGGAACACCAGCCTGATGACATGTATTTGGTGTCATTCCGATGTAGATTCTGACAGAGGCCAATTTATGGTCCAATTTATGTCTTGACTCTCCTACGAAGGCCAAGCAAGCTATAAAATGTAATAAGAATTTCTTCAATCAATGTCCAGAGGAAAAACAAATCACTCAGTTACTGACACAATATTGCATCAACACTCCGGTCAAGTTCTCACAAGTGTGTGACATGCCCCCAAGCTACACAGAGCACGCAGACTGAAAACCACCATAGCGGCATCTCGTCCTAGGGAGGAGCCCCTAAGCTTTATAGCTGCTAATAGGTTTTGGTTTTTCCTTCATTTTCCTTTATTCTAATAGCACTACTAGTTGTGGGGAGAAAGGGAGAGGGGAATTAAATAAATAAATAAGTCAACTCTTATTCTCCTTCCTTCCGAGATTTTAGTTTCAGACTTATTTCTGACCTCCTGGCTGCGGACTCCTTCATTCTTTTCTCTCCCTACCTCCTTCCTTTCCTACTGGTTCTCCCGTTAGAGGGAAAGTGATTTATTTGTCCTCTGGCAGATCATTCTAACTCAGGCTCCTAGTGAGGTAACACAGATGAGTCCCTGGTCACAGTTTCTATCCAGCCAGTCGTGGGCTTGTGTATTTTCCCTGTGTCTCTTGGTTTAGATGTTTTCCAAGCAGATACATGCCATTAAGCACTGTTACAGGTTGGTGCATGGGAGGGTTTCAGAGAAGAAAGATGGGGAAGCAGCTCTCCATGAGGTCTATTCTACTTTTTTCTGATTTGTTCCTTCCAAATCCTGTTTTATGATTGTCACCATGCAGTGCACGTGTGCGCATGCACACACACACACACACACACACACACACACAGTAAAAAGCTATAGGAGCAGCACTGTGCTCTATTTCAAATGTGGTTCCATAGATGTGTGCACTTAGGGCTGGGAGTCAGGGTAATTTTGTTTATTGGTCTGGGGACAAAATGGCCAACGTGAGGCACTTCCTATTTGAACGTGTTTGCCTTCAGAATATCAAGAAAGTTACAGGGTAGGGCAGGAAAACAGCACATTTTTAAAAGACGTACTCTTTTCTCTTTCCGTAAAAGAACAGGGGAAGAGTTTAGAGGACATAACTGCTAAGAGACATTCTGGTGTCCTGGAATAAAGGGTGGGGGCAGCTCCCTTCACACCGCAGGGCGAGCACTTCATGTCGGAGGAACGGATTGGAAGGGACTCCTGACTTAGCAGTACTTCTGTAAAGTTCAATGCTACAGCACATGAAAAAGAGTCATGTAGTATTTGGTAATGCATATAATATATTCCTAAAAGGGAATAAGTCTCCATCCGGTCAGGGCAAATTTTCTCCATGCGTACTCTAAGAAATAGTGGTCTCATGCACTGATTGACCTTCCCAGATCCCACTAGTCCAGAATTAACCACTCTTTCTTGTGTTCTGGAGCCAAATCAAACTGTGATCCTCAATATCAGGGAAAGCCCAGGTGTTCTGGGGCCTGAACCAATACAACTGGATGGGCTTTAAGCAAAAAATACAAAGCAATATCCAAAAGTGATTATTTATTTAGAATGGGAAAAGAAATCACAGCTCCTCAGAGCCTTGGAGATTTGGATCCCTTTCTCCTTAGGCCTTTGTAGGCATTTTACTGGTTATGTTTACATAAAAGTGACTCATAGGTGCAACCTGGCTTCCACCTAGAGCCTCCTTCCGCACCAACAATTTGCAAGACTCATGGGGCTGGTGCAGGTGAGAAGCTCTTGAAACTTAAACTTCTGTCTCATATTTTTATATTATTGTTTTCAACCACGTGTGTCTCTTCTTCAGACTGTGAGGCAGAGTGTGTTCTGTCATTCACCTGCTGCAGATCTGGGTATAGTGTTCTGAATAATATGGATACTCAGTAAATGCATGCAGAATTGCATTCTGGGCTGTTTTGCTATTGATTTATATTGAGTCATTTTTCTGATTATAAAAGTATCCTGTGTTCATGATCAAGCTTTGAAAAGCCCAGAAAATAATTTGATTAAGAGAGTTAGGGGTGCCTGGGTGGCTCAGTCGGTTAAGCATCCAACTTCGACTCAGGTCATGATCTCACAGTCCAGGGGTTTGAGCCCCGTGTCCGGTTTTGTGCTGACAGCTCAGAGCCTGTAACCTGCTTCTGATTCTGTGTCTTCTTCTTTCTCTGCCCCTCCCCCACTTTCTCTCTCAAATATAAATAAACATTAAAAAAATTAAATAAGAAAATTAAACTATCGGGGCGCCTGTGTGGCTCAGTCGGTTAAGCGGCCGACTTCGGCTCAGGTCATGATCTCACAGTCCGTGAGTTCGAGTCTTCATAGGGCTCTGTGCTGACAGCTCAGAGCCTGGAGCCTGTTTCAGATTCTGTGTCTCCCTCTCTCTGACCCTCCTCTGTTCATGCTCTGTCTCTCTCTGTCTCAAAAAAAATAAACGTTAAAAAAAAATTAAACTATCTGTAACATCATTGCCATTAAATGTTGTGTTTCCTTCTGATTTTTTTTACTGCATATATTTTTGTGTGTTACAGAATTTTATTTAAAATACCCTGCTTTTCACCTTTATCATTTTCTAAGTTCCTGTTCCATGAGAAATATTTTGAAAGCCTGACTTGTAAGGGTGATTAACGTCCCATAATATAGATGTACTGTATTTTTGTAGTCTTTCCTCTAGAGTGACTCAATGCACTGGGTCCTATGTAGAAAGGGTCTCTTTCCAACAAATAAACACAATACTCTATAGAATCCTTCTAATGTCTTTAGTCTTCATACCTTATTTGTTGGTCTTTAAGGTGGAGATAATACAGAAAGCTAGGAGTTAGGCTTCAAGGGAGTGGAGAGAAGAAAGAGGTAGAAAGTGACTATAACTTGCTGTGAAATTTAGATTCCCACAAAACACAATTCCTTCTGACAAAAAGTCTATTAAACTTATTAAATAAAAATTAAGTAATAGTATTTTTCTCAATTCTTACAACCTAAGAAAATGTTAAGCACAGATTTAGGAGATACATAGATAAATAAATAGATATAAAGGACAATAGATTCCATTAAAATAGCACCCTGAGAAATGGTTTACCCATTTAATTGGAATGATGGCCAAGGGAGAAATTTAGAGCAGAGCATTTCAATGACTCTAAACAAATGAATAAATGGTTCACTTAATTCATTTCAATGTCTGGTCTGGTGGTACCCAAAAGTCTATTCAAAAGAATGCCCCATTGTATTGCCCCAGGGGTTGCTTCTTTCTGCCCTGCTCTGAATATACATAGATGTTTAAAATTCATGTGTGATATAAAAACCGTCTATACAGATCTTGTTAAATGTCTAGGCTTCTACTTTGGAGTCTCAGAATTCTGACCAACACCACCAAAAGAACATGATCTGACTTTAAAGAAGTCTGCCTTAGGTTTCAAGAATACCTCCCCAAGCAGGAAGAGGTCTAAAAAAACCAATTCAAATATAGAGCATTTATTTGTGACTAAGCTATACTTAAAATGAAAGAGACTCAGACGTGGATTGCACAAATATTTTTGGAGCATGCACATTGTACTCAAAATCAAACAGTGTGCCTTCATATTCTTCATCTCATTTAATTCTTAAAAGAACCCACTGAGGAAAGATTCTTAAACTCACTTACATGGGTAAACAGAATGAGACTCAGAGATGGTTAGTGATGACCCATAAACCCTCATCTGTTTACCCATATATTCATTCAGGAAATCTTTTGAGTGCCTACTCTGTGCCAGGCCCTTGAACAAGGCTCTTAGGATATAGTCTTAAGATAGTCATAATTCCCACCTTCAAAATGGGTACAGTCTTGTGTACAAAACAGTATGCAAACAGAGTAGATGAGTAAACAAAGCAGAAAATGCAGCAATAGGAGTAAAGTAAGTGGTGTCATGGGGTCACATTTACAGTCAATTGCCTTTTGACAAGGGTACCAATCCATTTCAACGGGAGAAAGAATTGTCTTTTCAACAAACTGTGCTGGGACAATCAGATACCCTCATACAAAGGATTGAAGTTGGAACTCTACCTCACATCATGTACAAAAATTAAAATGGATGAAAAATATAGATGTGATATTTAAAACTATAACATTCTTAGAAGAAAATACAGGCACAATTCTTTGTGACCTCAGATCAGGAAATGGTTTCTTAGATATGACATCAAAAGCACAAGTGACAAAAAGAATCAGTCCATTAGATTTTATCCATATTTAAAACTTTTGTGTTTCAAAGGACACCATCAAGAAAGTGAAAAGACAATTCACAGAATGGGGGAAAATATTTGCAAATCACATAACTGATAAAGGACTATCATCCAGAATACATAAAGAACCCTTACAGTTTAACAAAAAATTTCAAATAATGCAATTAAAATATGATGTTTGAATAGACATTTCTCCAAAGAAGATACGCAAATAGCCAGTTAAGTACATGAAAATATGTTCAATATTGCTAGCCACCTGGGGAATGCAAGCCAAAGCCATAATGAGATACTACACACATCTACTAAGATGACTATAATCAAAAAGTCAGACAATATCAAGTGTTGCCCAGCATATGCAGCAATTGGAACTCCCATACATTGCTAGTTAAAATTTAAGATGGTAGAGATGCTTTGGAAAAGAGTTTAACAGTTCTTTAAAATATTAAATATATAATTACTATATCAGGCAGCCATTCCACTCCTAAGTATACATACTCAAGAGAAATGAAAACATATGTGAAGACTCTACATAAAAACGTGCGCGTGAATCTTCACATAACATTATTCATTAGAGTCAAAAAGTGGAAACAGCTCAAGTGTTCCTCATTTAATTAATGGGTAAATAAAATGTAGCATATTCATAGAAGGGAGTATTAGTCAGTCATAAAAAGGAATGAAGTACTCACACATGCTACAATATGCATGGGCCTTGAAAATATGCTGAGTGAAAGAAGCCAGACACAAAAGGCCACATGTTGTAGAATTCCATTTATATTCCATTTATGAAATGTCCAGAAGAGGCAAACCCGTAGAGACAGAAAGTAGATTACTGGTTGCCAGGGGCTGGGGGGAGAACAGAATGGGAGTGACTGCTAATGGGTATGAAATTTCTTTTTGGGGTAACGAAAACATCCTGGAATGACACAGTGGTAATGGTTACACCACTTTGTGAACATAGTAACACTGAATTGTATACTTCAAAAGGGTGAATTCTATGTTATGTGGATGATATCTCAATTTAAAAAAAGAAAAAGAGAGAGAGATCTACAATTACCTAAGAAAGACCATAAATTATCAGCTCTGACAGTACAATGGTTGCTCAGTTCTACTAAATTCCATTTCTCAGGAAGGTGGACAGTGGACTATTTTTCCTTTATTCATGCTTAAACACTAAGACAAAGGATATATTTTCTCCATATACATTCTTTTCCCACATACATATACATATATAGACTTTTACTATATGCTGCAAAGCATCTTGAAATAAAAATGAACATTAAAAATTATTTTTCTTACACTTACCTCAAGAATGTAGGCCTTGGCTGGGAATCTGCCAGAGGGAAGGCCCAGGTCCAGGCTCACTGCATATCCATGGAACTTTCCAGGCCAGGTGATGGAGCATGGGAAACAGAGTGACCAAGGCTGGTGTGATCACTGCCATAGACACTTGACTGCTCAGTTCACTTACCCCTCTTTGAGTTTCCTAAGCAGCATGGTGGTTGCCAGTCCTGTCCAGCTGTCACTCCGTCTCCAAACTTTGAGGAAAGCCTGTCTAGACAGAGCAATGATACTTTCACAGTATGAAGCTGGCAGACCATCATCTTTTAAGAAAACCAACAAATAAAGACAGACAACAAACCCCAGTACAGTAATTAGAGACCAGACCTAATTTGAATCCTCTGTAATGAAACTCAGTCTTTTCGTGCTTCTTCAAAGGCATTTGGAACAATCCTGAATGAATGAGCAGAGCCATCTCCAGAGTGAGATTAATCAGGACAACTGCTGCCTGCCCTGCGCTGAGCACGCAGTGTTCAGTGCCCAAGGGCCCAGGCCTGGGTGGTGCCAGGGCTGACGATGATGCAGTATTTCAGGAAGACTACGATGGGGGATGTGGGGAGAAAAGAAAAACGAGCTCCCCAGCTGAAACTATCCTGAGGCTTTTGTAATCCACACACATTTACAAGATCAGCCATCAGCCGGAAGCCTTCCCTCACGTCCCAGTGAACAGGATGGCTCGTGGCCACTTTTATGCTTTTCCTCTCATGGGTACTTGGACCAAAAAGACAGAGGGGGAGAGGGGAGGTAAGACACACAGATGGGTTTGCCACAATCTCCACTCCTCTCGCAATGCTTCAGGGAGACAGAACTCTCTGGAAGTGAGGTGCTCTATGAACTTAGGAAGGTCAGGACAAGCTGGTAAAGAGCTGGCTTTGAATCCAGGCTGCCAGGATTGGAATCCTGATTCTAACCTACTGGTGAGTGATTTGGGGTCAATATTTAATCTTTGAACTTCAGTTTTCTTAACTGTAAAGTGGTCTAAATTCCTACCTCAGTATTGTCAGAATTTAATGAAATAACATGCTTATGAAATGGTAGATATTATTTTAAACAACAAGGATAAAATCCCATTATCTGTGCTCATAAATCCCTCTATTTTTTAATTCTCATATTTCCTGCAGTGTTTTCTAACTTGGCTTAGATTCAGCTACAAGAGTCCATCCAGCTATGTTCTTTATATCAACACAATTCGATGAATATTTATTATGGTCTGTGTTAAAATCCTAGGGATCAGACAGAACTGTTTTCACATTCCTGACCCAAATATACATACCAGCTGTGTGACCCTAAGAAAGATGTTAAATCTTTCCAACCCCTATATGTATATGTATATGTATATGTATATGCCATATATACATATATATATGTAAATGGAGACCTTAATAAGATAACATGTCTGAAGTCTTTGGACCAGTAACTGGAAAAAAATTAGTGAAAATAAACAATAGTGTATTTCCGTCCTCCTCCTTATCATATATACTAACATTACCTTTATTCATGTTTCTTGGATAGTTCAAATCAATTTAACTATTTTGACCAGCTCAACAGCCAACAACCTGATGGATAACTGATTTAACCATAGTAAATTGCACAGGTAGTGATAGTGGCTGAAATATACATCCTGGCATGGTTATTATGGTCTCAGTGTCCGCTAAATAGAGAAACCATGTTCGAGTTTTAAAAGGAACATACCCAGAAGAGTGTCTGTGGGGTATACCTGTTCTGTCTGTCTGTCCCTGTCCATCTGTCCCTCTCTCACACACACACGCATACCCCTTCTGGTTTTAACATAGCCCTTCCTTCAGAAGTACGCAGCTTTGCCTTTCATTTCTTTCCATATAAATGTAGAAATAAATTTCTCCAATTTACTGAAAAGTATCTCCCCAAGGGACCAAGGGAGGCAGGAAATTAGACTGTGGCGCTGAAATCATTCCAGTACTCCAGCTGTATCCCACAAATGTAAATTTAGGAAATTCCACTTGTCAAAGTCCTCTTTGAAGCTTTGAATAATTGGATCCCAATTACTCTTAACCACATTATTCAGGCCTATGTTCAACTTAATATCTAAATAGATTACATTTTTTTTTGCCACCTACTAAAATTCCCCAAAGTGAATATTGCCACATTATGCTCTTCAGTTAAGAGTGAAATTTCTGACTAAAAATGTTTTTACTCCTATCTTGAGATGGCTGCAAAATCCTCCATGATAACTAAAGCTGTGAGAATTGGCATCACATTTGAATTGGTATCAACTTGTAGTAAAAATATGCTCAGGAAGAAGGAATCATTGTACTTTCTACCGATCACTTTAATACCTGAGACATCTTCTTTCTTTCTAATAGCTGTTCCTAATGGTTATAAAGTCAAAACAGATAGCAAAGAATATAAAGGAAAATCATAGTGTCTGGAAGCATCTCTTTGAACAGGTTGAATACAATATAAATTACATGTTCTTATTCTACTTTCAAAAGGAGTTAATGTTTAAAACTGTGCCATGCACATTCTCTTGTTATATAAATTTTTTAGGTTTTCTGTTTCAGACACTGTTATCAAGTGGCTCCATTATATTTTTGTGAGCTCTAAATATCAATTCTTCCTTTTAACTTTGCCAGAGAAAGTGAGAGAGTGGCTGATCTTGCGACAGTGCTCAGGACAGCCTCCCTCATCCCCCTACACCAAAGGATTATTCTGTCTAAAATGTCAATAGAGCTGAGAGCCCCTGCATTACACCATGTTACAGATCGGGACATTGATATGATGTAATAAAATGTCATACCAGACATGAGCAGAGACCCAGGTTTATATTTTATGATTAGTCAAGACAAAATTACTATATGGATTTATTGATCTTAATTTAATATCATAACCAGTGGTGACAGGAAGTAGCTGAGAAGCTTGTTGGGTGATAGAAACAAATCATTTGAGAATAAAGTTTTGTCTTAACAGTTCTCACTCCTGGGACATCCACAAAATGAATAATTCACTTGAGGTAAAAAGTAACTATTTTTAAATTTTATTTAAATTTTACATTTTTCCTAGGATTACATTTTCCTAGGATTTAAAATTCTAGAATTTTCAGAACAGAGTAAGCAATATTGAGTCAATGGATTCAAAGTCCAGAGTCTTTACATCCATGAAGCATTTTAGGTATCATATCAAGTTTATCTTTATAATAATTTTATACATGGTGTAGTATAGTCACATACTGTTTGCTATTTTTATGTGAAGAAAGAGACAAACATAGGTAAAAATAATTCCTAATCCACTGGGTGGCCATCAGCCCCAGGCAAGGTCCTCTATGCATTTGCTTAATACTCCCTCATTTCTCCTGGCCTCTCTGGATATAACAGCAGGTTAATCCATCCTTCCTTCCTTCCTTCTTTCCTTCCTTCCTTTCTTTTTTTGGTTTTGTTTTCTTTCTTCAGTACAAAGTTGACAATGAGAAAATTAGCAAGGGTCATTGCAGTCATGAGATTTGTGAATGATTGGTTAAAAATGACTCCAAATGTCAATTCCAGTCCACACACTAGCTCTGTATGTCTTTTATTCCAGGTGTGTGGGGATGGGCCACCTGCTATGTGATTGTTTTTCACAACCACCATGTGTCATCCAGTGTCACCTGTTACACCATGTTACCTAGATTGAGAGTTCATGTTTCAAATCTCTGCACAGGATTCTGAACAGGTGAAAGATGGGTGACAACTGAAGAGAAACATTCTATGGTCCTCCAGAATGCTTCAGGGACACCACTTGAGGCAAATCACTTTTCTCTTGAACCTCTCAGTTTCCTCTCCTTCTCTTCCAAGGTATGCCTTGGATTTTAAATTCTGGATCGTAACGGTCAGATGCCTGCATCTTCCATTTCAGTGTGCAAGCCAATAATGAGCATAAAGTCCCACTTTCTTCCCCAAATGGTCACTAATGTCAGAAGTTGACATTTTAAAGGATGTGCTATATATTCAAGATCAACTTAAAAATACGTTTTTAGCAATGGTTGAATATCGATCTGCAAAATTATGGGTAGTTTTTTTTCCTTTTTCTGTAGTTTGTATGTACGTCCACATTTCCTTGGACATAGCATAGCTTAACATTGTGTCTTATAAGATAATCATTTATAAATGACATTACTGTTGTATCTATACAATGGGCAAGGACAAATACAGCAAAAAGTTTCCAGGCTACTGAGAAATGTAAAAACTCAGAGTTCAGAACTAAAGCACTATTCAAAAATGTAACAGAAATAATAAGCATAAAATTATGGAGAGGTTTCAAATCAATTTTGAGGTAGATTTCCCGAATGCCATATTTAGACTGCTCTTTTGAATGGACACAGACACATATGCCTTTTCCATACAGGTAGAATTCATTAGTAGACCAATCTCCTTAATGGTTAGTCATAAAAAAATTAGAAATTCTAATTTCTTAACGTGTAATTATTCAGGAAAAGACACCTTGAAACTCAAATACACAGGGGGCTTTCACTACATTTAGGGTATTGCTGTATAACTATAGATTCCTTCAGCAACTACTCTCGGGACACCTAAGTTGCACTGATGGAAGAGATTTCTAACTTTCCATGTTAAAAATTGCCCCAGTAAGAAATCTGGACCCGCTGGTATGAGAAGAGGTGAGTAAAGTAAATTTTCTCCAAAATGAGCTTGCCAATAAATGTGCCAATTTTAATTTTAGAAACAATGTTTAAATAAAAGACTTCCAAAGTGTAAAAAAATTATTACAGAAGATGACTGTAAATCTATTCTAAATTTCCTAATGCAATTACTATGGTATTTACTAGATATAAAATATATATACACTACATGCAAATGCCAATGTATGCACATGCCATGCCTAGGACAGAACTATTTCCATTGAGCTAAGGATGTGTACTACTTCTGTGAAATCACTACAGCAAAAATGTAAATTGTGTATAAAATGAAATGATCTTACCAGCTCCGTAAACAGAATGTTAAGCAGGATCATGGAATTGCTAAGGTTTTTCTAGTCACACAGCATATTTGCAAAGGAAAAACAATAGCAAAAGGAAAAAGTAACATAGGATTTACATTTCTGGTTAAGATGAGTAGCAGGGACTGGAGGTCCCATACCCTAAAACAACCAACACAGGAATAAAATATATGAAACATTGGTTTGTAAGACACCGTACATCAGACAACAAAGAACAGTATCCTTGAGAGATGGCAAACAAAGTGTGCACTGAGATACCCCAAGAATACTGTCTAGAGATTTTCCAGGCCATGATTCAGGGAGAGAGAATCATGGTGGAACCCAGACAATTCCCTGAATTGAGGGGATGCAGCTGAGAGTCCAAGAAGATGAAGATACCTACAGTTCATAGGACAGAGTAACAAGGAGCAGAAAGCTGAACAGACAGAGTGGTCTGGAGATCTACAGAGTCTCCCATTAATATTAGTCTGAGTACTGATCAGAACATTCATATAGCTTCCTTATAGAGAAAAGGGGAATTTTAAAAAATGAACAGAGCATCAGTGATTTGTTGGGCAATGTCTGGCCACCTACCATACATGCAATTAAAGTTTCTGAAAAAGAGGAGAGGGTACAAAAATATTTGACCACAATTTATACCTTAAGAAATAGAATCAAAGTAAGTAGAAGAAAGAAAAAAATACAGACCAGAGTAGAAAAGTGGAAAAAAGAAAAACAATAGAATCAATGAGACCAAAAGCTTGTTTTTTAGGAAGATCAGTAAAATTGATAAACTTCCATCCAGATTAATTATTAAAATAGAACACAAATTATCAATATGAAGACTGGGAGATGAAACTGCTAGAGATTCTATATATATTAGGAAAATATTATATACAACTTTATTCCAATAAATTTGACAATTTAAAGGAAATAGGACAATTCCTTGAAAGACACTAGCTACCAAATTTCATTCAAGAAGAAATAGGTAATCTGTATAGCCCTGTAGCTGTTAAAGAAATTGTATTTCTGTTTAAAACCTTCCACAGAGAAAACTCTAGACCCCAGTGGCTTTACTAGTGACTGCTGCCAAACATTTAAGGTAAAAATAATGCCAATTTGTTTATTTTCCCAGAAAATTAAAGATTATTTCCCAGCTCGTTTGATGAGACTAGCTTTGTTCTGATAACAAAGATATCATGAGAAAAGAAACCACACAGGGATATTCCCCATGAACATATATGCAAAAAAACCTGTATAAAATTTTAGTAAATTCAACCCAATGATATATAAAAATGATATTATCAAATGGGTTTATCCAAGGAATGCAGGGTTGGTTTGACATTTGAAAATCAACCAGTACAAATCACCCTATCAAAAAAGAACAAAAGATGGGTGCCTGGATGGCTCAGTTGGCAAGCGTCCGACTTTGGCTCAGGTCATGACGTCACAGTCCATGAGTTTGAGCCTCATGTCGGGCTCTGTGCTGACAGCTCAGAGCCTGGAGTGTGCTTCAGATTCTGTGTCTCTGTCTCTTCCCCTCCCTCACTCACACTCTGTCTCTCTCTCAAAAAAATAAACATTAAAAAAATTTTTTAAGAACAAAAGAAAAAACTGACACATTCATTTATTTCTGATTTTTAAAAAACTCTCCTAGAAAACTGGGAATGGAAATGAATTTCTCATCCTACATCTTGCTTAATAGTTGAAGACTAAATGTTCTCTCTCTAAAACCACAGACATGATCATATCTGCTTGCTCTGACTTCTTCTATGTAACATTCTATTTGAGGCCCTAGATAGTTCAAACAAGGAATAAAATGAAAGGTGTCCTGATTTTAAAAAAGAATCAAACTGTCTTCATTCTCAGAGGACATCATTGGCTACAGTAGAAAATCCAATAGGATTTACAAAAAAGCTACTGGAACTAATAAGTGAGTTAGCAAGGTTAAAGGATAAAATATGGATATAAAAAATCAATTGTATTTCTTTTTTTTTTAGAGAGATAACATGCATGCACATGCATGACTGGGAGAGAGGCAGAGAGAGAGAGAGAGAGAGAGAGAGAGAGAGAGAGAGAGAGAGAATCTCAAGCAGGCTCCACACTCAGCACAGAGCCTGACACAGGGCTCAATCTCACAACGTTGGGATTATGGGCCCGAACTGAAATCAAGAGCCCAGTGCTCAACCAACTGAGCCACCCAGGCACCCCAATTGTATTTCTATATACCAGAAACAAATGATTGGAAACTGATATTTATAATTTACCATAGAATCAAAAATTACAAAACTTAGGAACTGGTCTGGCAAAGGGCATTAAGACCCATACAATAAAAACAATGATGGAATGCCACAGAGAAAACTTCAAGAAGACCTAAATGAAAGGAGAGATTCCTTGTGCCTGGATTGGATCGCTCAGAATATTTGAGATGTCAGTTTACCCCGAACTGATGATCTATATGTTCAAAGCAATCCCAATCAAAATCCCAACAAAATTTTCATTGAAATTTCCCACTTAAATTCATATGGACTTTATCTTAAATTTTCAAAATGTAAATGTTCCAGGATAGTTGGAACAATGTTGAAATGAATCAAGCTAGAGTATTACTGCCTACTTGCAAGACTTACTAGAAAGCTTCAGTACGCAAGACCATTTGATATTGGCATAAAGATACATCAATGGGGTGGAATAGAGTTCAGTGATAGACCCATACATTTGGACAACTGATTTCTAACAAAAATGCAAAGAAAATTCAATGGAAAAAAAGATAGTCTTCAATAACTGGTATGAGACAATTGGATATCCATAGGCAAAAACAAAAACAAACAAACAAACAAAAAAAAACAAAAAAACCTCAGGCATCATATACAAAAACTATTTCGAAAGGGATCATACATCTAACAGTAAAATCTAAAACTATAAAACTTCTAGAAGATAACATAGAAAACCTTTGTGACCTTGTGTTAAGCCAAAATGTCTTAGATGTGATACCTAAAATATGATCAATAAAAAAAAACTGGATAAATTGTACTTCACTGAAATTACAAATTCGTGTTTTTTGAAAGCTACTGTTAAGAGAATTAGAAAATAAACCACAGATTGAGAGAAAATATTTGCAAATCACATATCTGATAAAGAACTAGTACCCAGAATATATAAAGAACTTCTGAAACTCAGTAATAAGGAAAAAAGAGTAATCCAATAAAAATATGGGGAAGAGGTTAGAACAGATGTTTCACCAAATAAACTATATGGATCTCACATAAGCACATGAAAAAATGCTCAATGTCATCAGTAATTAGCAAAATGCAAATTAAAACCACAATGAAATTACACAATCATTACACACCTATTAGGATGGCTAATATTAAAAAGACTGACCATACCAGTGGCTGGTGAAGGTATAGAGGAACTGGAATTTTACATACTGCTGGTGGAAAATGGCACAACTACTTTAGGAAATACTTGAGTTTTTTTTTTTTTAAGTTAAAGATGCATCTACATCTGATCCAGCCATTCTACTATTAGGTATTTACCTGGAAGAGATTAAAGCATCTGTCCATACAAGACTTGCACACAAATGTTCATGGCTTTATTTGTAATAGCTAAAACCTGGAAGCAATTCAGATACCCATCAACACATGAATGGATAAACACACTATGATATATCCATACAGTGGAATACTACTCAGAATAAAAGGAATACATTACAGCATGGATGATTCTCAAAATAACTATGGTAAGTGAAAGAAGACCACAAAAGAGTACCTATCGTATGATTCCACTTATGCAAAATTCTAGAAAATGCAAACTAATTGACAGTGACAGAAAGCAGACCAATGGTTGCCTGGGGACGGCAACCCCCGAGGATGTGATGCTTCCCTTGGCAGAGGAGGGAAGCTGAGCAGGTTACAAAGTGGGAGAATCCCAGCTGCCCAGAGGTGGACCACTGCTTTTCCTTTGCTCAGGTGAGCACTTAGTGGTAGGAAAGATACCCCTTGCTCAGGATGAGATAGTTTGGGTGGACCTAAGATTGCTGAAGAAGGCCATTTATTTATAATACAGGGAGTGGAAAATTAGGCCATTGTATTTCTGCACAGGGGAAGAATTCATAAAAAGTCACACAGAATTATTCTTATATAACTGACAATGACATCGTTGTAAGGTGGAAACAGAGCTTTATTTGTCTTACTTAAAATGATATATAGAGCACTTGTCTGTTTATTCCACTGCAAACAGCTTCTGCAAAAACAGCCGTAAATCCCTGGGGGTTTCTACTGATAGTTATAAGTTACTTGAGCAAAATCTCTCACGCAACTTGCTGCCTTGCAGGTATCCATTATTCTAAATTCAAAGACCCTTTTCTTGTTGTTTGTTTGTTTGTGTTGAGTGTGTATTTTTTCCTAAAATTATGTTACATGCAATATTACTTTAAAAAATAGAAAATGTGTCAGAACACAGCTACTTCTCAAATGGGTAAGTATATATACCTAAATCAAAACACGCACAGCCAAAGGGGGAAACACTCAATAAATAGGCTTCATAATCAAATCTGGCTCAGGTTAAAGTGAAGTTAGTTTGATGGATTCAGCTGGGGCCCTAGTAAATAACAGCCTCTGTAATTAAGCTACCTAAGCTTAGCCTGCCTGGGAGCTTACGGGCTGCTCAGAGGTGCTAGAGTGACAACCAGGAGGCAAACTTTAGAGATGAGTAGACACCTCGCCCACCCAAGCGCTAGTCCCCCCCCCACTGGCTTCCGAGCCACATACGGACTCAGATGTCCGTGGCAGTGATTGGCAAGGTCTGTGTTTGGGAGTGAAGAAAATAACAAGCCAAAATCAACAAATGTTGAAGTCACTTGCCCCCTCTTTTGTCACAAAATCTGGAAACTGTCATGTTTGTTTTCCAAAAAAATTCCAAACGTATGCATGTGTATGCACACTCATACGCACAGAGCCCTACATGCATATTGCCCCTAAAAGAAAATACTGTAGCAGCAAGAGAAGCAGTGGCTCTGTAGCATATAATTTTAGGTTCAAGGTCTAGCTTGGTCACTTTTTAGCTGGTGACCTATAGTTTGAGAAAGAATAATTTTTGAGCCATTACTCTATCCCTGATGTATTAGGCACTGGGAAGACAGTCACTGCCACAAGGGGCTCCAAGTCTATCTGGGATGGAAAAACACACAAATAATGTTAATATAGTATGCCAAATGCTAACCTAGAAATAAGTAGGTGCTATGTGATCATGCGGGGATAGGAGATTTCAGATTTAACCTCCTGAAGAAGAAAACAGAGCTAAATTTTATAGGATGAGGAATTAACGTTCTTGAACCTCACTTCCCGTATCTGTAAAATGGAGTTTATAATGTGTACATCTATGGTATTGCTTTGAGAAATAAGCAAAGCATGATATGACGTTTCTAGAAATACTCATTCCTGCCCCGATGGCCCTCTTCCTTTCTCTTCTCTCTCAAATCAAAGAACAGAGTGAAACAATCTTCTGCCAGCAGTGTAAAACCATGCCACACATAGAAGGATGGGAAGGAGAGAGTATTGTCAGTTGAAATGAGGATTCCTTAAATCTCTGTATTATGACAAATTGATTCATAACACTGAGAGAGAAGAGCTCTTGCTCATGCATTCTGAACTACAGTTCGTTTTCCTCCCTCATTTCTTCTTTCATCATGCTTGTACAATAAAGAAACCCATTTTTCCCATTTCGAGAGGTGATTCTATTTTGCCTATTTTCAATGCACATCCCCGGTGTGGCAGGCAGAGAGAGGAGCTGCTCAGATACCCCTTCAAGGAGGGGACTGCTGCTTAGCTTCAAGGAGGATTGTCAGCGGTAGGCTCATTCCAAGCAAACCCTAGGTGTGAAGAGGGTCACAACCTTGTCAGGGTGGCCTTCAGCCAGTGGTGTGCTGGATCATACAAATAAGCAACAGAGACAGTAAGATACATGTCTTTTCCCAAGACTGTTCAGTGACATCGTGCTGGTAGGTTGAAATCGACCACGGTACAAGTATTTGTAACACAGGAATTAGCAAACGTTACAAATCAGAATTCCCCCCCACACTGGAGAGCCACTGTTAAACATCCACCAGGATGTCAGTCCCCCTAGCCAATGCCTGAGCAGTGGAGCCAGGACCTGGCTGGGGGGATGCTTGTAACAGGCAAGGTTTGCTCTGGTGCTCCCTGTTGAACTTGCAAAGGCTGTCCAGGGTGCAATGTTGAGCTGACGCATCTCTCTGTCCAATCCTGCTTCCTCTCCTTTTCCTCTCATAGGTGTTACCTCCTGATAACCTGCACTCCTAACTGCCTCTGCATCTGCTTCCCAGAGAACTCAACCTGGGACAGCTGACACGAGTCTAAAAAAGGAGGTGTTAGGAGGGATTTGGGGACTGGATAATCACCTCCTGGAGGATAATGAGAACTCATCCTTGGTGAGAAGAGGTGCACAGACACCAAGGTCAGTGTGGTAGCCAAGGGCAGCAATACAGTGTTAGGGAGATGGTTAGTAGAACAAAGTCTTCCCGGAGGCAAAATAGGTGGGTGGCTGACAAGGTATATATATATATATGCATGCATGCATGCATGTGTATGCACTCATGAAGCAGATGTCAATTGAAGCAAGAATGGATGGGCAGGAGTCTGAGAGTGGTTTCCCCAATAAAAACTCTTAGTAGCATACCCAGTTGTTTTGGGACTGGAGCTGGTATTCAGCCCTGGAACCCAGAACTAGAGATGTGGCTGGGTCTCTAGAAGGGAGATCACTGCACCACCACAGCGGGTTCATACTACACTGATCTCCCCAGTCCTTCAAAGGGACCCACAGCCATATGCACAGCGGGAGACATGAAGTGCAAAGACCTTTATATCACACACTACTGCTCAGCACAAAGGAGTCCCTATGGAAGAGGCACTAAATAGCCACATAGCCAAAGCAGACAAAATGATTAGAACACTTGATGTTGGCAAAATTTTATTAGTGGCCACCCCAGTCAAGGTAGGATGAGCACACAAAGAGACCTTGGTGGCTGAGATAGAAGGTGAACATGATTCCAACACCATGAACTCCCTCTTACCAAGGCCAATCCAGCTATTGCCCCCTCTGAATGTCCAACCTGCCAGCCCTAGTGAGAAATGCAGGGTCCCCAGCTGACACTGTTCCTTAAGAGACCTTTGACCACTTGGTGACAAGTTAAATACATTGGAACCCTTTCATTCTAGAAGGGCCAGTGGTTCATTTGCATATGAATAGACGCCTATGGTAAATATAGGCTTGATATTTCTGTCCACAAGGCCTCAGCCAGCACCAACTCTCCAGGGGCTCCTGGCCTGGATCCCAATGGTTGAAGTCCCACATGACACAGCAGCTCACCAAGGATACACTTTTCAGCAATTGAGGTACAGGAGTGGGCCCATGACCTTGGGAATCACTGGCAGCACCACATGCTACACTGCCCAGAAGCTGCTAGCCCGATGTGGTGTGGGAATGGTCTGCTGAAGGTAAAATACCATCACAGAGGTAATAACCTGTGAGTATAAGGTACTATCCTTCAAAGCATAGTATATATGCTAAGTCAGGGACGTAATATGGCATGGTGTCCCATCAGGAAAAATACCTGGGTCTGGGAACCAAGAAGTCAGAGCAGGAGTGGCTTCACTTACCATGAACAATGACCAATGGGTCATTGGGAGAATTTTTGCTTCTTGTCCCTGCAGCTCTGGGCTCTGTGGAACTGGAGGCCTTCGTCTCCAGAGAGGGTCTACTCTCTCCAAGGGGCACAACAAAGGTCTCATGACTGCTTCCTGGGCATTTGGGCTCCCTTATGTCCAGAGACCAGCATTCAAGGGGAGGAGTCACCCTTCTGTCAGGGACCATTTTACTACTCATCAGGAAGAGGTAGGGCTACTGTTATATAATAGAGGCAGACAGATATATGTGTGACCCACTTGGGTACCTCTTAGTAATTCCTTGTCCAATTATAAATATAAATGGACTAGTGCACTACCCCATCCTGCAAATGTCATGGTTACCAGAGGCTCAGATCCCTCAGAAATGAGGGTTTGGTCAGCAGAGTTAGCAGCTGAGGGTGAGAGGATTTCAGAACAGTGAACCAAACCAGGGGTGGGGAGGTTACCGTAACTTCAGCTGCAGGCCTGAGACAGACTGAAGCATGTACGTCCCTCTTTTAAGTTTCCCATCAGATAGAGTAGAGGCCCACTACCCTGGAGTTTCTGCTCCCAGAAAGGAGATGAAGAAGGGAATCCATGAAGAACAAGAGATAGACTGTGACAGATTTGGAGGACATGCTGCTCAGATGCCTTCAAGAAAGACTTGCTGCCCAGCTTAAAGGAATACAATTAATGGGCAGCTTCCAGATGCTAGCACCTTCAGGATGTGCCTTAGCTTTCACGGAGGGGTCATATTCTTCTTGAAGAGGCCTCCAGCCAATGGAGCATGCAAAGATTTGGTAAAAGAGCCTGGCCATTCCTGCCCAATGAAGAGCTCTTCTAATGGACAGCCTTTTCTCTGGAGCTCCTCTGTGGGCTAGCAGAGACTTAGCCACTGGGGCAATGATCCCCTGTCCGATCTGCTTCCCACTTTTTTCCTTTTGTGGGTCTTATCCCCAAATAAGCCATCTGTACTCCTAATCCAGCCTATAATAGGGAGGGACAGGGCCAAACAAATCCAACAGGCACTAGGGAGTTGTCTCCCTGGAGTCTTTGTCTGATGTGAAAGAACATTTCTAGGGATCTTTCTCTCCAGGCTCTAGCCCCTCAGGGAGTAATATGTAAGGAGTCTCTGACCTTGCAGACTCGGTTCAGACAACTCTGATGATGGGCTCCCTGGTCCTACCACCCATAAGCTGCAGGGACTTCATGTCCCAGTCCCTTATTACCCTACATTTCTAAGCTCTTATTTTCCTTGTTCCTTCTATTCCGAAGTTCCTGACTTTCAAGGCTTCTTAGTTAGGGGATCATGTTCTCCACTGTATCCTTGCCTCTTCTTCACATCCAGGTCTAATCTACATGTTTCATACAATCACCACTTACTGGTTTCCCCCTTCTTGTACTATCTCCCAGAGGTTTTAAATTCTCCCTCCATTCCCATCACTGAACTTGCTTGCACCACGCAAACACCCAACACTGTGCTTCTGTGGATCCATCCCTCTGATGGGTCTGCCTCCCTCCCGGTGCTTTAGGGCCCCTCCTGCAGTGGACCACTGGTGGCAAAGCAAGCTAAGCCTGCCCCTCCCGCCCCTGTGCACCTTGCGGATCCACACCTCTAATACACCCTTGGCCAGATCCCATCCAAGCAGCCAGATCCCATCCACAGCCACAAGCCTGGCAGTGTGGAAGCAGCCCAGACGGGAGCCTCACCACAACACAGTGAGTCCTGCCCCTGGGAGAGGGGAAGATAAGGTACACACAAGTAAGACTGTGGCCCCAGCGGTGGGCTGGAGGCAGACATCAGGTCTGACTACGACCTGGCCCACCAACACAAGTTTCTCTGGACAGCACAGGGGAAGTGTCCTGCAGTTTGGCGCCATCCCAGGGACCACCCAAAGTGATGAAATGGAAGAATTCTCCTCAAAAGAAACTCCAGGAAGTAGCGACAGCTAACAAATTGATCAAAACTGATTTAAGCAATACAACAAAACAAGAATTTAGAATAATAGTCATGAAATTAATCACTGGGCTTGAAAAAAGCATAGAGGACAGCAGAGAATCTATTGCTACAGAGATCAAGGGACTAAAAAAAAGTCATGAGGAGCTAAAAATGCTATAAATGAGGTGCAAAATAAAATGGAGGTGGCCATAGCACAGATTGAAGAGGCAGAGGAGAGAATACGTGAATTAGAAGATAAACTTATGGAAAAAGAGGAAGCTGAGGAAAAGAGAGATAAAAAAAAATCCAGGAGTATGAGGGGAGAATTAGAGAACTAAGTGATACAATCAAATGAAACAATATCCATATCATAGGAATTCCAGAAGAAGAAGAGAGAGAGAAAGGGGCTGAAGGTGTACTTGAACAAATCATAGCTGAGAACTTCCCTGATCTGGGGAAGGAAACAGGCATTGAAATCCAAGAGGCACAGAGAACTCCCTTCAGACATAACTTGAATCAATCTTCTGCATGACATATCATAGTGAAACTGGCAAAATACAAGGATAAAGAGAAAATTCTGAAAGCAGCTAGGGATAAACAGGACCTGACTTACAAAGGTAAACACATAAGGGTAGTAGCAGACCTATCTACTGAAACTTGGCAGGCCAGAAAGGAATGACAGGAAATCTTCAATGTGATGAACAGAAAAAAATATGCAGCAAGAATCCTTTATCCAGCAAGTCTGTCATTCAGAATAGAAGGAGAGATAAAGGTCTTCCCAAACAAACAAAAATTGAAAGAATTTATCACCACTAAACCAGTCCTACAAGAGATCCTAAGGGGAACTCTGTGAGTGAAATGTTGCAAGGACCACAAAGTGCCAGAGAAATCACTACAAGCATGAAACCTACAGATGTCACAATGACTCTAAACCCATATCTTTCAATAATAACACTGAATGTAAATGGACTAAATGCTCCAACCAAAAGACACAGGGTATCAGAAAGGATTAAAAAAAAAGACCCATCTATTTTCTGTCTACAAGAGGCTCATTTTAGACCTGAGGACACCTTCAGACTGAGAGTGAGGGGATGGAGAACTATCTATCATGCTACTGGAAGTCAAAAGAAAGCTGGAGTAGCAATACTTATATCAGACAAACTAGACTTTAAATTAAAGGTTGTAATAAGAGATGAAGAAGGGAATTATATAATAATTACAGGGTCTATCCATCAGGAAGGGCTAACAATTATAAATGTCTATGTGCCGAATATGGGAGCCCCCAACTATAGAAAACAATCACAAACATAAGCAACCTTATTGATAAGAATGTGGTAATTGCAGGGAACTTTAATACCTCAATTACAACAATGGATAGGTCATCTAGACACAGGATCAATAAAGAAACAAGGGCCCTGAATAATACATTGGATCAGATGGACTTGACAGATATATTTAGAACTCGGCATCCCAAAGTAACAGAATATACTTTCTACTTGAGTGCACATGGAACATTCTCTAAGATAGATCACATACTGGGACACAAAACAGCCCTTCATAAGTATAAAAGAATTAAGATCATACCATGCACACTTTCAGAACACAATGCTATGAAACTTGAAATCAACCACAGGAAAAAGTCTAAAAAACCCCCAAAAGCATGGAGGTTAAAGAATACCCTACTAAAGAATGAATGGGTCAACCAGGCAATTAGAGAAGAAATTAAAAAATATATGGAAACAAATGAAAATGAAAATACAACAATCCAAACTCTTTGGGATGCAGCGAAGGCAGTCCTGAGAGGAAAATACATTGCAATCCAGGCCTATCTCAAGAAACAAGAAAAACACCAAATATAAAATCTAACAGCACACCTAAAGAAAATAGAAGCAGAACAGCAAATACACCCCAAACCCAGAAGAAGAAGAAAATATTAAAGATCAGAGCAGAAATAAACAATATAGAATATATAAAAAAACTGTAGAGCAGATCAATGAAACCAAGAGTGGTTTTTTGGAAAAAATAAACAAAATTGATAAACCTCTAGCCAGGCTTTTCAAAAAGAAAGGGAGAGGACCCAAATATATAAAATCATGAATGAAAATGGAATTATTACAAACAATCCCTCAGAAAAACAAGCAATTATCAGGGAATACTATGAAAAATTATATGCCAACAAACTGGACAACCTGGAAGAAATGGACAAATTCCTAAACACCCACACGCTTCCAAAACTCAATCAGGAGGAAATAGAAAGCTTGAACAGACCCATAACCAGCGAAGAAATTGAATCAGTCATCAAAAATCTCCCAACAGGGGCGCATGGGTGGCGCAGTCGGTTAAGCGTCCGACTTCAGCCAGGTCACGATCTTGCGGTCCGTGAGTTCGAGCCCGGCGTCAGGCTCTGGGCTGATGGCTCAGAGCCTGGAGCCTGTTTCAGATTCTGTGTCTCCCTCTCTCTCTGCCCTTCCCCCGTTCATCCTCTGTCTCTCTCTGTCCCAAAAATAAATAAACGTTGAAAAAAAAAATTAAAAAAAAAAAAATCTCCCAACAAATAAGAGTCCAGGACCAGATGGCCTCCCAGGGGAATTCTACCAGACATTTAAAGCAGAGATAATACCTATCCTTCTCAAGCTGTTCCAAAAAATAGAAAGGGAAGGAAAACTTCCAGACTAATTCTATGAAGCCAGCATTACTTTGATTCCTAAAGCAGAGACCCAGCAAAAAAAGAGAACTACAGGCCAATATCCCTGATGAATATTGATGCAAAAATTCTCAACAAGATACTAACAAATCGAATTCAACAGCATAGAAAAAGAATTATTCACCATGATCAAGTGGGATTCATTCCTGGGCTGAAGGGCTGGTTCAATATTCACAAATCAATCAATGTGATACATCACATTAATAAAAGAAAAGATAAGAACCATATGATCCTGTCAATCGATGCAGAAAAAGCATTTGACAAAATTCAGCATCCTTTCTTTTTTTTTTCAATATATGAAATATATTGTCAAATTGGTTTCCATACAACACCCAGTGCTCATCCCAAAAGGTGCCCTCCTCAATACCCATCACCCACCCCCCCTCCCTCCCACTCCCCATCAACCCTCAGTTTGTTCTCAGTTTTTAACAGTCTCTTATACTTTGGCTCTCTCCTACTCTAACCTCTTTTTTTTTTCCTAGCCCCTCCCCCAAGGGTTTCTGTTCAGTTTCTCAGGATCCACATAAGAGTGAAACCATATGCTATCTGTCTTTCTCTGTATGGCTTATTTCACTTAGCATCACACTCTCCAGTTCCATCCACGTTGCTACAAAGGGCCTTATTTCATTCTTTGTCATTGCCATGTAGTACTCCATTGTGTATATAAACCACAATTTCTTTATCCGTTCATCAGTTGATGGACATTTTGGCTCTTTCCATAATTTGGCTATTGTTGAGAGTGCTGCTATAAACATTGGGGTACAAGTGCCCCTATGTATCAGTACTCCTGTATCCCTTGGGTAAATTCCTAGCAGTGCTATTGCTGGGTCATAGGGTAGGTCTATTTTTAATTTTCTGAGGAACCTCCACACTGCTTTCCAGAGTGGCTTAAACATCATAAATGCCATTTATGAAAAGCCCACAGCTAACATCATCCTCAATGGGGAAAAACTGAGAGCTTTTTCCCTGAGATCAGGAACACGACAGGGATGCCCACTCTCACCACTGTTGTTTAACATAGTGTTGGAAGTACTAGCATCAGCAATCAGACAACAAAAGGAAATCAAAGGCATACAAATTGGCAAAGATGAAGTCAAGCTTTTGCTTTTTGCAGATGACATGATATTATACATGGAAAATCCGATAGACTCCACCAAAAGTCTGCTAGAACTGATACAGGAATTCAGCAAAGTTGCAGGATACAAAATCAATGTACAGAAATCAGTTGCATTCTTATACACTAACAATGAAGCAACAGAAAGACAAATAAAGAAACTGATCCCATTCACAATTGCACGAAGAAGCATAAAATACCTAGGAATAAATCTAACCAAAGATGTAAAAGATCTGTATGCTGAAAACTATAGAAAGCTTATGAAGGAAATTGAAGAAGGTATAAAGAAATGGAAAGACATTCCCTGCTCATGGATTGGAAAAATAAATATTGTCAAAATGTCAATACTACCCAAAGCTATCTACACATTCAATGCAATCCCAATCAAAATTGCACCAGCATTCTTCTCGAAACTAGAACAAGCAATTCTAAAATTCATATGGAACCACAAAAGGCCCCGAATAGCCAAAGGAATTTTGAAGAAGAAGACCAAAGCAGGAGGCATCACAATCCCAGACTTTAGCCTCTACTACAAAGCTGTCATCATCAAGACAGCATGGTATTGGCACAAAAACAGACACATAGACCAATGAATAGAATAGAAACCCCAGAACTAGACCCACAAACGTATGGCCAACTCATCTTTGACAAAGCAGGAAAGAACATGCAATGGAAAAAAGACAGTCTCTTTAACAAATGGTGCCGGGAAAACTGGACAGTAACATGCAGAAGATTGAAACTAGACCACTTTCTCACACGATTCACAAAAATAAACTCAAAATGGATGAAGGACCTGAATGTGAGACAGGAAACCATCAAAACCCTAGAGGAGAAAGCAGGAAAAAACCTCTCTGACCTCAGCCACAGCAATTCCTTACTTGACACATCTCCAAAGGTAAGGGAATTAAAAGCAAAAATGAACTATTGGGACCTCATGAAGATAAAAAGCTTCTGCACTGCAAAGGAAACAGTCAACAAAACTAAAAGGCAACCAACGGAATGGGAAAAGATATTTGCAAATGACATATCGGACAAAGGGCTAGTATTCAAAATCTATAATAACTCACCAAACTTCACACCCAAAAAGCAAATAATCCAGTGAAGAAATGGGCAGAAGACATGAATATACACTTCTCTAAAGAAGACATCCAGATGGCCAACAGGCACATGAAAAGATGCTCAATGTTGCTCCTCATCAGGGAAATACAAATCAAAACCACACTCAGATATCACCTCACACCAGTCAGAGTGGGTAAAATGAACAAATCAGGAGACTATAGATGCTGGTGAGGATGTGGAGAAATGGGAACCCTCTTGCACTGCTGGTGGGAATGCAAACTGGTGCAGCCTCTCTGGAAAACAGTCTGGAGGTTCCTTAAAAAATTAAAAATAGATCTACTCTACGACCCAGCAATAGCACTGCTAGGAGTTTACCCAAGGGATACAGGAGTGCTGATAACATAGGGGCACTTGTACCCCAATGTTTATAGCAGCACTTTCAACAATAGCCAACTTATGGAAAGAGCCGAACTGTTCATCAATGATGAATGGATAAAGAAGTTGTGGTTTATATATACAATGGAATATTACTTGGCAATGAGAAAGAATGAAATATGGCCTTTTGGAGTGTTATGCTAAGTGAAATAAGCCATAAAGAGAAAGACAGATACCATAGGTTTTCACTCTTATGTGGATCCTGAGAAACTTAACAGAAGACCATGGGGGAGGGGAAGGGGGGAAAAAGTTACAGAGTGAGGGTGGCAAACTATAAGAGACTCTTAAAAACTGAGAATAAACTGAGGGTTGATGGGGGGTGGAAGGGAGGGGAAAGTGGGTGATGGGCATTGAGGAGGGCACCTGTTCGGATGAGTACTGGGTGTTGTATGGAAACCAATTTGACAATAAATTTCATATTAAAAAAATACCAAAAAAATAGAATGGGAGATCACACATTATTCATTGTAAATAGCGGAAAACATCATAAATGTAACAAAGTTCTGAAAAAATTAAACATATTTACTAATTATAAATAAATAAATAAATAAATAAATAAATAAATAAATAAATTCTCCCCTTCAGAATGAGGTGCCTGGCTCCTACAGTGCACCCAATCAATCTTGTCTATCTTTCCATACCTACACTCACAGTACTGAATGGTCCACTCATTCTAATTGACCTTGCAGCCATGTCCTTGTGCTATCCAGCCCCTTAGAACTTATCCGAAACTCCAGGTTTAACCTAAACTCCCAGGTGGACCACTGGTCCAATCCATCCCATGAGCTATGGACATTCTGATTCTGACATTAACTTGTCATACCTGGGGGAAAAGGGAACGCATTTCTTGCCTTTCTTCTTTACCCCATCGTCCCACACTCCTATATAATTGTATGTACTCCCTGTAGACTACAAATTACTTCTGAAGCACCAGTCATATGGTATTTCTAAGCATCAAGGGTGATTCATGTTAACCTAAATTCCTGTTTCAAAAATCAATCATTTATTAATCATTAATTGATCACTTACTATAACCAGCACTGAGTCACTTTCAAACTAGCAGACCCCAAAAGAAGCACATCGGTAGGGTTTGGGTTGTTTGCTTATTTTTTTGTTTTACTACTTTCTGAATTCTGTCACTGACATTTGGCATAGGTATTCTACTACTTTC
This sequence comes from Prionailurus bengalensis, assembly GCF_016509475.1. Classification (NCBI taxonomy): domain Eukaryota; kingdom Metazoa; phylum Chordata; class Mammalia; order Carnivora; family Felidae; genus Prionailurus; species Prionailurus bengalensis. Next base: position 47,935,439 of record NC_057356.1, read on the forward strand.
TGGTATTTTAGGTGGGTAACCAAACCAGTATTACTGCCTTACAAAAAGAAGTTTTGTTGGCACAAAAACAGACACACAGACCAATGGAATAGAATAGAAACCCCGGAACTAGACCCACAAACGTATGGCCAACTCATCTTTGACAAAGCAGGAAAGAACATCCAATGACAGCCTCTTTAACAAATGGTGCTGGGAGAACTGGACAGCGACATGCAGAAGGTTGAAACTAGACCACTTTCTCACACCATTCACAAAAATAAACTCAAAATGGATAAAGGACCTAAATGTGAGACAGGAAACCATCAAAACCTTAGAGGAGAAAGCAGGAAAAGACCTCTCTGACCTCAGCCGTAGCAATCTCTTATTCGACACATCCCCAAAGGCAAGGGAATTAAAAGCAAAAGTGAATTACTGGGACCTTATGAAAATAAAAAGCTTCTGCACGGCAAAGGAAACAACCAACAAAACTAAAAGGCAACCAACGGAATGGGAAAAGATATTTGCAAATGACATATCAGACAAAGGGCTAGTATCTAAAATCTATAAAGAGCTCACCAAACTCCACACCTGAAAAACAAATAACCCAGTGAAGAAATGGGCAGAAAACATGAATAGACACTTTGCTAAAGAAGACATCCAGATGGCCAACAGGCACATGAAAAGATGTTCAGCGTCGCTCCTTATCAGGGAAATACAAATCAAAACCACACTCAGGTATCACCTCACGCCAGTCAGAGTGGCCAAAATGAACAAATCAGGAGACTATAGATGCTGGAGAGGATGTGGAGAAACGGGAACCCTCTTGCACTGTTGGTGGGAATGCAAACTGGTGCAGCCGCTCTGGAAAGCAGTGTGGAGGTTCCTCAGAAAATTAAAAATAGACCTACCCTATGACCCAGCAATAGCACTGCTAGGAATTTATCCAAGGGATACAGGAGTACTGATGCATAGGGGCAGTTGTACCCCAATGTTCATAGCAGCACTCTCAACAATAGCCAAATTATGGAAAGAGCCGAAATGTCCATCAACTGATGAATGGATAAAGAAATTGTGGTTTATATACACAATGGAGTACTACGTGGCAATGAGAAAAAATGAAATATGGCCTTTTGTAGCAACGTGGATGGAACTGGAGAGTGTGATGCTAAGTGAAATAAGCCATACAGAGAAAGACAGATACCATATGGTTTCACTCTTATGTGGATCCTGAGAAACTTAACAGGAACCCATGGGGGAGGGGAAGGAAAAAAAAAAAAAAAAGAGGTTAGAGTGGGAGAGAGCCAAAGCATAAGATACTGTTAAAAACGGAGAACAAACTGAGGGTTGATGGGGGGTGGGATGGAGGGGAGGGTGGGTGATGGGTATTGAGGAGGGCACCTTTTGGGATGAGCACTGGGTGTTGTATGGAAACCAATTTGTCAATAAATTTCATATATAAAAAAAAATTTTTTTTAAATTAAAAAAAAGAAGTTTTGTAATATTGTTTATACTGATATAACCAAGGACATTTTCAGAATTGACACATTTGTTTTTTGTCTTTCCTCATTATTCTGATTCCCTCTTTCACATTTATACTTTTTCCTCTTTTCTTCTTCTTTTAGAAAACTTAGGTTTAGAGGAAGGGAGTGTCTTCTTTTGACAACCACCATGATCTTTGCTTGTTTTTCTTTCTTTTCAGGTGCTGAATGAATCTGAAAGTTTCAAAATTAGGAGTAAGAAAGAAGAATTTAATTTTGAGAGTAACTTTCTAAATATATACTGAAAGCTCAAACCATCTGCGGCTATACAACATACGGTCAACATTAACCTGACTTTACTATTCCACTGTCTGATGTTACCGTTGCAGGAATCTCTTGCCAAAGATCAAGCTGAAAATATTTTTGTTTCAGAAGTGTCCCCCAAATCCTTTTTCCAAACCATAAGCCAATAGCTTGTTCAACTAGCCCTTATTAGAGTAAGTATCCTGTCCTTGACCCATCATGTATTGACTGAAGACTCTCTTAGAAACTCTAGCATTGCTGTGTCCACCAGTCTTACATTATTATGTTACCAAGCATACCCGACCCCAATCAGGGCACCCTCCCTGGCCAACACCACCTCCCGTACAGACCTCCCCCTCCACCTCAGAACTTCATAAATATCTCACTTTTGTCCTTTCTTCTCAGAGATGCTACTAAGACTGAGCCTTATTTTATTATGGGTTATTTTTGCTGTTGTTCAGAGAATTAGCATCAACAACCACCAACATTTGGTAGATACTTAGCACTAATCTACCCACCATGATAAATAGTACTGCCAAGGTGTTTTTAGTTTAGCAGGAGAGAGGGATAAATAAAAATCTATAATATAAGACAGAATATGGTAAATGCTGTAATAAATGCATAAGCAACTGATTCTGTTGGGACTCAAGAAGGATCTGTTGATGCTCTTTGTTATGGGAGGTAATAATAGAATTTAGATTGTGATAAAAGTGAGCTTGAGATTATGGAAGCTTACATCTTGCATTTGTTTCTCCTAAATCTCAGAGAGATGGCTCGTGGAGATGCCTATAGCCATTTTAGCAAGAAAAGACATGAAACAGTTCTAAAATTTCTTGAGTACTTACTCTGCGTCTGGAAAACATGACGGATCATGAGGCTCCATCAATGAAAAAAATATAATAGAGATTTTCTTATTAAAAAAAGTCTTGCAACAAGACACTGCCCATCTGCCAGAGCCTTTCTACTCTCTCCACTGACTATGGACCCCCTTCCCAGCCATCTGGTGGAATCTAAGTTATGAGACGGGGCACTATATTCCATGATCAGTCACCCATGCTTCCTGCAACCTTCTTGAACACTGGATAAACACACCAAAGCACTTGTTTAAACAGAGCTTATTAAAACTAAACTGCTATGATCCTCTTATTATATCTTTTCCTGAGGTTTGGTTGGTGACGGGGAAGGTGTAACCAGTGATGTACCCAATACATTTTGGTAAATATGAAGCAGATTAAACAAAGCAATGTGTTTTATGTTTTTTTTTTCCTGGTAATCATATCGATTTTCTCTTAGGCAAGTATGGATTTTGTTTGTGCAGCTGACAATTACTGTTAAAGGTACAACATGGCCTGCAATTAATCTTCTGAGATGGTCTCAATATGAGAATGATTGAAATGGTATTTTGCAAGCCTAAATGGAAACTACCGCCATCAGAAATAAATATTCTGGCCACGTTCTGATTATCTGATTAAAGCTGAAAGGGACAAAAGCTATATTTGTGTTCACAGTAATTGTATATCCACATTGACCACAAGAAAAATAGCAACCTGATTTCCACTGAGATTTTGAAGTTCCAGTGTCTTACAGTCATTCAGCCTAACCCTGCTCAGAAGTGGTCCAAGTATGTGGAGAAAGAGCAGGCGCTGGCAGCGAGGGTCTCATTCTGCCCTCTGTCCAGACAGCAAGGTCCAAAGAGCTCCATAAAATGACCGCCAGTTGATCAGGGCCACTGTAATCCTATCAGGGCAACAGAGGCGCAACCTTCTACCTCATTAGCACTGTTTATCTCATATTGTGCTAGCGTTCATTTTCACTAATATGATACAAAAATGTAATGATGTGTAAGTGTTTTTTAATGTCATGTAAGTGAAAACAGGTGGATAATTTACCACAGGCTCACACAGATTGGAGCTGGCTGGTGTTTCACAAAGAGAATGCTGAGCTCTTTGTGCGTGTAACTTGTTTTTACCTGGGTCAGATTTCAGCAACCTTGGTTTTTAAAATCACTTAGTCAAATCCATGTGAGACATCACAACACAGGTCTGTGGACCCAAAGCAAAAATCAGGAGAGTGATTTACTGGAGCTGAATGCCTCAACGAACAACAAGCACGTTTATATAGTTAACCTCCATTCAGAAAGGAAGCAAAGAGGGAGAGAGTGGTCTAAACGAGGTATCATGGGTATGAAAAAAAAAGTCTGTATTGAGAGTACAAGCCCCTGATTATAGAGCATTTGCCCTGCCTATGTAACTGGCTGCAGAGCTAATGGGCAATCCTTGAGGCATAAGTCAAGAGTGTTAACTTTTAAGAGTCACAACACACATTGGGTGGTATTGATTGTTCCCTATTTTTTCCAGGAATTTAGAAAGGTTTAAGAAAACTCCAGGTCTTTCCATAAGAGACTCAGGTTACTTTCAGGCTCCCACCATTATTATCAAGATATCAGTAATCAGGATTAATGCCATCTTCATCAATATTAGCTGAGCTAATAAATCTAGAGAAGCCAGGTGTCTTAGTGTCTTTTTCTGGGATGAGTGTTATTCAGATTCTCCCTTGACTATTTTGTTGATGAAAGGTTATAATATATTTAATAAGACCTAAGGAAGTAAAGAGCTAATTTTGTAAGTGAAAGTGAGATTCTTCTTTCTGCTCCCAAACATATGTAGAGAGAGCTCTTTTCTTGAACTTTTTAGTTTCCAGAGTTTCTATTTTTCCCATTGTAATATTGAAATAGAAGAAAAATGTTCCCCATGGAGCACATTTCTGCAGCCTTGTTCTGTGTCTCACTTTGCCTGTCCTGCCTGTGATTCTACATTCCAGAATGCCCTGCGGGAGAAAGAAATTGTGTCCAGACACAGCCATGGGAATGGAATTTCCCATACCTTGAGAGTGACCTCCAATTTGACCTTAAAATTAAAAACTTGTTTGTGAACTCCTGAGAGAGAAAAAAGTATATAACAGTAGCTGCTGTTTAAAAATATAATTGGCAAGCATAGTACAGAAACAACACATGAGTCAATCATGGGCCCCCTTAGATCCCAACAACTCGCAGCACAGATTTCCTGTGTTTTGCTGCCCATGAATGGACGAACCACCAGTGTAAACATCCAGGAGGGAAAGGAGCTATTCCCTTCTAATCCCAATTTGCACTGGTACCTTTTCCCAAGTACTTGTTTTAGGACTAGCATTTCTTATTCATTCAGTCACAGTCTGAGAATTTGTCATCAAGCTTGTTTATGCTTTAAAAGCACAGATTAGGACTTTGGCACTGGAGAAAGGCGTAAGTCTTAATTCTATAATTTGCCAGAAGTCTGACCTCAGTTTCCTGATCTGTAAAATGGTGATAAATAATGGTGAAAAACAGAGACAGTTGCTTTGAGAACAAGAGGATAAACACTAGAAGTTGCATTTCACTAATATCCTATATCAAGAATTTCTCCTCTTGTAGAAATAGCTGAATGACTATTCCTTATGAGTAAGAGAGCTCTGAGATGGCTGCATTCTCTTCTTGTGAGAAGATGATTCACACCATTATATATTACTAATATTGACAATATCTCATATTTCACAGCTTACAAACATTCACATATTATTTAATCCTTGCGGCTATCTTGTAATTAATGGTTATACTGCTTATATCATCCAGATGGCATATTATTACCTCTATTAACGTATTAGGAAGGTAAGGTCCAAATATTGGATGTGACTATTTTGAGATCAGATACTGTCTGTGCAACCAGACCACAAATTTGAGGAAGATCCTGCCTTGGAAAGTCCTTTGCCACTTTAGAAGAGCAAGTGGATGAAGTGACAAGCTATACTGGGAATTCTGAATTGATTCTCTATCACTAAAAATGAAATCAAAGACCTATGTCAGTCAGGGTCTAGAGTGCCAGTGGCCAGTAGACATTTCCATGTCAGCCAAGAAAGTATTATTGTTTAGTGTCAATGTTCTTAATCTTTGCAGTTCTTGTGAGCTGTAGTGATTTAAGAGATGCTTGGCTAGAAGTTGGGTTGTTATTATTTTTATGCATTTGTTTGTTTGTTTTGCCTAAATAAATAACTGTCGGTGAACTCATCACAAGTTGATATATTTACTGCATAGCAAACGGGTAGGTTGTCTTGGGTTGTTCAAGTTAGGAAAAAACAGTTTTTAGTTTTGGCAGAGTGATAGACATAAGAGTTTTCAAAAGGTTAAAAGATACATTTTATGTACATTTCATGCTGCTTAATAACTACTTTAACCTGCTGATGTAAAGCTGAATTTCACTAATATCCTATTTAGTTGAGGACCGCTGTGTCCAGAACTCTATTACAAACCATGAGGAATATTTTCTTCTTTAAATGACACAACATGGTTTCTGCCAGAAGATACTGAAAATCTAGCAGACATTAAGTGACTTCCAGAACTTTCTTTTTTTTTTTTTAATTTTTTTAACATTTATTTATTTTTGAGACAGAGAGAGACAGAGCATGAACAGGGGAGGGTCAGAGAGAGGGAGACACAGAATCTGAAACAGGCCCCGGGCTCTGAGCTGTCAGCACAGAGCCCGACGCGGAGCTCTAACTCACAGACTGTGAGATCATGACCCGAGCTGAAGTCAGACGCTCAATCGACTGAGCCACCCAGGCACCCCAACTTCCAGAACTTTCAAGAACAATATAAGACAAAATATAATCCAAAGTTGTATTGTACAACTGTCAGACATTGGATGAGTTGGGGAAGTAGTGGTCAGCTGCAGTAGCCAGAGAAGACGGAAGCACAGCTCTCTTGGCTGAACTTGCACCATTCATCCTCCTAAGCTAAAAAAGAGAACTCCCTGTTATAAGAAAAGCCTTGACAGAGTCCCCAAAGAACATCAGGGTCTCTGAAAACCAGATATGGGACAAATATTTCTCTTCTTGGAATTGCTAGATAACCACAGCTCTTCAGAAAAGGAGTTCACCATGATTGCCTACCTTCCTGAAACATCCCCAGTTTTCTGGACAAATGGAGAAAGACTAATATGTGAAAATTCCTTTTTGAGTCCTGTGTTTCATTTCTGTGTGGGTTTTTTGCATAATTTTCTAATGTATTTAGAGAGAAACTCATCTCTTTACACCCCAAATAAAGAAAAAGAATATTGTAATGCTTTTTCCTGGCGGTGGTGGGAAGGGGTGGGGGTTGTAATTAAATTTTATACCTTCTCAGAATCATGCCCTTAAGAGGATCATATAAAGAACAACACTCTCCTCCCTTTTTCTTGGAATGGGAGTGGTCCAGTAAGAATGCAGAAACTCAACTCTAACGCCAAGAAAGCTTTTTGGTGGTTTGCTACCAATCACTGAGCAGGCAGTGAGCCCAAGTCTAAGGACCTGTGAACATTCCCACATTGAGAGAGAGGATTAAAAGCAGCAGGGCAATAGGATATATAGGTGTTAACCTATATATTTTTTGGAGGTTGAAATTGATAGGGAACATAGGGCAGATGTGATGCTTTTGGCTCATTTCTTGCTGTCCTGAATTTTCCATCTTACTTGAGATGAAAGGAAGCAAGATATGATCTAGCTGAGAGATACAGACCTTCCTAATTTTCCAGACCCTATAACATCTGTTTCTTTAAACCCACCCAGCCAGCCATAGCTGACGGACCAGACTGAACACCAACACAGGTGGAGTGAATCCATTGCATGGCCAAAGAGCAATCTAGACTGACTTTTTCAAGAATTTAAGCTAATAAACAGACACAGAGGAGGTTGGATACTGACTCAAGATATTGAAAGAGCAGTAAAGAAAAGCCCAAGGACTCTTGTCGATGAACTCCTAGAAGATGTCCTCCTTTGTATCTGTTCTACAATAAATTACTTTCACTTAAACTAGCTGATTTGCAACAAAACCATCTCTGAGTCAGAGCCTGTGCAAGTCTTTCTGCTGTTAACAGAATTCAGACAGGAGGAAGCATAGGGGCTGGAGGAATTCATTTCAGTTCAGAGGGAGGAAGCCAGTGTCCCTATAAAGGCTCTTATCATGTTTTTTAAAAGTTTTTAATCACGATTTTTGTATTCTAATGGTAATATATGTTCATTATAGAATCCAGAAAAGCACAAAGAAGAAAATAAAAACAATGTTCTTCAAGCACTAATCACCATCAATATTTTGCTTTAAATGTATATAGTCAGATATATCACTTTTTACAAAAGCAAGATTGTGATGTGTATACTATTTTAATCTTTTCCCCCACTCAATATAATTTGAACACATATTACATCATTATGTAGTATATCATCATATTCTTAATTCTTCTATTGTTGGACATTGAGGCTATTCCCAGTTTTTTTACTATAAAAAAATCCTAAAACAAAATATCCTAAAAGAATACTATTTAAAAATATCCTTAAAAATCTTCTTTGTAACAGTGTATAAGTATTTGTATGCACCTCTGATAATTTAATTCATATAATAATCTACTAGAGGAAAATGTACTTCAAATCAGTCCAAGGTAAGCTTTTGAGTGTTTCTAAATATAAAAGCAAAGGGAGAAAACATAAACATTACCAACAGGTTTGGCTTCCTAAAAATGGAAAACTAGGTTCCTTGTCTCCATTTTTGCCTACACCTAAGGATATGCCTAACTGTCCAACCCAGCTCAGGTATGGGGGTAGAAGTGGTGGCAGCAGAAGGAAGAGGAGGGATTTCTTTCAGTCATCAAATTCCAAAGGTACCAACAAATATGGAAGCCCAGTATCCAACGGTGGCCATTTGAAACTGAAGATCCAGATGGCTTTATCCTTAGAGGCCTCCTTTGAGTTTGGGCTCCTTCCTTATGTAACCAGCATGCTCAAGTCCAACCCACATGTCGAATTAGACTTCGAGAGAACAAGAGAGAGACTAAAGAGGTGATCAGATATGCCTTATGAATCCCTCAATCATATGTTTTTATTTAGGTAAGAAATTTTTAAGGAAAGAATGCCATTTAAGCCTATTAAGAAGCTTATTTGTTCTAACATAATGCACAAAAACACATTGGTGAATTATCAAGCTGACAGTGCACTTAGTAATGAGTGAGGATTAATGTCTTTGCAGAAATGTGATTCATGAATAAAAACGGATACAAAATTAAACTCTAGACATACACAGTCATTTATAATCTTTAAAAAGAAGACTGTGCTGAGCTGTGAATGATTTCTGCATAGGACCAAGGTAAGAGGGAAATAGGAGGCAAGAAGGGATGTGGGGTTCAATTATTCTCAACTGGTTTTGGGGACGGTTGGGCTGCCATGGTCCACTGCTCTCTGCCCTGCCTCTGGCCTTTAAGCCAGCACAACACAAACACCTAAAGGTCAACAACAAATGCCTCCAGATTGTTTGCAGCTAGACCTTCCTTCTTTATTTCCAGCTATTCTTCTTCCAACACTATTTCCACCGGATCCCAAACTCTTAGTAATTATAGTAATTGTTATGGGTTGCATTGTGTCCCCCTGAAAGATGTTGAAGTCCTAACCCCAGAACCTGTCCCTGTAGCCTTACTTGAAAATAGGGTCTTTGCAGATGATCAAGTTAAGATGAGGTCATACAGGAGTAGGGTGGGCCCTAATCCAATATGCCTTTGTTCTCATAAAAAGGGGAAATTTGGACACAGACACACCTACAGAGAGAACACCATGTGGACATGAAGACAAACATCAGGGTGATGCATCTACAAGCCAAGAAATGCCAAAGATGGCCAGCGAACCAGTGGGAGCAAGGAGAGGCATGGAACAGACTCTCCACGGCTCTCAGAAAGAACCAAACCTGCCAACACCTTGATCTTGGACATCCAGCCTCCATACTGTGAAACAACAGATTTCAGTTGTTTAAGCCACTCCGTTTGCAATACCTTGTTAAGTATGGCAACGCTGGCAAACTAATACTGCAATGCTTCTCTACCCATAGCTGGACTTGGCCCTTTGTTCTCAGTCTCTCCAAATTTCCAACCTCCTATCTCTCTGCCCTAGTCCTGACTCCCAGGAACCGATTCTCCATCTGGCCACTAGGCTGTCCCTCTGGCCCAGCCATACCCTGCTTGCAGGTAACTTTCCACCCTGAGTATGTGTTTGTGTGACCAGGTAGGGCAAAGGGAGCCTAGGGGCCTAGGGTGCAAAGAGTAAGGACGCTGACAAAGGAGCGGAAGTGAGCTTGAAATCAGCCATTGAGTCTCTTCTGGCTCCACAAGCTGTGGAAGAGAGAGAAGATAAGAGCTGGTTCTGCTCCTGGGAGTTTCCAGAAGGCAGCTGCTCTTGCGCATCCCCACTACGTCCACTTTCTGTGCAGGCCTATGGCCGGGAGGGTAGACTCTGCAGTCAGGTGGCCGAAGTTTGTCTCCTGACTCTCACGTACTGGTTGTGTGGCCTAGTGCAAATTACACCTCTGTGCCTCAATTTATCCATCTATAAAATGGGAACAACAATAGTCCCCACTTCACATGGCTATTGTGAGGACTTAAAAAGTCAGTCTATGCAATGTGCGTGGCACGATGCCTGGCATATGGTAAGCAATATGCAAGTATTTGCTTTTTTCATTTTTTATTCTGTAGAGGATCATATGTCCCAGTTTTCCTGGAACTATGTCAGTTTACACCTGTGGCTTTGGCATAATTATAGCAACAACAACAACAATTGCTCACATCCCCTCCCCACTTCACTCTTTTTTTTAAAGTTTATTTTTATTTATATTGAAAGAGAGATAGAGAGCAAGCAGGGAAGGGGCAGGGAGACAGGAAGACAGAATCCCAAACAGGCTTCTTGCCATCAGCACAGCACCCGATACAGGGCTCGAACACACAGACCATGAGATCATGACCCCAGCCAAAGTCAAGAGCCAGCTTAATGAACTGAGCCACCCAGCGCCCCCCTCCCCACTTTATTCTTAAAGTGATTCAGGGTAAGGGGCGCCCGGGTGGCTCAGTCGGTTAAGCGTCCGACTTCAGCCCAGGTCACGATCTCGCGGTCGGTGAGTTCGAGCCCCGCGTCGGGCTCTGGGCTGATGGCTCAGAGCCTGGAGCCTGTTTCTGATTCTGTGTCTCCCTCTCTCTCTGCCCCTCCCCCGTTCATGCTCTGTCTCTCTCTGTCTCAAAAATAAATAAACGTTAAAAAAAAAAAATTAAAAAAAAAAAAAGTGATTCAGGGTAAGTCTACAAATCAATGACTTCTCTGATTCTGAAAGATGAGGTCATTTCTATGGCAACCCCAATTCTCTGCCTCAATATCTGGAAGTATTCCCTTCTTAGAGAGGAGGAGGCTGACCCTGAGACAGCTCAGTTTGGAGTATCCCTGCTAAATGCTACCATTCGAGGCTGGGGTGCTTTCTGTGATACAGCCTGGGAATCCTATATCTCCTCCCTTTGCCCTCACAAGTGCAGGACCCCACAGGCCAGTCGTCCTAAGGATAATGACAACTGCTTCCTTATCAGCTGGGAGGGAGTCTGAGGCCATAAACTCCACACAGAGTGAGGCTAAATAGACAGAGACGTAGTCCAGCGTACTGGAAAGACCTTTCGGACCTCACTAGGAGATACTCCCCTAAAATCCATCTGTTCCCAGAGCAGCCTTCTTTGACTGACTCCTCAAAGATCCTCCAGTCTCTCTCACTTCCAATCTGCTTTTAATCTGAGTTGAGGCCCCACTCAATTAGCCATAAATTCTACACTGGCCTCTCCTGATGCTTCATTCCCCCCATCTCTCCCCCTTGGCCCCCTTTGTTCTCTTCCTCCCTTTTAATGAGTGTTTATTGATCCATCTTATTATGAGCCAGGCATAGTTCTAAGTTTTGGGGATTCTGTGGTGAGTAACACAGAAAAAGTCTGTGCCTTTGTGGAACTTACATTCTCATGGGGAAAAAGAAACACTAGACAAACAAACAAGAAAAAAATACTTTTAACATTTTAGATTGGGGGTTGGCAAAAATGTTCTGTAAAAAGCTGGAAAGTACCTATTTTAGGTGTTGTAGGACTGTGTGTTACAGCTATTCAGCTCTGCCACTGTGCTGAGTCAGCCATACACAGACAAGTGGGTGTGGCCGTGTTCCAGTAAAACTTTATTTATAAAAACAGGAAGCGGGTCAAATAGGCCACGAGTCCATAGTTTGACACTCCTGCTTTATAAAGCAACAATTCCATGAAGAAAATAAGTCTATTGTAACTGAGAGGAAGAATAACTTAGGGTGCTCAGCAAAGGCCTCTAAGAGAAGCAGAACTTTGTACTAAGCCCTAAATGATGAGAAGGAGGAAGCCATGTCTCAGAATATTCTAGGCAAAGCAGTCAGCTGGTGTAAAAATCCAAACAAAAAATTGAGCCTGGAATGTTCTAGAATGGGAAAGAAAGCCAATATGGCTGCAGCATATCAGGGAGAGCAACTGGAAAAGCAGTAGGTGGGGGAGCTGGAGCCAAGGTACAAACTTGGAATTTATTCTAAACAAAACAAGCAGCCATTGGAGGATTTTAAATAAAAGAATGACATAATCTGGTTCATGTTTTTACAAGTTCACTCTGGTTGCTGTGTGGAGAATAAATTATAGAGGATAAGAAGTGACCACAAAGACTTGTTAGTGGCCTGTAAGGAGTGGTCCCAATGAGTCCAGTTTTTATAGTTAGTCCAAACTGGAACACTGGTTGAGGCTTTCCAGGATTCCCACTGTCTCAGTGAGGCTTTTTTGGTTGCAAGCCTCAAAAGCCAGTTCTGAATGACTTGAACGAAAAGGGAATTGGTTAGAAAGGAATGGAAAGTGGGGATCTAAAAATCAACCTGGTAAAGGCAGAGGTCTAGGAAGCAAAGACTATTTGATTATACTGAAAGGACTCCTGTTAAATGAGGATAAGCTCCAAACATTAAAAAAAAAATCCTGAATCACTAAGATTCCTCAGAGTTCAGTTGGTTGACTTCTTGCTGGAAGCCACTCTTGGTGGGCAGAGAACACAGCACCTTGCCTGAAAGTCTCAGCAAGAGTACAGATGATGAGGCAGATATGATCACTCACTACCAGTGGGGAGAATGGAGGTTAAGGGGCCCAATTCCAACAGAAATCTTCAAGATGCTCTTTTCTGGTGCCCAGTTCCTACTGAAGGGAAAACCCTTCTCTTCCTTTAATTGACCTGTCACCATGAAGTCTAGTGCACGTTAGAAAGAAGATACTTACTGAGTTAGAAGAACGTGTCCAGTTTATCCACTTCCCCCACTGCACAGCACCAGGGGATCAATTCCCCTGAAAAATGCTGCTTTGATCTCCAGAGTTAGGATCATGTGATCTGGAAGTCAAGGTGCTCCCCTGACCTCCCAGCCTCACACACCAGAATGGGGACTTCAAACTGGCCCAGTGGTTTCTTGCTGTTTCCCCAATACAGGAAACATGCTCCTTCTCCCTCTGCGGCTTTGCCTCTGCTTTTCATCTTACCTCAAACTCATCCCCAAATTCTCCAAATGTTTATCAGGTACCATTATATGCAGGGTACAGTGCTAGGCACAAACTAATCACTCTGAAGCTTTAAGCAGTGATTCTCAAATTTTAACATGTACCCAAACTACCCAGGGAGCATGCTAAAATGAAGATTCTTATTCCATTGTTAGCGGTAAGGCCTGTGAGTCTACATTTCTCACAAGCTCCCAGTTTAGCTGATGCTTCAGGCCTATTGGTCATGCATTAAGTAGCAATTCTGCAAGTATATGCACTTGATAATAACACCTTCATTTAGTATTAATTACTACCATTTATATAGTATTTTGAATTCTACCAAGTAATCTGTAACTCTTAGGATAATTCCATGAGTCAGCACAGTAGAAATTATTATATCCATATTCTAAAACACATTTTGCTTCTCCCAACACACACACACGCACACACACACACACACACACACACACACACACACACTCACACAAATACATTTGTATATACATGGTTCTCTGAACCATATTAAAGTAAGTTTCAAACATCATGATACTTTATGCCTAAATACTCCAAAGAGTATCTCTTGAGAAAAAGATATTCTCCTGCTTAATCTGAGTAGCACTGTCACACATAAGAAACTCAACATTGACACTCTAATATCTAAGATATAGCACATATTCAAAGCTCCCTCATTGTCCCCACAATGTCCTTTACAGCTGGGTTTTTTTTTATTTTTTAAATGTAATCAATGATCACACATTGCATTAGTAGTATGTGTATTCATCTCCCCACTGTTTTTTTGTTTTGTTTTGTTTTTAAGGTTTATTTATTTTTTTGAGACAGAGAGAGACAGAGCATGAATGGGGGAGGGTCAGAGAGAGAGGTAGACACAGAATCCGAAACAGGCTCCAGGCTCTGCACTGTCGGCACAGAGCCTGATGCGGGGCTCGAACTCACAGACTGTGAGATCATGACCTGAGCTGAAGTCGGACGCTTAACCGACTGAGCAACCCAGGCGCCCCTCCCCACTGTTTTTAATGTCTTATGATAATAAAATTTTTGAAGATTTCAGGAATGTTTTCATTAGATAGTCCTATAATCTAGATTTGCCTGGTTGTTTCTTCATGATTAGATTCAGGTTAAACATTTTTGACAAACTATTACATAGATAATACTCTCTACTTCTCATTACATTATATCAGGGGATTGATGCTATCAGTTTGATTCACAGTGGGTCATGTTAGGTTTTAATCACTTGGTTAAACTGGTAGCCACCAGATTTTTCACTGGGAAGATACTTTATCTCCTTTGCGATTAATAAGTAATATGTTGGATGATACTTTGAGATATTTTTCTCCATTTGGTGTTACGCATCTCTAAAATGTTTTGTTTATAAGTAATTATAGATACACAAGAGGCTGTAAAAAATAAAACATACAGGGAGGTCTTGTGCACTCTTTATGCCACCTCCTGCAAAGTTAGCACCTTGCGTAACTGTAGCGTACCACCCAAACCAGGAAGCTGACATTAGTACAGTCCACAGAGCCCATTCAGTTTTACATGCCTTTGTGTGCTTGTCTGTATAGAGTTCTATGCAATTTTATCAGGTGTGTCGCTTTGTGTAATCACCACCACAGCCAAGATCCAGCACTTGAACTAACTGACATTTATAAAACATTTCACTACTAGTAATATTAGAATATATAATCTTTCCAAGTGCACATGGAATGTTGAACATGATAGACTATGTTATGGTATCAATAGCTCAATAAATTAAAAAAATGTTGAAAACATACAAAGTATATTAAACTAGAAATCAAATAAATTAGAGAGCAATTAAATAAATCTATCTGAAAATTTCCCAAATATTTTTTAAAGTTTATTTATTTATTTTGAGGGGAGAGGGGGGAATATGCAAGCAGGAGAGGGGCAAAGAGAGAGGGAGAGAGAGGACTCCAAGCAGGCTCTGTGCTGTCCGTGTACAGCCCAACACAGGGCTCGAACCCACAAACCATGAGATAATGACCTGAGCTGAAACCAAGAGTCAGATGCTTAATAGACTGAGTTCCCCAGGTGCCCCATTTTGAAACTAAATAACACATTAGTGGATAAGTCATGGGTCAAAGAAGAAATAACAAAAGAAACTGGAAATGATTTGACCAGAATAAAAATTAAAACTCAGTATGTCAAAATTTATGGGGTATGACAACAGTCCTTATGCAGAATTTATAGCATTAAATGCTCAGATTAAAAAAGAAGAAATGCCTCAAGTAAATTGTCTAAGCATCTCCCATAAAAACCTAGGAACAGAAGGGCAAATTAATCATAAGTGTAGAATAAGGTAATAATACAAGTAAGAGAAGTCAATGAACTAGAAAACAGAAGAGCAATAGACTAAAACCCAGAAAACAAAAACTAGCTCTTTTAGAAGGTAACAAAAATAAGAAACCTCTGGACTGAGAAGAAAAAGAAAGACACAAATGATCACTATCAGAAATATCACTGCATACTCAAGAAACTAAAAATGTAATAAGGAAATACTGTGAACAATGTTACACCAGTACATTCAATGACTTAAGTGAAATGGACAAATTTCTTGAAAAATATGAACTACCAAAGCTCATTTGAGAAAGAATAGGTAACATGACTGGCCTTATATTTATTGAAGAAAAAATTTAATTCATATTTAAAACCTTCCTGAAAGGAAATTCTAGGTAGAGCTAGCTTCACTGGTGAATTCTACCAAATGTTTAAAGAAGAAATAAAACAAATTGTACATAAACTTCCAGGAAATAGAAGTGGAAGAAATACTAATACCAAATATTTCTAATATGAAAAATGAAGAATTTACAAAGAAAGGAAACTATAGACTAATATTTTTGTGAGCACAGATACAAATCCTAAAGTGAAATTTTAGTATTCAAATCCAGCAATATATAAGAATGATAATGCATTGTGGCCAGGTGGCTTTTATGCCAGAAATGCAAGTTTGGCTTATGATTTGAAAATCAAACAATATTACTTAACATATTAGCAGACTAAAAATGGAAAATAATATGATCTGGCTAGATGGGGAAAAAGCATTTAAGAATACTAAATACCCATTTATGATTAAAAAAAAACTTTCCACAACCCAAGAAGAGAAAGAAAAATGCCTTAACCTGATATCTTTTATTTAAAAACCTACAGCTATCATACTTAATGGTAAAAGATTAAAATTTTCCCCCTTAAGATTGGAAACAAAGCAAGATGCTCATTCATACAATTTCTATTCAACATGCTGGCCTTAACTTCCACATGAAGGCAAAAGAAACAAAGAAAGTGCATGTATAATGGAAAGAAAGAAATAAAACTTTGTATTAATAGAAAACATGATCTTTTATGCAGAAAATCCTGTGAGAACTACCATAAATCTATTAGGATAATAAGTGAGTGTACCAGGGATTGAGGACATAATATAAGAAACAAAAAATATAAAAAGCACACTTAAAACTCAATAATAATAAGAACACCTCATAGGAAAAAAAATGGGCAAAAGATTTGAATAGCATTTGGCCAAAAAAGATAGGTGTTGGTAAACAAGCACATGAAGACGTATTTAAAATAGGCAATAGTTATGAGAATGCAAATTTAACCCACTAAGAAGATAACACCACCCACTCCTACTAGCCTAGGGAAAATTGAAAAGACTGACACCACCTAGTGTTTGTTAGGTTTTAGAGAACCAGGAATTGTATACAATGCTTGTAGTAATGCAAAATGGTGCCATTACTTTGGAAAACTGCTGAGCAATTTCCTATAAAGTTAAACATACATACATACAATTTCCTATAAAGTTAAACATTTGACCTCGCAACCCTTCTCTTAGGTATTTATTTACCTAAGAGAAATGAAAATACATTCATACAAAGGTATGGATATAATGTTTAGAACAACATTACTAACAAACTGGAAGTAACTCAAATGTCCATTAACTGGTGAATCAACAAAATAATTGTGTTTAATAAAGGAATAAAGGAATGTTACTCATCAATAAAATGGAGTGAACTTAATTGTGGTAGTAGTTATCCAAATGCATACATTTGTTAAAACTTAAGGAATAGCACACTTAAAATTGCTGATTTTCGGGGTATGAAATTTATACATCAGTAAAGCTACTGTATAAAATATATGTTAAGTACATATAAATGTATGTATATATATTTAGAAGCGAAGAGTGAATTCAAAGCTAAAATTGTAGAATTGTAAGTACAAAGCAAGGACAGTATTTGAAATCATGAGTTTTGCAGGAATCCTGAACGGAAGACAACATTGATAATCGCATCACCTTTTACAAATAAGGAAATAGGGTCACATATATTATGTGATTTGTCCACAGTTATACAGACATTTTTTAAAATCCATAACAAATATCCCACTATTCCATGATGATATAGGCACAGTTATGCATAAATTACACATACAATAGAATTGTAAAGGGTGTGCTCATTTCCACCTATTAAAAAGTCAAATCACCACTCATTTACCTTTTGTGACCCACCCAACTCTGTAGGTTAACTATGCTGGCATTAAAATAAAATTTAAAAAGCTACAGACAAGAAATGTCGATCAAAGATCCTTTCTATCTCTCAACGTTCATTTTCTACAGACATCTCTCTTATCCATGTAGAAATATACATGCACAGAAACAATACCTATACCCATACAGTCCTCAAAAGAATAAGTAATTAGGTAGATACGAGCATTGTTTGGTGATTAGGGACAATGCAGTGATAGATAAATGAGGGAATAATGAAAGAGTCAATCCAGAGGCACAGGAAAGATTGAAAGGGTGGGCTACATGACCAAGAGAACCGAGAATATCTGTGATCCTTAATTGTCTATTATTTTGTCATTTGACAGAGTTAAATTTGCCGTCTCAAAGGCTTTTTAATTACTAACTTTGGGGCTACATTTGCATTTACACATATTAATAAATTCCTTACACTAATTATCCAAAAATTAACACAGATTAAGAAAATAGACATTTAACTTTCTATGACCAAAACAATGATCAGGGCTCAGGAAAAGAACCCACACAAAAGCATGAACTTAGCAGACAAAAGCATGTCTGCTGATACAGATTTACAGGCAGCATTCAGTGCAGATTAAAATGCAGGCAAAATGAACGCACACTAAGAATGTGACAAATTTTTATGCAAGTATAATTTTATTCCAGAGAGGCAACAATCCTTTTTTAAAATGAAATGACTAAAAAAAAAATCTAGCAAAGGAGCTAGTAATAACTACACTACTTCTCATATTTCTTTTAAGAAATTAAATTAAAGCATTTTTCATTTTTGATGGGCAAGGGAAAAAAAACCAAAATGCCTTGAAAACAATAGTGTTTGGGGTTTGTTGAAACAGTAAGCAAGGTCTCTCTCCCTTTCCACAAAGATTCACTTCCCGTGGGCAGCTTTGTCATTATGGAATATACATGTGTTTTTATAGCTGTTAAAAACCCATGAATTCTGAGGCTTCTGACAACGACACTAAACTGCCTTTAACGATGGTGGCACAAACAATAATTCGAGATAGTATATGCCATACTGCACAAAATAGATCACAACATCGTCAACTTGGATATTAGAATGGAAACCCTGGGATACGTAAATATTAATGAAAATAGTAGGCTTCAGAACCAAGCTTAGCGGGTGCTGAGATAAATCAAGTTAGAAGTAATCGTATGGTTTGAAGAACAGATGACCACAGTGCAACAGAACTGCCAAATCCTCCCTGCCTTTGGAGCATGGAATGGGCAGTGGGGGAAGAGGGAACTTGGGCTAAGAAATGGTGTTCACGTAACCGGCTTTAGAGACGTTAACCTGTAGCTTCTTGCCCATCCTATGGCTCCAGCCTGTTCTATATAGCACTACAGAAGGAATTCTGGCAGTTGCCATGTGTAGGGTGTGGAGACATACTTATAAAATCCTAACTGAAATATGCAAGCGATTCATCTTGGGGAAAGAAATTAAATTATAAACCAAGGCAAAGACAAAATGGGGAAGGGGAAATGCAATGGCGGGGGGGATACATTTCCAGATTTCCCACTTCATGCCGTGGCTGTCTTGCTCCATTACTTCCTATGATGAACAAGTGCTTTAGGGGCCAGTTTTTTCTGCAGCAGGTCAATGTTCTCTGTAAAGAGAAACAACAGGAAGAGGGCAATGGTTTTGTGCTGTGAAGGAAAAACACAGAAAGCTGTTAGAGGGAAAGACTGAGAATAATATTCCTTAGGATCTCTTCCCTCCTGTAGCTTTTTTGTACTTGCCAAACATTATTTCAAGGACAAATAGTTGTCCTTTCATGGCACAACACTAAAGGAGCATGGTATTTCGGGCGGAAAGATGGAGAGAGAGATTTAATTTCTTTTACTCTTGTAGATATAAAAAGTGTATTCAGATCCATAAACAATTACTTGTTGCTTATCATTTTTATATGGGACACAAGCCATTTGTAATATTTACTTACAAGGGCTTAGAGACAAAGCCACTGAAGGAAATACAGTGAGTAGTTACCGGAATGGGCATGTGAGAAAGCAAATGGAAGTTCAATCTCAGAGAAGATTTAATAGCAAATAAATAAATAAATAAATAAGCCCAGGTAGTAAATGGAAGGAAGGGGAAAACAATAACATTAAAAAGAGAAAGGAGTTGCTTTAAGTATTGCTCTAAGGGGAGTTGACCAAGGTAGAGTCTGGAAGAGCTAAATATTACTAACAGGCTTCAACTTGGGGATAAATAGGTAATATAGTAATCGCATTTGTCTTCATATTACAGTTTCCCTCTAAGGGTCTCAAAGCACCTCACATATATATTGGAAAATAAGAAGTTCCTGACCAAAGAGTGGCTAAACATTAGAACAAGTTGCCGAGGGAGCTCGAAGCATCTGTTTTGGAGGTCCTTAAAATGGAGTGGCTTCTTATTTAACTGGAATTGTTATGGGCCATTGGTTTTCAAGCTTTAGCTTGCATCCAAATCACTTGGAGGGCTTGCTAAAACACGGATTGCTGGGTCCACCCCCAGCGTGTTGATTCACTAGGTCTGGGCAGTGGGATGGGTTGGAGAGTGCATTTGTAACAAATTCCGAGTGAGGCTGTTGCCGTGGTTCCAGGGACCATACCGGCTTATGCATAGACCTGTCTAGTATTGGTCATAACCACCAACCATTGCACTCTGTGTGCAAACCACGTGCACTCTCTTTGATGGGTACCACCTTCCTTCCTGTTGCAACCAAGCATGAAGCTGCAGATGACATCTAATAAGCTACAACTCTAGTCAGTCAGCAAGGAAGGGGTAGCGCTGATATTCCAACATGTGTTGACCTGCATTTGGGTCCCTTGCTCTTAATGTCCTGTTATGCTGTCTAGTGGTGGAGATATGAATGATCTCTAAAAAACTGGGGACACTTACAAGTTTCAGAAATCACACAGGATGCAGGGGAAAAAGTACAAACACAAAACTTAAAGACAGTAAATGGTTTTCTGCAGTCATTTTTAGGCCTGACTTTGGGAGGTAAGGCCACATCTCTCCTCTAGGTATTAGTTATGAACTGTATTTCTATAACCCAAATATCAGCTACCCCTTTGTTCTCTTCTCCAAGCATCTCCCCACTCTTTGCACCATCAAAACATGAAGTCCACTGACACAGAATCATGGTAAAGCGATGCAAATTTCATAAGGGTTAGAGAGCAGGGCTCTTCATACCCTTGACCTTCCCCACTCTGGGATTCTCTTTCTGTCTCCAATATGCAAATTATTACCCTGCTTTAATATGTGGAGTTTCTTTCCTTCTTGAAAACTGGTCACCTCGTAGGTATCCCCAGATCCCAGAGGTTGCTTTTACCCCACACTAGACTTATGGAAGCATTTTCTCTTCCATGATGATCTCCCTACAAAGAAGTTTTCATGTCAGCTGCTTGAGATAAAATATTCTGCATATCATTACATACAGAACTTCTTCCTAGAGAACATAGAGAACTCCTTACCACATAGTAATTTCAAATGGAGGGTTTACACATTCTAAATCTGTACTATTCTAGATCAAGTACATTCTAGATCTAGAAAAATATCAAATTAGGATATGCTAGAATTGCAAATGACAAATTTAGAGGCTTACTATGAAAAGAAAACTGTAAAATATCTCATTAATAATGTTTTACACTGATTACACATAAAAATGATAACATTTGGGATATGCTTGGTTATATAAGATACATTATGGAAACAAATGTCACCTCTTCCTTTTTTCTTTTGTTATTGTGAGTATCAGTAAATTTAAAATTATAGATGTGACCAGTATTACATTTCTATTGGACAGGACTATTATAGATCCTAAAAGAATAAGAAACTGACAAGTAGTGAATACATAAGATTGGCTTTTTCTGAAAGTCAATGCACTGAAAAGTCATTCTTTACCTGCAAAAAAAAAGAAAGAAAAGAAAAGAAAAGATCTACAATATACTTATTTCCACCTGGCAATGTCAAAACCTGTGGTCTTAAAGGGCTTCAGTGGACTAGGGTCAGCAGACAGGACTATGACATAGGGCGATTCTTTGTGCGCCTACTGTAGCACTTACAATCTGCCTTCCATTGCATAGCATTGTATAGTATTTGATAAATTAACAAGTGAATCAATATCTTCCTTATTTTGACTCCAAGAGTTTTGGTAGCGAGATTTATGTTTTTTGCTCATTCTCCTTCATTGCACAGTGCCTGACGCACAGCAAAGGCTCAGTAAATATTTGTTGAAGGAATGGCAGCTTGGGGGTCCTGGGGAGGAAAGGGGGTGATGAGGCAAAAGACTGTACCACCTGGGAATTTTGGGTTTGGCTAAACACAGTCCAAACTAACAAACTCACCAAAGAGGGCCCTGGCCTCATCATTCTTAAAGCCATAGGTCGGGGCTTCAGTTGTACCTTATTTAATTATGAAATGTGCTATTCAGCATGCCATTTAATGTTTGTGGCACGTTCTCCAGGTTGCAATTTGCATAGCAGGAAATGAGTCCAGAGCGTACATTTTCGTGAAAGATTTCAGAAACTCTAAAAAAGAGACCTGAAAATTAGAATATCTGTGATTCCCTTGATGCTAACTGCAAAGAAAGAAAATGCAGGCATTTAGAAATTTAACGAACATCAACAAGTCAGCAGTGGACAATCCAGTCCAGGCTAAATGGAGTGTTTCCACAGATGCTTACAACTCTTCTCCCTTCTCTCTTCTGTTTTCTCTCATTCTATCCACATTTAAAGAATAAGATTTACACAAACATAGCATAGAGATTGAGGTCAGAAAAATGAGGGTTTTGTTTAGCAAAAGCAAGAGCACAAACATTTTGCAAAAATAGGAAATAAAAAAAAAATAGTTTCAGATTCTACAATAGCCAAGCATATGCTTCAGGGATCAGCAAATATATGGCACAAGAAAGATTTTCTTTCTCTTTTTTAAAAATTATTATTTACTTATCTTGGGAGAGGATAGAGAGCTTGAGTGGAGGAGGAACAGAGAGAGAGACACACAGAATCCAAAGCAGGCTCCAGGCTCTGAGCTGTCAGCACAGAGCCCGACACAGGGCTCGAATCCACGAACTGTGAGATCATGACCTGAGCAGAAGTCAGACGCTTAACCAACTGAGCCACCCAGGCACCCCAAGATTTTCTTTCAAGGATAGGGTATTTCATATGAAAAAAAAAAAGTCCAAGTAATCATCTTGGGACACATAGAAAACTGAGAGACTCAACAGACTTAAATATCATCCTTAATATAGTTTGGTGTTGGGTTTTTTTGAATAAAAATGGGAATATACACCATAATCTTAATAGCTCTTAGATATTAATCTGGACTTAGGAGGGTCCAATTACAATATGATGTATTATTCACACTTGGAAATGCTGTGGGTCAATTCAGGATGTCCAGACAATAACTTTATACAGTAAAGTTAAATGGAATATGGTCATCAAGACACCAAACCCCCTTTGAAGGTGTTCCTCTCTGCATGTGAGACCTAGAGTTGTCTCAGCCGGGTTGGCCCCTAAGAATCCTAAGATTCCTAAGAATCCTAAGAATCCTAAGAAAGTTACCTCATCAGTTGTAACACAGTGCCACACTGGGGTGGGAAGTAGGTGGTGGGAAGGTTGTGTGTGTGACAGGGAGGGCGTATGAGAACTCTGTTCTTCCTGCTCAATTTTGATGTGAACCAGAAGCTTCTCAAAAAAATAAAGCCTATAGGGGCGCCTGGGTGGCGCAGTCGGTTAAGCGTCCGACTTCAGCCAGGTCACGATCTCGCGGTCTGGGAGTTCGAGCCCCGCGTCAGGCTCTGGGCTGATGGCTCAGAGCCTGGAGCCTGTTTCCGATTCTGTGTGTCCCTCTCTCTCTGCCCCTCCCCCGTTCATGCTCTGTCTCTCTCTGTCCCAAAAATAAATAAACGTTGAAAAAAAAATTAAAAAAAAAAAATAAAAAAAAAATAAAGCCTACTAATTAATATCTTGCATTTCATATTTCTCTGTGTATCTATCTATCTATCTATCTATCCATATATCTGCATTGGACTGAAAAACATTTTCTACTTTGTGAGAGGTTTCTGTACTACAAATTATGATGGGAGAAAGATGAGATGGTATTGGTGGCATGGCAACCAACGTAAGGAAGGGAAGAAAGAAAATCCACCTGACCTCACAGATTAGAGGATAAAAAAGAAACCTTAAAGAAGGAAAGAGAGACACAAAGGGAGAAAGGATGGGAGGAAGGGGGTGCTGTGGAAATCCCTGGAAAGTGATCGTCCTGAGGTTCTACCAAACTCACAGACAGGTTTTATGGCCACACAGTCTAGTAGGGGAGGTGGTGATTTCTATCTATTGTGTGAGACCGGGATGAAAGGATCAGTCATGTCATGGCCACTCAGAGAGTAGCCTAAGACTGGTTGAGCATGATATAATAAACAAAGCATTTATTAAAAAAAATTTTTTTTAATGTTTATGTATTTTTGAGAGAGAGAGAGACAGAGTGCAAGTGGGGGAGGGGAAGAGAGAGAGCGAGACACAGAATCCGAAGCAGGCTCCAGGCTCTGAGCTGTCAGCACAGAACCCAACGCAGGGCTTGAACCCACAAACTGTGAGATCATGCCCTGAGTTGAAGTTGGACGCTTAACTGACTGAGCCACCTAGGTGCCTCATAATAAACAAAGTATTTAAAAATCAGCCAGAAGAGAAAGCATCTGGAGCATTGCTTGCCCATAGGAAAGAAAAACTAAAAATGCAAAGAGACAAAAATAATAGCAATAATAGTAGCAATGAGGAATGGGATCTCAGATACCGGCAGCAAAAATCTACATAAATCCCTTATTAAGAATAAATATACTGAAATAGGAGAGTTTGTACCACTGCAGGGGATAATTTTTAAAACCAGCTGCTGGAGGCATTTGGGGTGGGGGTAATAGTGAGATGATCTCAGGTAAGAGAAATTTTGGGTTGAATATCAAGAAAAAAAAATCCTGACTGAAAGAACTATTGGATTACAAAGTGGTCTCTCAAGGGAAGAAGTAGAAACTCCATCTGCACTGCTCTGGGAATAGTTTGGTTAGTTAAATTGTACTCCTTTTCTTCGTTGACTGCTTGACATTTCAGCAACAGAGCCAAATAATTCATGGGTCAACTAAGAAGAGTGCTTATTATAATCATCTTTTAAAATCTCCACCAACAGCAGTGAATTAAAAAAAATATATAGTTACTATTTTATTCCAAGTGATAAAGCCTGTCAGGTTTTTACAGTATGAAATCTGTTCTTCAATACCCCTGGATTGCTTCTTAAATGATCATTGATATCCATAAAAAAGAATGTCCTGGCAGTGCTAAGAAAACAGCATTTGAGAGTAGACTAGAAATAATGAGGAGGGATTGAGTCCACTGTTTGTACAAGACCGCTGGTAGAATCTTAACCATCCTTTAGACTTCAAATAATAACCTTTCTAATAATAAACTAGATTAAAGCCAACAACAAACCAAATGACTTTTAATTCTCTTGGAAGCAGAAAGGAAAAAACAACAGTTAAAGTAAAAGAAGGCTTGCAGAGAATCAATAAATTAAGAACTGCAGATTGTGACATTATTATCCTGTAAATACTCCTTAGTGGTTCTTCCAGGATCTCTTCAAACAAAGAAATAGAAAATTAACAAAATCCCATCCAACATTAGCATGGAATAAACACAGTAAAGGTGAGATACTAGAGCTCTCAGGGCCTGGAGAGGGGTCCGGGGCAAACCTCTCAGTATTCTCAGCCCCTAACATGTTTAATAGATTTAGAAGTGGCTGTCAAGGGCAACCTTGAAAGGCACAAGAAACTGAGAAAATCCAAAATGGACACTGCACAATTTGGACAGTGTACCAGACAGCTACCCTCAACACCCCATACATATAATCCATTTGCCACTGCATAAACGTAACTTTTGGATAGTTATGGGTATTTGTGGCTTTTCCTTTGCCTTACCTGTCACCTGTCACCTGTCTATAGCTCCTGCCATTGGGATCTCTGATCATCCATGATTGGCAGGTACCAAGAATAGTACCTTCCTGAGAGCAGAAGATGATCATCTAGCTTTTACCATTTAGGTGGGCACGCCTATTTAAAAAACACATGCCAGGTTGGGAGTTAGTTAATTACAATCCCAACATTCATTCCCTTGGACTAAAGCAAATTTAGAGCTGGAACTATATATATGTGTTGGTTACAGTGACACTAGCTTCTAAGATGCCATTGCGACTGTCTGCTGGAATCCCAATGGCAGAAACCTAGGCAGACCCTAGAAGGGTGCCCACATTTTCATTCTATCTCTTGTTGGAAAATTCATACCATGTGAGAGGGAAAACATTGGCTTGCATATCAAATGTTTACTCACTCATTTGGGCAGTCAGTAAGTAATTATTTACTGGGGATTCAGAGGTAACCAAAAATGTAATCGTCTTTGCTCTTCTAGAATCATGAAGTCTAGCTCCGTGAATCCTTGAATTCTTGCTCTGTTACCAATCGCATATGAGACTATGGCCAAAGTAAGTTTTTTGAACTCAGTTTTTTCATCAGGAAAATGGGGCTCTGAGAATAAGTTAAATATATCTGCATAGACAAGGCCTGAGCATTCCACAGCATTCAGTAAATGTCTTCTAGGTGCCTGTTCATGCTTTCAACTATAAAATATTTTGCTATTTGTATGCAGTTTGCTAATTAGATTCCCAGGTCATCTGTTTGGTTTTGTATAAAAGCAAGGAGAGTATAAGGACTACTATTCATACGAAATGACATCTCTCTGAAACAGCCTTAGAAGGAAGAGCCAGAAAGACACACAATCACAATGAATGTGTCAAAAATAACTTTTATGGCTGTTAAACTATCTTTTCCATCTTTTGTTGAAAAAGCCATTTAGAGGTAGGATTCAATAAAGCAAAAGTCATCCATGACATAAGATATCACAATGAAATTATTATTTAGATCTATCAACATTGGATTCTACACATAGTAAGGTTATATTGGCTCACATAAAATATATAAAAGTATATAAAAGCACTTAGAATGCTGAGATCATCTAGTTCAGCTTCTTTATAGACAAAACCTTCGCCAATAGTGACAAAGTAAAGGTAACACGGCTGGTAAGCAACTAAGACTGCACCAGAAATGTCCATTGATAACTTCTTATAATGCCCCTTTCATCTTCATAATTGCATAGAAACATATTTGATGCTGTACAGTCAATCAACTATATATCAGACACTATTCTAGATACTTGGAATAGAGTAATAAGCAAGACAGACACAACTGCTGTCCTTATAGAGTTTACAGTTTAGCAAGGAAGATAGATAACACAGTAAAGGCCCAGTATAGTTTTGGGATCTGTGAAGAGCCCCCCAGGAGAATATCGTTAAGTTGAAACTTAAAGTATGAGGTAGGAAAATGGGGCAAGAAAGTGGGGAGGAGGTGGTGAGCAAGCAAGAGGAGTTGCTGAGCTGAGTGGCAGAAAGCTTTGAGGGGGCGGTGAGGAAGGGGAGGGGAAGGCCAAGGAGGTTGGAGAGAGATGACCCTTAAGAGATGAATAGGAAGGGCTTGGAAACTCAAGGCAGAGTTCGGGACTTACCCTACACAAAATGGGAAGCCTTGGAGAAGTTTTAGTAGAGAAGTTGAAATGATGATGTTTGCATTTTGGTGTGATCAGTCTGGCTGCATTGTGGAGAAACAGTTGGAGAAAAGAGCGGCACCAGATGACTGTTGGGGGTGAAGTGAAAGAACCAGTGTGAGAGGTATTTGCAAGGCGAAAGTGGGGCCAGGGACTCAGTGAGCGGCTAGGGGGACAGTGAGGGAATGCGTACATTCTGGACTTATTCTCAGGTTCAACACATGGGATCCAGGCAGAGAGAAGGGATGACCAGGGACTATCCATATTAACAGGAGGTGTGTGTGTGTTGAACTTAAGACGTGGGAAGATACAAGGTAATCCTGCCCCCCAAACTGTAAGAGACTTCCACCCCAGAGCCCATTATACAACACTGTCCTCACATGGGAAAGATAATAAAAAAAAATGGAGACTGAAAACATTTTACCAGACACTTGGAGGAAATGCAAATTTCCTAGAAAGATATTCGCAATCTGAAGCAAATCCTTGGGCAGATGGAGCTAAGAGAGTTGGAAGAACATTCCCCAAGCAAAGCTCCAGCAGTAGTAAACACACTGGGTAAGTGACAAATGCATAGGGATGTTGTGAAAGATGTGTTTGCAGTCGGGCTCAGAGAGCACAGAGAGCCATACGTGGATGAGGTGCACCTGTGCATAGCACAAAACACTTCAAAACAAAAGAGTGGTGCCTTCTCTGGCACCAGAGGGAAAACAAATGGTGAAGGCAAAACTGCCCCGAGACCTTAACACTTATACTAACACTGATAACTTTGCTTGTGCAAATGACTTTCTTCCTTCTTCCTCCAGCTTCTGGTCAGCATATCTTCTATTTGTGAGTCACTCCAAAATTGGGAAGAAGCAGGTGTCGCTCTTTGACCAGCTTTGCATACTAGGGGTCTGCTTCTGCCCCTCCCCCATGTCACCCCTGTCTCTTTAGAGAGAAAAAAACCCGTAATCTTCCCAGATGGTCAACCCCTCTGCTCTACCAAACCTTTAAAACACAAATCTTTCATGCAATTACCCAATACTAACTTGTCAGCACTTACTTATGATTGGTGTCTTAGTTAGGATTCCTCTAGGAACAGACCCTTAGACAAAGACAGGTGGGCAGTGTATTGGAGAGATAAAGGGACACTGCAGGGGAGTAAGAGAGTGAGATGAGGAAGAGCAGGGAACCAGGGATTATCAAGCCAGCTACCACTGTAGGTGACTGGCAATTAATTAGAATTATCTCCCATAGAAAGTGAAGGCGTGAGGGGCTTATGTATCAAATGTATACATCAGTCATGGGTCAAGGGCTTTAGGTGGGTGTGTGGGTGGATGGAAGCTATTAATTCTCATGTGTTAATCAAAGTGTTAAGAGAAAACCCCCAGGCAGAGACATAAATATTCTGGCAGTGGGAGGCTCTGAGTTGTGCACTGAAGAGGTAGGATGAAGAGACACGAGCGGGACCTGAGAGTGTCTCCTGAAGTTAGCAATAGAGTGGGCTTCCCAAGCTGGGGTGGGGGGAGGTATCAAGATAGACTAAAAGGTCATTGACAATAGATGCACATACATACATCTACCAGGAGGGATGTGTGACTTCAAAGCTTATGGAAAGCAAAAGAAAGCATTCAGAAAGCTGTTTTATCATTGCATTGGGGAGAGAGACCAGGCAAGAGAAAATAGACAAAAAAGATTTCATCCAAGGAGGTTATGGACAACATCTTTGGGGTCATTTGGCAGAAAGGCAGCTTCATCTCAGTGCTAGCAGGTTCTTGAGAAATTACAGGAGAAAAAAGGGTTGGTCTACCTTGCTTAGGTCAGGTGCTATCTGACCATTTGATATATCTTTGCTACCTACCTTGGCATTTCAGATATACCTCAAGAAATAAAGACAAAATTGTACAATCCAAATATGGCGAAAAGTTGCCAGGGAAGGGACAAACAAGTCCAAATATATAAGCTTTAATGATAAATCTCTCTACAGGAGGCTCAAATCTATAAGGATTAATGACCCAGATTAGTATGCCAAATCATCTTTTCAGTCTCTTAAAGGAAAATTAGAGCGAAGCACTTTAAGAAGATTCACAAAAGGCCATTCATAAGAGGCTGGTTCTGAGACTCAGAAGTCCTGGAAAGCAATCCCTAAAACCCAGACCCCAGATTATGGGCTTCTGAGTGTTACATCTGGGAAAAAGCACATCACTCTGTTACAGCTAGACAGGCTCTCATGAAAACAGAGCATATCAACCGCCCTAGGATCTTCCCTCTCAGTCCTTATGTCTCCCATTTCATAAACATCTATCTGCTTGGCTATCTATGTGGCCTCTTCTGACAGAAGGGAAAGTCCACCGACTCCCAAGGAGAATGGCGACATGTGGTCCTTGGGGCCTAGAAAAAAACCTGGCAGATATGTCAGTGTGACTAAACCTGTACCAAATATCTGATTTTTGCATACCATTGGTTCAATTTAAGAACTTCTAAAGAGTGCCTTAGAGGTGTGGGCCTTCAGTGCTAATTTTAAACACATTCCAACAAAGCTAGAATGTGTAGAACAAAGTAGAACATGGTGGTTGGGAGCACAAGCCCTTGAGTCAGGTGTATCTAGTTCAGATCCTGGCTCTTACCCTTACTGAGTGTATGACGAAGGTCTAAGTACTTTCTTCTTTAAGTCTTTATTTTCTCATCTCAACATATGAATAAGAATAATATCTACATAATAAAGTTGGCATGAGTAAAGGAGCTAGTGAATAAAGTATGATACCTGGCAAGGATTCAATATTCAGTATTAACTAGCACACCAGGAGTGATGGCAGTGGTGAGGGTGATGATGGCTGTGTTAATGGTGATCATAGAAGAAAAGTTCAAACTTCCATCAGGATGCTGGTCACTAATACTATTTACCCAATCTGCTCAGCTCCCCTTCTTCCAGGCACATAGTAGGATTACACTGTTCTGTTCACTTTGGAGTTACATGTGCACTTGTGACTCACTGTGGCCAAGAAATGCATGTTATTTCTTTGGGGGAAGCTTCAAGAACCATTGAACAATCTATCACTCTTTTTTCTTTCTGCTCTAACCATCAGCAATGTCTCTGTTAGTGGCTATTTCTTCCTCTTTGATCACAGAGGGAAGACAACATGGAGCCCAGGCCCCAGCTGATCCATAAATGGCATCATTTAGGCATGAGCCTAAATGAGGCTTTGTTGTCTTCCACCACTGACATTCAGGGATTGTTTGTTTCCAAAGCATAACCCAGGCCACCCTGACTGATATGACTGATTTTGTGTCAATGCTTCTTCTCTGAAATGTTGATTTTTGTTATGAAGGAAATATCTAGCTCAATGCCATATTGTGGCTTCCATTTCCCCATTTTCAATAGGGCCATTATTTCCAAAAGAAAATTATTATATACAATGCTTGCGGATTCTCTTCATCAACAGTTACAAAATGCCTGTTTTGTGTAAAGAATAAAAAGATAGCGATGTTCCTTTTTGTGTCTATGTCTTTTGGAAGCAATGTATTTCTTCATTTCAGAAATAGTTACAGCTTCTCTTTGTTGTTAAATTGGTTGATAGTCCAGAAATTTATACACAGAACAGGTGGTAGATACTTTCTCTACGATGCACCTAGTGTTATGCTGTAGGGTACTCATTGCTAGGGTGATCAAACGAATTCATTCCAGTTAAAGGACACACACAGTCAATTCTACCATATTTTAAATACTCTTCTACATTCACCGGATGGTAATAATTTCTCATCACAAGAAATCTAAACCAGGTCTGAACCTACATATGAGAACAGAGTGTTTTGACTAACCACCAGTGTTAGGATTGCAGTGAAATTCCTGCTACTGCATTGGCAGAAACTCCAGTCCCTTCACCTGGACACCATATACCATCTCTAGATACCACATGTATGTAATGAAAGCCAAATTTAAAAATACTGCTAAGCTAAATCCAGAAAGAACAATGTGTGTTAGTTCTCGTTCGGATTTGGCAGTTAATTTTAGGGGCGGAAGAGATAGGAAGAGAAGGGAACTAAAATGTAGTGAGCAGCTATAGAGTTTAAACTACTGGCACCAAAGATGCAGTAGTGAACAAGACAGACACAGCCCACCGTCAGAATCGAGCATTATTGTGATTGAGATAGACCAACACTGAAGAAATAAAAACCTCTCATAGGAAAGAGCAAAATAAATAAGATACTTTTAAAGAGCTATAGATGTGAATGGAAACAAACAAACAGACATTTGGATTACATCTAAGGGCAACTGAAGTCTTCAAAGGGAAGAATAAGGTGGTCCAATTTAGGTTTTTATAACCTGTGTAACTACCACCCATAAAAAGATACAGAACACTTCCCTCACCCCTGGTGTCCTTGTCAGTCAACACCACCACCAACCACACTTCTCCTCCGCATGTTGATCAGATTTCTACCATCATGCATATTCTTGAACTTCATATAAACAGAATCACATAGTGTGTACTTGTTTGTGTCCAACTCTTTTTCTCAACATATTTTTGAAATTCCTCGACGTTACTGTGTGTGTCAATAGTTCATTCCTTTTTATCACTGAAGACTGTATTGTATTCAATTGTATGCATATACCCCAACTGGACTATCCATTCACCTATCGACGGACATTTGTATTGTTTCCAGTCTCTGGATATTATAAGTAAAGTTGTTCTCAATATTTTTATCCAAATGTTTGATAGACATTTGTTTTCAACTTTCTTGGGTAAACACTTAGGAGCAGAAATGCTGGGGCCAGAGGGAAGGTATATGTTTGATTTTATAAGGAACTTCCAGTTTCCCAAAATAGTTTTATCATTTGATGCTCCTACCAATCAAACATAAGAGTTTTGTTTTTTCCCCATCCAATTTAACACTTAGTAATGTTGGCTTTTTAATATTTTATTTTAACCATTCTAGTGAGAGGGAAAGGATATCTCATTGTGCTTTTAATTTGCATTTCCTTTTTTTTAAATATTCTTTTAATGTTTATTCATTTTTGAGAGAGAGAGAGAGAGAGAGACAGAGTGCAAGTGGGGGAGGAGGCCAGAGGGGGAGACACAGAATCCAAAGCAGGCTCCAGGCTGTCAGCACAGAGCCCGATGAGGGGCTTGAACTCACAAACTGCAAGATTATGACCTGAGCCAAAGTCAGAGCTTAACCAACTGAGCTACCCTGGTGCCCCTTAATTTACATTTTCATGTTGATTAATGATGTTGAACACTTTTTCTTGTGAATTTTGGACATCCACATATCTTCTTTTGTCTGTTCAAGTCTTTTGCCCATGTTGTATAAGGTTGTTGAGTGTAGGATTTATTTATGTATATGGATATGAGTTGTTTGTCAGATATCTCTGTTTTATAAATGTCTCCTAGTCTGTGGCTTGCCTATTCATTTTGTTAATGGTGTCCTTTTAATTTTTCTAAAGTCTGAATTTATCAATTTTTTAATTTGCCCTAAGAAATTTTTGCCTATACCCAGGTAATATAATGTTCTTCCATGTTTTTTTCTAGAAGCTTTATTTTTCTAGCTTTTGTATTTAGACCAATGATCCATCACAAATTAATTTTTAAGTTACATATTCCCATACACATAATTCATACATTTTATATATGTATAGCAGTTGAGTTCCTTTTTTTATATACAGACATTTAATTGTTCCAGCAGTAGTTGTTAAAAAAGAGTTTCCTTTCCTTCTTAATTGATTTAAGACCTTGTAAAAATTAACTCACCATATTTTGTGCGTCTATTTCTGGACTCTATTCTGCTACTTTGACCCATTTGTTTATCCTTATGCCAATGCCACTGTATCTTGATTAAAGTTCTAAAGCAAATATTACAAATATCAAATTTTGTTCTTTTTCAAAATTGTTGTAACTATTCTAGATTCTTTGCACTTTCATAATAATTTTAAATCACCCTCCTGTGTTTTTGATTGGGGTTATGTTGAATCCAAGATCAATATGGGGAAAACTGACATCTTGACAATATTGAGTCTCCAATCCAAGAACATGGTATCTCTCTATCTTTAATTATGTCTTTAGTAGCTCTTAGCAATGTTTTCTGGCTTTCAGTACTGAGATCTTGCATATATTTTGATAGATTTATGCCTATGCATTTGATGTTTTGCTGCTATAATAAATGATTTAATTTCCCAATTGCTTTTTGCTAGTGTATAGCATTATAATTGATTTTTACATATTAACCTTGTATTCTGCAACCATAAAAAAGCTACTTCCTAGTGTTAGTAAGTTGTTTTGTTTGTTTTGTTTGCAAATCCCATTAAGGTTTCCTGTGCACACAATAATTGGAAGTTTTACTTCTTCCTTTCCAATACATATGTCATTTGTTTATTTTCATTGTCTTATTTACCTGGCCAGGACTTCCAGAATAATGTTTAATAGAGGTAGCATCTCAATTATATTTTTTATTAACACTTTATTTTTTAGAGTAGTTTAACATTGACAGCAAAATTGAGAAGAAGGTGCAGATATTCCCCATATATAGGTTTCACCTGTTATCCAAAAGTAATGTTTCTACGCACATTTTCATCAACCAACCATTAAGTTATATGGAAAAATTTTTGAGCTCTCCCAGACCCCAAAAATAACCTCTATTAGGCTTTTCTGGTATCTTAGGACACATCTTGTGAACAGATGCACAAAATAAATCAAGATAAAACACAGATGCTCACAGACCCAGTTCAAAGCTATGGTAGCTTGATGCTGAGATGCTGAGTGTAGTTCCTGAGGAAGGAGCTTGGCGGGCCACTCTTGTTGCTCAGGATGTGCACTGCCTCTATAAAGGCTCACTGCAAAACAAACACCGAGCACTATTTTTGCTTTGTGCTGTTTTCTGTAAAAGTGAAAATCTTTGGATTTCTTTTAGTTAGTGAAAAAAAGTATAAGGTAGATCTTTTGTAAAAGTAAAGTGGAATAAATTAACTTTTGAAAAGTGGGCAACACCTGTGATCCCTACACTGACACATGAATAACCTCCCCTATTATCAACATTCACCATTAGAGTGGTACATTTGTTACAATCGATGAACCTACATTGACATAAAAATCACCCAAAGCTCAGTTTGCATTACGGTTCATTCCTAGTATTGTACATTCTTTGGGTTTTGAAAAATGTATAATGCCATGTATCCATAATTATATGTCATATACAGTATTTTCACTGCTCTAAAAATCCTCTGTGCCCCACATATTTGTCCCTCCCAAACCCCAAAATTCTGGCAACCACTGATATTTTTATAGCTTCTATTGTTTTGCCTTTTCTAGAAGATTATACAGTTGAAGTTATACAATATGTAGAATTTTCAGATTGGCAACTTTTACTTCGTAATATGCATGTAAGTTCCCTCCATGTCTTTTCTTAACTTGAGAGCTCATTTCTTTTTAGCACTGAATAATATCCCATTGCCTGGATGTACTACAATTTATTTATGCATTCAACTACTGAAGGACATCTTGGTTGCTTCCAAGTTTTGGCAGTTGTGAATAAAGCTGCTAAAACATCTATGTGCACATTTTTGTATGGACATGTTTTCAACTCCTTTGGGTAAATACAAAGGGTGCATTTGCTGGACCATATGGTAAGAGTATCTTTGGAAGTGTTGGAAGAAATCACCAAACTATCTTCCAAAGTAGCTTTACCATTTTACATTCCCAGTAGCAATGACTGTGAGTTCCTGTTGACCCACCTCCTCACCAGGACTTGGTATTGTCGGTGTTCCAGATTTTGACCATTCTAATAGTGTGGAGTGTAGTTGTATGGAACAGTGTAGTGGTATCTCATTGGTGTTCTAATTTGCATTTCCCTGATAACATACGATGGAGTGTATCTTTTCATACGTTTATTTGCTATCTTTATATTCTCTAATGAGGTAATTATTGAGATGTTAGGCCCATTTTCTTAAAAGTTTGCTTGTTTTCTTATTGTTGAGTTTTAAAAGTTCTTTGTACATCTTGGATAACAGTCCTTAAGCAGATGGATCTTTTACAAATATTTTTCCCAGGTCTGTGGCTTGTCTCCTAAGATTCGTGATATTGTTGTTAATTGTAATGACATACAGCTTATCAATTTTTAATTGTAATGATGTGCAGCTTACCAATTTTTTCTTTCATGAATTGTGCCTTTGGTAATCTAAAACGTCATTGCCATTGTGCCTAAAGACATGTAGGTTTTATCTTACCTTCTAGGACTTTTATAGTTTCACATTTTACATTTAGATCTATGGTCATTTTGAGTTAATTTTCACAAAGGTGTAAAGTTTGTGTTTAGATTCATTTTTTTTTCATGTGGATGTCCAGTTGTGCCAGCACCATTTATTCAAAAGAATATCATCTCTCCATTGTATTGTCTTTGCTCTCTTGTTAAATATCAGTTGACTATGTTTACTTGGGTTTACTTCTGGGCTCTCTATTCTGTGCCATTGATCTATTTTTCTGTTCTTTCATCAAAAGCACACTTTCTTGATTACTATAGCTTTATAGTAAGTCTTGAAGTCAGGTAGTGTCCTCTAACTATGCTCTTCCTCTTCAATATTTTGTTGACTCTTCTGGGTCTTTTGGCTCTCCATATGAACTTAGAATCAGTTTGTTAATATCAACAAAATAACTTGCATGGATTTTAATTGGGATTGTTTTGAACCTATGGATCCAGTTGGGAAGAACTGCTATTGTAGCAACATTATATCTGTGAAGATGGAATATCTCTCCATTTAATTCATCCTCTGATTTCATTCATCAGTTTTGCGGTTTTATTCATATAGTTCTTGCACATATTTTGTTAGATTTATGCCTAGGTATTTCATTTTCGGGGTGCTAATGTAAATGGGTATTCTGTTTTAAATAAACTTGCTTATTGCCGGTATATAACAAAGGGATTGACTTCTATTTACTAACCTTGTATCCTACAACTTTGCTAACATTGTGTATTAGTTCCAGGAGTCTTTCTGTCAATTCTTTCAGATTTTCTAGAGATTCATGTCATCTACAAAAAATGTCGGTTTTGTTTCTTCCTTCTCAATTTGTATATCTTTTACTTCCATTTCTTACCTTACTGCATTAGCTAAGACTTCCAGTATTATGTTGAAAAGGCGTGGTGACAGAAGGCATCCTTGCCTTGTATGTGATCTTAGAGGGAAAGTTTCAAGTATCTCACCATTACATGTGATATTAGTTGCAGGGTTTTTGTAGATATTCTTTTCTTTTAATGTTTATTTATTTTTGAGAGAAAGAGAGAAAGAGACAGAGCATGAGTGGGGTAGAGTCAGAGAGAGGGAGACAGAGAGGGCGCCGAAGCAGGCTCCAGGCTCTGAGCTGTCAGCACAGAGCCTGTCGTGGGGCTCAAACTCATGAACCATGAGATCATGACCTGAGCCAAAGTTGGCCGCTCAACCAATTGAGCCACCCAGGGACCCCTGTACATATTATTTATAAAAATAAGGAAACTCCCCTCTATTCCTACTTTACTGCAAGTTTTTATAATAAATGGGTGTTGGGTTTTGTAAAATGCTTTTTCTGCATTGATTGATATGGTCATCTAATTTTTCTTTTTTGGACTGTTGATGTGATGGCTTGCACTGATCAACTTTTGAATGTTGAGCTGGACTTGTATACTTGGGGACACTCTCACTGGGTTGTGGTATGTAATTCTTTTGATACATGGTTGGATTTCATTTGTTAATACTTTGTTGAGGATTTTTCCATTTGTGTTGACGAGAGAGAGATATTGGTCTGTTGTTTTCTTGCCTTGTAATGTATTTGTCCAGTTTGGATATTAAGGAAATCCTGTCCTCATAGAATGAGTTAGGAAGTATTCATTCTGCTTCTATCCTGTAAAAGACATTGTGGAGAACTGGTATAATTTCTTCCTAGATGTTTAGTAGAATTCAATAGTGAAACTATCGCGGCCTGTTTTGGAAGGTGATTAATTATTGAATCAATTTCTTCAATAGATATAGACCTATCCAGATAGTCTATTTCTTCTTGTGTAGGTTTTGGTAAATTCCAAGAAATTGGTTCATTTCTTCTAGGTTATCAAATCTATATGCATACAATTGTTTATAGCATTCCTTTATTTATCCTTTTAATGCCCATAGGATCTGTATTGAAGCCCGGCTTTCATTTTTGATATTAGTAACTTGTGTTCTCTATTTCTGAGTTAGCCTGGCAAAGGCTTTTCCATTTTACTGATCTTTTCAAAGAGCCAGGTTTGGTTTCATTTATCTTTCTTTCTTGATTTCCTGTTTTTTATGTCATTGATTCTGGTCTTATTCTTCTTATTTTTTCCTTCTGCTTATTTTTTGTTTAATTTGCTTTTCTTTTTCTAGTTTCCTGAGGGGGAAACTTAGATTATTATTTTATATACTTATTAATTTATATCTTTCCTCTTTTCTAATACATATGCTCAGTGCTATAAATTTCCCCCTAAACACTGCTTTCACTGCATCCTATAATTTTTGATAAGTTGTATTTTCATTTTCAGTTAGTTCAAAACATTTTTAAGTTTCTTTTGTAGTTTCTTCTTTGACATACATCTTATTTAGAAGTGTGTTGTTTAATCTCCATGTATCTGGGGATTTTCCAGTTATCTTTTGTTATTTATTTCTTGTTTAATTCCATTATGAGCAGATAGTGTATGATTTCTATTCTTTTAAATTTGTTAAGGTGTGTTATATGGCCTAGAATGTGCTATATGGCCTACGTCTGTGAATGTTTCACATGAGTTTGAGAAGAATGTGTATTCTATTGTTGTTGAATAAAGCAATCTACAGGTGTCAATTATATCCAGTTGATTGATGGTGTTGTTGAGTTCAGCTTTGTCCTTACTGATTTTTTGTATGCTGAATTTGTCCATTTCTGATAAGGGGTGTTGCAGTCTTCAAAAATGACAATAAATTCACCTACTTTTCTTTGCAACTCTCTTAGTTTTTTTCCTTACATAGCTTAATGCTCTATTGTTTAGCATACACAGTAAGAATTTTTATAACTTCTTAGAGAACTGATTGCTTTATCATTATGTAATGTTCTTCTTTATTTCTACTCTTGCTTCTTTGTGCTAGTATGGCATATTTTTATCCATCCATTTACTTTTAATCTCTATGTGTCTTTATATTTAATGTGGGATTCTTATAGACAACATATAGTTAGGCCTTGTTTTATGATCCATTCTGGCAATCTCTGTGTTTTAATTTGTACATTTAGAACACTGATATTCAAAGTAATTATTGATATAATTAGACTAATAGCTACCTTATTTGTTACTCTTTTCTGTTTTTTTTGCTCTTATTTTTTGTGCCTATTTTTTTGTCTTCTACTCTTTTTCCTACCTTTTATGATTTAAACTGAGCACTTTACATGATTTCATTTTCTTTCCTTTCTTAGCATATCAGTTATATTTCTCTTTTTACTTCTTTTAGTGGATACTTTATAGTTTACAGTATACATTTACAGCTAATCCTAGTCTACTTTAAAATCACCCTATACCACTTCATATATAGTGCAAGTAACTCATAAGAACAAAATTACCCTAATCCCTCCTTCCTTTCCCCTATACTCCCCTATATTCATTTCACTTATACATAAGCATACATAATCAAATACGTTGTTGCTGTTATTATTTGAACAAACTATTATCAATTAAAAATAAGAAAAATAAAGGTTTTTATTTTGTCTTCACTGATTCCTCTTTTGACACACTTCCTTACTTATAGATGCAAGTTTCTGACCATTAGTTTCCTTCTTTCTAAAGAACTTCTTTCAACATTTCTTATAGAGCAGATCTACTGCAACAAATTCCTTCAATTTCACTTTTGAAGGATAACTTCACAGGGTACAGAATTCTAGGTTGGTGGAGGGTTTGGTTTTTTTTTTTACATTTTAAATATTTCACTCTACTTTCTTTTTGCTTGCATGGTTTCTGAGGAGACGTTGGGTGTAATTCTTATCTTTGTTCTTTTATAAGTAAAATGGTTTTCTCCCCCTCTGGTGTCTTTCAGGATTTTTTCTTTGATTTTCTGTAGTTTGAAAATTATATGTCTAGTGTAGTTTTTTTGGGTTTTTTTCTTTGGCAATCATCCTGCTTGTTGTTTTTTGAGATTCCTAGGTCTTTGATTTGTGTCTGGATATTAATTTGGGGAAATTTTGTCACTAATGTTTCAAATATTTCTTCTGTTCCTTCTCTCTTTCTTCTACTTTTGATATTTCCAGTAGGAGAATAATTCCAACATCCCTGCCAGGTTTGTCTCTCCAAATTGTGTTTTGTTGTTGTTGTTGTTGTTGTTGTTGTTTTGCCTTTTGGTATGCCTTATAATTTTTTCTTTATAGCAAGACATGATGTACAGGGTAAAAAAGAAATGCTGTAAATCGTCTTTCAGTGATGTGGTGGTGAAGTGGGGGAGGGGAAGCATTCTGTCAGGTCTTTTAGTGAGCTTGTGCCTCTGGACTATGAAATTCATAAGATTTCTCACGGGTTTTTTGTTTGTTGTTTGTTTGTTTGGTTTTGTTTTTTGTCCCACCTTA
Source organism: Prionailurus bengalensis (assembly GCF_016509475.1). NCBI lineage: Eukaryota > Metazoa > Chordata > Mammalia > Carnivora > Felidae > Prionailurus > Prionailurus bengalensis. The sequence continues at coordinate 47,975,319 of NC_057356.1, forward strand.
AATGGGGCAGGATGGATAGAGTGGGCTGGAGTTGAGTACTTCCCTTTCCTCGGGTTAATTGGGCTCTGATAAAATCCCAGCAGGTTAGGCTCTGGTTAACTAGCTTCCCCTGAGGTCAGGCCTTGTTAAGAAGAACAGAATACTGTAGGGGTGCCTGGGTGGCTCAGTTGGTTAAGTGTCCAACTTCAACTCAGGTCATGATCTCATGGTCTGTGAGTTCAAGTCCCATGTCGGGCTCTGTGCTGACAGCTCAGAACCTGGAGCCTGCTTCAGATTCTGTGTCTCCCTCTCTTTCTGCCCCTCTCCCACTCTCTCTCTCAAAAATAAATAAACATTAGGGGCGCCTGGGTGGCGCAGTCGGTTGAGCGTCCGACTTCAGCCAGGTCACGATTTCGCGGGCCGTGGGTTCGAGCCCCGCGTCAGGCTCTGGGCTGATGGCTCAGAGCCTGGAGCCTGTTTCTGATTCTGTGTCTCCCTCTCTCTCTGCCCCTCCCCCGTTCATGCTCTGTCTCTCTCTGTCCCAAAAATAAATAAACGTTGAAAAAAAATTTTTTTAAATAAACATTAAAAAAATAAAAAGAACAGAATATGCTAACATATTTCAGAATGGGTCCTCTTCCCCTCCCTTGTCAGAAGCATGAGGGGATTTTTCTCCAATATTTACAATGGGAACATAGCCAAGGTGCTAGAGGTAAGTCTTACAATATTGTGGGGACCTCCTTAGAAATGGATACTCCTGGAATTTTTAACTCTCGGACTCATACACACTAAGCCTCCAGCAATGTGTTGATTGCAATTCAGGTTTTCCTCCCCCAGCCCTGGCTCCTGTGGTGGTTTCCACTTGTGACTCTGCTCTGGTAAGCCATGACTCCCTATATTTGCTTGTCTCTCCAATTTTGAGGGTGGTGGTTTGCCCTGTATCCTGATGAATTATGTGAGAAAAGAAGGGCCTTGAGTACCTGGTGGGACTATGATACCATTTACTGAGAGAGGGAAAATTTGGAGAAAACAGTTTGTAGCAGGGATCTTGGTGAGGGTGAGTGAGCAGGGAGGGAATATTGTGGACATGTCTGGTTTGTGATTCTGTTACATACCCAGGTAGAGATAGCAAGTAGACTGCTGGATACATAAGTTTGGAGCTTAGCAAGGAGGCCTTGGATGGAAATTCTAACCCTGTACAACAGGCATGTTTAATCTTATGTGATGATAAGGCTCCAAGCTGTAACTTAATTTCTCAAAGTCACCAAATAAGTAAGTCCACAAGTTAGGGTTCAAACTTTAAGGCACCCCATCGCACGTCCTTGGAGAACTGAAACTCCATCTCAAACATTTCCTGTTTCCCAGAGCCCTTAGCAAAATACTCAGGGCAGAACAGATGTTTGGTAAGTACTTATAGATTGATGAATGTCTGAGGCTATTAGGAAACTCACCAAACAGCAAACTCTGTATCAAATTTACACTCCTACATTGGAAGTATACACTTGATTAATTGTTTTCTGGCAGTCAGTTGCCTACCAACTTGGTCAGGAAGTGAGCAGAGGCAGAGAAAACAAATCAGCCTCTGAGTCCCAGTCAATACTGATCCTGAATGATTGGGCCTGGCCATTTGAAGTCTCTGGTTTTGTGTGTGTGTGTGTTTTTTTAATTTTTTAATGTTTATTTGAGAGAGAGAGAGTGGGAGAGGGGCAGAAAGAGAGGGACACCCAGAATCTGAAGCAGGCTCCAGGCTCCGAGATGTCAGCACAGAGCCCAAGGCAGGGCTCAAACTCACAGACCACAAGATCATGACCTGAGCCAGAGTCAGACACTTAACCAACTGAGCCACCGGGGCACCCCTGAAATCTCTGTTTTATCCAATAAGGGCAAGACTTTCCTTTTCTCCTAGGTGCCTTGGTCTTCCTTCACCTGTCCATAAGGTAATAACACTGTCCTGGCTGCCATGTTAAGTCATCAAAGCTTATGGAGCCCTCTTGCATCATTGCATGGCCCAGAAATGCTGTATCTGTGACCCAATCTCTACCACAAAAAACAAAAAGACTAACTAGCATGCTATGCTTGAGCAGTATAATGAATCTCTTCCTGCCAGTTTTTATTTACTTGTTTCCTCTACAAGTCTTTCTTATTTGGCTTTTTGTTATATATTTAGTATCCTCTGTATATCTATCAGCCAGGATACAAGTAGCTATTTCTCTCCAGTGACATGGGGCATAAGCAAAAGTTTATCTCAACATTTTAAGGTTAGTGGTTCACTGTGTTTGGAAAGAGCTATATTTTCCACCAAACATGATTATCACAGAAAGAGTTGCATTAAACTGCTGATATGTCATAAGTCCCTCACTCTGGAATAGTATTAGGATTAGCAGCCCTGAGGTTGTCATGTGGTAATTAAGGGACTGTGAAATGTTATATAAAGGCTCACAGCTGGCTGTTCAAGACAGCAAAATTGAAAGGCAGATTGCTATCACCAGGGGAGATCAACTCTTCTAGATCTGTAATATTAAGCCCTGGTGTTTGCTGGAAAAGCTGCAAGTATGTCAAGAGTTAATTTCTGGCCATTGCTTGACCCTCCTGGTTTTCCTGTGGTGCGTAGTGGTCGTGAAAGAATACCATTATCACATTGGACTGGAATAGTGTGCGAGCTTCTGCCAAGATACGAAATAAATTTGTATTGCTGGTTCAAGTTCTTTTGTAATGATGCTTTTTGATCGTTGGTTCTTACAGGAGAAATTGCATTTAGAAGATAAAAGTTCTCTGTCCACCAGCCCACTGCCTTACCTCAGCCCTCGGAGGAACAGAAAGTCACACAGCTGCTTAGGAAGCTATTACCATGCCACTCAGAGCTTCCTGGTGTTGTCATTGTCATCAAGTCCCTGACAGTGTTATTTAGAAGTAAGGGATAATCACTATCAGTATATTGCATACAAGACAGTAAACTGGTTGCAAGATAGACCAATAGCCAAAGCAAAACGAATTCAGTTAATCCATTTTCAAAGTTGTTTATTAAGAGTATACTAAAGAGCTATAAATCTCATTACTATTACAGAGCACACCATAACATTCACACGAGAAGTTTCTCTCCCTGGAGAGGGTGGGGAGTTATTCCATTATGCTCACTCCATCTAGAATTTCCTGGGTGCACCACTACAGGCAGAAGAGTAAGATGAATGCCTGTTTAGCTTAGGAGTCCACCTGATCATTTCACCACACAGTTCTCCTCTCCAGACCATAGGTATCTGCCAGAAAAACCTCGAAAGTGTGGAATTTTCCTCAGTCTTGATCATTAGTTTTCCCAGCAGCTGAGCACCAACCTGACACTTTCTCTGGAATGGTGGGGGTATAGGAGCCCAGTGGGAGTAAAATGGCTGTGTAGACACTAGGCTGATGGGAAAGCTTTGCTTCTAAGTACAACATTATCTGGCCACCATAAATGTAGTCATTGAAAAGAACTTTGCTGTTTGAATTCTTGACGTATAAATTCTAAAATAATAACACCTTAGAAAACAATGTTTTGAGTTACAAAGCAGCCCTGCTAACTCTTGTAAGACATATGAGCAAAATCATTTAAGTCTCAGACTGTTAGGAACTCAAACTATTTCTGAATAATCTACCTTAGGCAATACTTCGCTTAGAACCACATGTAATTACACACTCAGTAAATACATTGTTTAGGGGGACCAATTTTGATTCACAAACTCTTCAAGAATATCAGAAACTACCTTGAAATTATTGTACATAATCCAATAGTTTCAGTTCAAATATATTTTAAAGATTTGAGGAATCCTGGGAAGATGGCGACATAGGAGGACACTGGGCTCACCGCGCATCCTGATCACTTAGATTCCACCTACACCTGCCTAAATAACCCAGAAAACAGCCAGAAGACTAGCAGAACAGAGTCTCCGGAGCCAAGCGCAGACGAGAGGCCCACAGAAGAGGGTAGGAAGGGCGGAGAGGCGGTGCGCGCTCCACGGACTGGCGGGAGGGAGCTGGGGCGGAGGGGCAGCCCGCCGGCCAAGCAGAGCCCCCGAGTCTGGCTGGCAAAAGTGGAGGGGCCGGACAGAGTGTGTTCCAACAGCAAGAGGGACTTGACATCTGGAAGGTTATAAGCTAACAGCTCTGCTCAGAGAAAGGGAGGGCTGGAGGACAACGGGAGGGAGAGTTGTTGAGCCCCGGACGACAGAGCTCAGCTTGGCGGGGAACAAAGGCGCTCACCAGCGCCATCTCCCTCGCCCTTCCCCCAGCCAAAATCCCAAAGGGAACCAGTTCCTGCCAAAGGGAACTTGCTTGCACTGTGCAAAAACCCAAAGCTGTGCTTCTGCAGATCCATCCCTCCGGCAGCGAGTCTGACTCCCTCCCAGTGCTGCAGGGCCCCTCCCGAAGCGGATCTCTGAAGGAAAAGCGAGCTGAGCCTGCCCCTCCAAACCCTGTGCACCTTGCTGATCCACCCCAGCTAATACGCCAGATCCCCAGCACCACAAGCCTGGCAGTATGCAAGTAGCCCAGACGGGCCATGCCACACTACAGTGAATCCCGCCCCTAGGAGAGGGGAAGAGAAGGCATACACCGGTCTGACTGTGGCCCCAGCGGTGGGCTAGGGGCAGACATCAGGTCTGACTGTGGCCCCGCCCACCAACGCAAGTTATTCAAGACAGCACAGAGGAAGTGCCCCACAGTCCCGTACCACTCCAGGGACTATCCAAAATGAGGAAACAGAAGAATTCCCCTCAGAAAAACATCCAGGAAATAACAAGAGCTAACGAACTGATCAAAAATGATTTAAACAGGGGCGCCTGGGTGGCGCAGTCGGTTAAGCGGCCGACTTCAGCCAGGTCACGATCTCACGGTCCGTGAGTTCGAGCCCCGCGTCGGGCTCTGGGCTGATGGCTCAGAGCCTGGAGCCTGTTTCCGATTCTGTGTCTCCCTCTCTCTCTGCCCTTCCCCCGTTCATGCTCTGTCTCTCTCTGTCCCAAAAATAAATAAACGTTGAAAAAAAAAAAATTTTATAAAAAAAAATGATTTAAACAATATAATACAAAGTGAATTTAGAATAATAGTCATAAAATTAATCGCTGGGCTTGAAAACAGTATAAAGGACAGCAGAGAATCTCTTGCTACAGAGATCAAGGGACTAAGGAACAGCCAGGAGGAGCTTAAAAATGCTATCAATGAACTGCAAAATAAAATGGAGACAACTACGGCTCGGATTGAAGAGGCAGAAGAGAGAATAGGTGAACTAGAAGGTAAAAGTATGGAAAAAGAAGAAGCTGAGAAAAAGAGAGATAAAAAAAATCCAGGAGTATGAGGGGAAAATTAGAGAACTAAGTGATGCACTAAAGAGAAATAATATACACATAATTGGTATTCCAGAGGAGGAAGAGAGAGGGAAAGGTGCTGAAGGTGTACTTGAAGAAATCATAGCTGAGAACTTCCTGGATCTGGGGAAGGAAAAAGGCATTGAAATCCAAGAGGCACAGAGAACTCCCTTCAGACGTAACTTGAATCGATCTTCTGCACGACATATCATAGTGAAACTGGCAAAATACAAGGATGAAGAGAAAATTCTGAAAGCAGCAAGGGATAAACGTGCCCTAACATATAAAGGGAGACCTATAAGACTCGTGACTGATCTCTCTACTGAAACTTGGCAGGCCAGAAAGGAATGGCAGGAGATCTTCAATGTGATGAACAGAAAAAATACGCAGCCAAGAATCCTTTATCCAGCAAGTCTCTCATTTAGAATAGAAGGAGACATAAAGGTCTTCCCAAACAAACAAAAACTGAAGGAATTCGTCACCACTAAACCGGCCCTACAAGAGATCCTAAGGGGGATCCTGTGAGACAAAGTACCAGAGACATCGCTACAAGATTGAAACCTACAGATGTCACAATGACTCTAAACCCATATCTTTCTATAATAACACTGAATGTAAATGGACTAAATGTGCCAACCAAAAGACATAGGGTATCAGAATGGATAAAAAAACAAGACCCATCTATTTTCTGTCTACAAGAGACTCATTTTAGACCTGAGGACACCTTCAGATTGAGAGTGAGGGGATGGAGAACTATTTATCATGCCACTGGAAGTCAAAAGAAAGCTGGAGTAGCAATACTTATATCAGACAAGCTAGACTTTAAATTAAAGGCTGTAACAAGAGATGAAGAAGGGCATTATATAATCATCACAGGGTCTATCCATCAGGAAGAGCTAACAATTATAAATGTCTATGTGCCAAATACAGGAGCCCCCAAATATATAAAACAATTACTCACAAACATAAGCAACCTTATTGATAAGAATGTGGTAATTGCAGGGTACTTTAACATTCCACTTATAGAAATGGATAGATCATCTAGACACACGGTCAATAAAGAAACAAGGGCCCTGATGATACATTGGATCAGATGGACTTGACAGATATATTTAGAACTCTGCATCCGAGAGCAACAGAATATACTTTCTACTCGAGTGCACATGGAACATTCTCCAACATAGATCACATACTGGGTCACAAAACAGCCCTTCATAAGTATACAAGAATAGAAATCATACCACGCATACTTTCAGACCACAATGCTATGAAGGCTGAAATCAACCACAGGAAAAAGTCTGGAAAACCTCCAAAAGCATGGAGGTTAAAGAATACCCTAAAAAGAATGAATGAGTCAACCAGGCAATTAGAGAAGAAATTTAAAAATATATGGAAACAAATGAAAATGAAAATACAACAATCCAAACGCTTTGGGATGCAGCGAAGGCAGTCCTGAGAGGAAAATACATTGCAATCCAGGCCTATCTCAAGAAACAAGAAAAATCCCAAATACAAAATATAACAGCATACCTAAAGGAAATAGAAGGAGAACAGCAAAGAACAACCTAAATCCAGCAGGAGAAGAGAAATAATAAAGATCAGAGCAGAAATAAACAATATAGAATCTAAAAAAACTGTAGAGCAGATCAACGAAACCAAGAGATGGTTTTTTGAAAAAATAAACAAAATTGATAAACCTCTAGCCAGGCTTCTCAAAAAGAAAAGGGAGATGACCCAAATAGATAAAATCATGAATGAAAATGGAATTATTACAACCAATCCCTCAGAGATACAAGCAATTATCAGGGAATACTATGAAAAATTATATGCCAACAAACTGGACAACCTGGAAGAAATGGACAAATTCCTAAACACCCACACGCTTCCAAAACTCAATCAGGAGGAAACAGAAAGCTTGAACAGACCCATAACCAGCAAAGAAATTGAATCAGTCATCAAAAATCTCCCAACAAATAAGAGTCCAGGACCAGATGGCTTCCCAGGGGAGTTCTATCAGATGTTTAAAGCAGAGATAATACCTATCCTTCTCAAGCTATTCCAAAAAAATAGAAAGTGAAGGAAAACTTCCAGACTCATTCTATGAAGCCAGCATTACTTTGATTCCTAAACCAGACAGAGACCCAGTAAAAAAAGAGAACTACAGGCCAATATCCCTGATGAATATTGATGCAAAAATTCTCAATAAGATACTAACAAATCGAATTCAACAGCATAGAAAAAGAATTATTCACCATGATCAAGTGGGATTCATTCCTAGGATGCAGGCCTGGTTCAACATTTGCAAATCAATCAATGTGATACATCACATCAATAAAAGAAAAGATAAGAACCATATGATCCTGTCAATCGATGCAGAAAAGGCCTTTGACAAAATTCAGCAATGTTTCTTAATAAAAACCCTTGAGAAAGTCGGGATAGAAGGAACATACTTAAACATCATAAAATCCATTTATGAAAAGCCCACAGCTAACATCATCCTCAATGGGGAAAAACTGAGAGCTTTTTCCCTGAGATCAGGAACACGACAGGGATGTCCACTCTCACTGCTGTTGTTTAACATAGTGTTGGAAGTACTAGCATCAGCAATCAGACAACAAAAGGAAATCAAAGGCATCAAAATTGGCAAAGATGAAGTCAAGCTTTCACTTTTTGCAGATGACATGATATTATACATGGAAAATCCGATAGACTCCATCAGAAGTCTGCTAGAACTGATACATGAATTCAGCAAAGTTGCAGGATACAAAATCAATGTACAGAAATCAGTTGCATTCTTATACACTAATAATGAAGCAACAGAAAGACAAATAAAGAAACTGATCCCATTCACAATTGCACCAAGAAGCATAAAATACATAGGAATAAATCTAACCAAAGATGTAAAAGATCTGTATGCTGAAAACTATAGAAAGCTTATGAAGGAAATTGAAGAAGATATAAAGAAATGGAAAAACATTCCATGCTCCTGGATTGGAAGAATAAATATTGTCAAAATGTCAATACTACCCAAAGCTATCTACACATTCAATGCAATCCCAATCAAAATTGCACCAGCATTCTTCTCGAAACTAGAACAAACAATCCTAAAATTCATATGGAACCACAAAAGGCCCCGAATAGCCAAAGTAATTTTGAAGAAGAAGACCAAAGCAGGAAGCATCACAATCCCAGACTTTAGCCTCTACTACAAAGCTGTAATCATCAAGACAGCATGGTATTGGCACCAAAACAGACACATAGACCAATGGAATAGAATAGAAACCCCAGAACCAGACCCACAAACATATGGCCAACTAATCTTTGACAAAGCAGGAAAGAATATCCAATGGAAAAAAGACAGTCTCTTTAACAAATGGTGCTGGGAGAACTGGACAGCAACATGCAGAAGATTGAAATTAGTCCACTTTCTCACACCATTCACAAAAATAAACTCAAAATGGATAAAGGACCTGAATGTGAGACAGGAAACCATCAAAACCCTAGAGGAGAAAGCAGGAAAAGACCTCTCTGACCTCAGCCGTAGCAATGTCTTACTCGACACATCCCCAAAGGCAAGGGAATTAAAAGCAAAAATGAACTACTAGGACCTTATGAAGATAAAAAGCTTCTGCACAGCAAAGGAAACAACCAATAAAACTAAAAGGCAACCAATGGAATGGGAAAAGATATTTGCAAATGACATATCAGACAAAGGGCTAGTATCCAAAATCTATAAAGAGCTCACCAAACTCCACACCCAAAAAACAAATAATCCAGTGAAGAAATGGGTAGAAAACATGAATAGACACTTCTCTAAAGAAGACATCCAGATGGCCAACAGGCACATGAAAAGATGCTCAACGTCGCTCCTCATCAGGGAAATACAAATCAAAACCACACTCAGATATCACCTCACGCCAGTCAGAGTGGCCAAAATGAACAAATCAGGAGACTATAGATGCTGGTGAGGATGTGGAGAAACGGGAACCCTCTTGCACTGTTGGTGGGAATGCAAATTGGTGCAGCCACTCTGGAAAACAGTCTGGAGGTTCCTCAAAAAATTAAAAATAGATCTACCCTACGACCCAGCAATAGCACTGGTAGGAATTTACCCAAGGGATACAGGAGTACTGATGCATAGGGGCTTGTACCCCAATGTTTATAGCAGCACTCTTAACAATAGCCAAATTATGGAAAGAGCCGAAATGTCCATCAACTGATGAATGGATACAGAAATTGTGGTTTACATACACAATGGAGTACTATGTGGCAATGAGAAAGAATGAAATATGGCCCTTTGTAGCAACATGGATGGAACTGGAGAGTGTTATGCTAAGTGAAATAAGCCATAAAGAGAAAGACAGATACCATAGGTTTTCACTCTTATGTGGATCCTGAGAAACTTAACAGAAACCCATGGGGGAGAGGAAGGAAAAAAAAAAAAAAAGGAAGTTAGAGTGGAAGAGAGCCAAAGCATAAGAGACTGTTAAAAACTGAGAACAAACTGAGGGTTGATGGGGGGTGGGAGGGAGGGGAGGGTGGGTGATGCGTATTGAGGAGGGCACCTTTTGGGATGAGCACTGGGTGTTGTATGGAAACCAATTTGACAATAAACTTCATATATTGGAAAAAAAAGATTTGAGAGAATATAGGTGTTTAACCATTTTTCAAAGTCCATCTAAAAAATTTATATGAGCCTAGTTAGGAAAAGCTAAACTCCACTCATCCCCTAAACTAAAAAAAAAAAAAAAAATTATATTCCCTTCTAATGTCTTCACTGTTGAGAAGAATAGTAAGTTAGAAAGTTATAGCCCAGGTGCGCCTTGGTGGCTCAGTCGGGTGAGCATCCGACTTTGGCTCAGGTCATGATCTCACAGTTCGTGAGTTCGAGCCCCGTGTCAGGCTGCGTGCTGACAGCTCAGAGCCTGGAGTCTGCTTCAGATTATGTGTCTCCTTCTCTCTCTGCCATTACCCTTCTCATGCTCTCTCTCTGTCTCTCAAAACTAAATAAATGTTAAAGAAAAGAAAAGTTATAGCCTACTTCCAACTTTGGTTCAGGTCATGATCTCACTGTGAGTTTGAACCCCGCATCAGGCTCTGCGCTAACAGCTGAGAGCCTAGAGCCTGCCTAGGATTCTGTGTCTCCCTCTCTTTCTGCCCCTTCCCTGCTCATGCTCTGTCTTTCTCTCAAAAGTAAGTGAACATTAACAAAAAATTTTTAAAACAATAGCCCAGAAGGGCGGCAACAAAATGATTTTATACCAAATGTGGGGTCTGTTTAATTAATATTGCCTGCCTGCAGATTTGGGTTGAGAGTCTGAGTATCTTGATTATTTAGTGATTTACACCATGGGTGTGGGAAGGAGAAATGAGATCTATTTATATGCGGTTGTACAGAGGTATTTAGCTTTGTGAATGCCAAAATGGGAATTCAAGATGTGATTTGCGGCAGACTCAAGTAGTCAATCTAAAACATGTTTATTTTTCCTTACTGATCATAAGAGATCAAGCTAGAAACTCAAAAGGATAAGATAGGTTCTGAGTCAAGATCAAAAAATGGCATGCACCAAGACCCAGATTCTTCTTTTCTTCTTATAATATATATATATGCAACTGGATATAAGAGCTAAGATATTTATATTATATATTAAAATATGATATTATCATTATATATATTAATTATATAATAACATATTAAGTTAAATATGTTAAATAATTAAGTATAATAAATTAATTACATATGTATAATTATAAATTATATAAATATATTTAATATATATAAATATATTACATATTAAATTAACATATTAACATCTATATGTTTAATATTATGTATGCAAATCATATATATGTATACATTTTTTTTTTTAATCAACTAAGGTAGTGGTTAAAGATGACAGCCAATTCTATGACACTCCTCTGATTGAGAGATGGGATCTATGTGCACTGCCCTTGAAAGTATGTGTCTCCTTGCAGTCCAAAACAGATGTAGGCAATTACAATAGTGTAACGGTTGAATTCAAGCTCTGGATCCCAACCTCTGATCTGACACTGTGACCTTGACCAAGTTTTTAAACAACTTTCCTTTTCTCAGCTATAAAGTGGGTATAATGTTGTTGCTTGTCTAATAAGTTATTGGGAGATTTGAATAAGATGCTGTGTGTGTTGTGCTTAGTATAGGGTCTGTCACTTAGTATATGCTCAATAAATGAATTATCATTATTACAATAGGATTAAGTTGAAGTGTTTTGGGAGCAAACAGAGGGATATTATCCAAGTGGTAGTGATGAGAAATCAGAAGATACCTCCTGGGAGAAATGACTTTTAACCCAAGACCGACAGGTGAGAAGAAGTTGCCCTATGAAGCTGGAAGTGGGGTGGGAGGTGGCTTGAAGGAGAGAGGGGGACAGGGACTTTCAAGCCAAGAGAGCAGATGACATGCAAACATCATCCAAGTGTTCCAGAAGTACTTGAGTACAGTGGAATACAGGAGCTATGTGCTTGTGATAAAACTCATTCTATTCAGTAATTACAGGCAAATGGATATTTCTGGTTGTTTCTCTGATGGTAGGTGGTAGAGAAAACATGTGAAGTTAGCATAGTATTTTAAACCTGTGTCATTTAGTATAGGGAAGAATTTCACAATGGAATTTATTTTTTAAACTTTTATTCTCAAAACCAGTAACAGATAGGAGGTTGAAAATCTTGAAGACAATACTAGCCATACTAACATCATGAGTTGTCAAAGTGGTGGATTATTTGGTGCCTATGACATGCTAGATCCTGTGCAGGTTTGGAAGAGGTAAAAATAAGACAGAAGCATGTCCTGTTTCATTAAATCCAAAGGTTCAGTTAATGTGGGGGAGGTAGGATAGCAGGGCATAGGATAGGGTGACCGACCATCCCAGTTTTCCCAGGACTGAGGGGTTTCCCAGGTGTTAAAACCTGGAATGTCTTCAACAAACCAGGGCAAGTTGACTACTCTCCCGGCAGAAGCTGAACCAATAGCTTAGGGTCATTTTATGACATTGTAGGGAACCGTGGGCCTCTGTTTTGACACACGGAGTTTTCCAAAGGTAACTCTCTCCTGGAGGCCAACCAGTTAGCGGGTTCCGTATTAGTCCAGGGAAGCAGTGAGGAAGGTCTGAAGGTGGGCAGCTTCCGGGGGATGGAGAGGATGGGACAAATTTGAAAGACTTCCGAGACAGCCTCAGCCAGCAATTGGAAGTAGGAGGCGAGGGCAAGACAGGACTCCAGGAGACCTGAACCAAGGAGAGGTGGATGAACTGGGGTGGGATTACAGGAGGGGGGAGGGAGACACAGGAAAATCAACTATCCCTTCAAACATGGTGTGTCCTCAGCAACCATGAAGTGCCAATTATGTGGAATTCTCTGGCGAGAGCTTCTGCTGCTCCTGTTCCGCTTGTCCCTCTGCTCTCATAGAAGACCTTCCTGCACTCCGGGCCGCAATGGTCATGCAAAGGGCTTCCTGCCTTTTGTAGTTCTCCCTCTTCCCCTGCTGGGCTACCAATGTGTATCTCTGATAGACTTCCTTTTGGTGGTTATAAGCTAGTAATAGCATAGAAAGTCCGAAGCAGTCACTAAGAGCTGCCATACGCAGGTGACTATTCTCAAAGTGCAGTTCACAGCAGAAGCAGTCAGGGGGAAGTTTACAAAGGCAAAGCGGTTTCACAGGACTTGCTTAGGTATCTGCTCACTCTGGCCACCAAAATATCTTTTTTCCAATAATTTTTTTGGGACAGTTCTAATTGCAAAAACGAAATCACATGGAGAAAGCACATAAAGAGAAGTAAATATCACCCGAACCAACCCCATGATTGCAGGAATAGCTACAGTTAAAGTTGGGTTTCATTTCACTTATTATATATGTGGAACCCCAAAGTACCAGATTTCACCTGTCTGTGAGGTAAAAATAAGCTTCTTCAGCAGCCACCTGAGACATTGGAATGATGTCTTGATTTTTCCCAGAGTTCCTCACCCAACAAATTCTTGGAGATTCACAGCCACCTGTGTCTATACTTACACCAAGCCACCATTTTTGTTTGCTTGTTACCACCAATCAAGCAGTGAGTTTACACTTGCCCTTGAAGCAGACTCAGTAGCCACTGAATGTTAGAGCTCATCACCCACTGTTGGTTTCTATTCCTATCTATAAATCACCTCCAATTCTGCCAGCTCTATATTATGATTGACAGGCTAGGTGAGTGATTGGAAGGTCATCCATTTTCTGCATAAACTAGCCAAGAGTGGCTACTGTGTTTGTACCTAAAGACAGTGATCATTATGTAGGCTTTCTTTAAAATGTCTGATTGAGTCCAAATGTGTGCTTCTATTCAGGATAAGGCACTAAAAAGTTTTTGGGAGCCCTGTGGGTGGGTGAAGGCTTGGTTGGTTGGCTTCACCCTAAGGTGATTTTGTGGGGAGAAGACCCCCAATGATCAGTATCTATAGGTCTATTCTTTTGGCCTGAAAAAGAATCAACTCAGAGGGAGGAGTCAAGATGGCAGAACAGCATGGAAGTTTTTTGTGTGTCTCACGTCCATGAAATACAGCCAGACCAACACTAAACCATGCTACACACCTAGAAAACTGACTGGAGGATTAACACAACAATCTGCACAACCTGAACCACAGAATTCACCAGGTACAGGGCGCGGAGAAGTGAACTTAGGGAGCAAGAGGGTACAGGAAGGGAGGCGCTATTGTGAGTGGAGACAGGACGGAGACTGGGAGTGGGGGGAGAACATGGGAAAAGCACCCCTCTCCAAAAGCAGCTGGAGAGAAAGTGGAAAATTAGAAACAGCTGCAGGGACTAAACTAAAAAGGGAGAAAGGAAAAAGGAGAAAGGAGAGGGTTTACATTGCATTAAGACTGTAAACAAGGGGAGCGCAAAGGCTGCAACTCTGCAGCTCCATACCTGGTGGTGCTCTGGTGGGAAAGGCGAATCCCCAGGAACAGAGTGGATCCGGGAGGTTCTCAGGCCACATGGAGAAAAGCAGTTCCACTGCTGGAAGGACATTTGGTAGAGACTGTTGAAGCCACCTGGTCCCAGCAGACCCCAGAAAACGGCCACATTCGCTGGTGCTGGAAGAAGGTCGTTAAGGGTGAAGCCCGGTGCCAGATGTGTGTTGTGATTTTCGATAATCCCTGAAAAGCTGCTGCTGCGCTATCTTGTGAACTTTTTCTGGGGCGGGCTGGCACCTGGCCGCAGTCTCAGGGCACCGGCAGCAGCAGGGTCCAGCAAACGTTCCTGGGTGCAGCTGACATTTGGCCACTGCTCATTAGGCCATTGTTTGGTGAGACCCTCCTGCAGAGGGGCGGAGCGGGTCAAAGCCGCAGTCCTTCAGAAGTAAGGGGCCAGGGAAAACAGCCACATCTGAGACAAAACTCGGGAGAGGTACTGCCTGGGGCCTGGTCACGGAGAGTGGAAAAGCGGAGAGTAGACGAAAGCTGAAGACAGAGGACTGGTGCGCGATTGCTGATCCGGGAGAACAGACTGGGTAGAGCGCTGACGCCATTTTTACCGCTCCCGCACATGCGCATATGCACCTATGAGCGCCGCCACAATCTACCCCAGTAGGCTAGCAGCGCCATCTAGTGGAGAATGGAGCCATTACACTGAGCCCCGCCCAATTGGGCCAACTTCGCTCTTCAAGAACACAAGTCTCACCGCTGTCTTAGTTTATGGACTATAAAGCGCTACATAGACTGACTTCTAGGGGAAAACGAAATAATTTCCGTCCTACTTCAATCTGTTAACAGGTCCATCTATTCAATTTTCTTTCTTCTTTTTTTCTCTTTTACACTTCTTTTTCTTGAATACAGGAAGAGAAAAAACTCGTTTTTATTTTCAATTTTTATTAAAAATATTTTTCTTTAATTTTTATTACTATATTCTTAACTCTTGTGTAAATTTTTACAAATTCTACTTTACTTCCATCATTTTATTTTAATCTACTTTAGTGCATTCACCTTTTCAAATTTTCAAACGATTTCCTTTTTTTCCCTTTTTCTTTCTTTTTCTTTTTTCTCTTTTTCATTTATTTTTCTTGAATGCAGAAAGAGAAAAACTTCATTTTTACTTTTGATTTCTATTAAAATATTTTTCTTTAATTTTTTTACTATATTTTTTGATTTATGTAAATTTTTTCAAATTCTATATGCTTCCATCATTTTATTTTAGTCTACTACTGTGGGTTCACTTTTTCAAATTTTCAAATGATTTCCTTTTTTTTATTTTTTAATCTTTTTTCTCTTTTTCATTTCTTTTTCTTGAATGCAGAAAAAGAAAACATTCATATTTATTTTTAATTTTTTTTTTATTATTTTTTTTTCAACGTTTATTTATTTTTGGGACAGAGAGAGACAGAGCATGAACCGGGGAGGGGCAGAGAGAGAGAGGGAGACACAGAATCAGAAACAGGCTCCAGGCTCCGAGCCATCAGCCCAGAGCCTGACGCGGGGCTTGAACTTGCGGACCGCGAGATCGTGACCTGGCTGAAGTCGGACGCTTAACCGACTGCGCCACCCAGGCGCCCCTTTATTTTTAATTTTTATTAATTTTCTTTAATATTTTCTATGTTATTCTTTACTTTTGTGTATAATTTGTCAAATTCTATTTACTCCCATCATTTCATTTTAGTCTACTTCAGTGTATTCATTTTTGAAATTCTCAAAAGATTTCTTTTTTTTAATTTAAAAATTTTTTTTCTTCCCCCCTCTTTTTTCTTTTTTTCTCTAATCTGTCAAACCACATTCAACACCCAGACAAAACACACCTAGAATCCAGCATCATTTGTTCCATTTGTGTGTGTATGTGTTTAATTTTTAATTTTAATATTTTATAAATTTTAATTTTTTTAATTTTAATTTTTCTACCTCATTAATTCCTTTTCTCTCTTCAAAATGACAAAACGAAGGAATTCACCCCAAAAGAAAGAGCATGAAGAAAAGACAGCCAGGGATTTAACCAACACAGATACAAGCAAGATGTCTGAACCAGAATTTAGAATCATGATAATAAGAATACTAGCTGGAGTCGAAAATAGATTAGAATCCCTTTCTGCAGAGATAAAAGAAGTAAAAAATAGCCATAATGAAATTAAAAATGCTATAACTGAGCTGCAATCACGGATGGATGCAGCGGCGGCAAGGATGGACGAGGCAGAACAGAGAATCAGCGATATAAAGGACAAACTTATAGAGAATAATAAAGCAGAAAAAAGAGGGAGATGAAGGCAAAAGAGCACGATTTAAGAATTAGAGAAATCAGTGACTCACTAAAAAGGAACAACATCAGAATCATAGGGGTCCCAGGAGAGGAAAAGAGAGAAATAAGGATAGAAGGGTTATGTGAGCAAATCATAGCGGAAAACGTTCCTAACCTGGGGAAAGACACAGACATCAAAATCCAGGAAGCACAGAGGACCCCCATTAGATTCAACAAAAACAACCATCAACAAGGCATATCATAGTCAAATTCACAAAATACTCAGGCAAGGAGAGAATCATGAAAGCAGCAAGGGAAAAAAAGTCCCTAACCTACAAGGGAAGACAGATCAGGTTTGCAGCAGACCTATCCACAGAAACTTGGCAGGCCAGAAAGAAGTGGCAGGATATTTTCAGTGTGCTGAATCAGAAAAATATGCAGCCAAGAATTCTTTATCCAGCAAGGGTGTCATTCAAAATAGAAGGAGAGATAAAAAGTTTCCCAGACAAACAAGAATTAAAGGAGTTTGTGACCACTAAACCAGTCCTGCAAGAAATTTTAAGGGGGACTCTCTGAGGGGAGAAAAGATGAAATGTATATATATGTATATATGTATATATATGTATATATGTGTGTATATGTGTATATATATATATATGTATATATGTATTTATCTCAAAAGCAACAAAGATTATAAAGGACCAGAGAACACCACCAGCAACTCCAACTCTACAAGCATCATAATGGCAATAAATTCATATCTTTCAGTACTCACTCTAAATGTCAATGGACTCAATGCTCCAATCAAAAGACATAGGGTAACAGAATGGATAAGAAAACAAGATCCATCTATATGCTGTTTACAAGAGACCCACTTTAGACATAAAGACACCTTTAGATTGAAAACAAGGGGAAGAAGAACCATCTATCATGCTAATGGTCAACAAAAGAAAGCCAGAGTAGCCATACTTATATCAGACAATCTAGACTTTAAAATAAAGACTGTATCAAGAGATGCAGAAGGGCATTATATCATAATCAAGGGGTCTATCCACCAAGAAGACCTAACAATTGTAAAGCATTTATGCACCAAATGTGGCAGCACCCAAATATATAAATTAATTAATCACAAACATAAAGGAACTCATCGATACTAATACCATAATAATAGGAGACTTCAACACCCCACTCACAGCAATGGACAGATCATCTAATCAAAAAATCAACCAGGAAACAATGGCTTTGAATGACACACTGGACCAGAGGGACTTAGCAGATATATTCAGAACATTTCATCCTAAAGCAGCAGAATATCCATTCTTCTCCAGTGCACATGGAACGTTCTCCAGAATAGACCATATACTGGGGCACAAATCAGCCTTAAGTAAGTACAAAAAAGATCAAGATCATACCGTGCATACTTTCATACCACAATGCTATGAAACTTGAAATCAACCACAAGAAAAAATTTGGAAAGGTAATAAATACTTGGATACTGAAGAATATCCTACTAAAGAATGAATGGGCTAGCCAAGAGGTTAAAGAGGAAATTAAAAGTATATGGAAGTCGATGAAAATGATAATACCACAACCCAAAACCTCTAGGACCAGCAAAGGCAGTCATAAGAGGAAAGTATATAGCAATCCAGGCCTTCCTAAAGGAAGAAAGATCTCAGATACACAACCTAAACTTACGCCTTAAGGAGTTGGAAAAAGAACAGCAAATAAAACCCCAAACCAGCAGAAGACAGGAAATAACAAAGATTACAGCAGAAGTTAATGCTATTGAAACCAAAAAAACAGTAGAACAGATCAATGAAACCAGAAGCTGTTTCTTTGAAAGAATTAACAAAATTGCTAAACCACTAGTCAGTTTCATCAAAAAGAAAAAGGAAAGGACCCAAATAAATAAAATCAAGAATGAAAGAGGAGAGATCACAACCAACACAGCAGAAATAAAAACAATAATAAGAGAATATTGTGAGCAATCATATGCCAATAAAATGGGCAATCTGGAAGAAATGGACAAATTCCTAGAAACATAACTGAAACAGGAAGAAATAGAAAATTTGAACAGACCCACAACCAGTAAGGAAATCGAATTAGTAATCAAAAATCTGCCAAAAAACAAGAGTCCAGGGCCAGATGGCTTTCCAGGAGAATTCTACCAAACATTTAAGGAAGAGTTAACACCTATTCTCTTGAAGCTGTTCCAAAATACAGAAATGGAAGGAAAACTTCCAAACTCTTTCTATGAAGCCAACATTATTTTGATTCCCAAACCAGAAAGAGACCCCACTAAAAAGGAGAAGTATAGACCAATTTCTCTGATGAACATGGATGCAAAAATCCTCAACAAGATATTAGCCAACTGGCTCCAACAATACATTAAAAAAACTATTCACCACGACCAAGTGGGATTTATACCTGGGATGCAGGGCTGGTTCAATATCCGCAAAACAATTAATGTGATTCATGACATCAATAAAAGAAAGGACAAAAACCATATGATCCTCTCAATAGATGCAGAGAAAGCATTTGACAAAATACAGCATCCTTTCTTGATAAAAACCCTCAAGAAAGTAGGGATAGAAGGAGCATGTCTCGAGATCATAAAAGCAATATATGAACACCCAACACTAATATCATCCTCAATGGGGGAAAACTTTCCCCTAAGGTCAGGAACGAGACAGGGATGTCCACTCTCCCCACTGTTATTCAACATAGTATTGGAAGTCTTAGCCTCTGCAATCAGACAACATAAAGAAATAAAAGGCATCCAAATCGGCCAAGGAGGAGGTCAAACTTTCACTCTTCCCAGATGACGTGATACTCTATATGGAAAACCCAAAAGATTCCACCAAAAAACTGCTAGAATTGATTCACGAATTCAGCAAAGTTGCAGGATATAAAATCAATGCACAGAAATTTGTTGCATTCCTATATACCAACAATGAAGTGACAGAAAGAGAAATCAAGGAATCGATCTCATTTACAGTTGCACAAAAAATCATAAAATACCTAGGAATAAATCTAACCAAAGAGGTTAGAAGAGGATGAAAACTATAGAAATCTTATGAAAGAAATTGAAGAAGACACAAAAAAAAATGGAAAAAGATTCCATGCCTCTGGATAGGAAGAACAAATATTGTTAAAATGTCAATACTACCCAAAGCAATCTACATATTCCATGCAATCCCTATCAAAATAACACCAGCATTCTTCACAGAGCTAGAACAAATAATCCTAAAATTTGTATGGAACCAGAAAAGACCCCAAATAGCCAAAGTGATCTTGAAAAAGAAAACCAAAGCAGGAGGCATCACAATCCCAGACTTCAAGCTATACCACAAAGCTGTAATCATCAGGACAGTATGGTATTCGCACAAGAACAGACACTCAGATCAATGTAACAGAATAGAGAACTCAGAAATGGACCCACAAACGTATGGCCGACTAATCTTTGACAAAGCAGGAAAGAATATCCGGTGGAATAAAGACAGTCTCTTCAGTAAGTGGTGGTGGGAAAACTGGACAGCGACATGCAGAAGAATGAACCTGGACCACTTTCTTACACCATACACAAAAATAAACTCAAAATGGATGAAAGACCTAAATGTAAGACAGGAAGCCACCAAAATCCTTGAGGAGAAAGCAGGCAAAAACCTCTTTGATCTTGGCCGCAGCAACTTCTTACTCAACACGTCTCCAGAGACAAGGGAAACAAAAACAAAAATGAACTACTGGGACCTCATCAAATAAAAATCTTCTGCACACCGAAGGAAACAATCAGCACAACTAAAAGGCAACTGACAGAATGGGAGAAGATATTTGCAAATGACATATAGATAAAGGGTTAGTATCCAAAATCTACAAAGAACTTATGAAACTCAACACCCAAAAAACAATAATCCAGTCAAGAAATGGGCAAAAGACATGAATAGACACTTCTCCAAAGGAGACATCCAGATGGCCAACCGACACATGAAAAAATGCTCAACATCACTCATCATCAGGGAAATACAAATCAAAACCACAATGAGATACCACCTTATACCTGTCAGAATGGCTAAGATTAACAACTCAGGCAACAACAGATGTTGGCGAGAATGCGGAGAAAGAGGATTTCTTTTGCACTGTTGGTGGGAATGAAAGTTGGTGCAGCCACTCTGCAAAACAGTATGGAGGTTCCTCAAAAAACTAAAAATGTTCAGAACTACCCTACGACCCAGCAATTGCACTACTAGGCATTTACCCACGGGATATAGGTGTGCTGTTTCAAAGGGACACATGCACCCTCATGTTTATAGCAGCACTATCAGCAATAGCCAAAGAATGGAAAGAGCCCAAAAGTCCATCGATGGATGAATGGATAAAGAAGATGTGGTATATGTATACAATGGAGTATTACTCGGCAATCAAAAAGAATGCAATCTTGCCATTTGCAACTATGTGGATGGAACTGGAGGGTATCATGCTAAGTGAAATTAGTCAGTCAGAGAAAGACAAAAATCGTATGATTTCACTCATATGAGGACTTTAAGAGACAAAACAGATGAACATAAGGGAAAGGAAACAAAAATAATATAAAAAGAGGGAGGGGGACAAAACAGAAGAGACTCATAAATATGGAGAACAAACGGAGGGTTATGGGAGGGGTTATGGGAGGAAGGGATAGGATAAATGGGTAAGGGGCACTAAGGAATCTACTCCTGAAATCATTGTTGCACTATATGCTAACAAATTTGGATGTAAATTTTAAAAAATAAAAAATTAAATTTAAAAAAATCAACTCAAAGAGAGGAACTTTCTAGTTTACTTCCTGGGGGTTATAAATTTAGTTTCTCTCATTTTCAGAGCAAGGTGTGAGAGGGGTCAGGAATCCCACCCTTCAGTATTGATCCTTTCACAGAACCACTCTCTTTTAAGCTTTCCACTAATTCCTGAGCTTCTCTGACATTCTGCCAAATTCTGGACTTCTCCCACTACTGGTTAAGAATCCAGCTTTCTTTGAGTCTGTTGAAGTCACCTACCACCTGTTAGGCCCTTTCTAGCTCCAGAATTTGTTCTCTTCCTCTGCTTCCATTCCTTGTCCTTTATTATTTGCATGGAGGTTTGTGAAGCAGAAGTAAATTAGTATGTTCAATCCACTTTTTTAACTGAAAGACTAATCCATTTTAATGACCAAATAATGTTTTGTGCAATGGATCTGCTATAATTCATCTAAATGATGACTCACTTTTTAACCCGTACACTATTTCTCACTTTGTTAGTTTGAATAATGTCCCTGTGGAGTAGATATGTGGGACTGGAGAAGTGTCTGTACAGAAAGTCCAGTCTGGCCTGCTCAATCTAAAGCTACCATTCAAGCATTTACTCTGGGTAATTCAGGATCTTTTGGACAAATGCTCTGTCTTTCAGAATCCTTCCTCCCGTCTCTTCTAAATGAGTGGCTGGGATGTAGGGGGTCAGGTAATTTATGCCCACACGGTAGCGGGAAAAGGATTCCACCCAGATTCTTTAGTGGAGGGTGATAAGAGAAGAGTGTCTGCGGCAGAATTTCACTTCCTCCTATGTAACATCTCTCCCCCCTCAAGTGACCAAGACGTATGGGCCATCCCCCCTGATTCCATTACCTCTTTTCCCATAATTCACTAGGACAAAAGGGTAGCCTTTCTTCTGGACTCTTCTTCATTTCTGTTTGGGATACTATCCCAATATCTTTCCTGAGGTGGCATTCACCCTCCCCTCTTCCCTGGAGTTATAAACCTAGAATGATTGCTAGAGATCATGGTTTATGGAGGACAGGAATGAAAAATTATACATTTAATATTGTCACAATAATATCTCTTATGAGCA
Source organism: Prionailurus bengalensis (assembly GCF_016509475.1). Classification (NCBI taxonomy): domain Eukaryota; kingdom Metazoa; phylum Chordata; class Mammalia; order Carnivora; family Felidae; genus Prionailurus; species Prionailurus bengalensis. The sequence goes on from NC_057356.1 coordinate 47,997,720, forward strand.
AAATTAAACTACGGTGCTAGAAATCAGAACAGGGGTTGCTTCCAGTGGAGGTGTTGACTGGGAAGGGATGCTAATAATGTCCTGGGATGAAAAAAATAAATAAATAAAACATTCTATATCTTGAAGGCATGTAGGTTGAGAGGGTGTGTGGATTTGTTAAAACTCATTGAATGGTACACTTAGCATTTGTCCACTTCACTATACATAAATGATACCTCAATAAACAATATTTTTAAAATAGAAAAAGTTAACTTTGTCATCCTCATCTTTATGGTTAAATCTTTGAATATATTCACAATTACTGCCATAGCGAAAGTTCCTCAAAGTAGAATTTGGGGACATAAAAACACATACCCTTTTAGGGATTTTGTTACATTTTACCAAATCAACTTCCAGAAAGGCACTTTCTTATTTACACTTCGAAAAAGTGTTTCAGCATGGACATCAGGATCTTAACCACCATGGTTTCATCTGTCATTTAGCTTTAGAACTACAAATGGGATAATTTACACAAAAATGTATACAGATAACAGATTCCTTGAGAATTACTAATCCTATTTTATGGTTTGGGAAGAATGTATATTTATTGAATAATTAAGATAAGTATACCTGGGGGGCACCTGGGGGGCTCAGTAGGTTAAGCATATGACTCTTGATTTCAGCTCAGGTCATGATCTCACAGTCCGTGAGATTAAGCCCTGTGTCAGGCTCTGAGCTAATAGCCCAGAACCTGCTTGGAATTCTCTCTCTTCCTCTCTCTCTGCCCCTCCCCTGCTTGTGTGCTCTCTCTCTCTCTTTCTCTTTCTCTCTCTCTCTGTCACAATAAAAATAAACTTCAAAATATACATATATATATATATATATATATGTCAAGGATGAATTTCAACTATAAATTCAGGTATGTAGGAAAGATAAACTTACCTATTCTCTATATCTTAACTTCATATCCATGTCTGAGTCCCTATTCTTCTGCACGGGTAGGAAAATGAACCTAATTCCTTCTAGGAGTTCGCAGCGGGGTCTCATGCAGAGACAAGGCATGGGCGATGGAAGCTGGGCGTACCTTCTTGTGCTTCAATTCTCACTGCAGATACTTAGCACATTTCCTGGCCTGGAGTCCGTTCAGGGTCCAGAGACTCCAAAAATCCAGGGCCGTGCTCGGGGCAAACATTCTCTTTCCAGACAAACCAGCCCCTTCTCTCTGGGGTCTCACCAAGCCTCTAGTGTCTACACACCTTGTCTCTCCTTCTATGTCTTTCTCTACTATCCTTACTCCACCACACCCAGACCTTCTTCTAAGGGCTGAAACTTGAAACCTCATTAGAAAAAAAGACTTGGAAATTATTTGCTTTCCACTCAGCCCAGCTATGAGTTCAGTGACCAGAAATGGAACAAATCCTGAGCTGGCAGAAACCCACGATGTCCTGATGGCCTCTACTGGCCTGAGTTCAAATGGCTAGTCAACAGCGGACCTGCGTTCTAATTCAGACCTGCATTGTTAAACTGGCCCTCTGGCGGTCTGCAAGTGAGTACAATTTCCACAGTGACTGCCTTTTGCCTGGTGGTAGTTTAGACAGCAGTAGACTCAGGACCAACTCAGAGGGATGGATCCCCCATAATTCAGCCACCTGACAGCACTAATGCGGGTGGCTGCCAACAGGAAGCTTTTGCCCGCCCAATTCTCAGTTATTTCTGCAAGCCATGTCAAGGAGGACTGTGATGCATGGGAGGAGAGCAAACCTCAGCACTAATCCCTTCCGTCCTGGGGCCTGTACACAGAGCTGCTAAACTACTCCACCCAAGCACCAGCGGCTGATCTGAGCATGGCCTCCTCTGCTGTGCCTTCCACAGTCTCTGGTGGAAGTGTTAATGACAGGGAAATGGCCAGCAGCAGGAGGCAAAGAGCAGAGGCAGGAAAAAGCCCGGCCATGGTACAAAAGGCAATAATTAGCTTTCAGATAATCACAATTTGAAGTTACCCAAATCCGAGCCATTTTAAAAGGTGGCTGTCTCGAGGGTTAAGTTTTCTGAACCAAGAGCAGGGACAGAATAGCAACCAGGGCTAAAAGCAAAGGGTTGTGAACATCCCTGCAGCAAGGATCCCATATCAGTGGGTGTCACAGAGTTTATCCTTCTTCCCTCCCCCACTGCCACCATGCACCTAAGCATCAGCAGCACAATCACTCGGTCAGATAATCACTGGAGATTGTGCACAGAAAGCCGTGGAGGAACCAGTGTCATCTCATACCGCTGGTTTGCTCGAGGACGAGCTGGCTCAGCACAGCATCACACAGTAGGCAGCAGCCTTCATGTTGGCATAAACCTACAGAATCGAATGCTTCTGCTTGCTCCTGGCTGGTTTACACCCTCTCCTGTCATTCCAGAAGGAATTAGACCGGCTCCGACTAGGTGCTATGCTGCTCCATATGGACCACCACACAAAGGATACAAAAATGTCACGCTCAGCATTAAAGCAGGGGCTCACACTGCTATCTTGTGACCCTCACAACCTCAATCTGAAATGCAGCTTCCTTATTCTGTATACAGCACGGCTGGTGTATTGCAAAAGCCAGTAGATCAGATTCCGCCCCCTCCCCTCGCCCCGACTCTTTTTAGTTTCAAAACCCTTCCCAAATAGAATTGAGTTAAAAGAAAATGCTGGTTTGCTCTTTTTCTTGGAAGGGAGGAGAAGGATGAAGGTCTTTGGAAACCAGTTCAGACGAGTTTGAATACAATTAAACAGGTGGCTCCTATCTGCCTGCCATCGGCAATTTTCAGATTTCTGTTCTAAGCCCCATGTTGCTTAGTTCCTTCCCACCGATGTGAGTAGAGTGGAATAGAGACTGAAAGCCAGTAAGATCCGTTACCTTCCGGTAATGCCCAGGTAATTCTTAGAAAAGCCACCATAGTATCAGAGTACTCTCAATTAATATGTATTGACCTTGAAAACCATTTCAAGGGGCGCCCAGGTGGCTCAGTCAGTTAAACGTCTGACTTCGCCTCAGGTCATGACCTTATGGCTCGTGAGTTTGAGCCCCCCGACGGCTCTGTGCTGACAGCTCGGAGCCTGGAGCCTGCTTCAGATTCTGTCCCTCCCTCTCTCTCTGCCCCTCCCCTGCTTGTTCTCTGTCTCTCTCCTTCAAAAATAAATAAATATTAAAATTTTTTTTAAAAAAACATTTTTAAAATCTATACTTACCAGCATTGATATTGATGCCTTTATCTATTTAAAAAATTGAAATAGACCCAATATAGAAAATTGACCCACTATAGAAAAAGTATGTGACTTTACATTCCTTCTGGGTCTTCACAAGGTCAAGCTCACAAGATACAGGGAATAGAAGCCTGAAGCTGAAGCTCACTGACCCAGGAAGGGATTAGTGGCCTGAAAGACCCCTGGTGCCATTGTTGCCCTGAATAGAGGAAGAGAATTTAGGCACCTGCCTTGGCCAATCTGACTAGGTCATTCCAATGAATAGATCTTTAAAAATCTCTTGAACACCCACTGTGTTCAAACTTCTAGACTAACCACTTCAGGGAAGGCTCTATCATGGTTGTAGACGGATTCTTTGTGTTTATAGATGAATTTCCAAGTATTAATTATTTATGTCCTGTGACGCACAATGCTAACATGAGGACCATTTGTTTAAAAACACGAAGAAAAAAGGACTCTGAAGCCAATCTGGGTTTGAGCCCCAAATCAATCGCCTTACCAGTTCTGTTTCCTCATCTGTGTCTTGAGAATAAAAACCCCAAATCCTCTTTCACAGGGTTGTTGGGGTCATAAAATTGAGGTCACAAAAATTGTGACAAATCATTGTTCCCTGGCTTTTTTCTCCATCCCAGAACCCTAGCAGTCTAAAGTTCTCCGAAAGCAATTCAGAGGCCCCCAGAGGGCAGGGGTTTCCATGTGACTCTTGGCCTCTTGGATTCTCCATGACTCCCACCTTCTTCCACCTCTCCTGTTGCTGCCAGCACCAAAGGCAAGGGCCAGGCTGCCAACTCCCACTGACAACAGTGCCATGGCTCACACACACATCCACAGTCTCTGCTATCATAGGAACGTCTGGGGCCAATGTTGCAAGTGGGCCTTTTTTGCTTTTGCTTTTTTTGTTGGCTGAACAGAAAAGTGGTCTAGGGACAAGACACAGAGCAACATTCAGGCTGGCCCCTTTACTGTGCTCACCTCCACATGTGACTTCCATTCTCTAATCCTGTGGGACAAGATACAGACAGGAGACTCCTTTTTACACACCTGTTCAGGCACATCAGGATGCCATGAGCTAGACCTTTTCTCTCTTGCTTGTCCAACATCTAGCATCGCTCTAGGCACAAAGTTGGTGCCCTCTAAATGCCTGTGGAAGAAGTGAATGAAGTCGGTCACCTCCCCTCCTTTATGTATAACTAAGTACACAGGTATGAATGAAATCATGAGGGTGTTACATGACTCTCTTCATCTTGCCGTGTTTAAAAAACCAACCAGGGCAAACTTAAGATTTTAAGAGAGTTCATCATGTCTTACTTTGTTCATAGTGTGAAAAGTAATGGAAATGGTCAGGTTTGGGGGTCGGGGGTTGTTGGTTCACTTTTTGCTCTCTTTTCATTCACCTTTAGGTCCTTCCTTCTTCCATGATTTATTGTTGGCCTGGGACCCGAAATCCTTACTTACAGGAATGTGTTGCATCTCCTAACACCGTTGCAGAATGCAGACCCAGTGTGCCAGCCACTGCCTACCACAGAGCATGCCTGTACTTTTGTTCCATGCAAAAGGTGCCCCGTTTTTGCAACAAGTGAAATGTCACTCCTCTTTTGAACACCACCTCTGAGGAACTTTCTCTAACACTCTTCACGCCCTACTCCCGTTTGGACAACAAATGGCCCTCTCTGCATTCCCAGAGCTGTTTTTATCACCTGACCAGTGTAATGCCACTTATCTGTTAATTATTCATGTGTTTGTCTCATTGGCCAGATTTTAAGTTCCCCAAGGTTGGGGAGCGCCTCTTCTTCACACCATCACTGCAGCCAACCCCACAATAGATACTCTATAGACGTGTGTCATTAGAAAATCTTCGGAAAAGGGGCACCTGGGTGGCTCAGTCCATTAAGCATCTGACTTCTGCTCAGGCCATGATCTCACAGCTCAGCTCGTCAGTTCAAGCCCTGCATCGAGCTCTGTGCTGACAGCTCAGAGCCGGGAGCCTGCTTCCGAGTCTGTAGCTCCCTCTCTCTCTGCTCCTCCCCCACTTACACTCTGTCTCTCTCTCTCTCAAAAATAAACACAAAAAAATCTAAAAATATAGGAAATCTTTGAAAAAAATAAAATTAAAAAGCAATATAAATATATCGGATTTGTGCTCACCCCTTCCTCCTCCCCTCCACACTCATAGACACATAAATGCAAACCATGTGCACGTATACTGCGAGCACGCCTGTGAGTACGTTTATGGTCATACCATGTCCATTGCAAACACCCAAAACATTACAGGTCCAGTGGGTAAGTCCCTTTACCTTCTCCTCACTGCGGGGAGGCTCTGTTTTGATCTGTGCTTATACAGTTAGAACAGCTGCATCTTCCCATCCCTAAGTCCTTTTCCTCCCTGTTCACATTTGTTGTAAAAAGAAACAAAGAGTAGTGCAAGTTAAGGAAATGGATTTGGCACTGTATAGGAAATAAATTTTAAAAGATTTCAGAATTTGGGTCCAATCAACATTCAACTGGTAGACTGAAGACTCCAGGTGATCTAGAGGTAAGAAATAAGAAATGTGGAGGTGGGGGGCACTGACTTTTCACAGAAGATGAGCTTCAAGCTCTTTGGCACAAGTGTTTCTGTACCAATGACATCTTGATGAAGTGCACGTTCAGTGGTCTAAAATACCCTTGCCTATCCCTGTGCAGAGTGAGCATTTGTATATTAAATTTTAATGTAACGGTATATTGGCTAAATAAAATTTTATTTATTGCAACTTTTTTTTGGTGTTATGATATACAAGTCATTATCCTGTAGGGAAATTACCCACTTTTCTTAATCATGGTCAACAAATTATTTTACCATTCAGAAACAATGAGCTTTTCCCATGAGCTCCTAACATAGCTCTAAGAATATATTCTCTTGTTCAAGGTTCATCCGATTGCATTCAACCCTAGCTCAAGAAGAAGAGAGTTTAAGATATTAAAAAATAGTGAATCTGATAGCCGTTTGCACACAGGAACCAAAGTGTAACTCTGGATTTGTTGGTTTAGAATTGGCCCATGGGCAGGAATTTCTGATTGCTGCTCTAGATTATTACAGGGATTCTGATAATAGTATTTAGGAGTGACATAGTCAGGAACACCAACAATTACTCATTCCAACACTACACCTTTAGTACAAAGGTATCACATGGTCCAAGTAGAAAATTCAGATATGTAGGCATAAGAAATAAATATTTTTAATTACTCAGAAAATAAAACATATAAAGACTCACTTTAGTATCACGTAAATATTATAAATAATAGCTATAAAGCAGTCAAATGTGGGTAGATGTTTATCAACTGGCTCTCTGAGGGACAAAACCAGACTAGATTTGTAGCATTTTCTGATTTCTGTGGTGTAAGTAGCATCACATCATGGTTGATTTCAAGCTACCGCCACTTCAATGACTGGCTTAGAAAATTCCTGGAGTCTTAACAATCAATACTTGCAAACCATTTCTGGACATACAGGGTATTTCTACTTTTTGTTATTCATAACAATAATTCAACGCACATAGTTAAGTCTTTGTCCAGATTGTTGTTTTCCTTAAGACAGTTTCCTAAAACTGGAGGGTCTGGGTCAAAACTACCCAGAATTTAAGGCTCTTTTAAAATGTGTGGTCAAGGGGCGCCTGGGTGGCGCAGTCGGTTAAGCGTCCGACTTCAGCCAGGTCACGATCTCACGGTCCGTGAGTTCGAGCCCCGCGTCGGGCTCTGGGCCGATGGCTCAGAGCCTGGAGCCTGTTTCCGATTCTGTGTCTCCCTCTCTCTCTGCCCCTCCCCCGTTCATGCTCTGTCTCTCTCTGTCCCAAAAATAAATAAACGTTGAAAAAAAAATTAAAAAAAAAAATAAAATGTGTGGTCAAATACTCATGTAAAAACTTCTCTGTATTAATAAATGGGAATGTTAGTTTCACTGAAATCCTTGCCAATACTGGGTATTTGAAGTCATTATTCAACAATGTGATAAGCTCCAAAGGGCATCCTGTTATTTTGAAATTTTCTTTTATTTGAATATTTTAGTTTAAGATTTAACTTTTTCATGTCTCTTGGCTAATTATATTCTTACGTGTAAAGTTTGCTCAAATCTTTTGCCATTTTCTCAGTAGGTTATCTCTGTGTTATTTATATTTGAGATATCAATGCTTTTACTGCTGCATATGTTGCAAATGTCTTTTTCTGTCTCATTGGCACTTTTTCTTTTAATTTAATTTATAAAGATTTTGATTTACAGAAATTTTACATTTATGTAATAGTTGGCACTATCAGTTTTTTCCTTTTGATTTCTGCCTTCGATATCATACGTAGAAAGGCCTTCTGTATTCTGAAGAATATAAATGTATTTATACTATTTTTATAACATAAAAATAGTATCATAGTATAAATATATTTATTAATAATTTCAGTGCATTTTTGTTTCACTTTTTATAGTTAAATATTTAATTTGGAATTTATTTGGTATATGGGGTAGAGATCTGATTTTTTTTTCTCCAAATTGGTCTCAAAAACCAAATACTGAGTAATTAATCATTCAGGGAGTACTTGGGAATATCTCTTTTATTACATAGGAATTTCTTATGTACTTTATTGTTCATACTATTCATTGGATTATTTCTTTTTTTGCTGAGTTGCATGAGCTCATAGTGACTATAGTTAACAATATTGTAGTATATATTTGAAAGTTGCTAAAAGAATAAATCTTAAAGTTCTCACCTCAAGAAAAACATTTGTCACCGAGTGAGGTGATGAATATTAACTACACTTATTGTGGTAATTATTTTGTTTTTGAGGATTTTTTTTGTATTTTTTATTTAATTTTTATTTTAGAGAGAGAAAGAACATGAGTGACAGAGAGGGACAGAGGGAGAGAAAGAGAGAATCTTTAAATAGGCTCTATGCTCAGCATGGAGCCCAACACGGGGCTTGATCCTGGGATCATGACCTGAGCCAAAATCAAGATCAGATGCTCAATTAAGCCTCTCAGGCACCTTTGTTATAATTATTTTGAAATATAGACATGTATCACCTTAAACTCATACAATGTTACATGTCAATAATACCTCAACAAAACTGGGGAAGAAAGAAAAAACAAAGTAGTGTCTCTGTATTCAGGAATATAGCATCTCTCCATATTTATTTTTTTTTATAATTTTTTATTAATGTTTGTTTATTTTTGAGAGAGACAGAGACAGAGCGTGAGCCGGGGAGGGGCAGAGAGAGAGGGAGACACCGAATCCAAAGCAGGCTCCAGGCTGTGAGCTGTCAGCACAGAGCCGGATGCGGGGCTCAAATTCACAAACCGTGAGATCATGAGCTGCGCCGAAGTCGGATGCTTAACCTACTGAGCCACTGAGACGCCCCAGTATCTCTCCATATAAGTAGTTGATGGTTTCAAATACTTAATAAATTTTGTGCTGGGAAGTTGTCTTTAACTGAAGGTAGCATAAGAGGGCCACATATCAGCTATATATCAGAATAGTTATCATAAAAGAGAAAAATATGGGGGCGCCTGGGTGGCGCAGTTGGTTAAGCGTCCGACTTCAGCCAGGTCACGATCTCACGGCCCGTGAGTTCGAGCCCCGCGTCGGGCTCTGGGCTGATGGCTCAGGGCCTGGAGCCTGTTTCCCATTCTGTGTCTCCCTCTCTCTCTGCCCCTCCCCCGTTCATGCTCTGTCTCTCTCTGTCCCAAAAATAAATAAATGTTGAAAAAAAAATTTAAAAAAAAAAAAAAAAAGAAAAAGAAAAATATGAATTTTACTTTAGCCCAGTGAAACCAATTTTAATGAACTATTCCTAACGTCTCCTATTCTGACATTGATCTCTATTCTCCATTTGTAAGGAAGTGGTACTATTTTTTTCCATGTGATTTCTTAATGCTAGTCTAGAATTCTAAAGAAGATGTTTCTAAAGCTCTGAACACGTATGGGAACAAATCACAAGTGATAAATTTTGTAAATCTTATAACGCTTAGTCAAATACCACTTTCTTTACTTAGGAATGTTTAAGTGAAATTTTTAAACACTTAACAGACCCTATTAACTATCAAGTGTAAGGAGCAATACCCACAATACAGTGAGAGGCCTCATTGCCTGCAATCTTCTGTTTTAAAGTCACTGGGATTCTATGCAGATTCTACAGCTTCCAGACGAAGGAACAATGACAATAGATGACAAAGATCAACCTCCACTTTCTTCATTCCATTTACACGTAGATTGTGATACCACCTGAGGAAGAAGGACAGAACAGGTAACCTTTAGGAGAAACTCAGATTCTCCTGCATGCTAGTTGCAGAACTTTGAGTAAATTATTCAATCTAGTCCATGCCTTAGTATCTTTATCTGTGTAATGGGAGTAATAGTCTCTTGGACTCACAGTAATAAATGAATCAGTGACTCTTTATAAAAAAAAAAAGTGTCTAGAAAAATGAATGGATTATAAAAACCACTCGGTAGGGGCGCCTGGGTGGCGCAGCCGGTTGAGCGTCCGACTTCAGCCAGGTCACGATCTCGCGGTCCATGAGTTCTAGCCCCGCGTCGGGCTCTGGGCTGATGGCTCGGAGCCTGGAGCCTGTTTCCAATTCTGTGTCTCCCTCTCTCTCTGCCCCTCCCCCGTTCATGCTCTGTCTCTCTCTGTCCCAAAAATAAATAAACGTTGAAAAAAAAAAACAAAAAAAACAAAAAACCACTTGGTAAATTTTCTTTTTTTCCCCTTCCTCCTCTTCCTCAAATATAACTTCATGTTGCTAGAGTTCCCTGAGGTACATTGCCCCTTGTCTTATTATCAGACAAGGTCAAATACCAGATATATATTAGAATATTTACCATAAAAGAGAAAAATATAAATCTTATACTTCAGCCCAGTGAAACCAACTTTAATTAAATATTCCTAAATATTATCAGAAGCATTACATGCTTGCTCCCTGAAAATTCCACCAAATATCCTATCATCATGAAAGTCTGCTCAGCCTCTCCTGTGTCATCTAAATACCCTCAGATATACCCTGTGCATTTATCAGAAGGTTTGTTGCAACTCCTTTCTTATTATTGGGGTTTTTTTTATTTAAACACTAAAATATACTCTTTGTGGTGTACAACTCTTTAGGTGTTGACAAATGTATCAAGTTGTATATCCATCACCACAGTTGTGATACAAAACAGCTTTACCACTCCTAAGGGCTCCCAGGCACTGCCCCTTTGTAACCAGCCCCACCTGCAACCCCAGTCTTTGAAAACCACTTACCAGCTCTCTGTCTCTATAGGTTTTCTTTTTTCTAGAATGTCATAATTTAAGTGGAATCCTATATTATCTAGCCTTTAAGGTCTAGTTTCTCTCATGTAATAAAAGCATTTGATATTTATCAGTGCCATTCTATATATCAATAGTTCATTCTTTTTTATTGGTCAAGTTAGGTATTGCATTGTATGGAGGTACCGTAGTTTATCCATTCACCAGTTGAGGGATATTTAAGCAGTTTCCAGTTTTTAGCATTAGCACACTTGCTGTAAGCATTTTAAGCATTGGGTGCATCCCAATGTTTATTTTTTATTAAAAAATTTGTTTTTTAATTTTAGAGAGAGAGAGAGTGCATGAGCTGGGGAGATGGGCAGATGGAGAGGAAGAGAGAATCTTAAGCAGGCTTCATGCTTAGCATGGAGCCCGACGTGGGGCTTGATGTGGGGCTCAGTCCCACAACCCTGGGATCATGAACTGAACTGAAATCAAGAGTGGATGCTCAACCAATTGAACCACCCGTGCGACCCGGTGTTGAGATTTTCTTAGATGTGCTTATTTGCCACTGTATATATTTTGGAGACAAGTTTTTAAATCTTTTCCCCATTGTTATAGGGTTGTATGTTTTCTTCTTGATTTTTAAGTGTTTATAAAAATAAATTCTGGATGCAAGTCTTTTGTAAGATGATTTGAAAAAAAAATTCGCTATTTCTGGCATGAATTTTCATTTTCTTAATGCAGCCCTTTGAATAGTGGCAATTTTAAACTCGGTAAAGTCCAATTTATTAATTTTCCTCTTCTGGCTCAGGGTTTGGCATCTTATCTAATAACTTTTTACCCAATCCAAGGTCACATAGATTTTCTTATAATTTATTCCCCATATTTGAGAGTTCTAGGTTTTATATCTAGATCTGTGATCTCTTTGGAGTTAATTTTTGCATAAAGTGTGAGGGATGGGTTAAGGTTCATCTTTTTGCATGTAGACACCCAATTGCTTCAGCACCATTTGCTGAAAAGCTATCTTTTTTCTTTAAATTGTCTTTACCTCTTTGTCAAAAAATCAGTTGATCTGAGACCTTACTTATCTTCTTATATAAGCATTTAATTCTATAAACTGTGATCTCAAAACTGCTATAACTGTAATGCACAAGATTTGAAATTTTGCATTTTTATTTTTATTCAGTTAAAAACATTTAATTTTTGCTTTATGGCTTTTAAGTTACTTAAAATTATATTGTTTGTTTTGAAATATTTGGGTATTTTCTGATGTTTTTCTGTTACTGAATTCTGAAACATAATTTATAAGTTTACATAATTTACAAAACATACTTTGCTTGACTTCTACTCTTTCAAATGTATTATGAAGTCTATTTTGTGACCCAAAGTATAGTCTATATTGGCGAATATTCCAACTGAAATGAATGTTACTTTTTCTGTGGTTGGTGGAGTGTTCTATAAATGTCAGGTCAAGTTGGTTGATAGTGTTGTTCAGATCTTCTATATCCTTATTTTATTTTTCAGTCTACTCTTTTTATATCAATTACTGGGAAAGGAGTCTTGAAGTCTCCAATGACAATGAAGGATTTTTCTATTTTTCTTTTTAGACCTATCAAGTGTTTTTATTAATGTATTTTGAAATTTTGTTGTGAGGTGTGCATACTTTTAGGATTTTGTGTCTTCTTGGATAATTTCTACCTTTATTATTACAGAATATCCTTCAATTATTCCTGATAATATTTCTTGATCTGAAGTCTACATTATCTGACACAAATTAGCAATAACACCTTTCTTTTGATTAGAGTTTGTGGGGTATATTTGTTTGCATTTTTACTTTTAGCCAATCTATGTTTATGTATTATAGTGAGTTTCTTGTGCATAGCATATCCAGTTGGATCTTGCTTTTAAAATCAACCAGACAGTCTGTCTCTTAGTTGGTATTTTAGACTAACATTTATGTAATTATTGATATGGTTGTATTAAAATAAACCACTTTGTTATCTGATTTCAATTTTTTCCATATGGTCTTTCTTTTTTCCCTTTTTTTTTTTTGTTGTTTAACTGAATATTTCTTGTGGTTACATTTTATTTCCACTATTGACTTATTATATATACATCTAGAAATGTCTAAAAGTTGGTCTAGGGTTTAAAATGTGCATCTTAATTTATTTAGTTAGTGTTTACTTTAAAGTCATATTACAATGATTTACATGCAGTATATGGATTTTACAACAATATATTCCTAGTTCCTCCTTCCCAAATTTTGTGCTGTTATTACATTGTTATAATATATTTTGCTTTTATACATATAAACATAAAATACTTTGGGGTTTTTTTTTGTTTGGTTTTAGACGTTCATTTAACTTTTAGAGTAATTAAAAGTAATCAAAATGAATTTTCTTATTACTCTTAGTCATTTCTGGCAGTCTACATTCCTTTGGACAGATCCAAATTTCTGACTGGTATCATTCCTTTTGCCTGAAAGTATTTCTGCTTATATTTGAAACATATTTTCTCTGAGTATAGAATTCTAGATGGACAGATTTTTCTTAATTTCCGCACTTTAAATTAAAGGCTTCACTTTGTACATTGACTTTCACAGTTTCTGGCAAAAAGTCTGCTATAATTCTTTTTTTTTTAATGTTTAGAGAGAGAGACAGAGAGCGCACACACAAGTGGAGGGAGGGGCAGAAAGAGAGAAGGAAACACAGAATCTGAAACAGACTCCAACTCTGAACTGTCAGCACAGAGCCCAACGTGGGGCTTGAACCCATGAACTGTGACATCATGACCTGAGCCGAAGTTGAGTGCTTAACTGACTGAGCCACCCAGGCACCCCAAAAGTCTGCTATAATTCTTATTTGTCATTCTTTTGCATATAATATCTCTTTTTTTCCTCTTGCTGTCTTCAAATTTTCTTGCTTTCAGATGTTTAAACATGAAATACCTAGGTATGCAATTTTATTATCCTACTTAATGTTCTTTATCTGTGCTCTACTGTCTGTCATTAATATTAAACATTTGCAATCATTATTCTTTTAACTCTTTGTCTTTCAGTTTGGGTCATTTCTCTTGATCTATCTTCAATTTCACTGATTCTTTCTTTGGCTATGCGAGTTTATTAATAAACCCATGAAGGCATTCTTCATCTCTGTTACTATTTTTTTTTTTATTCCTGGAAATTCTGTTTGACTCTTATAGTTTCCATCTTTCTGCTAAAATTCTCTTTTATCTTGCATTTTGTTCAATTTTTCCATTATAGCCTTCAACATATTAATCATAGTTATTTAAATTTCCCTGTCATAGTTCCAACTTTTATATCATATCTGATCTGGTTCTGTCAATTGCTTTGTGTCTTAATAATGTATTGAGTCTTTTCTTTTTTCCTCGCTTTTTCATATGCAAAATTTTCATAAATTATTGTTAAAATCCTGATATTCTGTGTAGGACAGTAAAGGATGAAATGAAGTAAATAGTTTTTTTGGTTTGAGTTTTGAGTTTCTCAATATAGAGATAGGCACATGTGTGTGTGTGTGTGTGTGTGTGTGTGTGTGTGTGTGTCTTTTAGTATGGGATGTGGAGTCAATCCAGTTAGGAATTGAGCTGGTTTGGGACTTTGGTAAGGTTTTGAATACCATAAGTGTACCATAGGCTTCAAATTCCTCTTTGATACCTTGCCTTTCGTTTTTAGAGTTTTTCCAACTATCTGCTCTATCCTCAGTTCTGGGTCGTTGCTTTGTGTTGCACTTCAGAGAGGATATCTCTCCCTGCTCTTGCTACTACCCAGGAGTATACTTCATTATCACTTCTATTTGAAGGTTGCTGGTCTGATGATGGTGGAGAGCAAGGAAGGCATTTTCTGCTGTGCTAATCAAGCTACAGTCTTAGCGCTGTTTCTCTGAGTGTGGCTCTTTCTCTGCCCCACACCCAGCTCTAGTCCAAGCACATAATCCTGTCCATCCCCCAGGAAAAATGTTTATGTTTATGTTTACCTCCCTTAGCTACAATGGGTTTTCTCCAGTGTTCTAAGGGTGGTAGTGCATGCTTTCTCCCTAGAATTTAAGCCTTATGTTTCCATAGTAGAGGTAAGGAATGGGGTATGGACAGAGTTCTGTGGCCCTCTGGTAACAGCCACTGTTCCCTCCCTCACACTTCTACCACGAGGCATGGGTTGAGAACTGCCTCCAATCCTTTTGTGCAAGTGCCTGGTAAGGTACCTAGAGAAGAGCCGCGCAAACTATCCTGATACCTGTGGTTCCAAGGAGCTACATAGTTTCTCACCAGCCCATACTCAGGGTCTACCAATTCCTTAACAATTCGTGATGAAATATTCCTACTTCTGTTTGGTTGCATCTGTCTCAGGTAAGCAAGTGTCCAGGTCTGGTCTTGGCCTAAAGGAAAACTGTATCACCTTCGGTTTGGGCTAGGTGCTTGACACATGACCTCAGCTCCTTTATGGGTTCAAAAAAAAGTTGTTAACTTAAGGTGTGTCCACCTGTTTTGTGTTGTTGTTGTTGGTAAGAGCATGGATGTTGTTCTTTCCAACTCCCTACATCCAAACCAGAAACTGGAAGTAATTGAGGCATCTAGGTAGCTCAGTTGGTTAAGCAACTGACTTCAGCTCAGGTCATGATCTCGCAGTTTGTGTGTTCGAGCCCCACATCGGGCTCTGTACTGACAGCTCAGTGCCTGGAGTCTGCTTCAGATTCTGTGTCTCTGTCCCTCTGTTCCTCCGTCACTCATGCTGTGTCTCTGTGTCTCTCTCTCTCTCAAAAATAAATAAACATTAAAAAAAAAGAAAGAAACTAGAAGTAATTGGTTTTTAATTTTCTTTTGCTCTTTGCAAAGAAAAATCTTCAGCTTCAGGCTATGAAGCTATGAAGTCCTCTATCTTTTCTAGGACTATTATGTTCCTTTGTCTCCTATACCAATATTGTTCTCTTCTATAGGTGGAACTATATTGCCATTAATTGGCATTTTCCAGTACTTTGTACTTATAAAGTATTTTAGAATCACTGAAATGGTTTTCACTGTAACAATCATGTAGGACAAATGGGCAGCATCTGCCCTTTTGTCCATGAGAGAATTGAAGCATAGAGATATGTAGTCATTTGTCTAGGATCAGAGCAAAGGCATCTTAAAACTTCAAAAGTTAATGTGTTAGTTATTTCAGGCACCCGCTCTGACATTTCACTGGGGCAAAACTGCCAGAATACTGTCCCCCAGAACCACAGGGAGAAATCAAGCCTCATTAGAGCAGTTACAATAGTAAATTTTTATGTATTTTGACCACTAAATTTAAACTCAGCCTAGATAATGACCTTTGTGATTTCCAAAGAACTTTGCCAAGTCTTTACTATGCTGGTGTCCTGAGTGCAGGGCAGGCTGTGGTAGAGAAAGAGGAGCTTTAATTCCCTTATCACTTTAGACCCTGGTCGGAATTGATCAACAGGTGAAGAAACAATGCCAATAGGGCCTGGAATATAGTCCTGAATATAGCACCAGGAACTACTTCGTTTCACCTGGAGGAGTCTCTTGCATCCAAGCATGCTCCTTCCTGGAATCAAGGCACCTGTGTTCTCAGTGCCCTCTTATGAATTGCCTGGCCCTGAGTTACCAACTGTTGGTCTTACTTTGAGCTTCTTTGCCTCCTACTTATCAGTGTCCTTCCATCAGCATATTCAGATCAATCAAGTCCACAACAGAGAGACCAAGTATTGGATCCTTAGAGCTTGAGAAAAAGTAGGAAGTATTTTTCAACAACTCAAGGTCAAGTCATTGTGCTTTCTTCCATTTTTTTAAAAACAGCTTTTGTTTTTTAACAGAAGAAAAACAGGAGCTAAAATGAAGAGCTAAGTTCTCACTCCCTTTTCATTAAACTTTTATTGTCTATGCTACAAGTCAACCAACAATAACTGTTGGCTGTATAAATCTGAGCAAAAGACACAATAGAGAGATACAACATCAGTGGTCATGGGCAGGCAGTAGGGGAGGCAGAGGTGAATGAATTGGAGCCCAGACTTTGGAAGCCATGTCAGCGTCTCACTTTTTTATGGCAACGTGGAAGCAAATTGCCTGGAACAACAAAGAGAGCAACTGGACTACCATAGAATCCTTCCTGTGATAAACTTGAAAGCATCTTTGCTTTAAACAGTTAAATGCATTAGAGTTGACATAAAGAGGAAAATATCAAGGTGCAAAAAGTGAATATAATCTTTCAATAAAAGTTAATGCTCAGTGGAAGGTTAGTACCACCAGGGCGCAAGACTCTGATTGCATCCTAATTTTGATCAAAGTTGTAGGAAATGTTTGCTAAAGATTTAAGTGCTCTGTGCTCACAAGTTGACTGCTGTTTACCTACCACACTTCCTCATCCTGTGCACTAAAGGCTAACATTTGCCATGAGGTTGCAAATCTAAAATCATGCTTAAACACTATTTTTTTATTGGTCAAAGCCCATGAATAAAATAATGGGTCAAACGACCTAATCTCTCTTAAGGAAATATCAACTATCAGACAACTGAAACAATATGGAACAACCCAACTTGAACTTTAATGATAAGCTTTGAGGGTGGGGTGGTGAAGAAGGGAGTTGGGGAGGAAGATATAAATGTGCTAGACGGAGGGAATAAAAGCAAAATGAGAAAATTCCAGGTAAGATGAAATAAGCACACTAAACCCATCTGTCCCACAACTATAAAACCTGAACCGAATGCACAGAGTGTATATTGGGGTCCCTGAGGAGTGAATAGGAGCAGGCTAATCAGGGAAGAATACCAGACTTGCAGTACCGCTGGACAGTGGTACATTTACCATCTATTCCTTCCAAGTATCCTTCAGCCTGAACTGAATGCAGTGGATGCCAGGAGTGAACACCCCGAGCAGACAGTGAGGTCTGGGAGAAAACCTGAGGCTCTGGTTGGAGGAGTAAAAAGGGGAACTCCTAGTGATCAGAAAGTACAGAGGGGTGCCCGGTGGCTCAGTCGGTTAAGCATCCGACTTCGTCTCGGGTCACTATCTCACTGTCTATAAGTTCAAGCCCCACATCAGGTTCTGTGCTGACAGCTCAGAGCCTGGAGCCTACTTCTGATTCTGTGTCTTCCTCTCTCTCTGCCCCTCCCCAGCTCTTGCTCTATCTCTCTCTGTCTCTCTGTCTCTCTCTCTCTCAAAAATAAACATTAAAAAAAATTTTTTTAAAGAAAGTGCAGAAATTCTCCATTTGTGTGGCTATTTTTTCTCTCCCCTCTTGTTTCCATTCTCTCATGCACTAGCTACAAGACAATCCACCAAGCAGTGGCAGAGACCAGTAACGACCAGTAATTTGTATATCCACATGCTAAAAAATAAACGTCAACCTAAACCTCACATCTTATTCAAAAATCACTTCAAAATGGATCACAGATCTAAATGTAAAACATAAACTATAAATATATACACTAAAATATAAAGAAAAAATCATAAATTTAAAGCATTCGATCTGGGAATATCAATGGCAAGAGAATGAAATAGCAAGATACATACTGGGAGAAAATATTTTGAATCACAGAGCTGACAAAGGACTTGTATCCAGAATATAACTTTAAAAACTTTCAAAACAACAAATAAGAAAGAAAATTTGAGTGGGTGAAACACTTGAACAGACCCTGCACCCATGAGAATATGAGGATGTAAAAACAAGCTCGTGAAAAAGTCTTCAACATCATTAGTCACTAGGGAAATCGAAATTAAAGCCATGATGAGATACTACCACACACTTATTAGGATGACTAAAATAAAAAATACTGACCTTGTAATACAACCGATCTCTCCTACATCGCTGCCAGGAATGTAAAATGATATTTCCATTGTGGAAATGGTTTGGCAGTTTAAATGTGATCTTAACCTATGATCCAGCAATTCCATTTTGAATACCTACCCTACAAAAATGAACACGTCTGTTCTTGAAACAATCTGTTCATGAATGTTTATAACAGCTCTATTCTAATTGCCAAAAACAAGAACCAACCCAAAGTGGCTGAATAAACTGTGGTATGTACATATAATGAAATAGTACTTAGCAATAAAAAGGGACAAACCTTTGATATATTCAACAACTTGGATAAAGCTCAAAACATTATTCTATAAAAGGAGCCAGTTTCAAATGTTGCATACTCTAATGTTATACTTAGATGGTATTTTCAATAAGATAAAACTGTAGGCATGGAAAACATACCAGTGGTTGCTGGGGTTGGGATGAGAGAAGGGGTGAACTATAAAGGGGTAGCAAGGAAGCTTGGGGGTTGGGGGGACAAGGAACTGTTCTGTATCCTGATTATAACGGTGGTAGCATGAACCTGTACATTTGTAAAAATGTATAATGCTGTATACCTAAAAGTGATCAATATTAGTCTGATAACTTATAAAGTAGTTTTTTGAAGAGAAATACAAAATTGAACCCAAAGGAATTTTTATCTTCAACTTTATTTTATTTTTTATTTTTTGTAATGTTTATGTATTTTTGAGAGAGAGAGACAGAGACAGAGTGTGAGCGGAAGAGGGTTAGAGAGAGACAGAAACACAGAATCTGAAGCAGGCTCCAGGCTCTGAGCTGTCAGCACAGAGCCCAACGCGGGGCTCGAACTCACCAACTACAAGATCATGACCTGAGCTGAAGTCAGACACTTAAGCGACTAAGCCACCCAGGCACCCCAATTTTATTTAATTTTTATTTTATTTAATTTTTAATGTTTTTAATGTTTATTTAATTTTTGAGAGAGAGAGAGACAGACAGAGTGTGAGTAGGGGAGGGGCAAAGAGAGAGAGGGAGACACAGAATGCGAAGAAGGCTCCCGGCTCCAAGCTGTCAGAACAGAGCCGGACGCAGGCCTGAACCCACAAGCTGTGAGATCATGACCTGAGCCAAAGTCAGATGCTCAACTGACTGAGCCACCTAGGCACCCCTTATTTAATTTGTAAATAAATGTTTCTTCATTTTTGAGAGAGATAGTGTGAGTGGGAAAGGGACAGAGAGAGAGAATCCCAAGCAGGCTCTACTCTGCCAGTGCAGAACCTGACACAGGGCTTGAACTCACGAACCTTGAGATTATGACCTGAGCTGAAGTTGGACATTCAACTGACTGAGCCACCCAGGCGCCCCGGCTTCAACTTTATTTTAAAATGTTGGTTTCAGGGGTGCCTGGGTGGCTCAGTCAGTTAAGCATCGGACTTTAGCTCAGGTCATGATCTCACGGTTAGTGAATTCGAGCCCCATAATTGGGCTCTCTGCTGACAGTGCAGCACCTGCTTCGGATTCTCTCTCTGTGTCCCTTCCTCTCTGCCTCTCCTCTGCTCACTCTCTGTCTCTCTCAAAATAAATGAATAAACTTAAAAAATATATATACTGATTTCAAGTCCAGGAATTGAAGGCATGTAATGACTGCAGACCAGTGTCATCCTATCACTGAATCCTGCCACCAGAAACAGGGCTCCCTAGACCCTTGGAAAGCAGTTAGGTGACAGACTGGCAATCCTTTAGATGATCTGACAGGTGTAAATGGCCAGTATGTACAATCCTGGTTGACCAGAAATATTTTTCTGTCGATAATTCAAATTGGTTGTCTACACTGCCTCAGAATGTCCAGGGAGTTGCCAACCCTGGAAATTACTTCCAAGTATTTGGCAGACTGATAATTGGCCACGATTTAAGTTGTTCTAACATCATTGCTCTTTTCTGCCTTCTAAAATCTATGCTTTTTTTGGTCCCTTTGACCAACCCCCCCCCCAAAACTGGAAACCTCTGTTTTAAGTCAGCTTCATATCTTTAACTTTCCTTTCTTTCCTGAGACCTCTGTCTAAATCCTTCTTTGTAAGTGGGTGAGTACAAATGAAGATGTCTGGTTATCTGGTGTTGGCCTAGGCCAAGAGAGGATTATGGTCTGTTTTCTGTTCAATTTCTCCCTCTTCACCCCACTAGCAATGTTCGGAGAAACCCATTCGGAACCAGCATGCTCCAGCAACTCATTCACTGACCCCTGTCTCTAGAGAGCAGGCAGCTGGGGTCACGCAGATGACCATCAACTGCCCATTTTAAACCCCTCATTGCTTTCTCCTAGCGTCTAATAATATGGCCATCAGTCGAATTGTGTATGATAAACAGACAATAAACTTACTGGATGTGTTTTACAGAGCACTACCACCTTTGTCTCTGTCGTAGTGCTTGTCCCACAGTTTCTGGACAAAGCCTTCCAGGAATTCAGATTCCCATTTAGCCGACATCATGAGAGCCTCTTATATGCAGGGTGCTTTTATGTGTATTATCTCACTCAATCTCCAAAAACGCCCATCGTCTTCAAAGTATTTCTTAAGCACTAATTTGCACTACGTGCTGTGTTAAACTCACATTTAGGCCATTTCAGAGCCTTCTAAGGCCTTTGCAACACGATCTCATGGGCATATCTATCTAAACACACGCAAGTTTTAGAGTATTACTTGAATGTTTTTATTACGTATGTTTAAGACAGAACACCCTCAAATGTGGGCACCACAACATTTAACACACCCACCTTGGGCAAGTGGCAAGTGAGGTGTGGCACAGGGTACACAGTAACCCACAGGTGGGTACCTGGTGCTTTTTATGATCCACAAATACAAGCTAATTGGTAAAAAGGATACCTGCAGTATTTATTCATATCACCTGTTAATCGGTCACCATCCAGAAGCTTTGGACAAGTTACTACCACAGCCTTTGGCTGAACAAAGTTTGAGCATTCAGCTGGAGGACCGCATTAAGTCTTTGAGTCTTTTTTCCCTCGTCGTGGTAAAACGTAACAATAGCTAAGCAGAGGCAGTTAGACCAGCGAGTCATCGTCTGTGATTCTTTCACTTAACCAGTGCCAAAATCAATTTTGAAGCATTATCTCAAAGTTGCTTTCAACTCGATCTGGGTGTTTCTCTTCGGCTAGAATATCACCCCCTACACTGGAATCTTTATTATATCACACTAATCTAATTTAAATGCATTTTTACTGTACTTGGTTTAATGAATGTGGAATGTGTCACTATGAAATTGCACCATTAATTTGATAAATAGGACTTGAAGGTATAATTTTTTCCAGCATTGCAGACTAATGAAGCTAAAATACATATATAATAAGAAGTGTAAATAATAAATTATTCTTAGGAGCAAAAAAATTAATTAGATCTTACCACAGATTGCATCTCAATGTCAATTTTTTCCCCCAAAACTACTGACTTTCAAACTACTTGGAACACCATGGTAAACCTTGGAAAGTTTCTCAAGTGATTACCTTCCATCCTGGGAATCTGTTTTAAGAAACCGCTATTGTTCAAAAAATCCTTTTAAGATGCCAGTACGGATCCCCTGTTGTCATTTCTACAGGGCATTTAGAGTATCTAGATGAATTAATCTTTTTTTTTTTAAGTTGCACAGTTTTATTTATTCATAAAGACTCCTGAAAAATCCTTTCAGATAGTATGCTGTGGAGATGGAAAAAAAACAAAAAACCAAAAACCAGGAGGCCTTCTATGCAAATTTGCCTCCAAAGGCGACAGAATTCCATCCGCAGTGATTTCAGGGGAAAGTTCCTCCTACAAGCTGGCTGTTCACAGGAAGTCTGTGTTGTCCATGGGCTGAAGGATATGATAACAGAGAGCGATGGGTCACTCCCCAATTACTGTTCAGATGCACACTCCGTGGGTAAGAACCAGATAGCCACTAAGCTGGAAATTAGCTGGATAATACGCACACTAAAACCAGAGACCAGATAATGCTCCAAATGAGATTCTATTCCTTGGGCGGAGGGAAAGGAATTATGACTGGCATTATGAGTTTTGGTTCAGGTTCAGCATAAGAGCAGTGACTTTAGTGTTTGTATATATTAGCCAGTAATTCCGAGAACTCTAATTAATGGAATCTTTGCAGAAGACATCAGCTACAGGATGTCCCGTCTGCTTAGAAACACAAAAACTACTGAAATCAAAACGTACAGCGCTGTGAAGCCCATTTGGAGATTCCAGTCCTTGTTTTAATTTTCTATATTAAGTTGAAAAACAAAGTACCCATCATACACAGTGACTATGTTTTGTGTATGTTTTCTTTGTCAGATATAAGGGTTTTTTAGCTTCGTTTTCAAAATGAAATTTTCCCTTAGGAAAAAATTCCAAGGAAAAGGGGAAAGAAGCTCTTGGAATTAGAATGAACTATGTGGGGTCCACCCACCCTCTCTTTTTCCCCAGCTGGAGGTCTGTACATTCAAAGACAATTTAATCACCCTCTGTCCCTTCCCTGGCCTGATGCAGGACGCTGGGCCAAATGCTATCCCGGCCTTATTTTCTATTCCTAGTGTGTAGTTTAACAAACAATGTTTTTATTTCTTGTTATTTGATTTGGAGCCAAAATTCTGACGTGGCATCAGTTTTGTTGCCAGATAATGCATTAAACCTTACTGAGGGGTAAACATAATGATCTTCATTAAACCCTTTAAATGAACCCACCTCCTGCTTCTTCAGGTTGAGAAAAGCATTGACAGGGAACATTGTGGAAGCGTCTTGGAGTTATTTTCTTCTTGTAACAGGGGGAGGGAGAGATGAGTGGCAGCTTTTAGGGGGCGAAAGAAAGTTAGGTAAACATAAAAGGTTTTGTAAGATTTCCTCTCCTAATGGCAAAGTTTTAGAGCAATAAATCACAATTCAGTCAATACCATTAGTTTTGGGGCATTATATACCCTCATTAAAGTGCATAAACAATTATATTTATTGAAGGTAATGTACTGTGTAGTGCATTATAACGACACTCATTAACATATGTAATCATCATTTGAATGGGCTTTACTACAATGTAAACTGATAATGGCATGATTGCACACTGGGTTATTAACTTTTCAGTCTTAAGATAATGAAAGGTGATGCAAGAAACCAAAAGCACATAGGCATGGCCTTTCATTTGTGAGTTATGCATTTCCATCCCCAATTCTAAGCTCAGGTACCCATGCTCAGGAGTTCATTTTACCTATTGTGTTGACACAGGACCAGATTCCACACGGTGCTTTGAAGTGGGGTGGGGGAGAGTATGTGGCAGGAACTAGCTCAGACCGAATAATGAAGATAATTCTGCTGGTGACCTATTTCCATCTTACATTGTGGCTTATACCGTTCATTCTCTGGTTTCAATATTTTCCCACACAGATGTGGATGATATCACCTGCTCTAAGAAAAATGGGAACTTCCTCCAAACTTTTCCTTTGAAAATTTCACTTACCAGGCAGGCATTTGCCTAATGATGAGGAAACATTTGAAAAACCCAGATTAAGGGGCAGTCTACTAAGGTGACAAGACCATGAAAGATGACGAAACAGTGGGGGAACTATTCTAGATTAAGACAAACTAAAGAGACATGATAACAATGCAGTGTCCGTTCCTAGATTCAATACTGGAGCAGAATTTTTGTCTCTTTTTCTATAAATATATCTTTTATTAGGACAATTAAAAATTTTGTATAAGGTCTATAGATTTGATAACAGCATTTTATTAATGTTAATTTCTTGATTTTGATAATTATACTGTGATTATATAAGATGTCCTTGCTCTATATATGTATGTAAAAGTATCTAAGAGTAAAGGCCCTTTATGTC
Organism: Prionailurus bengalensis; assembly: GCF_016509475.1. Taxonomy (NCBI): domain Eukaryota; kingdom Metazoa; phylum Chordata; class Mammalia; order Carnivora; family Felidae; genus Prionailurus; species Prionailurus bengalensis. The sequence goes on from NC_057356.1 coordinate 48,021,807, forward strand.
TGCAACTTACTCTCAAATGCATAAAAAATGAATATATACTTATAATAATGATAGTAAATACTATACAAGGAGAGAATCAAAAAGCAAATCTGGAAAAAAAAAAGTCATAATTTGAGTGAAGGATATTCAGGAATTTTTTGCACTACCCTGACAGTATTCTCTAAGTCTGATATTATTTCAGACTAAAAAAAAAAGAAAGAAAAAAAAAACATTTAGAATTAAAGACTTGACCATAAAAAGGCCATGACTTTAATTAAGCAGATCTTTGGCTGGCATTATCAGCAACAAGTCAGAATAATGATCAGGATCTCAGTACTCATTTACGTCCTTTATCTGCTCTGTCAGTGGAAGTCCCAGATTTGTGAGGACAGTTCTTAATTCCTTTGCTCCCAGCTGATATCTATTTCCTATATTTTAGAGTCAGGAATGACAAAAGGTTCGTGATATGAAAGGTAAAAGGCATTGTGCTCTAATCACCAAGATTAAAGAGTAATAGCGGTAGCCACTTAAAATTCCCTCTTAACCACGACTTCACAACCAGTTTCTACATCAGCCTGAGAGCTGTTCTCAAAAGAATGATTGACTTACATCTCTGCATAAGCCCGAACGAAAGCACTCCTGGCTGTTTCCCTCCTACACAAACCACTGCCTACACACTCTTAAGTAGCACCCAAACTTGGACCAGTGGGTCATGCAGAGTGGGTGTTAGCTTCCCAACCACACTCGTTATGGAGAGAATGAGGCAAATAAAGCTACAGTAAGTTACCCACTGAAGGAAGGACCACAATGAGACTCATCTCCGAAGTTTCTGGCATTAGTCCTCTTTTGTTCCTCTAGACCACATAACCCTATGAAAGCAGTAATATTAATGTAATTTAAATTTTGTTTTCTTGGACATGTTTTTGGTTGTCTAGTTTCCACAGCGTTTCCCAGAAATGGAGGATTCTGTAGCTGAGAGCTACCCTTTTCAAGGTTCGGTTATGAAGGCAGAATTGACTGTGCTCAAGAACTACACAGCAAACGTAATCAATAGCTCTCTATAAATAAGAGGAAATACATAATACATATGCATTTATCTAGAGATAACTAGACTTGAAGACTACATCTACCGGGTTAATGTTTTTATTAAATCATATTAGTGTTGGCACAATAATCTTTTCTCATTATAAATACTGAGCACTTTTATTTGCTACAGGGTATAGCTTTAAGAAATTTCCAATTGACTGACAGCTGCCTGTCAACTTCTGACTCTGGAGAGATCCAGGAACTCAGTTTGCAAAGCTCCAGGGAATTCTAAGGAGCTCCAAGATGGTTAATGGCTGTCCATTAGCGTGAGGCCCAGCGGAGCCCTAGAATCTGTTAAGTGGGAAGTTCTTGCTGTAGAAGGTCATATAATTCCCTATTGCCATCCGAGAGAACTGGGAAAATTCAGCTTGAAGCAAAGACTGGGGTGCTATAAGTTTATGTACTAAGGGAAATCACTTCATGCAGTTTGGTATTACCGTACACCATGTTTTATTTATACTCTATACTAGATGAGAAATTGAATACTATGCTCTTTTCTGGCAATGGAAACTTGCCTTATTCTCCTGAACTGGGCACGGCATCAATACAGCAGCTTGCAGCCTTTTTGACTATGTATTATAGAGTGGCTTCTGTGCATTATATATTAAATCCGATATGCACTGTGAGTTTATATGCCACACACACTACATTTTTCTATATTACGTCCTGCAATCTATCATATTAAGTGAAAGGGGTGATGGAGTGGGCCTCAGGTAATGTAAAGAAGATTGCTAACAGCTTGCATGCTGCGTTGAGAGGAGGTAAGTATTTCTGCAGTGTGCTCTGTGTATATACAGCAAGTGAGCACACAGCAAACTGACCATGTAGAGAGCTCAACATCCCCGGCAATGGAATTAACCACCTATACACTAACGAAATTACCTACCGGCCCAAGCAACATGCCTGCCCCATTAACAAAGCCCAGAAAAGTTTCATGGGAGCCAAACAGTCCTTCCCAGAAGTGGGAATAAAAATGAGGTCTGGCCCATTAAAGAAAAAGCAGCAGCCCCCCACCCCCAAACAGTCAAACAGGCTAACAAAGGGCCTCAGCACAGGAAACATGGACATGTGTTCAGCAATCACAGCCTCTGGGCTGTTAATACGTGTCTCATGTTCTTCAGTCTAGTATGTGGAGGAAACCTGGAGATCCCAACTCGAAACATCATGTAAAAAAGAATACAAAAGCAGTGACTACCAACTGATAAAGGAAGAAGTGTTGACTAGCCTTTTTGAAATTAAAGTGCATTTTTTCCATGACATTATCTGTTCATGTATCAGAATTCCTAACTCTGGGAATATTCAGAATTGTGTTACCTGTCTCATCAGTGTCCCTGGAATTGTCTCTTGTGGAACTTTCTAGATCAGGATGTATACCTATCTGGGCCTTTTTATTTATTTATTTATTTATTTATTTATTTATTTATTTTTTAACGTTTATTTATTTTTGAGACAGAGACAGAGCATGAACGAGGGAGGGGCAGAGAGAGAGAGGGAGACACAGAATTGGAAGCAGGCTCCAGGCTCTGAGCCATCAGCCCAGAGCCTGACACGGGGCTCGAACTCATGGACTGTGAGATCGTGACCTGAGCTGAAGTTGGACGCTTAACCGACTGAGCCACCCAGGCGCCCCTGGGCCTGTCTTTTTAGCATAACTTTTATGGCTCATGGGGAATTCTGATGGCAAATTTTTATTTTTCTGTGAAAATTTCTTGGTTCTGCTTGCTTATTGATTTGAAGGTAAATGTTTTCTCATCACCTGACACCTAGGTATTGTGACTGCCCATCAAGACTTTGACCTTGTGTTCAGCCACTATGAGTTCCCCTGGTCGTGGACTGCCTGGGATCCTACAGTTACTTTAATCTGCAGCTACTAATCTTGGAATTACACTTTAAGAAAAGAACCCCACTATTAGACACTCATGACTACCACAGGACATCCCTGCCCTCTCATTGTCACTGCAGAATCTGTTTCTGGAAGCCGAGGAAGTGGTCACAGGATGAAGAATCTTTTCTATCAATATTAGTGAAAAGAACCATCACTTAAGGTGCTGTATAATCACTCATTATTTCTATTCTTCTAGCCCTGATAAACTTCATGCGGTGAGGGGATTGTAGCTTTTGTAGAAAGAGACACTTGGCCTTGAGTATCAGGCTTTACAATACATCTCTGGTGCAATATTATCAGGTGACACCAATTCATCCCAGAGCATTTTACAGCTTAACAGAAGGTTTTGATTTCCTGGAGGAGTCTTAATTGATTCTGAATTCTTTAGCATTCAACCTTCCTCACGACGATTGTTATAAGACTTAATACAGGAAATATTAAGTTTAGACAAAGAAGGCCCAGAAGGGATACTTTTGCGGACTGTCAGAGATATGTTTCACTATTAAGTGGAAGTGCCGAGCTAGCTGAGGGGCCTTGGGCTTAAGCTTTAGGCCGCTTTATGCATTTCTCCAGCTGCCCTGGAAGGGGAGGGTCCACGTGACCCACCATCTCCACTGCCCGATGATGTATGGAGTGACACTGACAAGTCAAGGAAAATGAGCAGGAGTTACTTCCAGCTTTCTTCCATCAAAGGGAAAGCTGCCAAAATTCAAAACTCTAAGGATGCAGGAGAGCAGGGAAATACAACATCGGGAAAATGGCTCCACTAGGAGAAACCTGTGCATGATACGCGGAGGACTTCCTGGAACCCATTTTGCCACAAAATTTGCACCAAGTTTCTTTCCTGCTACGGTTAGCAGCCTGTGGCAAACTTTCCCTCAAAACTTTTAGAAGGACTGATAGGGGAAACCATGAGGATGTGATATTGATAAAATAACACCAGTAATGGCACATGTTTGCTTTCATTGATGGAGAGGAACTATTCATCTTTGGGTTGCTTAAAATAGCTAGGGTGTCATGATTTGCCTATGTCTGGATTATAAGGATGCCAGGCACCCTGCCTCCTTCTCTTGAACAGGTGCATCCGCATCACTCCTCACCAATGCAAGTGGGTAGGTGGGAAGGTAGGTCCTCTAGTCACCAGAGAAAGACATTACCTTAAGTGAATCTTCATTCGTTCTTTCATTCATTAAAAAACCAAAAGTTTTCTGTGCACCTACTCGACGTCCAGCACTCTAACATATTCACAGAAGAATGATAATGGGGAGGATCTTTCCCCCATTCCTATAGGGATGCAGCTATATCATGAGGCCAAGTTGCCACAACCGAACATTCCTCAGCTGAGATTCATCTTCTATGTGGCACTCTACAAACCAAAACACAAGGTTACTTTGCTCTCATTTTTGTATTCCCCACACTACATACATATGCAACGTTTCCCAGTATACCATCTTATACCAGTTTATTTTAAAAAAGAAAAAGTACATAATCATTCTGCAGCTGTCAGAAGCGCCTGGAAAAGCCCAAGAGTTCAGTATGAAAGGTGCTATTAGGTTGGGAAAAACACCACGGCTGCCACAGATGGCTCATTTTCACAATAGACCTGAGGTTTAAAAAAAAAAAAAAAAAAACAACTAGTTGTTTTGCCTGCAGCATAAACAAGGAATATTCTCCTTGAGCAAGTGGAACGGGCTTTGCAGAGATGAGCCTCCAATCTGTCTTGCTAAATTCTGACATTAAAAAGAAACACATATGGGTACCTAAACAAATACTCACATGGCACAAGTACAAGCCTAGGGTAGTTGTATCCAACGCTTGACTTTAGAAAATTGTGGGGCAGTGTCTGCAGCATTTTAAAAATTAATAATAATATTTTATGGTAACAATAACACATGCTTATCTTGAAAATTGGAGAAATAAGATAAAATCTACCCATAATTTTACCATCCAAGGATGACTACAATAACTCTTTGGTGTATTTCCTTCCAGTCTTTTTTCTGTGTGTGCATATACACACACACATATATATATATATATATATATATATATATACACACACATATACACATATATTTTCACATACATATGTAAAACATACACAATACATATATGCATCAAATTATGTATATATACATATATAACATACACATATTCCATGAGTATATTTAAAATAAACATATATATTATATACATCATACATAGGTATTTTTTCTGTGTATATATCTATTAGAAACATATATATTTCTCTTTTTACATAATTGAGCAGTACAACATATTTATATATCTTCTCACTTTCATATTTTTCCTTTATTATTTAATATTATAATTATAATAGGAATGATTTCCCATGTCATTAATCATTAGTTGCACTCCCTGAACATTTTTAATGACTTCATACTATTCCATTATGTGTACACATCATAGTTTGTTCAATAAGTCATCTATTATTACAAATCAAAAAGAGTTGCCACATTTTGTGTTTTCTGTAGACAATGCTTCATTAGCCATCCTTATATTTAAATCTTTGGCTGTGTCTCTAATTCCTTATATTAGTATAACAAAGAATGATCCCAGCTTAAAACATTTTTTAAGACTCTTAATATATATTGCTAAATACCCAAACAAATTTTGTCTGTAGAGGGTAAGAAATGTTCCTGATTAAATATCAAAGCATATGGCAAAGGAGCCAATTTGGTACAAAGAGTGTAACTCATAATTTTTCATAACTTCATTAAGACTTTGTCCAGTCTACTGGAAGTAAACCCAAATGGAACTATTTTGTAGCTGACAATCGGAACTCTACACTGATCATCCAGTTTTTAAATTGAGTGTTTTAATCACAACCCCATCCCTTCAAAAATAGCATTAATATTTGATATTGTGTTTTTAATCACTACCTTTTGTTTAGAACTATATCTCCACTAACACTTAATGTTATAATTTTCTGAATCATCTCATTGAAGGACCTTCCACAAGAGCAAATAGTTTTATTAGAAGGACCAGGAAAATGTTCTTGTTTATCCTAATGCACAGAATATTTTGGACCCACATGGTATCTTTCAGGAGACAACATATTCTTCCCACTCTCATGCCCCTCCTTAAAGTCTCCCTTGAAATACAAAGTAATCTTAAAATTGTAAAGAACATTTTATTGTGTATTTGTGTGTTTTTTCCCTTTATTTTGTGGCTTCAAATCCATATTCTGTATAAATACACAGCTGGGGTCAGCCAAAGACGGCTGCGTTCAGGCTAGTTGAGCAAAGGTTGGAGTGAACCCCAGCGTGCCGAGGAGGGTTGTGAGCAGAGCATAAGGCTCAAGATGAAAAATCATGAACCAGATGATACTGTCAAGGAAGACTTAATTTTCAATATCATAACCAGAAAAATTAACCACCTCCCAGAAGCAGAAAGGAATCTATTTGCACATGGATCAGTTTATATTGGACTTAATGCTGCTCTCTGTGGTCTAATAGCAAATAGTCTTTCTCGACGCATCTTAAATGTGACACAGGCTCGTATAGCTGCTGGCTTACCAATGGCAGTGATCCCATTTTTGACTGCGCATGCATCTTACAAAGGTTTTGTAAATCTACCTTTGAATACAGGTGATTTGAATTATGAAACCTGTACCATAACACGGGGTGGACTGGTTGGTCTTGTTTTTGGTGGTCTGTGTCCTGTTTTCTTGGCTATACCTGTGAATCGTGGCCTAGCAGCCAGGTATGAGTCAGCCCTGCTACCAGAAAAAGGAAACATCTTAACTTACTGGACTAGAATTTCTAAGCCTGTCTTTAGAAAGATGTTATTTCCCATTTTGCTCCAGACCATGTTTGCCGCATACCTTGGATCTAGACAATATAAATTAGTTATAAAGGCTCTTCAGTTACCTGAACCTGGCCTAGAAATTCAGTGATTGTTAAACAATTTTGTACACAAAAATAAAACCGTAATGTATGAAAAAATAAATACACGGCTGAACAACTGTAGTGATCAATATTATCTTTATCAAGGACACTAAAGCAGTGAACATATTGCTACTCAGGGTCCCACATGGATCTGCACGGAGTTGGATTTGAACCCACAGTCTCCCTATTTCCAATTCCAGGCAGTTGAGCTACCCCCAACTCTCCCCCAACCCAACACACAAAACCCCCAGGATGATCTATGCCCTTATGTGGAAAATGTGATGGATAGAGACAGCTCAAGCACTAACCTGGAACCCAAAATCAATAAAAGTATTAGAACTGGGTGCTCACAAATTGGTAGCCATTTAGTTCCCCTACGATTAATTTTTTTCTTCCAGACATGAGTTGGGTGCAGTATGTGGACTGCAGTTTGCCCTTGAAGATATGGCAGCAGGCCGAAGGAGGGACCTTTTTCACCTAGTGCTTCAAACAATCTTCTTAGTGGGTATTTATTTCAAAACTTGGAAAAGATTTCTATCCAATTGGTATCCATTGGCTGAAAGGAAGACTTCATGCCATTCCATTTATTAAATTTTTTTGTTATAGATATATTCAAACATTCACAAAAATTGAGATAATATAATAAACCTCTATATGCGTATCATTAATTTTCAACTTTTTTGCTCAGGCCTTTAGTTTTAAGGGTGATCCTGGTCGATTTTCTGGAAACAATGGCCCCCTGTTGGTGGTGGCAGTATAAGGTTCACAATGTTTAGAACATCTGTCATGGAGTTTTCCTCATTTTGGTAGACGATACAATCATCCAATCAATTTGCTAAAATAAAACACCCTAGACTCCATATTGATTTGTGACATCCAATTCTTTGGCCAGCCCTGTTGGCTCTACCTCCAAAGTATATCTCCCATTTGTCTACTTCCCCTTACCTCCACTGCTTCTTCCCCAATGTGAATCCTCATTGGCTTTCTTGTCCTAATTACTGCAATATAATGTCCTTCTTGCTTCTTTTGTTGTCTCCCAGCTCCACTGTGTGATCCAGTCACCACAAGGCAATCCAAGCATTTATGTCAACCTCTGGCTTACCACCCTCCAGTGACTTCTACTTTTGTCCCCTATGACCCTTTCCACTAATCCATGTGGCCAGTATATTCTTCTACAAACATAAATAGGCCAAGTCATTCCACTTCTCAAAATCCCTCAATAGCTTCCTATTACACTTGAACTCAGATTCTTTGGCCTGCATTTCCTACAGATCCTTATCTTGCCTACCTCTCAGAAGCAAATTTCCAATTTATCTTCATTTTGCTCACTATACTCCAGCTGCACTAGCTTTCCTTTAGTTCCTTGAACATGTCAAGCCATGCTCCATCCACCTCAGGGCCTTTGCACTTGTTTCCCATCCCTTATCCTATACCCAAGATCTTCACTGTTAACTCTTTCCTATCATCCAGGAATCAACCCAGATATCACCTCTTAAACTAGCTCCCCAGCTCCAACACATTATTACTTACGAAATTATCTTATATTGTGTGCTTATTATCTTTTCACCTACTATTTTAACAGCTCTATGAATGAAGACATTTTTTCTGTCTTATTCACCACTGTATCTGGAGTTTATGGAACAAGGTATGTCATGGAAACTCTATACAAATTTGTTGAAAGAAATGAATGAATGAATGAAACAAAAAGGAACTTCAGAATCTTATTGTAAGCATCTTACAGGTAATAGCTATTTTTCTGAATGAGAAATGTAAACTTAATAACAGAGCAAGCAGATTTACAAGACTTCATGGTAAATGGTGGCTTTAGTAGGCTGTGTGGGACCACTGAAAATTCTAGAGAAGAACTGCCTCATGTGGAGACAAAGCCAACAGTGTGAGTTAGCAAAGACTGTATAAAGGCTCCTTTAATCCCCAGATAATATTCCTCCCTGCCTCCCCTGGCCTAATAACCCTGTTATTAAAGTAGTGACTATGGGTGAAACGTGTGCCCAGTGGTCCCTTGAGTACAAAGGCCATGTCTCCTACCTCCTGGTAACTTCCCAGATTGTAATGCAGTTCCATTTTTCCATCACTTCACAGTCCCTAATTCCTGATAGTATTACTTCAACTGCCCATTGTGCTCCTGAAATTGATCTCTCCCTATTTGTACCCTAATTCTCAGCTCCAATTCTCAGTCTTCATTCTCTTCGGCTTTGGCCCTATCATCATTCCCTACTGCTGACCACTTCATTCTTGTGGAAACTCTTTGCTCTTACGACTTGCATGGCATTGAACTTCTGGCTATCTTTCTATTGCTATAGATTCCTTGCTCCTATGTACTGAATCTGTGTCCTTGACATTCTCCAAGGGTTATATTTAAGTGCTCTGCTTTACTCTATTCTGTGTTATATGCATGCCAATTATAGTGTGAAGTCATCTGTTTAGATAACCTCACAACGAATCCAAATCTTCAAACTGAGCTCATCTTTTCTCCAGAACCAGCTTCCCTTCCAGATTTTCCTATTTCCAACGTTCTATTTATTCATTCAGCTAAAATAATAATAAGATAAAAAAATTAAAAAGTTTAAAGCATCCTGGATTGTTCCCTCTCCTCCTAACTTCTCCCACCAGAAACATTCCATTTTAATTTTATTGTATTGTTTATTTAAGTCCCTTCCTGTTAGTATTATAATCAATTAATCCTCCCAACTCCATTCTTTTATCTGTTCCAATAAATCCAGTCAAGTTAACCTTGAAACATGCTTTGCCCGCACAACTGCATGGCTCAGAAATTATCTTTGACCGCCCTGGCTTAAGTGACTGCCCCCCCCCCCATAGCATTTGCTGTTTTTGTCACTCATTAAATGCATTCCTTTATCACATTCTCTCTCATGCTATCCTTCCGTGTTGCCCGTGTATTCCCAACTAGCCAGAGAGACTCAGAAAGAAATAGATGTAATAATTATAGCTAACATGTATTGAGTGCTAATAAGGTTTCATGCACCCTACCAAGTGCTCTATATTTATTTTCTTGTTTAATTAATAATAGCACCTACAGTCCAGCGAAGTGGTGCTCCTTTATCCCCATGGCACGGAGGAAATGAGGATTTAGGTCACACAGCTACTCACTGACGGAGCCGGATGGGGGACGTGTGCTGCCTAACTTCAAGGCTGGGGCTGCCCCCTACACTGCTTACGTGTCTCGTGCAGCACCCATTTGTATAGGACCCCTACTAAATGTGAATGATGGTAGCACTCAGCACCCCCGTAGAAGGCTGGGGGCGCTCAGGAAGTGCTGGCGGTGCCCTTAGAACACAGCAAAGCGCACGAAGAGGTAGGATTGTGTCTGCCTCATTCGTTCTCAAGTGGAGCGCATGTCCCCCGTCAACCGAGGAACTGCTGTGATTTACAAGGCACTGATTTCTGATGAAGAGTTCCCTGCCTCCGGGACGCAGTAATAGGAGCACCTGTTCCGGAGCCCCAGAGGGGACAACTGGAGCTTTCTGTGCGAGGGGGATTGTTCGGGGAGCGCGACGTCAAGGCAGTGCAGCGCCGCGGTGTCACCGGGCCAAGGAGCAGACCAGCTGAAGCCGCGAGGCCAAGGAACATTCTGTCCGGGCGTGCATGTCCGGGTGTGCATGCTAAGATTCCCAGAAAGAGAAAGCGACGTTGGAGGAGAAGCTGAGGCAAGATTCTCCAGGCTTGTACAAGGCATTTAGCTTTTAGTTGTTATAAAAATGAAAATAATGGTGAAAGCAGGGAGAAATCCGCAGCTGCTCCGGGCTATTCATACCATAAGAGATCCCACCAGGCCCTCTTTATTGTTGCAGTTTTGGCAAATTATTTTCTTATCACACACAACCTCCTCACTTCTGTTCCTGGATAAGCACTTAGGCTCATAAAGCTGTGGGTCAGCCACAGTTGAGCATCCAGCTCGCGGAACAGCCGGCCGTGGGGAGCTCGAGAGCCCGCCCCTCCTAAAAGCAGCCACTGGAGTCCATAAAAAGCTGGCCCGGCCGGTCCATCGGTGGCCCCGGGGTCCAGGGCTCTGGCCCGCATCACCCGCCCCCCCACCCCGGGCCGGGCTTCACCCGCGGGGATGGCCACACCGCGCCGGTGGAGCTGGGGAGCCCCTTCTTGGGTGCGAGCGCGCACCGGCAGGTGCTCCAGCCGGCGCCCCGCTGCACCGGGGCTGGCCCGCCGCGGACAGAAGGGGCCGGCTGCCCACCACACATGTGCGCTGGACAAATGCGCTGGCATCTCCGGCGTGGGCAGAGAGCATGCCGCTCCCATTATCCCGGCCCATTAGGGAAGCAATTGGAAAAAAACATTTAGCAATTTGGACAGGAGTGAGGCTGCCGAATGGCTCGTTTCTCTGTGACAGCCTGCCACGTACAGATGAAAGGGAAGGCTTATAACAAATTTTCATTACCCCCAAATAAAAAAGCAACAGCAGGCAAAGCAAGGGCTTTGAGGCTGAGAGGTGGGGCCAGAAATCCACCCAGAAGACCACAAAGGAGCCTCAGCAAAACAAATCAATCACTCTCTCCAGTCACTTCCACTTGCAGAGTGCGGTTCATGCAAATGGCAATCAGGCCTGTCAGCCTGTCAGGCTTTGGCCTTCAGCTCCTTGCCTCACACTATTCATTAAGTGCACCAAAATACAGCCTGCAGGGCTCTCCTCTTGCTCAATGCCCTTGCTCACCTTTCCTCAACAACCTAAGCCCCACAGGAAAACCCACCCCCAAGCTGGGGGGCAGGGACAGAGGCAGGATTTGGTGAAGGGAAGCGACAGGGAATTTGCAAACAGCACCAGGGTCTTTGCATTTTGCTTTGCTTCCAGCTTTAGTTAGCACCCGGTGGAAATCAGACCTCAGATTCAGAAGGGCAAAGCGTCCTGTGGGGGCTCCCGGATGCTCGGGGCTGCCATTCTCACCCCCAATCCAGGTTCTGCTGAGAGAGTCCAGGACACCCACTAGGCACAGACCCCAAATGAAACCCCAGCCTCTGAATATCCCACACGAGTCCCACAGCCCACTCCTGCTCTAATGAGCCTGGCTGCCCGCAGAGCTGTGTAATGCATTGCGCCTTTGACCTTATTAGAAGACAACTACACAAATACCGCCTTTTCCTGGCCTGGGTGTCTGTCCGCAGGTATCCCCAGCACGTTTACCATGGCAGATAAAAATGAATTGTGGCAGGGGGTTGCAGACTGGATGTTGAAGAAGATCAGGGCTGGAATAGAGAGGTTTCCCATTCCATGGTTTCTCAAAATCCCAGTCTTTCATTATCAAATGCTTCAAAAACACATGTTATTAAACATCTGGGTTTTAGTGACATCCAAGACGGCACAGAGAATGGAATAAATGGGATTTGATGTGTGTGTGTGAAGGGGTGTCTAAGGATTGTTCCCCATTGGGACCTGAGTGTTGACAGCTAAAGGGCAGAGTTTGGTCACAGCCCCCAGAATATCAAGACAAGGCCCTAGTGTTACCTTTTCTGTTTGTAGGAGATTAAACTAGTTTGCAAAGAAATAACATATAAAACGTATAAAGATGTTTCAGTCTCCCTAACAGGACACATGTTAAATGTCAAGGATTTGTGATGTTTGTGGTACATACACACAGGTAACTACAGAGCTCAGATGGGGAGTATCCCTTAACGGCCTAGAGCTCTGAAAAGGATCCACTCAGGGCAAGAGAAAGGTTTGTTGAGTGCCTTCAGTGTGCCAAGTCCCTCAGACAAGGTGTGTTTTTGAATGGTAAACTGAGGTCCAAGAAGTTTTCCTACCTTGCCCAAGGCCCTACAGCCAGAGAGGGGCAGAGCCAGCGGTACAGAGTTTGGGGAGGATAGAGAGTTGGCGGGAGCCATCCACAGAGCCAAGGCACAGAGACAGAAAATCTAATTCTGCCCCCGAGTGCCTCCTCTGTCCAGAGCACTGGCCCAGACACCAGGAGAAACAAAGATGCAGAAGAAATGAGATTCTCTTTAAGGAGCTTGAGACCAAGATGCGATCAGAGGCACCACTACCATAAAACACCGTGATGAATGACAGAAGGTATCAGAGAACGAAGAGATAAATAGATGGGGAAAACATGTTTGAGATGCAGGGGTAGCCTGGTTTGACTGAGGTACTGACCAGAAATTTTTCTCTACATACCCAAGGATCCCAAGCTAGTATTAAGGGAACTGAACACTGAGCTTTTCAATTTCCCCTAGTTTTCCCAGTCCAATAGACTACAGGCACTGGTCATGGGGGAAAGGGAAGGGGAAGTCGGTTTAAGGTTAAGAATTCTTGAAACAACCTAAGTGTCCATCTGTGAATGAAAATGTGGCACATAGATACAATGAAACATTATTTGGCCATAGGAAAGAATGAAATCTTGCCATTTGTTACAACATGGATGGACCTAGCGGGCATTATGCTAAGTGACATAAGTCAGGGAGGAGCACCAGGATGGCTCAGTCAGCTGAGCATCCGACTCTTGGTTTCAGCTCAAGTCATGTTCCCGTGGCTTCGTGGGTTCGAGTCCTGCATCGGGCTCTGTGCTGGCAGTGAAGAACCTGCTTCGGATTCTCTCTCTGTCCCTCTCTCTCTGCCCTTCCCCCACTTGTGTTGTCTCTCTCTCTCTCTCAAAATAAATGAACAAAACTTTAAGAGAAAAGAAATAAGTCAGAGAAAAGGCAAATACCGTATGCTTCCACTTGTATGTGGAATCTAAAACAAAACAAAACAAAAAACGAAAAAAATTAAACTGAACTCATAGAGACAGAGAGCAGATTGGTGGTTGCCAGAAGTGAGGGCTGGGTACAAAAGGGTGAAAGTGGTCAAGCAGTACAAACTTCCAGTTATAAAGTCCTGGGGATGTAATGCACAGCATAGCATCTATAGCCAATAATACTGTACTATGTATTTGAGAGTTGCAGAGAGAGTAAATCTTAAAAGTTCTCATCATAAGAAAAAAATTGTAATTAGGTGTGGTTGATGGGTGTCAACTAGACTTACTGGGGTGATCCTTTCATAATATATACAAATACTGAGTCTTTATGTTGCACACCTGAAACTCAAGAATGTTATATGTCAATTATATCTCAGTTTAAAAGAAAGAAAGAAAGAAAGAAAGAAAGAAAGAAAGAAAGAAAGAAAGCAAGCAAGCGGTATCCGGGTGGCCCAGTCGGTTAGCATTCAACTCTTGGTTTCCCCTCAGGTTGCGATCTCACGGTTTCCTGGGTTCGAGCCCCATGTTGGGCTCTGCACTTAGAGTACAGAGCCTGCTTGGGATTATCGTCTTTCTCTGTTGCTCCCCAACTCAAGCTGTCTCTGTCTCTCTCAAAATAAATAAATAAATAAATAAATAAATAAATAAATAAACTTAAATAAATAAATAAATAAATAAATAAATAAATAAATAAATAAATTTAAAAAAATGGAGGGATTTTTTTTTTTTCCAGGAGTGTACTACATCATCGTTAAGGAGGTACAGGCCAAGAGTGTTCCCTGCCTAAAACTATGTATAAAAGACCAATACCTCAATATTCCTTGTCTCCAATGGGGCGCCTGGGTGGCTCAGTCAGTTAAGCGTCCTACTTCTAATTTCGGCTTAGGTCATGATCACACAGTTTGAGAGGTGGAGACCTGAGTCCGGCTCTGCCATGACAGCACAGAGCCTGCTTGGGATTCTCTCTCTCTCTCACTCTCTCTCACTCTCTCTCTCTCTCTGCCCCTCCCCCACTCACACATGCAGTCTTTCTCTCTCTGTGTGTCTCTCTCTCAAAATAAATTAACTTAAAAAAAGATTTTTAAAAAATATTCAATGTCTTCAAGAAGTTTGTCAATAATTATAAGGTGTGGGTGGTATCATTCTTTTGCAAACACCTGATATATATTCTCTCATTAACTTTTCTTTACTACCTGAACAAGGCGGGCAACGTTATCCCCATTCCAGGTCAGGGTGACAGTACAACATACCCATCCCCACATAGTTGAGAAAGGGTAAAAGTTGACCCCAGGGTGTATTTTTAAATTAAAATAATTATTCTGTTTTTTGAGTGTTGAGACTCACCAAACATTGCACACCCATTTTCTCTTATCTGTACAGTTATGTACACAGTAGGTTATCACCCTTGATTTACAGTTGAGGGATGGAAGCTCTGAGAGGGAAAATGAGTCACCCATTGGAGCAGCAGTGGGGGTGGGGGGCAAGGATATGGGAGGATGTGGGTGTGCTCCCCAGAATGAAGTCCTTGACCAGCTAGAAAGCTGACTACAGCATCGTGCTGGACTAGGAACCATGGAGCCAAAGTCTAGGTCGTGCCCATTCCGTCTTCAAGCAAATCCTTTTCAATCCAGAGCCTTTGTTTCCTCCTCTGTTAAATAAATGTACAAACCTGGGGTTTCAGCTTCTAAGTCCAGGGCTCTCTTTCCCAATGCATCTCAGTGTCCACCTAGAAATCTGTTTCTACAACCAAAATGTTTGCAAGCGTTCTCCTTCACTTCATCATTGTGTAGCTCTCTGTGAAACAGAGCTCCAGTTTCAAAAGAAACAAGAAGGGGCAGGAGTATCTCTTGGATTGTTAGGACAAAAAGAAATTCTACATCAAGTCATTCAGGGGAAAAAATTCTGAATTTTTCAAGAAACCACTTCGTCTTTCCGCTTCCCATTGTGAGGAGACTTCATGCTTAAAAGGAGGTCCCGTGGGTAGGACGGACCAGTGTCTCATGCTGGAGGCCTCGATGGCCAACTAGGTGCAGTGGCCACTGGAACACTATGACTCAACACTTGTTTTTATTCCAATTTGTGAGAAGCATTTTGCTATGACATCTCTTGATAAGGGCTGTACTGAGAACATCCCCGTTCTGCCAGACTTAGACTAGGGAGTGGCTTGAAAAATATAACTGTATAAATAAACGGATTTCTGGTCAGAAGAGAAGTCTTTCTTTCATAAGTTTACCCTGATTTAAAATTCATGAACCAATGTTTCTCAAAGTATGATCTCTACATCATTATGCCAAGCGTCGCATGGGGTACTAGTTTAAAATGCAGATCTCTTAGTCCCCCTGCAGTCCTATTGAATCAGAATGCCTCAGGTGGAGCCCCAGAATCTGCATTCTGCATTTTAACAGGCTCCCCAGGTGACGGGTATGCACTCTGAAGTTTGTGAACCTCCATTATAAACAAAACAAACCACTCCCATATCTATGGTGCCCCCTCGAAACAAGGACTTTGGCCAGCTAAAATAATAAAATAAAGTTTGTATTTATCCCAGGACGCAGAATTGCTCCCCAAGGAAAGCAGTTGGCAGATATTCCTGCTGACGGGTGCCGGCCATGGCTACAGCAGTTATTTCCAGGCGATGGACAATCCTTCCAGCCCAAATGAAACTTAAGCTTAAAATAACAATGATAGTTTTGTGCAATAGCAATGAACCTTTTAATTTATCATGCTCCAAAATCATATGGACTGCCTAACACCATCAGGTCCAATAGTGCCATCCAGAAGCAAGCTGGGCTTTGATCTGACCTCATATGTCATGTCTGGGAGAGTCAGAATAATATCACGGGGCTGGCTTCCATTTTGCTTTTTCTGAACACTTTCTGACTCACTTCACTTCTTTTTTTTTTAATTTTTTTTTTTCCAACGTTTATTTATTTTTGGGACAGAGAGAGACAGAGCATGAACGTGGGAGGGGCAGAGAGAGAAGGAGACACAGAATCAGAAACAGGCTCCAGGTTCTGAGCCATCAGCCCAGAGCCTGAGGCGGGGCTCGAACTCACGGACCGCGAGATCGTGACCTGGCTGAAGTCGGACGCTTAACCGACTGCGCCACCCAGGCGCCCCTGACTCACTTCACTTCTAAGCATAGATAGTATATATACTGCTAACCCCATCCTTTCCTATTCAGTTGTTTTAGATCCTTCTCCTTCAAGTGCTTTTCCAAATTCAGTCCTGGTGAACATGCAAGGGTTTTAGAGAACACACGGCCCTTCAGAGCCTAAAGCAACTCAGAAAAACAATAATTCATGTCTCCAGATTCCAGAGGAAAAAAAATCCCAGCAAGGTAAACATATTTGTAAATAAATATAAAGAACATATCAGCATTTATCGGTTTGATTCAGAACAAAGCATGATTACATATTCACTGTAGACACTGGTGGATTCTGGCTTCTTCTTAGGGGCTGAGGTCAAGGACACCTGGGAGTCCCTTTTCCCTCAGCTCACCCTTCTGCTTTCTGTCTGACCCACAAAGGGCCAGAAGCACACTTTCTCTGCATAGAAGGAAAACCTACTGGGGCATTTCTTCTTTACAACCAAATGCAAAGCTGCCTGCTGTGTAAATAGATGGAACTAAGAGACTAAGTGACACCATTCTCAATGCAAAAGACGTTAACCCTAAGTTTTCACAGCAATGCTGTGGAATTCTCAAAGGCTAAAAGAAACTCACAAAGCCCTCTGCAAAAGTAGAGCAACCTTGTTCTACCAGTGAGCTCAGATTCTGTACACTTTAGTTCAATCACTGACTGGAGAGGGCGTGTAGCAGCAGCAGGAAAGCAAGGATCCAGGTGGAAGGCGAAATGGTGTTGGGTCAAGTGGATTTGACTTATCAAGAGATATTGGCCCAATATGGTTGTGGATTTCTTGATTTGAATGGTACTCTTTATCTACTGTTAATAGCAAGAGACTCCCTTTTAAAGGTAATTGCTACATTTCTCACTTGTTCATGGGGCTTGCACAGTTTGATATTTCTGACTCTCTCATTTTTCATACAAATGGAAATCCCAGCAGTGTGCGCTCAGAGGTGTCTCACATCAGCCCTTCTTGTTTCTCCCCCTGTTTCTTCGATGGCCATTTGCTCCCTTTGTGGTACTCGCTGTCACACAAATGGTCCCAATTACCTAGAAAAGAGCAGGCTGTAACCTGTCGTCTTCCAGGTTTTCTGACCATATTGCCCCTACCACATTGTTTTCTCTTTCTGCTGAAAAACTTCCTGCCAAATTTCAAGGGGACAGGTAAAGTAAGGGGTTCTGTCCTTCTGGCAGAAGCAGGTGCATGCTAGCAAAGCATGAGGAAGAGAGAGGACAGGTACTGTGGTGTATTCTTGCAAGTGGCTGTGAGAGTAAATCTTTAATGTTCACACCATACTGCCACCACCACCAAAATGGCAATGATGTGAAGGATGTATTAACCAGCCCTACTGTGGTAAATATGTTGCAATATATACATGTATCAAATCATCACGTCATTTATCTTAAGCTTATACAATGTTATATGTCAATCATATTTGTCAATCATATTTCAATAAAGCTGGGAAAATTTTTAAAGAGGGGTGAAGTAATTCATTTCCACCCCTGTTCTGCACTCCAGTGAAGCTGCCCAAGGTGCATTTACACGGGCTCTCTTCTAACAGCCTGCTCATCCCATAGACTAGGAAGGAATGGGTTCAGTGTAAATAAATGATAATGAGTCCGTTGAAGCATTATATAAAATGGTCCCCTAGTGGCAGGAAAGAGTTAATGTACCTCCCAAAGTGCCTAACTTACAATCGGGGTGGGACTTCACTCTGGGAAAACTGGGCTCCTCAAACCTAAACTTTGATGAAAGACGTCAACAAGATGGGAAGTCAGAAAAAGGAGGGTAATTATTTTTTTAATCATGCATGAGTACTTCGCTCTGGTAGGCACTACCTCAGTCATTTCTAGTAGGCCAGAGGATGAAAAAGGCAGCGGATGAAAGAAGAGGGACCCAAAGAAAAGAAAAAAGACACAGAGGAAGAGACATGAAAAGAAGAAAGAGCAAGTGACACGTATAGTATTTTTTTATTTGTCCTGACTGTATTTGAAATGTCTGAGTTGCAAAAACTGAATCCCCCACGTCTCAAAGCCCCTCCAGGTGGTTGAAAACAGTCACCATCTGCCTCCCAGAGGAAGTTAATCCTTGGCTTTTATCAACTACAGTAAACTCTACTTAGTGTTACTAGTTACAGGTATCGGAATTCTCTCCCTGGAATTATATTTTAAGGATCTGTGTATCTCTATCTTTGGCAAAGACACAAGAAAAAACCATCTTAAAAAAAATAAACTTATAGTGTGCTTTGACTTCGTTGTTTTATCTCCTAAATTTGACTGCCTGGATCCACATAAGACTGCTAAAAACTTGAAGCTCTTTGAGGGCAATAGATTTTAACAGTAGTAGTAATTGGTGGTGGTGGTGGCCCTTCCCTCAGAACTTTATTAGAGTATCTGCTTTGTAATAGATATGACACGTTACAACATGATGAGCCAAAAAATAAATAAATGTTGCTTAATACTAAAACAATAGGTAAACATTCATATTCTTTTATTTATCCTTTCATGTGTATTTAAACTATCGTTAACTATTTTAAAATTTTAGCATAGACAGATACATACAAAAAAAAGATAACTCTCACATACCTCCACCTGCCAGACAACTATTATTAACATTTTTGGATCTATACATTCATTATTGCATATATATTCGTTATTATGCATATATATAATCAACTGTGTTAAAATGAATCATTGCATACTGTTTTGCCACATGCTTGTTTTCTTCTTTATAACTTTCTTTTATATAACTTTCTTTTATATAACTATATTGTTATATAGTTTTCTATGGATCAATTTTCATTTCATTAATTATTATGTAAAATCCTAAAAATTATCTTTAATGAATACATATGTTTCATTCTGTGGGTACATCAAATATTATTTACCCTATTTGTCTAATTCATGATCAGATACCTATATTTGTTCCAATTATGTGTATTTGAAACAATGTTAAGGTCAACATTTTCAGAGCTAAATCTGTGTGTACATTCATGATTATTTTCGAATTCTGCTAAATGGAAGTAGGAGATCAAAGGATTCAGCCTTTTAAAGTTGACTCTTTTATATTGCCAACTTAATATCCTGAAAGCTTCTATCAATTTCCTCTTCTTCCAGCAGTGGGCATACATATATTTTCAAAGTAAAGAATCAAATAACAGATCCCAACCAAAAAAGGTAATGTTATGTTTCTGACCCCAATACAAATTTGTGGCAGGCAGTAACAATCTCAGCAATATGATCAGAAAGATTTTTTGTTAGGTTGAAATGATGATGAAGAGTATCATGTTTATTAACCAAAGATTTCTCTATAAATACAAATTTGGTATCTGAGGATTGCTATAATCACAAACGATAAACCTAAGAAAGAAGATTACATTACTATATGATCAACTTTATGGGCACAGAATAGAGAGATGTATAAGACCTCTCTTATGTACAATAAAATAGTGACCTAAGGAGTGGACCCGGAGCAGAAAATTAAACTCAACGTTTCATTCGCTCATTCACTGGTGCTTTTCTTTCAACAGTTATTGACTACCCCTGTTTTCACTTCTTGCTAGGTTCCATGGAAGCTCAAAACTAAGAAAAGCTTTTAAATCTAGTTCTTATAATAGATGATATACTTCCCAGAAATTTCTTCAAAAATCCAGAGGCTTCTCAAATGTCCATCCATGGATGAATGGATAAAGAAGATGTGGTATATACATACAGTGGAGTATTACTTGGCAATCAAAAAGAATGAAACCTTGCCATTTGCAACTACGTGGATGGAACTGGAGGGTATGACGCTAAGCGAAATTAGTTAGTCAGAGAAAGAAAAATATCATATGACTTCACTCATATGAGGACTTTCAGATACAAAACAGATGAACATAAGGGAAGGGAAACAAAAACAATATAAAAACAGGCAAGAGGACAAAACATAAGAGACTCTTAAATATGGAGAACAAACAGAGGGTTACTGGAGGGGTTGTGGGAAGTGGGATGGGCTAAATGGGTAAGGGGCATTAAGGAATCTATCCCTGAAATCATTGTTGCATATATGCTAACTAATTTGGATGTAAATTAAAAAAATTTTTAATTAAAAATACAAAAAAAAAAAATCCAGAGGCTTCTAATAGTTGCCCAAAGTGGTAACTGATCATCTTACAAAACCAAATTAGCAAAGCACATAATTCATTAATTAATCAACTGATTTATTGAGCAGCTCATAGACACAAGGCACATCAAATAATGTGAGATGATTTCTGCTCTTGGTAGCTTCAAATCTAAGGCAAAAGATGACAATAAACACATATATGAGTTTAAATGGCATAGAAAGAAAGGGCTGCTGAGAGAGACTCATCTGAGTGAAAGATCTAATTTTGCTCTGCACTGCAGTGGCCAGAAGTAGAATTTGGGCTGTGCCTTAACAAATGAAGGAGTGCGGATGAATGAAGGGGGACACGTCCGGGGGCAATCAACCTGAACAAAGCCTCAGAAGCTGGTGTGCAAGGCACAGCAGGAGAAAGAGCGATGAGAAACCCAGGACAACCTTGCTGGAGTGGAGAGTTCAGTGTGAAGAAAAGAAGGAAGTTCTAGACAAGTGGCTAAGCCAGATTGTTGCACATGATGAAAGCAGGTCTAAGGATGTAGGACTCCATCCTTAGACACTGGGTAATGAGAGACAACTTTAGAGGAACATGGTGCAGGTAGGGATAAGATTCTAGGAAGATCCGTGTCTACGAAGAGCAAGTTGAGATAGAGGTATGAAAGGAAGAGAGACCAACATCAAGAGGCCAATATGGAGAGGTGCCTGGCTGGCTCAGTCAGTAGAGCATATGACTCTTGACCTCAGGGTCATGAATGGATGAATGAGTGAATGAATGGATGAATAAAAACATAAATAAATAAGAGGCCAGTTTGCAGTAGTAACCTAGGTGTGAGGTAATTAGGTGCTAGGGACCAGGCACATACACTGAGAAGGGGAGGAGGAGGGATTCCAAACATGAGAACAGCTGAGTTTTAGGGATTTGTGGAGGCTTTTGACATTCAATCACCCTTTCTTCATATAGCCAATTAAAAAACAAAGGGATAGCAACACATTGCCTCTCTGGTCCTGCCGTAGTGTTTCTTCTCTGTCCCCTGACTTGGAGACACTACTTACATTAGACAACAAGTGTGGATTTTAGTAACCCTTGTTGGGAGTATTTTTTAACGTAATTATTAAAAGCCTTAAATATTACTAAGAGGCAATTCTTCTCCTTTATGAATGCGTGCATTACATATAAATATATACACCGTTGCACATTTTGCTATTATGATTCACATATTGCACATCTAACTTTGGAGGAAGTAAAGCTGTGATTAAGTATCCTGTGCTTGAGAACATGGGGATAATTTGCAGAAAATATTTCAAAACTTCTATAAATGGCCCAGACCCATTTAAACTTTTAAGAAAGACTACATCTTGGTGAAAAGCATGAAGTGTCTACTGCCTTTTTTTAATGAGAATTTAAGAATGTTTATTAAAAAAGAAATAAATTTTCCATTTCAGCTCATTTGGCTTCCTCTGCTATTAAATCCTACGTATACCCAGGAGTTACACTGATGTACTTACATATTGTTTCTGCGTTGAGATCGCCTAATGAGGCAATTAGTAGAGCTCCTCAGACAGCTGGACCAAACACTTTTCGGCAGAGAGGAAAGGTCCACTCAAGCAACAGTGCAAAGTGCCTACACTCACTGCCCACTTCTATTTGACAGTGTGGCTTAGACAAGGTGAGTGGTGGATTTTGGAAGGGAGACAAAACCATGCACTTTGCCCACACAGATAAAACAGGAGCTTGAGGCCAGTGTGTGTACAAACCATGTAAAAAACCTAGCGTTGAAGAACAGAACTTTCTCCTTCCTTCTTTCTGAATTACCAGTTTTGTGTCTTTGCTCTAATCCAAAGCTTTCCAAACTGTAGGCTTTATAAAAAACACCTCTTGTTCCTTATTTACTTTCTTTAAATACAGAGCATTGACTTCCTTTAAATTGATTAAAAACTTTTACTAAAATTTATTTTAAAGGAAACTATAAAAAAAAACTACCATAAGTGGAACATTTGAATAGAAGATAACTATAAGAAGAAATGCCATGACAATAAAGTGCTGTTATTATATACGATGTTATTAAGTGCTGTTGCGATGCTATTTTCTGTCAAAGCTTGAAGCCTGAGACATTTTCCTTTTGTTACAGGGGAGACTGGCAAAGGCAACAGAGGTGTTAAAGTCATGCCAGTGCTCGCTTCGGCAGCACATATACTAAAATTGGAACGATACAGAGAAGATTAGCATGGCCCCTGCGCAAGGATGACACGCAAATTCGTGAAGCGTTCCATATTTTTCTGAACAGGAACCCATGGGGGAGGGGAAGGAAAAAAAAAAAAAAAGAGGTTAGAATGGGAGAGAGCCAAAGCATAAGAGAATGTTAAAAACTGAGAACAAACTGAGGGTTGATGGGGGGTGGGAGGGAGGAGAGGGTGGGTGATGGGTATTGAGGAGGGCACCTTTTGGGATGAGCACTGGGTGTTGTATGGAAACCAATTTGTCAATAAATTTCATAAAAAAAAAAAAAAAAAAGTCATGCCAGCCCCAGACAAGAGACTTTTTCCTTGAATTACTTTATCCATCATTAAGGATTGAGGATTGAAAGAGATTTGAAAATAAAATTGTTTTTATATTTCCACCCAACGTGATGATTTATTTAACAAACACATACATAGTACTCACCAGGTGCCAGGTTTGTTCTAAGTAATTTAGAACCGTTCACGCATCTAGCGTTCATAATGAGCTTGCAAGCCAATGCTATTGTTATTCCCATTTTACAGATGAGGAAAATGAGGCACAAAGGGGCTAAGTAATTTGTTCAAGGCCATACGGCTAAAGAGTGGCAGATCCAGGATTCTAAATCATGCATTTTCACTGGAGTGGACTCAACACCCCTCCATGCCGTGTGAGAGTGGGCCTCAATGTTCTGGAAAGCCATGTTCATACACTATCTAAGTCATAGCACCTGCCACCTGAACTGTCAGCACACATGGCAGAGTATGTCCCACACTGGGAGGAGTACCATGCTACCAGCTGTCCTGAAAGTCCACCTCCCTGTTGAAGCTTGCCTTATAGCCCAGCCTTCAGCGATGGCTATGTCCCCTGACCTTCTAGACCACTTTTTGTCTATTCTGGACTGTTAGCACTGACAAATTTGAATGGTTACTTGAAGTTTTAATATTAACAAATTAATATTAAATGGTGTAAGTAAATTACATTAGTTTAATATTTGCATATATATGTTAATATTTAATATATTATATATCAGTATATTCATTAATAATATATTAGTGAATAATATTAACCTATCTTTTTCCCATGGTAGATTTTAAGTCCCTTTAAAGGAAAGAAATATTTCATCTCTCTTTGAATCAATCATTAAACCTAACAAGTGCTTTATAAATGATTTAATGATAACCATTGT
The DNA here is from genome assembly GCF_016509475.1 of Prionailurus bengalensis. NCBI lineage: Eukaryota > Metazoa > Chordata > Mammalia > Carnivora > Felidae > Prionailurus > Prionailurus bengalensis. Next base: position 48,046,006 of record NC_057356.1, read on the forward strand.
ATTCATATAGAGACCAATGTTTCTAGAGAAGTAATGAGATATAAGAAAAAGAAGCACAAAGTATAAAATTTCACACACACAAAAAATAGAGCTTCCCCAGAGAATGAAAGTAAAGACAGAGGGCCATGCAGTCCGTGCAATGAAATTTTGTCTCCTAAATATTTTGTATCTGGTTTGGTAACAAGATAAATTAATAAACTAGCTGTTATTTTTTTTAAGTTTATTTAGTTATTTTGAGAGAGAGAGAGAGAGAGAGAGAGAGAGAGAGAGAGAGAGAGAGCTCACCAGCAAGGGAGGGACAGAAAAAGAATCCCAAGCAGACTCTGCACTGTTAGCACAGAGCCCCATACGGGGCTTGAACTCACAAACCGTGAGATCATGACCTAAGCCACAATCAAGAGTCGGACACGTTTTTAAGTGACCTAGCCACCCAAGCGCCTCTAAACTAGCTGTTATTTAGAGCTAACTACATTGGCAAATACCATTACGTGATTTTATAAAGGAGAAAACTGAGCAACAGAAAGAGTAATTGCCCCAGATCGTAAAATCCCTATTTAAGCCAGGGCTTCCTGTATCTAAGGACTGCATTTCCTAAGTGTGCACCTGCACAAGTGGGGAGGGGTCAAATTGAACTTACCTATGAGAATAATCTAAGTTTGACATCATATGCATTTTTTTATTATAAAAAACAAACAAATATGTACTTACCCTCAACAAACTTTGAGGTGCATGTACAGTATAATTAACTATAAGCACAATGCTGTACAGTAGATCTCCAGAACTTTCCCATCTTGCATGACTGAAACTCTGTGCCAATTGAACAACTCCCCATTTCCCCCTCGGTGCACCCCTGACAACCACCGCTCTTTCTAAGTCTATCAGTTTGACTGCTTTAAATACCTTATATAAATGGAGTCATGTAATTCTTTTGGGTTAGATACCCAGAAGTGGGATTGCTGGATCATATGGTAGTTCTATTTTTAATTTTTTGAGGAATCTCCATACTGTTTTCCATAGGGTGGCCCCATTTTATATTCTCATCAACTATGCACAAGCGTTCTGATTTCTCCACATCCTCACCATGCTTGTTATTTTCTGTTTTTGTTTTTGTTTTTTTATATGGGCCATCCTAACAGACGGGGAGTGATATCTCACTGTAGTGTCAAATTGCATTTCCATGATGATGAGTGATAGCGAACATCTTTTCATATCCCTGTTTTGCCCATCTGTATGTCTTTTTTGGGAAAATGTCCATTTTTTATAACACGTTATTTGGGTTTTTTTCTATTGAGTTGTTACATATTTTTTGAGTTTCTTATATATTTTGGATATTAACCCCATAGCAGATACATGGATTGCAAATATTTTCTCCAATTTCATAGGTTGCCTTTTCACTCATGATCGTTTCTTTTGCCGTGCAGAAACTTTTTGGTTCAATGTATTCCCACTTGTGCATTTTGCTTTTATTGCATGTGCTTTTGGTATCATAGCCAAAAAATGATGTCAAGAGCAATACACTGAAGATTTTCTCCTACATTTTCTTCTAGGAGTTTTATAGTTTCAGGTCTTACATTTAAGTCTTTCATCCACTTTGAGTTGATTTTTTGTGTATGGCATAAAATAAGGGTCCAATTTCATTCTTTTGCATTTGAATATACAGTTTTTCCAACACCATTTGTTGAAGAGACTATCCTTTCCTCATTGTATAGCCCTGGCACCCTTGTTGAACGTCATTTGACTATACAGGCATGGATTTGTTTCTGAACTCTCTATCTATTGTGTTCCATTGGTCTTCGTCTGTTGGTATGCCAGTACACCATTTTGATTACTGTAGCTTTGTAATATATTCAGAAATCAGGAAGTATGAGGCCACCAGATTTGTCCTTCTTTCTCAAGATTGTTCTGAGATTGTTCTGTTATTAGGGGTCTTTTGTTTCATATGAATTTTAGGATTGTTTTTGTTATTTCCATAAAAAATACACTGAAATTATGATAAAGATTGCACTGCATGTATATATTGCCTCAGGTAAGTAGTATAGATATCTTAATATTATTAACTCTTGAACATGCCACGCCTTTCCATTTATTTGCATCTTTTCTAGTTTTTTTTCATCAATATTTTATAGTTTCATTGTACATTTGTGCAATCTTTTGCTTCCTTGGTTAAGTTTATTCCTATGTATTTTATTCTTCTTGATGCTGTGGGACTGTTTTCTTAATTTCTTTTTTGGAGTGTTCACTGTTAGTGTATAGAAACACAACTAATTTTTGTTTGTTGATTTTCTATCCTGCAACGTTGTTGAGCTTGATTATTTGTTTTAACAATTCTCTTTATGGAATCTTTAGGGTTTTCTACATATGCAAACAGAGATTATTTTCCTTCTTCCTTTCCAATTGAGATATCTTTTATCAACTATTCGTTCTGACTAGTACTGGCAGTACTAAGTTGAATAGAAGGAGTGAGAATGGACATCCTTGTCTTGTTCTTAATCTTAGAGGAAAAACTTTCAGTTTTTCACCATTGAGTATGAATGTTTTGTAGAATTCACTGCAAAGCCATCTGGTCATGGACTTTTCTTTGTTGGGAGGTTTTTGATTGCTGATTCAATCTCCCAACTCAAAATGGGTTGGTTCAGTCTTTCTTTTTCTTCATGATTCAGTCTTGGTAGATTGTATTTTTCTAGGAATTTATTCATTTCTTCTAGGTTATCTAACTTGGTGTATAACTGTTCATAGTTTCATGTTCTTTTTTATTTCTGTGGTAAAAGTTGTGTTTTGTTTTTCATTCCTGGTTTTTGTTATTTTAATCTTCTCTCTCTTTTTCTTAGTCAAACTAAAAATTTGACAATTTTATTATCGTTTCAAAATATCAATTCTTGGTTGTGTTGATTTTTTAAATTGTTTTTCTATCCTCCATTTTGTTCCTTTCTGCTCTAACCTTATATTTTCTTCTACTAAATTTAGGCTTAGTTTGTTCTTCTCTTTCTAATGGTGTAATACTAATTTGTTTATTGAAACCCTCCTTCTTTGTCAATGTAGGCATTGATTACTGTAAATTTTCCTCCTGCATCCCATAAATTTTGGGATTTTCGTTGCATCCCATAAATTTTGATATATCATGTTTTCATTTTTGTTTGTCTTGAGTGATTTTCTAATTTCCCTTTTGATTACTTCTTTGACCCATGAGTTGTTCAAGAGTGTGTTGTTTAATGTTCACATATTTGTGAAATATCCAGTTTTTCTTCTGCTATTAATTTCTAGTTTTATTCTTTTGTGGTTAGGAATACACTTGGTATGATTTTAATCTTAAATTTGTTGATACTTATTTTGTGACCTAACATGATGTGTTCTAGAGAATGTTCCACATGCACTTAAGCAAAAACATGTATTCTCCTGATGTTGGGTGGGATATTTTGTATATGTCTGTTAGGTTTATTTGCCCCATAATATTTTTCAAATATTCTCATTTTTTACTGATTTTCTATCCAGATGTTCTATCCATTGTTGAAAGTGGGGATATTGAAATCCCCTACTAATTTTTTTTACCATTTATTTAATTTATTTTTAAAATTTATATCCAAGTTAGTTAGCATATAGTGCAACAATGACTTCAGGAGTAGATTTCTTAATGCCCCTTACCCATTTAGCCCATCCCTGCTCCCACAATCCCTCCAGTAACCCTCTGTTTGTTCTCCATATTTAAGAGTCTCTTACGTTTTATCCCCCTCCCTGTTTTTATATTATTTTTGCTTCTCTTCCTTTATGTTCATCTGATTTAAACTTCACAGATGAGTGAAGTCATGATATTTGTCTTTCTCTAATTTCTCTTAGCACCATACCCTCTAGTTCCATCCACGTAGTTGCAAATGGCAAGATTTTATTCTTTTTGATGGCTGAGTAATACTCCATTGTATATATATATACCACATCTTCTTTGTTTTTTTTACTTAGATTTACTTTAATTTCTCTCAGCAACTTTGCAGGGTTTTTTTAAATTTAATTTTTAATTTTTTAAATTTACATCCAAATTAGTTAGCATATAGTGCAACAATGATTTCAGGAGTAGATTCATTAGTGCTCCTTACCCATTTAGCCCATTCCCCCTCCCACAACCCCTCCAGTAACCCTCTGTTTGTTCTCCATATTTATGAGTCTCTTCTGTTTTGTCTCCCTCCCTATGTTTATATTATTTTTATTTCCCTTCCCTTATGTTCATGTTTTGTCTCTTAAAGTCCTCATATGAGTGAAGTCATATGATTTTTGTCTTTCTCTGACTAATTTCGCTTAGCATCATACCCTCCAGTTCCATCCACGTAGTTGCAAATGGCAAGATTTCATTCTTTTTGATTGCCAGTAATACCCCGTTGTATATATATATACCACATCTTTATCCATTCATCTGCCAATGGACATTCGGGCTCTTTCCATACTTTGGCTATTGTCAATAGTGCTGCTATAAACATTGGGGTGCATGTGTCCCTTCAAAACAGCATACCTGTATTCCTTGGATAAATACCTAGTAGTGCAATTGCTGGATCGTAGGGCAGTTCTATTTTTAATTTTTTAAAGAACCTCCATACTGTTTTCCAGAATGGCTGCACCAGTTTACATTCCCACCAGCAGTGCAAAAGAGATCCTCTTTCTCCACATCCTCGCCAACATCTGTTGCTGCCTGAATTGTTAATGTTAGCCATTCTGACAGATGTGAGGTAGTATCTCATTGTGGTTTTGATTTGTATTTCCCTGATGATGAGTGATACTGAGTATTTTTTCATGTGTCAGTTGGCCATCTGGATGTCTTCTTTGGAAGTGTCTATTCATGTCTTTTGCCCATTTCTTCACTAGATTATTTGTTGTTTTGAGTGTTGAGTTTGATAAATTCTTTGTAGATTTTGGTTTTAACCCTTTATCTGATATGTCGTTTGCAAATATCTTCTCACATTCCATCGGTTGCCTTTTAGTTTTGCTGATTGTTTCCTTCACTGTGAAGAAGCTTTTTATTTTGATGAGGTCCCAGTAGGAAATCCCCTACTATTATTATATTGTTGTCTGTTTCTCCCTTAAATCCTGTCAATGTTTACTTCATATATTTAGGTGTTCTGATATGGGTTGCATATATATTTATAATTGTTATATCTTCTCAGTGAATTTACCCATTTATACTTACTTCTATGATCTCCTTCTTTATCTCTTTTGATAATTTTTCACCTAAAGTCTATTTTGTCTGACATAAGTATAACCACCCTTTTCTCTCTTTGGATTACCATTTACATGGAATATTTTCTATCCTTTAATTTCAGCCTATGTGTGTCATTAAATCTAAAGTGAGTCTCTTGTAGACAACATATAGTTGGATTTTGTTTTGCTTCCATTCAGATATTCTGTCTTTTGATTGGAGAGTCGAGTTTAGTCCATTTATATTCACAGTAATTGCTATTGCTATTTTGTTACTTGTTTTCTGCCCATCTTAGTTTTTCTGTTCCTCTTTTCCTCTCTTGCCATTTTCCATTGTGTTCTGTTGAACTTTTTCAGTGACATGCTTTGGTCCCTCGTTTTCCTTTGTATCTCTTTTAGAGGTATTTTCTTTGTAGTTATCATGGGTGTTGCCTGAAATATCTTACAGTTATAAAAATCTATTTGAAAGTAATAACAAATTGACTTCAAATATATACAAATACTCCACAATTTACTTCTCCTACACATAAACACTTTATGATAATGATGTCACAAATTATTTTTTATTTTGTGTATCTGTTAACATTTTTATACTAAAGTTGTTTTTATACTTCTATCTTTTAATTTCTGTACAAGATTTAGAGTAATGTATGCACCACCATTTGTCTATATATTTACCTTTAGCAGTAAGCTTTATACGTTCATATGCTTCCATGTTACTGTTTAGTATCCTTTCATTTCAACCCAAAGGTCTTCCTTTAGCATTTGTTGTAAGACAGATCTAGTGGTGAAGAACTCCCTCAGCTTTTGCTTATCTGGAAAAACCTTTATTTCTGCTTCATTTTTGAAGAAGATTTTTGCCAGATATAGTTTTCTTGGTTGGTAGGGCTTTTCTTTTTCTTTTAGTGCCTTGAATATATCATCCCAGTCCCCTCTGACCTGAAAGTTTTCTGCTGAGAATCTGTTCGTTGTCTTATTGTGATTCTTTTGTATGTAACACATCACTTTTCTCTTGTTGCTTTCAAAATGCTCTCTTTGACTTCTGACTATTTCATTATAATGTGTCTTAGTGTGGATTTCTTTGGGTTCATCTTAGCTGTAGCCTATTGGGCTTCTGGAATCTGACTGTCCATTTTTTTTTCCCCAGATTTTGAAGTTTTCAGCCATTATGTCTTTATATAAGCTTCCCATTCCTTTTCTCTCTTCTTCTTCTTTTAGGAATCCCACAAGTATATCTTTTTGATGGTGTTCCATAAGCCCTTTAGGCTTTCTTCACTTATTTTCATCTTTTTTCTCTTTGTTCCTCTGACTGAATAATTTCAAAGGATATGTTTTGAGTTCACTGACTTTTCCTTCTGCTGATCAAGTCTGCTGTTGAAAGACTATAGAGAATATAGGGGCACCTGGGTGGCTCAGTTGGTTAAACATCCAACTGTTGATTTTGGCTCAGGTCATGATCTCAGGTTTGTGAGTTTGAGTCCCATGCCAGGCTTTGCACCAACGGCACAGAGCTTGCTTGGGATTCTCTCTCTCTCTCTCTCTCTCTCTCTCTCTCTCTCTCTCTCTCCCCCTCCCCTGCTCATGCATGCTTCTCTCTCAAAAGTGAATAAACATTTAAAAAAAGAGAGAGAGAGAATTTATTACTTTAGTTATTGTATTCTTCAGCTTCAAAAGTTCTGTTTGGGTTTTTTGTTTGTTCGGTTTTGGTTTGTGTGGGATTTTTTTTGGTCTCTGTTGATATTCTTGTTTTGTTCATGCATTGTTTTCTTTAGTTCAATGAGAATTTTTATGTTTAATTCTTTGTCAGGTAATTCACATACTTTTAGTTCTTTAGAGTCAGTTTCTAGAGATTTATTTTGTTCTTTTTCTTGGGCCATGTTTCCCTGTTCTTTCATGCATCTATAACTTTGTGTTGCCATCTGTGCTTTTGAAAAAACAGCCACTTTTCCCAGTCTCTATGGACTGGCTTCATACAGGGAAAGACCCTCACCAATAATATTGGGTAGAGATTGTGGGGCCTCTGAAACCTCTTTTTGGGTGATGCATCTTCACTAAACCCCTTCCTGTAATTTCTCAATTAAAGAGGCTTGCTGATTTCTTATTCAAGAGCTCATAATCTCTCTCTCCCTCTGGTGTTGATCTGTGGCACTGCAAGCTCTCTAGTTTTACAGAAGTAAATTGCCCCACTGTCCCTTGTTGTCAGTAGCCACCAGGCATCCCAAGTATGCCAACTCCATGTCAGCGCTCTAAGTCAGACAAGACAGATATTGGTCCCTTGGGCATCCCTCTGAAAAGCTGGAACATTGGATACACATTCCGCTCTTTTCTTTCTCCCTGAGGAAGAAGTAACAAGATAGTATGCTCTCTTCAGGCACTGAGCTGTGTTGTCTTGGAGGAGGGCCTAACATTGGTAAAGTGAAATAGCTCTTCTTACCTGTTTTGCTGTAGCTATTTTAGCTTTGTACTCACCTTGGGCACTGTAACTTCTTAACTGGATTCTGGAAATCTCATAACTATATTTTGGTTCATATATAGTTTTTAAATTGGTGTTTCTCTGAGGGAACAATGGCTGAGACTTCCCATTCTGAAATCCTACTGATACCACTCTGTGGTTTTGTTTGTTTGTTTGTTTGTTTGTTTGTTTTTGTGGAGTACTCCGCCTGGAATTATTTAAAAATAAATTGTGTATTGCAATACCAGCAAGGAAGTATTATAAGCTGAGCTGATTCCAAATGAAGAGATTCTGGGTAGACTTCCAAATTGGTATCTCCTTCCCTGACTTCTTCCTTATCCACATTTATAATTGGTTACCTAGATATCCTCTGACTCAAATGATTATCACAGGTTTACTGAAACAGCTTAACACACTAGGATGCAAAAAAAAAAAATTTATTTTTTTCATTGCACCACCCTGCAAATCCACTCAATAAACCTTCTCTCTCCAAACTTGAGATTTGGGGAAAATAATATAGCTTTTCCTCATCACTGTCAGGTATTGTCAAATAATCTCAATTTTAAAATGATAAAACATCCAATCAAGTCTAATTTCATAACTCTAGATTCCAATCTAATTTATAACATTACCCTTATCCCAACTCAAGTCTGGTACAGGCCAAGGAGACTGAATTGGAAAAAGGAGTATGTATGATTTCACCCTGTCCCTACTTTCTCACCTTGCTTTTCTAGTGGTTCCTCTTTCATTATGGTGTCTCTGAACTGGAGCAGCGGATGAGAAAGTGGTTAGGACAGGAAAAGTCTTACCTTGAATCTGGTGTTAGTGGATTTTTGTGGGCCGGGGTGGGGAGGCGGTTCTGTGAAGACCCTTATCATCAGTGGGGATGTATTGCCTCAGTTCTCTTGACACAGACAATAGTTCTGTCAGTGGCTGCTTATGATCCCCCAACCTCTGACTTCCAGAAGTTGCACATACACACCACATTCCCACTAAGGAGTCATTTTGGCCCTTATGACAGTTCTCTTAAAAATATATTCCTTCTACTTTCTTTCAACTTACAGAAAACATCATAAAGGTTTGAAATGTCAGAAGCCTTATCTCTTTGTTTTGCCACAAGCAGATTGCCTCAGCTAAACTTTTGACCTTCTTAGGCATTCTAGATTCTGCATCTCTCAAATTCCATAGTGGCATACTTATCATGCTCTCCAAATGGTTCTCTTGGACTCCTCCTCACTTGGCTTGAGGTGAGGACAGGGCACCTTCCCTCCTCTACCTTGCACTGATCACTCTCACACACACAAAAAAAATTCCTAGAAACCAGCCTCTTTAAGCTCTGCATAAATTCAGGACCCTTGACAAAATTCAAATATAAAATTAGTGATAAAATTCTCTCAGCAAACTAGGAATAGAAGGGAACTTCCTCACACTGATAAAATCATTTACAAAAAAAAAAAATCCTACAGTTCTCATCATACTTCATGGAGAATAACTATATGTTTTTCCCTAAGATTAGAAGCCAGGTAGCATGTCTGTTCTCACTATTCTTTTTTTTTTTATTTTAAACATTTACTTATTTTTGAGAGACAGAGCACAAGCAAGGGAGGGTCAGAGAGAGAGGGAGACATAGGATCCAAAGCAGGCTCCAAGCTCTGAGCTGACAGAGCCTGACATGGGGCTCAAATCCATGAAATGTGTTCTAACTACTCTTATTCAACATAGTGCTAGAAGTCTTAGCCAGTGTAATAAGGCAAGAAATGAAAATAAAAATCCTAATAAGAACAGAGAAACTAAAACTGTCACTATTTGCATACAACATAGACAATCCTAAGAAAACTAACAAAACAAAACAAACCCTAGAACTAAAAAGTAAGTTTTACAAGGTTGCATAAAAAGTTCATCACATTTCTCTATGTTAGAAATGAACTACTGGAAACTGAAATTGAACACACAATGCATCTGCAGTCACTGCAAGAAAAATAAAACACTTAGGTACAAAATTAACAAAATGCACAGCATCTGTATATTGAAACTTTAAAATACTAATGAAAAAAATGAAAGGATATCTTAAAAAATGATAGCACCACTGTGTCATGAATTGGAAGACTCAACAAATTGATCTGTAAGTTTGATGCAAATCTCATGAAAATTCTAGGAAAATTCTTTTTAGACACAGACAAGCTGCTTCTAAAATTTACATGGAAATACAAAGGAACTATAATACTCAAAATAATTTTTAAAAAGTGGAATAAAGTTGGAGGAATCACACTACTTGATTTGAAATGTGAAATACAGCTACAGTAATAAAGAGAGTGTGGTATTAGCAGAAGAATTGGAACAGACCTACCAAACAGCATAGAGAATCAAGAAATATATCCAAGAAAGTATAGCCAATTAAGTTTTGACAAAGATGTAAAAGTGATTCAATGAAGGAAGGATAAGCTTTTTAACAAATGGTTTTGGACTATTTGGACAATCAGGCAGAGAAGAGAAGAAAAAAAAAATAGAACTTTGACCAAAGCCCCACACTTTATATAAAAATTGATTCAAAATGTTTTGTAGATTTAAATGTAAAGCATGTAACTATAAAACTTTTAGAAGAAAACAAAAAAAAAATTGTTTGTGACCTAGGGTTGGAGAACCAGTTTATAAACACAACACCAAAGACAAAATTTTTAATAACCAAATGATAAGTTAGACTTCATGAAAACTAAAAACTTTTGCTCTGTGAAGTATCTTGCTAAAAGGATGAAAAGACAAGGTATAAGTTAGGAGAAACTTTGCAAATCGTATATCTGACAAAAGACTTATACCCAGAATATATCAAGAACGCTATAAACTCAAATGTAAGAAAACAAACAATTAAATTATACAATGGGCAACACTCTTAGTCAATACAGATTGCAAATAAACACATGAAAAGATTTCAACATTACTAGCCATTAGGGAATTACAAATTAAACCAACAGTGAGGTACCATACACGCCTATTAGAAGATCTAAAATTAAAAAAAAACAAAAACCATCACTACCAAATAGCAGCAGCCATGTAGAGAAACTGTTATCTTTCATATATTCTTGGTGGGGATGTAAAATGGTACAGTCACTCTGGAAACAGTTTCATAGTTTCTTGTAAAGTTAAGTGTAAGTTTTTCACATGACCCAGCAATTACACTACTGGATATTTATCCTAAAGAAATTAAAACTTGTGTTTACAGAAAAGCCTATATGTGAATATTTATAGAGGTTTTATTTATAATAGATAAAACGTGGAAATGAGTCAACTGTCCTTTAATGGGTGAATGGATAAACGTGTTCTGCACCCATACAATGAAATTCTACTCCACAATAAAAAGGAGCAGACTATTGATATATGTAGCCACCCAGATGTATTTCAAGACACTTATGCTAAGTGAAAAATGCCAATCCCCAGGAGTTATATATCATATAATTCTGTTTAAAAAGATATGTCAAAGAAACCAAGTCATAAGGATGGAGAAGAGATCAGTGAATGAGAGAGCGGAAATTGGGGAAAGCATAGGACGCTTAAGAGGTAACATGAAGGAGTTTTTTGTGCTCAACAAGATAAGTTTTCATAGAAATATACCTCTTTAAAAGTTCATATAAAAACTTGTGAAATCTGAATAACTCAGGTTTATACCTGAATTAATAATTTTGTACCATTGACAGTTTCCTGGCATTGATATTGTACTCTGCTTATATAAGACATTATCATTGGGGGCATCAGGGTAAAGTGTATATGGAGCTCTCTAAACTATTCCTGTAATTTCGTGTGGGTCTTAACCTACAAAGAATAAATAAAATAAAATAAATAAAAATAAAAAATAAAAAGTTATTAAACACATGTACATGCACACGCAGACATGACAGCGTCCCTTCCCTGTTGCAATGACTCCAGTTTGCCAATAGAATTAATCCCACACTACTTAGACTAATTTTCAAACTCTTCAAAATGTTTTCCAAGCTTACATTCTCTATCCTATCTTCCACAATTTCCCTTCCACTCCCCTCACACAGAAAAGATTGACCTTTCCCAAATACCCTGTGTTTATCGTTCAGCCACATCATTTATTCCCCTGATAAACCCAACCACCCTGCACATATAGAGGGAGACTCCTCCTTCTCCTTTTCACTTTCTGGCATCTTCCCTTAGAGAAGGATAATACCCATGACACTCCACAGACGTCTTTGGGATGGCACTGCACCTTCCTCTTCATTCCTGACCTTCTCCTCCTCAAAGACAGAAGAGGTTGGCAGTAATCTGACAAAGGAGAGCCTGATGTCCACAAAGTAAACAGAGTGAGATCATATGGTACTTGTCTTTCTCTGACTGACATATTTCACTTAGCATTGTACTCTCTAGCTCCATCCATGTTGTTGCAAAAGGCTAGATTTCATTCTTTTTATGGCTGAATAACATTCTATTACACACACACACACACACACACACACGCTTCTGTATATATGCTATATATACATATATATATATGCTTCTGTATATATGTTTTGGTTACTGTAAATAATGCTCTTATAAACATAGGAGTGCATGTATTCCTTTGAATTAGTGTACTTGTATTCTTTGGGTAAATAGCCAGTAGTGCACTTGCTGGATAATAAGGTAGCTTTATTTTTAATTTTTTGAGGAACCTCTATACTGCTTTCCACAGTGGCTGTGCCAGTTTGCACTTTCATCAATAGTGCACAAGTATTCCTTTTTCTCCACATCCTTGCCAATGGCTCAATTTTTGTGTGTGCAAAACCCCAAGTCAGAACCTGAGAATGAAAGATGTATGAACAGTAGCATTTCATCCTCAAGCCAGACCTTAAAACTCTAGAAGATACCCAACTCAAGTGTTCTTTCCTCTGTGAAGCCTTCCCAGTCCTCACAGGTACTCAGCCACCCTGTCTTCCATGTCCCCAGAGTACGTGGATTACAGGACACGACGTAATAATGCACGGGCGATGACATTCACCGAACTGTGAATTCAAGGGCAAGATCTCTTGGGTTTCTTTCAGTTTGGAATTTATAGCAAATAAAAGAGAGTATAGTATATGGATACCTAAAAAGGCATCCATCTAATTATTAGAAAAGCAAGCATAGGGCATTAGAAAGAGCCCTGGGGCCAAGAATCATTCACTGTGAAATTACCTCAGAGACAAGTCTGTATATGTAAAAAGAAAGGAGGAAAGATCTCTGAGGGTATACAAGATGGCAGGTATATCTTCAAGGAATAGAACTCAGTGTTAATCAAACATGAAGTCAGGAGGGGAAAAAATGGAGAAGAAAGGTTCTATGACAGATAGCTGCTGAACAGAGCCAGAAGCAGTTGAATTGGACCATAAAGCACTAGCATTTTTACCTGGAAAACTCCTTCAAGTGAGCCTTCAGCCTCTTTTTCCTTTCTCTTTTTTCCTACCTAACTTCCCTTTTTCCTTTGTGTCCAGATATTCTCTTTCATTTTATTCTGTAGTCTTGTCCTGCCCACTACATATTTATGCATACAAAACTATAAAGCAGTAGATAAGTCATCGCCAATGGTGCAGAGGGTGAATTCAAGTCTAGCTAGTCTGTTTCTACCATCAACGAGCAGACCTGTCTTCTGTAGGGCAGCCAAAATGCATTCAGCTTCCTATATGCCACAAAGATTTCTCTGGAATCAAACAGTTCACTATGTTGAAGTTGGGTGTGTGGAGTTTTTTTTCCTGGAAACATTCGAGCCAGCTAACCTTGAATTTATGACTTTGAAGAATTCCCTGAGAATAGGTGAGGTGAAAAATCGTACCCATGTTGTCAACAAATTCCAAGAATAACGTTCCTGTCTATCCATCCATACAGGGAAGTTTACATGCCATAAGCATATGGATGAAAACAATAATTCACTAGCATCACAAGAAGGTGGGTTTTTTTTAAGTGTGGGAAAAATACAGTAAATTTTAAAGCCTACTAAAAGAAAAAAAGTAGGATATAATCTTCCCGCCCCATAATTTTGCATCTTATTCCTCACTCATTGTAAAATATATTGGAACATCTAATGTAAAATGTACATGCTTTAGGCTCATATGCAGGCAAAAACTGTTAGTCCCTTAAGAAGAGAGTAAACTTTAGCAGTGTATTCATTTCAGTACAAGGAACATACTACATATGCATACATTTTGTTATTCTTGCATACTCTTGTGGCTGTTTATTTTTCTCATTGTGGGTGCTTATCCTTGGACAGGCATTTGTGCACAATTCATTTCAAAAAAGAATTTTTTTTGGAGGAGGAAGCTTTCCCATAACTTTATCTTTTAGCTAGTATATGTGTGTGACAAGAACTTACTACTAGGCAGACGGTCCTGGCATAATCAGATACGATCTCTCCTACCTGAGCTTTCTCACAATATTCACTACTGAAAGGTCTCGTTCTAAAATTCTCACAGATTCTCATGCTACTAATTTTCTGTGCCTGCACAGCTGAAAAAACGGACTTCAGTCAGAATTGTTCCGGAAAATCTAACTCAAAGATGGGCAAACATCTTAAAAATTAATCATGCCAGGGGTGCTTGGGTGGCTCAGTCGGTTAAGCCTCCGACTTCGGCTCAGGATATGATCTTGCGGTTGGTGAGTTCGAGCCCCCCCCGTCAGGCTCTGTGCTGACAGCTCAGAACCTGGAGCCTGCTTCGGATTCTGTGTCTCCCTCTCTCTCTGCTCCTCCCCTGCTTGCACTCTGTCTCTCTCTCTCTCTCTGTCTCTCTCTCTCAAAAATAAACATTAAAAAATTTTTTCATTAATCATGCTTTTATTTTAAATAAATCTTTATATTGTTCCTAATCAGAACATTAAAATGGTGGACAGCCAATCAATATTATTTGTGGTTAATAACTCTACACATATTCAACGATCCCTGCTGCACTGAGCTCTGAAAGGTAGGTGTAGCAATTATTTTTTGACCTGCTTCCGAGAAGGGGAAACTGAAGGGGAGGAGTGCTTATTGAAGTTACCACCTTAAGAGTCATGGGTAGATTCTGGGATGAGATGGGAGATGCATTGTTCCCAAGACACACTGCACCCCAGCCTTCCCTACTCCTCTGCTGGCTGGGGAGATAACAGCTATTTAGCGATATTAAGTAAAATAATAATGATGCATTTTATTTACAAGGCACTTATCCTCCATTGGCATGCAAGGTGTCTGCCTGGAAGCACAGCAGTGAGACAATTAAACTTTATTGAGCTGTCTGATGTCATCCCCGTGTGGATGTTGGCGGATTGTAAGACCTCGCTCAGGGTTCTTTGTATAAGACTTGAATTTTCACTGGAACTACCCTTGATTCTTTGTGTATCTCTAATTTCTTTCCATAACATCAATAAAAGAGAATATTGAGGGGAGAAAGGTCTCTTCCAAACAGGGGGTCTGACTCTCGGCTGTGATTTGCTTGGCAATTGGAGATTTTGTGTACAATCTCTTACAGCAAAAGGTGAGAAATGCAGAAGCAATGGCTTTTAAAAAAACACAGAGAGCAGCAGGAAGCCCTCTCTGCCCAATTACAAGGTGATCCCAGTTCATTTTTACGGTTTGTTTCTTTTTTTTTTTTTATCACATATGTTTCCAAACACAGTCTTGATGTCCTGTGGGGCTGCTTTTGTAAAAAGCCATAGCCTCTGATTTAAGGAGCTTCAAAAATAGCTCTCTGTTTCTTCGGTCTGAAAGAGAGCAGTCAAGTAACAGCACATTTATTCTCTTTGAAAAATAGAAAGATGTCAAAAGCAAAGTTCATGGCAAAATTAGGCTGATTTGTTTTGTGCTTCTGTGATTCTGGCTGTGGAAGTAAACAGGGGGAAAAAACACAGTGGTTTGTTTAATAAGCAAAAAAATGCTATTAAAATGAATTTTGTGCTTAAAAACTTACCCTGGAAGGAAGAATCATCAATTATACAAGCTTGGGGGGGGGGGGGGGGGAACAAAGCTTGATATCCACAGTCAGACATTTTCCCCTAGTCAGCATACAATTCAGGCATCATGTTCAGAAAACGGACAACCTCATTACTTTGATACAAATGATCAGTGGTTCTCAGAGATTCTCTGTGTTGGTTGTGACAGATGCTAAGCAGTAATCCCGCCATTAAAACTTCCACAATGAAAGCAGGTTTGGCTGAAAGTGACAGAAGGATGGACCCAATTTGGAAAACTTTCAGCAGATGCCCAGATGAGATTCTCCAGGAAGTACCACCCAGGAAGAGGCCACTGATGTTCTAATTGAGACAGTATCCGTAGCACTGACTTCCCTCTCCTTGCACAGCATGATTTGACACTGTGAAGTCCAATGGTGACAACTCTGCTGCCCCAACCCTGCAAATGTCTTAGGAGGGAGTACCAGCTAATTTACAGGGTCCTGCACCGCTCCGTGCTTTTCTTGATTTGTATACGTAGGGTCTAGAGTGCAAGTGGCATCTAGTTTTAATCCCCAAGGAAGTAGCCTGTGATTTCTTCTTCCAGAGCTTGCAACTGATGGAAACTTTCCCAATTTTTGAAGCGATAAGAGTTCAAAATCTCTGGGAATGGGCTCAGAAACATCAGTCCCATTTCCAAGTAAAATATACTCTTTAATGTTGAATTGGACTATGCTATACTGAAACGCTGAGGTTTGGAGATTTTTGTTGTTTGTTTATTGGTTGGTTGTTTGGTTGTGGTCATTCTTCATGAGATCCAATGGGGAAAAGGGCCCACACAAGGCACACTGAATTTTCTAGGTTAGCTCTTTGTTCTAACATGGTGGTACAATTAGTCATGTGAACCAAAAAGCCTTTTGACCTTGTTACCATTCTTATTTTTTTCCATGAATATTTTATTGGCCAAGATATTGGGGGTGAGGGTGGGGTGGGGCAGAGGTGACGGGTGTGGTGGGGCTGCACATTCTGCACCAATGCAATGATTTTCTAGGAGCATAAATCATTTCTGGAAGTGCTGATTTTATCTTCATTTTTCTCAAGTGCACCAAGCTCCCAAATACTACAAAGCCATATAGCACGTGCTATTCCTTCTGCCTAGAACATTATTCTGCCATCAGCTTGGTCCACTTAGCTTCTTCTCTTCCAGTGGATCCCAGCCCAGTAATCACTCTCTGATTGCCTTCTCTGCTGGTTCCTTATCATATGCTCACTAAGCATGTGCATCTCCTTGCTACCGCTTATCACAGGTATAACATTATATTTTTTGAGTAAGTCATCCTTTGATTAATGTCTTAAACAATACATAGAAACTAGAAGGTAATGAATGCATGTATGCTCTACACATGACCAATTTTCAGTCAACTGTGTAGAGGTAAAACAAATCAATAAATCCACAGATAATTTAAAGACGACTTTTTAACTAAGAATTTCAGGCCTCTCCCCATTTTACCTCTCATCAATGTACAAGGGAAAGAAAAGAACAGACCCAACTCATTTGTGTCTCCTTTCTTTCTTTGTTCCCAAGTTCTTGAATCCACTCTTTTAATGAGACTGAAAAGGTCACTAGCAACAAAGAGTAGAGAGATAGGATCCTCAGACTTGGGGATCAAAAGGGAATGCCAGTGGTTAGATCAAAGGTCAGCAATGCAGTGTAATCAAAGATAACTCCCAAGATTTTAGACCACGGCTTTTTGAAAGCATAAAGTAGAAGGAAACTTAGCACTTTTTTTTTCTTATCTCTACCTCTCCTCTTTAGATAAGATAGATAATCTAGAGCCTTTTCATTTATTTTCTTGGTATATAGACAAATAGACAAGACGACAGAAAGTATATAGTCTGATAGATAGGTTGTCTCAAATTGTTCATACTCTATGTACTTTTGTCCAAGTATAGCTGATGTTGCATGAATTTTCAAATATCGTGGCCATGGCCTATAATAGCTGCTACTTTCTCTCTTTTAGCTTGACTGATCCATTTCATTTTACCAAAGAATCCATCTTTAGACACACGGTGTCTGACATTCCCATTGTCTACTCATCTGGGGCCAACAAATTGCTTTCCTAAGTATGGTTTTTGGTCCTACTGTTATGAAGCTGGAAACTGATAGAGAAACATTAGCCCACCAATGAGACTGGCAGTATCCCATAGACCACTCTGGTGGTCTATGTGGGACTTGTTCAGCTCCTCAAGGAGCAAAGATGATAACAGACCTGCTCTGAGATTGGAATTGCAAACCGCAAAGTACTGTAGAGGCTTATCAGAGCTCCAGGATGCAAAAGGTTTTCCATGAGAAGCAAACCCATTCCATTTGTGGCTTTTGCTAGTTTTGCACTATCAAGAAATGTATTTTTAAAAAACCTTTTCTACAAAGCAAGCAAAAGCCACAAATTCGATACCTTTGGTTTACATGCAAAACATGATGCCCAATTCAGGTTAGGCTTTGTACTGCATTAGCTAATGTAATAGAACTTCTTCCAAGAAGTTCCCAGGTCAACCAGTTTAAGCTTCACATTTCAAACACACTTTGATTTGAGACCTCAGCAAAACATTCACAAAATAATGAATGGCCGTGTAATTGTCTAATTTCAACCTTAAAATATTTAAATGTTGCATTGTCCCATCTCAACACTCCTGATAAGCTCTCATGAAAATTATGGGCTAAAATTGACAGTTGATTCCATTAGTGCAACAGAGGCAAGTTCACATCATAGAAACAGGAAATAATTCATGTTAGAATCATTTACCCAGCCGTGACATGATAAAAGGCATACAGTACAGAGGATCTCCAAGAGAAAAATGTATTCCTAGAAATGGTTGAAGGGCTTTAAATTGGGGGGGGGGGGCAGGAGGGCAGATATGTTGTGAATCTCCTTTATAAGAAAACTTCCAACAGGCCTCATAGGCTGTTCTATGACCCATATTAGATTCTGAAATCTCCATGATTGAGGATCTTCACTATTGTTCTCTTACAGTCAGGTTTACTGTCTAAAAATTAGGTTCAGTTGGATTTTCCAAGTCTCTTCTTGCCTCTTTTCCATGGAGTTTGGTGCTGACATGGGTCAAATGACCACAATGCTCCATTCTGCAGCATTTGGGTGACTGCATTTATAGGGTAAGTAGGACCATTCTCATTATCTTTTATATAATCTGTGAAGTCTAAATTGGATTATTTGGTATAAAAGGTTTAAGGTATTATCATTTTTAGTAGCACAACTTCATTGAGAAATGTATAAGAAACATCTGAGAATTTACTGGTCTTTCCCTATTGACTTTGTTACTTATGATTCTATGATTTAAAAAAAAATCTTAGAAAGAGTAATAGTAGAATTTTTCAAATATCTCTTCTTTATCTCCCAACATATCATTAAGCTTTGGATTCACAGAAGCAAAATGGCCTTAGATGATGAAGATATAGATTATGGACTGAGGGCTACATAATTAAACATGTAAGATATCAAGGTAAAGTACCAGAATACATAAAGAGGATAATTTCTTTAGTCAGCAAATGGGCAATAACAGGAAAAGAATTTTTGTCTTGGGATAGTGAGCAGTTGTATAAACATATGATGCAAAGGCTTTTTCAAATAGACATAACATTGCCATATGTTCCATCTGAAAACTGCAGAGGGACTTGGGAAAATCAGAATGATTTAAGATCGCCTATACACATCTCTGCCACCATTTGGTTAGCTGAGCCCAAGCAGCTAAAAGTAAGGAGTGTGGTTTAATAGGGACACGTCGAGAGACCATAGTGTGCCCCAGAGATTTTTGTGTTAAGATAAAGAAAGCCATCAAACATCACCGACAAACTGCTTCTTCCCTTAAGATATGGTAAAGTGTGTGCACTACTTCTGATCGCTCAGTTCCACCAGAGCTCATGGAATGCTTTCGTCTAGATTCAGGTAAGAGCTGCTTAACATGGCAAGAGAGGTTTAGGCTGTGGGGAGCATATGGATTTGCCCTTCTTCAGTACTTAGCTATGAGAAAGAGACAATGTGCTAGGGTGTCAAAAGACTAGTAAAGTAAATAGATCCCTCTATATAAAGGAAAGGCAGCCTACGAAGCAGGCACAATGGAACAATAGCACCTCAATGCCAAGTACAGGCTGTGCCTGCACAATATCAAATCAACCAATCGAAGGGTGAAAATTCAACACGCACAAATGTTTTGTCTTCATAACGTAACCAGTGTGCTTGCTTTCTTTTTGTAACTGGAGCTAACAATTGTTTTGGGATCGTGTAGGTACAGCCACCATGCAAAAAATTGGCACCCAAAGATGATTCATTGAATGTCAGTTGTACAGACCACCACTCTCCATTTCATAGACTAAGGGGGAAAGATGAGATTGATACAGGAAGCAAACTATATGACCAGCAATGTCAGTCTGTTCTATAGAGCTGGCTTCATTAATCTCAACAGGGTCCAGTTAATCCAAATGACCAGCAGTGATCCTTTTGAAAATTGCTTCTCTTCATCCAGAGGATTAGACTTATTAATACACAGATATTTTTATTGTCCAATCCCTTAATAAAGAGGATAGTTGGGAACTTTTTCTGGCCAGAATTAAGCAGATTGCCCTTAAAACATCAATTTACCTTGTCATTACTTAAACATTCATTTCAATTTGCTTCTCTTGCTGTCTATAGTCTTTTCTCCAGAATAAGAACAAAGTCTGTATCACTTGAAACCACCCAACCATAAGAACATAAATAACACTAGAGTGAATCAAAATCAAACCAAGCTGCTCAAATTTATGTCCCTGAAATATTCATTCACATATGCATGCATGTTCTTGTTTATTATTCACTCTGCATGGCACCTGATGGGCTCTCAATCTGAAGTCTTTCTTCAGTTATGGAAACCCTTAGAATGATTTCTTCCTGTGTTGACTACCCCCTACTATCCCAGTTCTAGTTGTCCTATAAGTCCCACTCAGTGAATGGCGAAACCTCCAAATCTCCCCTTCGTATCTCTGAAAGTTCAAACTTCCTATCACTGGGCTATGTTTCCAGGGAGAATACCTCCCCTCACTTAGACTCACTGATCTGTTCATCAGGTATCCAGTATGTCATTCAACCCACTTAATGAATTTTTTTTTAATTTTTTAAAATTTTATTTGAGAGAGAGAGAGCACACATGAGCGGGGAGAGGGGCAGAGAGACAGAGAGAGAATCTTAATCAGGCTGCACACTCAGCACGGAGCCCAATGGAGGGCTCAATCCTACAACCCTGGGATCATGACCTGAGCCAAAATCAAGAGTCGAATGTTCAACTGACTGAGCCGCCCATGTGCCCCCAATGAATTTTTATTTCAACAATCACCATTTTCATTTCTAAGAAATTGCAACTTCCAGATCTTGTTTCTTACGAACTTCTTGTAGTTTAATAATCTCTTGTTCATATATCATGTTTGCAGAAACCTCATTTATCCCTTTGATACTATATACTTTTTTAATGTTTTATTTATTTTTGAGACAGAGAGAGAGCACACAAGCAGGGGAGGAGAAGAGAGGGGGGAGGACAGAGGATCCTAAGCAGACTCTGTGCTGACAGCAGCAAACCCAATGTGGGGCTTGAAGCCATGAACCATGAGATCATGACCTGAGCTGAAGTCTGACGCTCAACTGACTGAGCCACTCTGGTGCTCCTGATATTATATATTTTTAAAATCATTTTTGGATTGTTTATGTTATTTCTCATATTTCTAGTATGAAAATTTTATATTTGTGATAGTAATAGTCTGTCTTTCATTGCGTTGGCCATCACCAGATAGTAGGTAATTCTTAGTTATCTACTTAGTTTAGCTTTCTTCAAAACAGAGCTTGAGAAAGTGGTATAAAGGAATTTATTTTAAAGGAATCCCAAGAAGCACAAACAAAGGAACAAAGTGAGCTAGGTAAGCAGGAAAAGCTAATATAAGGGAATATTTGGAGGTTGCTCTGTTCATCTGGGACCTCTGAGAAGCACCAAGAATCTTTCTAGAGCTGTTTGCTAAAGGACTTCCATTGCCCAGTAGTTGAAGGCTGCCCTGGGACTGTTGATTCCCTCATACTTTTGGATTGTGTTTGCCTATGGGCCAAAAGGTTTCCCTTAGTTTGGGAGAAGGTCCTGGGGCATAAAGCAGAGAAGATATGCACTTACAGCTGGCTCAGCTCAATGTGTATCCAGACATGCATGCAACTGTACAAGGCTGTTGCAGCTAAAATCAGAGGCAGCCACAAGGATCTCCTGCAGGCACTCTGTGGAAGAGTTCTCCAGCATGGATCCTAGGTTGTGATAATTCCTGATGGAGTGACCTTTCTGCAGGAGTGGCCTTTGAGCAATCACATTAACCTAGCCTTGGATCAGCAGCATCTGGCTTGACCTGGCAGTGAGATGGCTGGTTTGGCCTGCCACCTTTTTAGGGTGCATCTTTTTTTCTGTTCTACAGAGAGTTCTCATTCTTATTTTTAGGAATGGCTATGAATATTTTTTAAAGTGTCTTCTATAATGTTTTCTAGGAGAGAAAGATTTCCACCTGTGCTCAGCCATCTGCCTAATGTGTAAATTAGACTCTTTTGTTATCTGTCTTAAAGCATCACTTGCAAGATCACCAAGATTCCCCCCACCCCCCATTTTCCGGTAATTTGGGATTTAGAGAATACACCCACATTCACAACATCTCTTTCTGTCAATGGTCAATGTTGACCTCCTCTCTGCTATCATGTCACTCAAATTCAAAATGTTAATTAGTGGAGGTGATGCCCTGATCCTCTGAAAAAGCTCCAGAAGGACTGTTGGGGTCAGTCCATTTGAAATATTCCAAACCCAGCACCCTAGAAAAACTCACCTATTAAATATTTTATGTCATTACTCTCTTTTCATCTTATAGGATTGCTTTAAGTTATCATGTTGTATTAGTTATCTAGGGGTGCCATAACAAAGTACCACAGACTAGGTGGCTTAAACAACAGAAATTTATTTTCTCACAATTCTGGAGGCTGGAAGTCTGAGGTCAAGATGGTGGCAGGATTTGTTTCTCCTGAGGCCTCCCTCCTTGGCTTGCACCCTCTTGCTACATCCTCTCTTGGTCTTAACCCCATACCTATCTGTGGCAAATCCTCTTCCTATAAGGACACCACAAATGTTGGACTAGGGTTCACCCTCATGACTACATTTTAACTGCTTCTTTAAAAACCCTATCTCAAAATACAATGACATTCGGAGGTTGTAAGGAGTAGGATATCATCATATGAAAGGGGGGGCACATTTCAGCCCATAAAACACATCTATTAGGAATTCTTCAGATTTCCTTCAATATTGTTCAGATGTAATGAAACATTATTCCAGTCCCCATGCTTTAAATAGAAGGAGTTACCATTTCTACAGAATTTTAAATCATGGGGTTTTTTTTTCCTCCAATTTTCACTAGAAAAACATTTCTGCTAATAATCTCTTTGAGTACACAGAAAGGAACACAAGACCATATGATAAACTGACAAAATAAAATCTTTAGGTAAAATCTAAATACAGCAAAACCTCCTTAATATGAGATAAGATTCTGAAACTTACGTGAGAAGATAAAGTAAGGTATAAAATAGTTTTAATTAATTTATTTTAAACAATATGTAGATACATTAACAAATTAATCAAACAGTTCAAAGGGATCTTGAAGGTAAAAAATGTCTTCCTCCCACCTCAGTCCTCAGTTCCCAGCTGTCCTTCCCAGAGGCAACCACTATTATCTGTCTCTTAATTATCACTCCAGAGATACTCTATGGGAATGCAAATATGTATATTAATGCATTCCTTTTGCTTTGTACGGTTGGGGTTTACTTTACACATATTTTGCATTGTGGCTTTTCCACTTAACAGTCTTCACAATTATTCCATATCACAGAAAGGAGATGTACCTCATTATTTTCAAAGGCTGAATAACTTTTTGTTATAAGGGTGTACAAGTACAAATAATTTTTTATCCACACCTACTGATGGTCAGTTAGCTTGTTCTGTCCTTTTGTCGCCACCATTAAGGCAGTAATGAATAGCTTCCTTTATACAACTTTGCACAGAAGTGTAAGCACACTTGAAGGATAAATTTCTACCCGTAGAACTGCAGGTTCAAACGTTGTGAGTATTTTTAACTTTGAGATACATTGAGAGCCTTCCTTCAGAGTTTGCATCAATCTGGAATCCTACATTTTAATAATCTGAATTGATGAAGAGTTATACCATGTTCATTGATGGAAAGACAACAGTAAAGATGTCAATACTCCCCAATTAATCTTTGCATGTAATGTAATTCCAATAAAAACTCCCAGAAGAAATTTTTTTAGGGACTTTACAAATTTATTCTAAAATGTTTGTAGAATAATAAAAGTATACAAATAGCCCAGTCAATGTTGAAAAAGAGGATCAAGGAAAAGGGGGTACAGTGTATCATAAAAAGCTTTGATTAAAAAAAAATACTAAAAGAAAATTGATCAATACCATGTACAAGTTCTCAGGGGAGAAAGGGGGAAATGACATATTGCTTAGAAAATAATATAGGGAAAACTCTGTAGAGAAAACTCTATAGAGAAAAATGGTCTTGAATTTCTACATATGTCATATTCAAAGTGGATGTCAAATGGAAAAAAATCTAAAGAAGAAAGGTAAAATTATAAAGCTCATAGAAGAAAATGTACAGAACATGCTTGAAACTTAGGGATAGGGAGGGACCTCTTAAAATAGATGCCCAAAGCATAAAACATCTAGATGTCTATAAAATAAAGAGAATTTTAAGCAAAGTTAATGAACAGATGACAGTTTGCGAGAAGATATTTGTAATCTCTAAAACTGAGACAGGATTAATATTTAGGATTAGCTCTGAATGGCTGGAAAATAATACGAAAAGGACAGGAAACATTTAAAAAAATGAGCAAAGAACATTATCATGCAGTTCACAGAAGGAAAAACCTAAGTCGGGTTGTTATAGTTCAGGTTTCTTGAAGACAGACTAAGTGATGAAAATTACACTGGAAAAAGTTTATTAGAAAGTGCTCTCAGAATAAACACCTGTGGAGGAAAAGAAGGAAGGATTTTGTAGAGGGAGAAGTGGGTCTGTAGTGCAATCTCAACAAATAACTCAGCCCATCTATTTTAGTCTGCTTTGGCTGCCATAATAAATTACTACAGACTGGGTGGCTTAAACAACAGACATTTGTTTTCTCATAGTTCTACAAGTCTTAGATAAAGGTCAGGCAAGATTGGTTTCTGGTGAGAGCCCTCTTTTAGGCTTTCATACAGCTGCCTTCTTTCTGTCCTTACATGGCCTTTGCTCTGAGTTCTGTGTGGAAAAAGAAATCTCTCTCTCTTCCTCTGCCCATAAGGCCACCAGTCCTATAAGATTAGCACCCCACCCTTATGACTTCATTTAACCTTAATTTCCCCCTAAAATCCCTATCTCTAAGTACAGTCACACTGGAGATTAGGGCTTCAATATATGAATTGGGGGCTGGGGGATAGGGCACAATTCAGTCCATAGTGCCACCTGATGAGAGCTCCAAAGTTGGAATAGTGTGGCAGATCTTATTTTCCAAAAATGCCTGCAATCTCCTATGCCACATGTTCTCATGAAATGACCATGGCAATCCTCCCACAGAAAAGAGGGGTCCACACCCTCTCCCCTTGAAATCTGGCGAGCTTTTCTGATTATATTAGCCAACAGAGAATAATGAAAGTGTCTACATGACTTCCAAGGCTAGGCCATAAAAGATAGTGTAGCTTCCATACTGTTTGTTTGTTTGAATACTCATTCTTCTTCTTTTTTTTTTTTTTTTTTTTTTTACTGTTTTTTAATGTTTACTTTTGAGAGAGAGAGGGAAAGAGAGCGGAAGCAGGGGAGGGGCAGAGAGAGAGGGAGACACAGAATATGAAGCAGGCACCAGGCTCTGAGCTGTCAGCACAGAGCCCGACACGGGGCTCAAACCCACGAACCCTGATGGGGTGAACCAGCCCCTCATTACTAAGAGGTCTGAACTCCTACTCAAGTCCTTCTGTTGCGGCTTAAGTATCCATTTACATCGAAACTGGGCAAAGCAGTAAAGACATACCCAAGTGAAACTTTTGAATCCTAAATACCTTCTTCCTCTCTCAATTCTATAACAGAGCCCTGCTTCCTGCTGAATCAGAATCCATTGGTCTGATGTGAATTTATGTGGGATCCATGATGGTGGATCAAACACTTTGTAAATCCTCACATGGAGGTGCTGGCATGGATTACAAGAGAAAAAGAAGATATGCCTATTCTAGTGAGAATGAATTAATATTCTTTTCAGGGTGGAGAGGTTCAAGACACTCATTCTGCCATCAAGTCATGCCTTCAGAGATAGTGCCAAACTCAGGGGGCCCAGTGTTAGTTTTTGTTGCTGGCAGCTTAAACTTTTCAACAGTGACAGTAGCTAGAACAGCCTCAGTGAGTAACAGCCCAGACTATTGAGCCCATACATAGTTTCCATTCTTGTTACCACAGTTATTCATTCATGTGCCCATTGTGCCATCACTGGGATAGCCAATGACAAGAGTCTAGTTCACATCACCTCGCCAAATTATTATGCCAACTTGATTGTTTAGTGCTTCCTCTATGGTAGATGCTCTCTGTTGGGCATTAGCATTGTAAGATTTTCACACTTCATGTTCCTTCTCATATGTCAGCTCACGTGCCTCTGTCCGAGATTGTGTTCCCAGTCCTCCAATCATTCTCTTTCAGGTCAAGTCCCTGACAAACTGTCCAAGTCATATGCTACTGTATGTTAAGTCCACACATACTCAACCTTGGGCCATTTTTCTTCCTAGATCAATCAAGAAGACCTACCAGATGCATCATCCAAAATTAAGCCCATTAGGAAGACTTCCCCTCACAACTATATTTTTTATTGTTTTTTAATTTTTTAACATTTATTCATTTTTTGAGAGACAGAGAGAGCCAGAGAGTGAGTGGGGGAGAGGCAGAGAGAAAGAGGACACAGAATCTGAAGCAGGCTCCCGGCTCTGAGCTGTCACCACAGATGTGGGGCTCGAACTCATGAACCATGAGATCATGACCTGAGCCAAAGCAGATGCATAACCACCCAGGCACCCCTCACAACTACATTGTAAAGCTATCCACGAGTGGGCTGTATTGGACCTTCTGTTCCTGTTATCTATGGCTACTTAACCCAAATGTAGCAGCTCAAAATAGCAGTTTTTCCTCTCACATATCTAAAATTTGGGCAGAACTTTGTGGGAACAAGTGAGACAGCTGAAATCTAGGGAACAGAATCATGAGAAGTCTTTTTACCCACGTCTGCCAGTTGGTACTGGCTGTTGGCCGGGACCTCAGATGCTGAAGCAGCTGCAAAATCCATACATGGCCTTTGGATAAGGATATTTAGCTTTTTCAAAGCGTAGTATCTAGATTCAAGAGCACGTGTCTCAAGAGGAAGAAAAATCCAGGAAGGAAACATAGCACCTTTTATGACCTAGCCTTAGAAACCACTCAGCACCACTTCCACATTATTCTATTGGTTAGAAGTGAGGTGCTAAGGCCGGCCTGTATTCAAAATGAAGAGAACTGGAATCTACCCTTTGATAGGACCAAAATATAGGGTCATGAAATGTCAAAGAATTGTCAGACACAATTTTAAAGCACCACTGCTTACAAATATACTAAGCCAATCCATCTGTGAGCCAAACTCAGCTTTTTTCTTCCTTTGTCAGCTGTTCCTGAGAGACTTCCCATTTGCCCATGCATTAGTGTAACAGTGTGGATGACATGACATCCCGGAGCACCTGCTTGTGCAACTTACTTTGCCTTCTGATCCTACTTGGGCTGGATCCCAGATGTATCATTTCCATCTCACAATGGACAGCTGCTGGGCTTGTCCAACTTTAGGACTTGGTGGGTCTGGCAAAACCTATCTCACAACGGGAAGTTCTGGCCACATGGTCACTTGATTATGCATGGTCAGGTGCTCCACGTCTACCAGGGCCCAGAAGCGGCCAGAAGCTAATTTTTAAATAGCATATAATTATTCGCCGTAGACGGCATGCCTTTGCTCCAGAACTCTAGAGCTTGCCATAAGATCCACAGAGCATCTTATCCCACATCAGACGCCTCTAAAATGATAGGATAAGCTGAACTGTATATCCCCATTGGCAGGACTGGTAGCCTAGCATCCTGGGCCTGCTACGGAGCTTTCTTCTGTGCTGGGGCTCATGCAAAGCTGAGTCTTTCACATGGAAGACGTGGTTATCAAAACCAAAGAGAGACCATTGTATTTCTTGCTTTGTGATGGGCAGTAATCGTTGTTTGGGATGGAAAGTCCTGGTATATTCCAGACTACTACATTTCTTTTCTTTTTTGAAGATTTTTTTACAATTTATTTATTTATTTTGAGAGAGAGAGAGAGAGAGAGAGAGAGAGAGAGAGAGAGAGAGAGCACGTGAGCACACACGAGCCAGGGAGGGGGAGAGAAAGAGGGAGAGAGAGAATCCCATGCAGGCTCTACACTGACAGCACAGAGCCGGACACAGGGCTGGAATACACAAACCGTGGGATCATGACCCGAGTTGAAATCCAGAGTCAGAAACTTAACCAACTGAGCTACCCTGGCGCCCCCAGAGCACTGCATTTCTGCAATTTCACTAAGATGATTGGTCCCTGAATCTTCACAGTGTTCATCTCACTGTCTCTGAAACACATGTCTTCACATGGCTTCCAATATACTTACTCTTTCTTGCTACATCTAGTCAAGGTAGTATAGTGTCATTGATGTAATAAAAAAGCGTGTCCTGCAAGATGTCCAGACAGTGCAGGTCTCTTCAGACGATATTATGATAAAGGGATGGCAATTAACATTTGTCTTTATAAACTAAACATGAATACTGCTTATGTTTCAAATGAATGCAAACTGTTTCTGATCCTCCTTTCTGATGAGGCTGAAAAAGAATGCGCTACCAGACCAAAAGCTGCACCCTACATTCCTCAGATCAATAGTAATCTCTTTTAGAAAAGACACCACATGCACGGGTGCCTGGGTGGTTCAGTCGGTTGAGCATCCAACTTTGGCTTAAGTCATGATCTTGCAGTTCCTGAATTGGAGCCCCGTGTCAGGCTCTGTGCTGACAGCTGGGAGCCTGGAGGCTGCTTCAGATTCTGTGTTTCCCTCTCTCTCTCTCTCTCTGCCCCTCCCCCACTTGCACTCTGTCTCTCTCTCCTTCAAAACCAAATAAACATTTAAAAAAAAGTTGCCACATGTGGCAGGACAGACGCAATGGGGCTACAATTGGTGGCACTTGCACTAGTCTATTGCCATTCTTCAGGATCCATCTGGTCTTTGTAACCGTTGAGAGTTGTAACAGTTTCACTGCTACATTTTGCAGGATCAGTCTAGCCCTGATCCACTACCACCAGTGTGGGGTTCTCATTGCCTTCAAGCCAGGGAGTGATCCAGCCCTAGAATCCTCTCTTAGTGTGTGCTTTCTCAAACCACCCTGCTTTGGGTACAACTGTTGCAGACTGTATTCCGAAGAAAGCAGATTCTGAAATGGAGATCAGCATGAAGAAAAGGTATTAGAGAATGTTCTTAAGATCAACACACATGAAGGACTGAAAGGACACAGGATTGGACAGAGGAAGAAAAAGGGCTGCAATGCAGTCTCAGCAAAAGCTTCACCTGATGCCACAGAGACCTTTGTAGGTACGCTGGTCCTTCTGAGTTGCCCCATGTTAGGATGAGAGGGCCAGGCCTGTAGTCCCAAATATATCAGTTATTGGATATAGACCGATTCTGGAAAAGGCACATGAGCTTGGACAAGGCAGCTCTCCTCTTCCAAGGGTAATTTCTGAAGAGGGCTGACAGCTGACAGCCATTAGTCAAAAGCATTCCCAGCTGGAGGAATTAAGTCCCTTCCTGAAGGAGGATCTGGGCAACACATCACAGTATCCACTACACACGTATAGAAAAAGATATACAGATTCACTAATAATCGCGCACATACAAATTTTAATAATTAGCTACCTCTCACAGTCATCGGATTGTCATAGATGTGGGGAAACAGGAGCCTTTATATATTACTGATAGGAATATAAATGAGTACCGAAACTCTGCAAACAATCTGTTATTATTTAACAAAATTAACTAAACATATACGTCATGACTCAGCAATCCCATAAAAAACCCTAAAGTTACGTGAAC
Organism: Prionailurus bengalensis; assembly: GCF_016509475.1. Taxonomy (NCBI): domain Eukaryota; kingdom Metazoa; phylum Chordata; class Mammalia; order Carnivora; family Felidae; genus Prionailurus; species Prionailurus bengalensis. The sequence goes on from NC_057356.1 coordinate 48,075,778, forward strand.
AAGAATACTCATCACGGTGTTGTTTGTGGTTATGGAGACTAGGAGTAAACTAGGTCAACGTCACTAGAAAAATAAGCAAAACACGGTGGTTGTAGCACATTAGAATGAGTGTCTACAGCACATAAGGGCAGGGGAATGGGAACTGGGTAAACAAATAAAGGTGAAAAATAAATAAAATAAAGAGGGGTCATGAATGAACCAATGATTACCTCAACCCTTTGCACCTAAGGTCCCAAATGAGACCATTAATGTGAATAGATTAAACAATTTGGTGCAAATTTTCTCTTATGTAAGTTTGCAATTCAAAATCTAATAGGAGTAGAGTTGAGTTGGTTAGAAGAGTGCTCCTAGAAAAATTCTCTCCAGCTGGAAAGATACCTCACAAGTCTTTACGCTTAGAATGACACAGCCTCCTACCTACTTAGACACTTGCAGATACCTCCAGTTCCTAGAATGTAGTATGTACTCTATAAATCTTGAGTGAATGAATAGCGAACAAATATATAAATTTATCAATAGAATGAACAGCATACATTTGGATGAAGGATTAAATGAAGAGGGTGGCAGTAAGTGCGAGATTTAACTACATTATGGGGAAAAAACAACAACAACTAACCAATCAATCCTGGAGCTGAAAGCAGTTAAAAAGGACATAGAAGAGATAAATTAAGATCTAAAGAGGAAAACTTCTATGTGGTCATCCTAGCTTCTCTGTTCATAAGATGGCCACAGACTGGATCTAAGACAACAATCGAAGTCAATTACCAAAGGTTATTATTTGCCTGTTCAACAGACTCTAATAGAGTCCTTCTTTCACTTTAATAACTCTCTAGAAGGAGAAAAGGAATGTGAGCACCCCATGCTTCTCACCACTGGCCCCCAACAAGGAAAAGAAGAAGGCCCTTTGCTTCTTCATGACACATTTTTTCATGACAACACAAGGCTCCACTAGATTCTTTTCTGGTCTGTGCATCATCTTGAGTTCACTCACATGGAATCCCTCCCTTCCATGCTTATGCCAACACACATCACTTACAGTGTCCCCCTCCCCATTAATTAACCCCACCCTTGGTAGTACCCAAAGATTGTCAACTGGAAAGAGCATATTAAAATCAGCCAGTCAGCCTAACAAGAAATCAGCAGGAACTGAAAATAGAAATTTCCGTTCTCTTGTCAAGGACAAAGCCCAACAGGGATTCTCCTGAAAATTCCCAAGGGCTGCCCAGGGCAGTTTTCTTGTCCCTCTTCTGATCTGATCTCTCTGCCCCTCCTAAGATACTGGCTGGTCTCAGAAACATATCAGGACTTTTTCTACATTTAGTTCACCTCTTTTTAAATCTATGTGTGTGTTTACTTTGTATTTCATATGCTATATTATCACTGTGGTAGAGGTATATATCTTACAAACAAAAATAAATATGCATATACTAGCAAAGCATGCTCAAATAATTTTAAGGGCAAGATTCAAAAGACCCGAAGCCTGTGTCCTTCGTCTCCAAGATCTGGACAGAGTCTTGTTCTAATTCTCCACCCAGTTGGCTGGGAACCATTGGACTTGCTCCTGCCAGCTCCATTCTTCAGCTTTTTTATTGTTTGTCTTTGTCTTGGTTCTAGACCAAATTCCTGCAAAGTCCTTCCTTCATTTGGCACATGACTATTATGAAAGCTTTTATCTCTTTCCCAGACTGAAAGGCCTTTGGTTTTCAATATTCTTTCTGTGCCTTCAAATGGATCTGCCAGGCGTCCCTGGGGGCTTGGCATCTGATCTCCAGCTGTGGCTAGGCAGACAGGGGAGGGAAGGCTTTTGGGAAGCACAGATCTGCCCTTACTTTCCTGTGCTACTAGCTTCCTCCCTAGTTTCCCCATCTATTTTATCGGTCCACTCATTGCTCCCAACATGCTGCAAGGAAAAATACCATAACCATTTCTTGAAGGGAATGTCCCTTCCTCTATTCTAGAAGCTCTCTCTCTTTCTAGATTGTAGAGATGTAAACATCTGTATTATGATGTATCATAGACCAGACACCAACTTGCCTTCTGCTATGTAGCATAAAGAGAATCTTAGTAGAATATTGATGCACATATACAATAAGGGAGATTTTATTTCAAATTATTAAAAAAGGAGAGGAAAAGAAAATCTAAATAGCCTAAGATCAATAAAAATCAGAACCAAGTATTACAGACAGAATCAAAGTACTAAAAAATAAGTGCTGGTATGAGCAAGAAACTTGAGAAGCTGAACATGGTGCCTAACCCATAATAGGTGTTCAATAAATATTGATTATTTCTGATTGAACATTATTCATTCAAAGCAGAAAAAATAGTCTTTTCCTTCATACATTGCTTATGGCTGTGTTTTCATAAAAAAAAGATCCATAAATGTGTCTCCTATGACTTTCTTATAATTAGCTATGGAGCACATAACAAGATCAGATTTGTGTGAATTGAACACCTTCCCACCTGAGCAGTGAGAGCTGAGTTTTGGAAAGACATAGAAGTACTGTGTCTGTGGCCTAGAAAGCTATTTCATTTATTGTCCAAACTGGGACACTCTTGAGAGTTAAAGGAGATACCATTAATAAATAGAATGAGAAACAGAATGAAGGGATTATCCCAAAGTAGATATCACATGGTCATACTATGAGCTACCAACTTGAAGACGACATTGATTTGAATCCAACCATACACAGTGATTGATTTCTCATTACATTATTCATTGTCACTCGACCAGTTATATGATTCAGTACTTATGGGTTAGTTAAGACCAAATGGAAAGGAAAATTCTACATTTTTAATTAAATCTATCATTTCTAAATTTAGAAAATTCTAAATTAAATCTATCATCATGTTCTTGGTGACCTGTAATCAGAGTTGGGTTCTAATAAATTTCTTTTTCTCTGAGTCGGTCACATATTTCACTACCTGATTCTATTACTAAATTTTAAATTAATATTGGTTCTTATTTTGATCTCTGAGCAGCTTTAGAAATGAATGGCCATTCAGTACTTTTCAAACCACTGAATTTCTCATTTTCTGATACCAAATTCCTGCTTCTGTCCCACACTGGTTTCTCTCCCTCCCCTCTGGCTCCCATTATAGACTATTTTTCTTCCATCTGTTCCTTCTGTTTTCACATTTTATATGCTCCCTGGAAAGTCTGATTGGCTCTCCCAGTCAGCTAGTTATAAAGGACTCTTAAATCTTCACTTTCTGTCCAGGTCTCACTTTCTTCCTGAGCTCCAAACTGACTGCTACTGGACTTCTCTACTTAAATGTCTCCCAAGAACCCCCAAGAATTAAATAAAGTTTAAGATGTTTTCAACACCTCAACAATGCCCCAATCCACTCCTCTTTCAGGGTTCCCTGTCTCCAAAAATAGCACCACCATGAAGCCAAAACCCTTGTTTCTTCCTTGACCCCATACTCATTTACTCCATTATCGTCCATTGCGTTACCAAGTCCTGTCAATTTGATCTCCCAAATGTCTTTCTCTCAATCTTCAACCATGACCAATCTTGACTAAACTAGCACCATCTCCCAGGTTCTTAACCAGTCACTCCCCCTCCAGACTTGCCTCCTCTAGTCCTTTTTTATATTGCAGCACAAGTGATTCCTAACAGTGCAAATCCGTTCCATTTGCTTTTCTGCTTTAAACTGCTTTCTGGCTCTTAAATGTAGTTTGAATACCGTGACTTAAATGTCCTCCCACCATCTGGCCCTGCCCACCTTTCCACACTGCTGTCCTTCCTCTTCCCTTTAGTGCTCTATGCTGTCATCTCCCAAAATTCAGGCTCGTACTTGCCTCTGACTCATCCTATTGCCACTGCTGGGACATTTCCTGCTTCATCTAACTTACTCCTACTCATCCTACTGCTACTGACTCAAATGCCATTTCCTCAAGGAGCCAGTGTCTGATCCCAAAACTATATTAGATTTCTTCCTATATATTCCTATAACACGCTTTCTTTGTATTAGGTTGAAACACATGAAATTGCCTTGTTGTAAGTCAGTAACAGTCAAATAAAAGAAAATTCGTATAGTTGAAGCTAATACTTGTGTCTGCTAAACTGTAAATTCCCTGAGGGCAGGAACCTGGCCTATTTCATATACTGTCTCACACAGTTCCTAGCACACAGTAAATAGTCAGTGGATATTTGTTGAGTGAAGAAAGGAATGCATGAGCAAATAATTAACTACATTTTCTAGAAATGGGTCATCATTTTAATCCATCTAATTTGAAGCTACAACAATTTTCTTTTTAACAGTGATAATTGTTTTCTGTTGCACAAGTGTTTGCCCACTCTACTTAGTTAGATTAAATACTGAAAATATATATTCTGAGTTTTTAGCAGAGCACTGTTACGTGAACTGATAAGTAGCATCTTGGTCTACAGAGCACAAACCTGAAGTAATTTTATACAGGTTACCACTCTTGATGAGAATTACAGAAGGCAAAGAATCCAGGGGAAATTGGTCTCAAAATCTCTATATATTCTAAAACTATTTAGCCCCTGTGAGAAGTCCTATAGTGGCACCTTTGAAAAGGTGACTCCTGAAGTTCTAATTTGAAAAGGACTGTAAGAATGGGATACTTTCAATAAGTATCATTCAAAAGGCCTATCACTTTGAATATTGCATAGCCTCTCAAAAGATAAATATGGGCATGCCAGCACTTTGCTAATTCCCATTAACTACGGCAATCCTTAGCGAATTGCCGCATTAATGAGGAAGTCATTGCCTATACAGTGTCTGCAAATGGAGGAGTGTATCTTTGCTACAGTTCTTCTGACAAGTGTAGTTCTGCCTTAATTATTTATGATCATACACCACAGCACAGGAGCGCTCACGAATATTTTGTATGAGTAATGAAGTTTTAGTAATAAGAGCCTTCACTCAATCTTGCTGCTGTTAAAGCTTACAGAGGAGCAGGGTGAGAATTTAAGGTTTTTGTGGATTAGTGAACTGGGAATTAGCAGGATTCCCTAGGATCGAGTTCTAAATAATACAATGAAAATAAATATCTACAAGTACAATTCTTATTTTTGCAAGCTCTTTAACAGCCCTCAGAAGACCCTCGATGAACCACAAGGAAAATGATAAGAAATGAGGCAGCTAATGATAACAATAATTACGATAATAATACTGCTTATATAACTCTTCATGGATATGTCTACACAAACATGTAGGATGGATGTTGAGACAATTTCTAAATAATTCAGAGCAAATAGCTTGCAGGTGTGGGCAGTGGGGGGCTGGGAAGAAGAGAGTCCACTTGGTCAGAATCCTCCAGTCCACATTGGCCGAATCTGCCGAATGATTTCTCCTATTTCTCTTGAAAAATTCTGATACTGTTAAATCTCAATTCTGCACATAATTTACTTCTGATGATGGTAAGTCTTTTAATTTCTCTGAGAATAAATTTCTTTATGTTCTGCAGAGGGAGATCCAACTTAAACTGTTTGTGATATCTTTTCCAACCATGACATTTTTGGTTCTACAACATTCGTGACCACAGATCCACTGTCACTTATTCTTTAACTAATAATTTGTTGAGCAGCTATTGACATAGCAGGTCCCATAACAAGGACCAAGGAGAGGTTTATCCAGAAAGCTGTTTAAAGACAATATTAAGCCCCTTTTCATCTTCAATCTTCTACTCCTACGTGTCACACACAACTACTCCTATTTGATCATTTGTTTTCATCGAGACCATGGGAAAACATGAAGGGCTAGATAAGATGTTTTCAGAAGCATGAGCTATGAGGTGTGATCCTCCTTTCTTCCTTAGTCTTCACACAGAGCATTATCCACGTTGGTCCATCGAGTGAATATTTCTCTGGGTTTATCATCTTGCACCAAGCCTGCAGGCAGCCTCCTGTACTCACTCAGCTAAATAAAGAACATCTGAGAGCAGAGGGGCTCCTGTTACTCAACAACTAGAAGAGAAAAGAAACTGCCAGCCAATGCTAAGGGCATTCCAGAATGAAAGACGAACCAAAGACCCCACAGGGCAAAAAGATGGCATACAATGGCTACATTAAGAAATGTCCAGGAGCTAATAAGAGTAGCCCCCAAAAAGGAACAAATAAAAATTCATTTTAGGCAATAAAATGAGTGGGAAATACAGAGTAGGAAAAAGACCTTGTAAATTATTGGATCTGCCAGGTTGAATTTTTCAGTTATACCACAGCCCTACAAAATGAAACTACAAAAAAAGGAGAGAGAAAGAAAAGCTGACCTGAGAAAAACTCACTGCCTTAAGGATATGTGTTTAGTCCTCACCCTACTCCTGATCATAACCTTTTGATAAATAATTGTATATTAGGAGAAGATTTTATAGCTTTATTTTCTTTTGCTGGAAAATTACACGTGAGAGTCCCTACTCTTATGTATAAGGGGTTCTAGGGCTTGAGTCAACACTTCAATCCTTGGTCTGTCTCATAACACCAATTATTCTTACTAATATTAACAAACTTTAAAAATGACTACATTCAACCATTCAACAAATATATATTGAATGCCTATCATAAGTCAGGTCTCATTCTTAAGTGTGGAGTATACAGCAGAGACATAATAGATTTGGTCCCTGACCTTAATGGAGCTCACGGTCTATGGGGGAGATAGACAATAAACCAACACAAAAAATTAAAAAAAGCAATTTTTTAAAACTCTGGGGTTTTTGAGAAAGTATAATGGAGATGAGGGTAGGGAGCATCTAATTAAGGGAAAGACTTCCCTGGGGAAGTGACAGTTGATCTGAGACCTAAGGGATAAGGAGTTAGTAGGGAACGCATAATGAGGGCACATGCTAAATACCAACCATGCTGACACTGGAATGGGTTTGGCATATGGAGAGAAATACCTGCGCATGCAAATGGAGATTTACATTTTCAAAAAGCTGCTTTGTTTATAAAAATGCAATAAATGCTTGGTGATTTTTAGGCAAAAATATACTGGTAAGGTGAGAATAACTTTGATCAAACCTGAAGAGTATGGTTTCTTGTCAAGATAAAAAAAAATCTCTGAATAATAAAAGACCTGCCTTCATCTGGATATGTTTAATTTTAACGTTCAATTTTAAAATTATATCTAAAGATCTCCAAAGACCTTTTCCTGTAGCCTTCTTTCATAGCCTACTTCAATTCTGAACTATCCCAAGTGCCAATAATATTTCTTCATAGCACGTTTCTTAAGTTTTCTTTTAGTATGTGTCTTCAATGAAGCCACATATATTCATATTTGTACAATATTTATACATATTTATATTTATACAATATAGTGTAATCACCACAGTCTGCATAAAAGTCTTCAGTATAATTTTAAGGACTGTTAGCAAATTCGTTCTCTCTTCTCTAGGACATATTATATTAGAGATTTCCATGACGTAAAAAGTCATTCGGTAGTATTTGCCCAGTTTCTGTTCCAGTATTGGTTACTAGAAAGTAAGTATTTTATATCTATGTGACACACATATACTTACGGCATAGGACCAAAATATAAGACAATGAGATAGTTCATAAACAATGAATTCACATTTGACCTGTGAAACGGGCACAAGCCAAGTGCCATCTACAAAATATCCCTATGGCAAAGCCACCTAGCACTACCAAGCATTACTGTTTTCCTATTCATAAACTTGAACACTTCCCAAGGCTGTTTCCTCTGCGCCTGTTTCTTTTTTCCCTTCTCTGGCTTGGTGCCACCCTTGCATTACCAGGGTTACACGTTTATGTTACTAGCCTAGACCTTCTGGTAATCTCTTTTTTCTTTTCTTATAAATTACCACCACATGCTCTCAACATTAACATTTTCCTCCTAGATTTATTCATTATGCCTTCAGTTTCCTTCATTTAAAACCAAATTCTTTATCTGAAAAGCAGCAAATAGAGCAGAGGTGTTCCTTAAATCCAATATTGCTTTGATATAATTATATAATTGTACATATATGGCATCTGTGATTTTTCTGTATTTATGTGCCTGTTCAATTTCTGTCTATTTCTCTATTACCATATCCATGCAACCTGCTTATAAAAGCTGTCAAAACAACACAACATATAAACTCAGAGCAGGTTCAATGAACTGTTTCAGCTGCTTTTTCTTCTCATTTCCTTCCACTAGCTTCAGGAATCCTTGGGCTTCGACAGTGGGAATTGCAAAACCCTCAGGGCAAGTCCCTTTGTGGCTCATTCTGCATCTTATTTAGTGCTGGTATCCAGAGGCTATAAGTAATTCCAAACAGGCTGGCGCCACAGCTCAGGTGACTCCAAACATCATTCAAGTTTGTCGATATTCTCCCTAACTTCACCCGAATAAGGGATCTGTCATCAAGGACGAACGTGGCAGGGGGAGCAATTCAGCTACACCAAGTTTCAGCCTCAAGCACCGGCATGGCGGATGACTTAATGAGCCCAAACTTGAGGCTTAGTGAACTACTCTCTGTTCTCGCTTGGAATGAAAGAAAAGGCTTTAAGTGCATAGGGTGGATTCAAGTTAGACGCAAAGATAAATCCTCTGAGAACATGGTAAACACTGGAATATGTTACCAAAGGAAGTTGAAGAATATATTTTCCCTGGTGGATATTTGTTTATTTTTTTAAGTACATTTTCTCCATCGTCTGGACTTGCAGACAGATGGTCCTGTGAACCCAGGGAAAACAGACTCGGTGACCTTTGATGCACACCTGACTCCCTCCCGTCTCTCCTTAAATGTCACGTCCACAGAGAAGCTTTTCCCTCCCTCCTATCCCACAATTCCCTTTTTGTCTCGCTCCCTTTCCCTGTTATATTCCTCTCCATTTCTTATAACAAACTGTAACTGTACAGTGGTACTTGTTTTTGTTTTGTTTTGTTTGGCGAGCCACTTGTTAAACATTTGCCAGCACACCACTGTTCCTAATCGTTCTTTCTGCTTCCCCTCACCTTCCGCAATAGCAGCCAAATTGATCCTTTAGAAACTTGAACCGGGTCAAGTCATTCCTCTGCTCAAAAACCTGCAGCAGCTTTCCATTCACTCGGCTGAAAAACAAAATTCTGGCCACAGCTTAAAAGTTCCCATATGATCTTCCAGCCCTCCACTCTTCTGTGTTTTTCTGATCCAGTCTTCTTTGCGGGTTGTTCACACTCGCTTCCACCACTCGGCAGCCCTGCTGTTCCTCAAACATACCAAGCGTGCTCCGGCCCCAGGGTCATTGCATTTGCTTCTCTCTGCCTACACAACTTTCCCCCAGATGGAAGCTTGGCTCCTTTCCTCACTTCATTCACTAGTCTCCTTCCATACACGTCACCAGGTCAGAATGATCTTTTCTGACTATTCTATGCAAAATAGCACCTACCACCACCATGCCGCTCTCCACTCCCTTTTACTGACTTTCTTTTTCTCTACGGCGGGCATCACTGGTTTACATATTGCATATTGATTAGCGCTTGGGCCTGTGCTTCTCAAACGCAGTCCTCCCTTCTCCTCCGTCTGCAAACTACATTTGCTCGTTCTCATTGCCAACTGACAACTAACAAGGGTTGGCCATTGGGAGGCACTTGGTGAAGACTGTAGGGTAGAAAGGAGAGAGAAGCCAGGATATTTCTCCTTCTGTCGCTCTCGGCTTTCAGGTGACATCGACAACAGTGACTCAGTCTCCCTGGTGGCTTCAATCCCACCCAGATAACTTCTCCCTCAGTGGTCCCAGTTGCCTATAAGCATCTTTATTCTTGGGCTCTAGGAACCCTACTCCCTATTATCCCCCAGTCCTGGAGATGATGGCAGGGAATTTTTAAAAATTCCCTCTCTTAAAACACCTGGAGCAACTTGTTACCCTAAAAAGACCTTATAGTATACCTGCCTGTCTCTTTCATGAAGCTAAAGAAGGATGGGAGCTAGTCGGTCTTCTTCACCAGGAACACTTGTTCTCATTTTTTATTTGGCTTGCACCAAGCCCTCCTTAAATGTCATTTCCTTAGATGTTTCCTTCCCACCTGTTTTAATTAGATCTCCTATCTTTGTCCTCGTATTTTGTTTTCATTTCCATTTCTTGTAACAACTTGTAGTTGTTTATTCACTACAACAACTTGTGGTTGTTTATTCGCTTGTTTATTTGTGTAATGCCTCTTTTTACCACTCAACTAAACATAATAAGGATCCCATATCTCTTATTCAATAATCTTACTCTTATTACTTATTACTCTTATTTAACACTCAGTATGGGCCAGTGTTAGATGGCTCATACTAGATGATCTATAGGTATTTTTTTCATTAAGTAAATGAATTTAGACTGGACCCCTCATCGTTACCTTCATAATATTCTGGACCTAGTAAAGGCTCAAGAATTGTTTGTAGAGTTGATTAGGATTTATGGCTTTCTCTAAAATATTCACCTGTATGACCAGTATACTAAGGTTTTCCATAAATCGTGGAAGAGGTATCTTTCACAGTGTTTTCCACACGTACAATACATTTTTGCATGTTACCTTCAAAGGCCTTGATTCCAGTACACAACATGAAGGCAAATGAAGCAAGTATATTCATATGAGCATACTCACTGGCCTAGTGTGGCAAAAATGAAGAGAAGTCTCAAAAGGGAACTATGGGTAGGGTGCCTAGATAGCTCATTTGGTTAGGCATCCATCTCTTGATCTTAGCTCAGGTCACGATCTCACGGTTCATGGGATCAAGCCCCACATTGGGCTCTGTGCTGGCAGTGCGGAGCCTGCTTGGGATTCTCTCTCTCCTTCCCTCTCTCTCTCTGAAAATAAATGAATGGAACTATGGGCAAATGATGTTCTTATACGGTAAGGTCCTTCCTCTCAGGGTTTTGTTTTTGTTTTGTCTTTTTGCATGTTTTTTGTTTTGTTTTGTTTTTGTAGTAATTTCATGGTTTTCTCTTCTAATCTAAAGTGAACTAAACTATCAAAGGGTAAGAGCAAATTTGTGCTTGACATTTTCCTTTTTGTCTTAAACAGTTACCGCGTTTGGGTGGCATTATGGATTTTCCACATAGGTTTAAATTGGTCTTTGCAATGCTCTGTTCTCTGTTCTTGTTTCTAAAGTAAAGAGAAAGGCTCAAACGAACACAGGGAAGTCTATCATGCATCACTTTTTTTAACTTTCCAATTTCTATTTGCTCCTTTATTCTCCATACTTCTCTGTCCCCTCTTTTGTTTAAAATCTCATTTAGCATTCTCTTGAGGGGAGAACATGAGATTACAATCTAACGATTGTAATGAGAATGGGTTAAGTTGGTGCCGTTTCCCATTTTCATTACAATCTTGGTGGCAAGAATAATGTAACAGAATTTTTAATGCCTCATATATTACATGAACATTTTCCCGTGAGCTCCTGCTCCTTTTCTGCGGACAGCACTGTTGCTATGTGCTGTAGGACTTTGATCTTTTTATATTCTGTATTATAATCAATTGGCCATTTCACCCCTTCCCCACAGATTACAGTCAAATAAGTGAAAAATATTTTGATCTAGAGCATACCACTACACCTCATGGCTATAAAATCCTCTCACCTGTAGACCAGTACCTACAAGATCCATGTAGCCAGTGATTCAAATTAGATAGGAGGTACCAGCCAGGTGTCCTGATGGCCAGCCACGTCTCTGAAAGGCACTCTGGGAATCAGAATTTTGTAATTTAGAGCATAAATAGAGAGTGTTGGTTAATTTAAATACCAGGAGCTCTTAGGGAGTTGGACCGAGAACCCCAAGTGCTCACCTTTGAAATGAAAAGCCTCAGAGATCCTTGTTGCTCTAAGTGCGGTGCCCAGACCAGCAGCAACAGCATTACCCAAGAGCATATGAAAAATGCAGGCTCTCAGGCCTCAGTCCAGTCCAGACCTGGGCCCCAGGTTCATGGACTCCTCTCACCTGGCTTCCAAGAATCTCCCTGTGATGTCACTCCCACCTAAACGTTTTCCGGCCTTTTGCCATTACCAGCCTTTCTGGGTTCCATTTTCTCTGAAGCCATTTGACAAAACTAATTTTCAAATGGCCCTTGCAGCAGAAACATCCGGGTCCGAATCGTAGCTCTGTTGATACTGCTGTGGGGGAAATTGATCTGTCTTCTCTGTGCCTCGATTTCTTCATTCATAAATTGGGGATAAAAATACTTACTAAATTAATTAGAGAGTAAGAACAAACCACTGTGGTAAAGAGATCCCCAAAACACACGGGATCAAACCGGACAGAAATGTCTTTTTATGAAGTGGCCCAAATTGGAGGTCAACTCTGCTCTACCCACTCTAAGGAAGTAAGATTGTCTCCACCACATTTCTGTGTGATTCCCTAGGGCCACTATCTTTGTCTTCATATTTGACACTTCATTGCAGAAAGGGAAGAATCCACATGAGACACACCTTAGCAATGGGCCCCACCTAGCTAGAAGGTGCTGGGAAATGCGGTCCTTCACCGGATGCCTCGCTCTAATTCTATGACTGTGCACATAGACCGGGCATTTTGGTAGGAGGGCAGCAGTCCCCCCCACCCTCACCTAGCAGGGCTATGCGGGGAGTTCAAGGAATCATGGAGACAAATTGCCAGCACATTGCCTAGCACCACACACATTAAGTTCCGAATAATGACAGCTGATATATGCTTATCATCTTATTATTCACTCTCTTGATAACACAATCACAATCTAATAAGGCTGTTCCAAATGTCAACTCATGGGATGAAAAGTGAATGATTTTCAACTCACCCTCCTAAACGGAGCCATAGATGCCTCAGATCAAACCACAGTGGCTTCAAGTCGGGTTTGTGTGACTTTGGCATCAACTTGGCCAAGTGTTGATCTCCAGAGAGCTTAATAAACAACTCCCTTGTCTCTACCACTTCTGTCTTCTATATCTGTATGCCTCAAGTCGAAGCAAAGCTGGAGACAGGGATTTGAGTGCCCATAGTTGATCAAAAGTGAGCTCTCAGGAGACAGTGCATGAGGGAGTCTGACCCTACAGAAAGCTCTGGAGCAGGAATTGCACTACAAAATCAGTCCCATCGTGAGTCTTTTGTAGCCCATAACAGTCAGCCTAGAGCTGGAGGTTGCACAGGGGCAAGGGAGAGAAGTAATATTTTTTACACAATTCTGTCAAAAGGAAGGCAGCTCAGCTATTGGCAGACCACTCTGCAGTTGGGGGGGGGGGGGCGTGGGGGGGAGGGAGGGGAGGCCTGCACCAGCCAAGTAACAGGGATGCAGGCGGGGCCTACCAGCAATCATTTTCTGCGGGTATTTTCTTCTTACTTCCATTAGAGAAATAAAGTATTAGAGAAATAAAGTACTGGGGAAAATCAGAGTAGATAACCCCTTATCAAGGTGGGCAGATCAGGAAAGATTTTGGTCTCATGTCCACAGACTAAACCTCTAACTCCAGCCAGCACTTGGCCACAGGGAACCATAAGAAACATGAACCACACAAAGTAATTTTTCACTAGTACTGGAAAAATGATGCGTACCACATCAAGAAACAAAAGGTTTTCTGTAAATAGGCATCCAAGCTACAGGTTATTTAACCTGTTAATGCAGTACCATTCTGTAGAAGAAGGCTAGGTGCTTAAAACTAGTTGCAGTTCCCCAAACAACAATATGGGTTTGATCCCAATAACCATTTTTAACAGGTCATCAGATAGATCAGTCAGAGTCTCTGGCTCATCGATAGAAAAATAAATGCAAAAATAAAAAACAAAATTGGGTCCAATCAGGGATTCTTGGGAATGATGCAAGGCACCCTTATTCATTGGGTACTGTCCAGCTTTTTTGAGAACATGTCTTTTGTCCGAACCTACTTTTCCCTTACGGGACCACTCTCCAAGATCTTATCAAATCACACCAAGGTCATAGGCTCCAACTGAGTTTCCTTCGCCCCTGACTCTGAAACAGAGCCAATCCCAGGCCATAGTTCCACCTCAGTTCAGTCTGGCTTGGGCCTTGGCTCCCGTCCCTGGGCTCTGTCATGGTACTGTGCATAAGCCCAGTATGTGCCCCAGTTCCAATAACTACATCAATGCTTTATCCACTGCCTGGTTTTCTGTTTTAGCTCCTGGCCTGATGCTCCAGGTCTGGGTCCCTGTATCCCCCAGTCCATTCAGAGATTTGTGTGATCACTGGTCCTAAGACTTCCTACTGCTCACTGACAGATTCCCAGGGCCACCTGCCGCCTGCATCTGCACCTATTGTCTATTACCAGACAGTTCTCCTTCCCACAGAGGGGAAAGAACAGATGGAATATTCTTAACAGAGTGGTGTAAAGAGAAAACAACAGACAAACTGCTATAGAGAATCAGAGTTAAACTCCTTTATTAGGACAGGGAAGTTGCTAAAGACGGGGAGCCAAGGAAATGGAGACGTTACCTTTATCAATCAGGATGGCTGTTGTCATTGGCCTGGCAGAGCCTGGTGGCCAAGAACTTGTATTCTGGAGTCAGAGCTGATGAGCATCCCCGCCCATCACTCACTAACATGTAAGAGAGGATATATATTTTATGTCTCAGCCTCAGTTTCCCCATCTGTGAAACAGAAGCATTAATTCCCTCACAGAATTACTATTGTCCTTGCTCGGATGAAAAGAGGTATGACATGGAAAGTCTGTTGCAGTCATTTCTTTTTTTTTTTTTTATTATTTTTGGGACAGAGAGAGACAGAGCATGAACGGGGGAGGGTCAGAGAGAGAGGGAGACACAGAACCGGAAACAGGCTCCAGGCTCCGAGCCATCAGCCCAGAGCCCGACGCGGGGCTCGAACTCACGGACCGCAAGATCGTGACCTGGCTGAAGTCGGAGGCTTAACCGACTGCGCCACCCAGGCGCCCCTGTTGCAGTCATTTCTTAAACACAAGACTGATATACAGTAAATACTCAATGAGTATTACTATGTAATTCTAGAGGAAAAGATACATGTAAGGTAGTTTGTGTCTGGGGAGAAGGAATATGTTACATATTTAGAATAAAAACCTAGGCTTGAAGAGCCACTTTGTCAAAGATCCGTAAGTTCAGAAAATGAAAAAGCAATGGGAATCAGTGAGGTGAAAACGAGAGCAGAAATGTGAGTCCAGAGCAGAAAGAACATTGGAATGGCAGCCTTGGGGGTGGGGGTTTTAGGAAAGGTTGATGAGAAGGTGATGGTGGAAAACTGGCAGTGAATCAGAAAGGTCACAGAGAGAAGAAGTGGGACCCTGGTCATGCCCTAGGGAATGCACGCACCGCACAGTGCCCCAAGGCAACAGAGAAAGCTGTTAGAGAAAAAGTAAAGGGAAATAGAAGAACCTGGCACATTTTATTAGAAGGACAGTGAATGGAGGAAGGTATAACAAGGTACTCGGAGCGACTCGGAGAGGAAGAACAGTAGGGAAGTCCATAGAGGGAGAGGTAAAGAAGCAGTCAGCTGTGACAGAGAGAAGAGGCAATGAAGAAACATAATAATATATAACGCTAGTTCAAAACAACAGCTGGGAATAGGGAATTGATAGTGAAGCAATAAATACCAGCAATGAGGGAGCTAAATACCATTAAAATGCACAATAGTTAATAACAATGAAGCTGAAGTCTGGAAGCAATTAATAAATTAATAAACAATAACAAAGTATAAAATGCATAAAGAAAAAAGTGAGGTTATAAATATGACCCTTTGGCAAGAGGAGAACAAGGGGTTCACTGGAGGAGAGAGGGGGGAGGATGATTCAGCTGGATTGCAGAACTACGTGCTCCAGGTTCTAAGCAGCTAACAGACAAGAGAGGACTGATTCTATCCGCCTACGAGCACTGGGTGGAAAAGCCACCTGCAGAGAGCGTTGCATTCATTCTCCTGATGAAGCCGTCACCCCAGAGCTTCTCATCTACCATCATCATAAATAAAAATGCTCTCAGGGACTGACTGCCTAGATTGTGCCATTAATGGTGCACAAATATGCCAGGCTTCCAGCTAGCAGTAGTGTTTGCAAGTAACTACTAGAAATTGTCCTAAATGTAAGTCCTGGACCAGATCAGAGACCCCATTCTTAGGCTCAACTTCTGCTCAACCCCTCAGTTCGACTATGAACCTCAACACATCTTTTTGAGCCATTCTGGGAGCCTCCAGAAGTTCTGAGAATCAGTAGGAATCCCCCAGCTCAGGTGGGGGATCCTCAATGACTACATGGACCCCATCAGTTGTAACCTCAACCACAGACCTGAACGTCTCAGTCATTAGGGGAGCCCCTCACCTTGGGGACCACAAGCACCCCTGTGGTTTGCTTTCAGGACCTCTCCTTTCCTAACATAATTATGGTACTTGGGAGCTACATTTCTTTTCCAAAGCAAAGGTCAAGTATTCTTTACTCTTGGTTCAGAGAATATTCTCTACTCCAGGAAGCACCTACAAAATAAAAAGTAAAGAACAGTAACAACGACAGAAAGATGAGGACCTGTTTTGTTCCCACAAACTAGGTTGGGCAAAACTACCATGCAGGATGGACGAGGGAAAAAATGATAAGCTGGTTTGGCTAGATTAAATAGGACAGTTCCCCACCCTTTTTTTTAACAGGTCTATCCCTTCCCCATTTTGGGGTGACTTCAGCTTGTTATCCCCGTGGTATTTCCCAGCAGCAAGGACAATTTTCCAGAGGTATTTTCCAGAGGCAAGGACAATTTCTCGCCCTTCGTTGTCTGCCACACAGCATCCCCTGTTTGTTTTTCCACGTTGTTCCCCACCCCCCACCCCCGTTTCCTTTTGTGCCTAGCATCTCCTATTTCATCAGGACTCAACAGCTGATACTATGGCCCTGGCTGTAGCATGAACTTAGCAACCAAAAACACCCTCAATTGGATGGAGAGTTCCTGAGCATCCATATTTCACTTCAATGATAAGAATAAGAAAAAAAAGAAAACCAGACCCAGAAGAGAAACAGCTGATACATATTACAGATAATTCCAGGGTCTGTAGGGGAAGAATATAAGGAAGAAGACAGAAGAAAAGAGCAATTGAAGGAATAATTGAGATTTTCCGTAGACTAGGATACTAAAGATATCAAGGTGACATTACTTTTATATTTGTATAAAAATGTGAATAATCAGCCATACACAATTAGAACTTAAATATGTTTAATGTATTCGAATCAAGTAATTCTTACCTTTATTGTAGATGCAGAATGTATAAAGGTAGTATCAACTGCGTTCAGTGGCAATAAATGTGAAAGAATGGTTTCCTTGAACCTACTACTGCAAACATAGCCCTCTCTCTTAAAGAACTATCCTGAATAGTAGGGAAAGTCCAAGGGTGTAAGTGAAACTCAACAGTTCTGACTTCAGTAAGTTTCTGGTGAGTAAAAGCTTCAGCTCAACAGAGCAGAGGCCAAGCTTTGTTCTAGGTGCAGCACACTGCATTTGTTCCTTAGGATTAATCTCTGCGCATTGACCATGCCTTACCGGTGATCATAAAAATTAACATCAATTCTGGAGACAGTTCATAGACAGATGGGGGTGACCTTTTCACTTCAGAATCTAAATTATTTGCTATTGGATAAACAATTTGTTTTTACTGGGTTGGATATGAATTAAATTGATTCCAACTACTGTAAGTTTGATACAATTGATACACTACTGTATTGTCTTTTATTGTTAGGTTGCTTGCATGTATTTAAGGATTTGTATATAGGTATAAAGAAGCCTGTTTCCTGATTTTTTTTCCATGACAAAGAAAGCTATCGTGAACAAGTTCACAATGAAATCTGCCCTTAATTGAAAGAAAAATAGTAAAAGAAGAAAAAACACAGAAGAGTGGTTGTCACTCTCATCAACAAATTTAATAATGGTCTTTTGTGGTCTGCTCTATTCTATTTGGGGGGGGGGGGTTATTTAACAACAATAACAACAAAGTGTATCCCCTCAGTATGGGCTAAATGACTGTGGGGTCACACCGTTAAATATTCACATCCATGTCATATTCTAAGAGTGCAACCTTCTGAGTCATTACATAATATGTACATGAACTATCCATGTGGTCACATGGGGAAAAAAGCAGCAGAATGCCATTACAACATGGTTGATTCTTCTTCAGACTCTACAACTATTCAAACATTTTTGGCCCTGGAAGAGGTGAAGTCTGAAGGCTTGGAGGCTAGATCTACTACTGCCACTGAGTTGTTTTGTAATCTAAACAAATCACATTCTAGCTCCAACTCTTGAGTCCCCAGCTGTGGGTTATGAACAATGGGGCTTGCCCTTCCCACCTCGTGAGGCCATAAAGGAGAAAGTACACTGAAAACACTCTACAAGCACAAGATGCCTTTATGGTGACTATTAATTAGCCACAGGACAGCAATGTTGGAAAAGAATGAGAGGTCATCTAGTCTAGACCTCTTCACAATAAATCCTCTGAGGCCTGAATCCAAGTTCAAACAGGTAGTCAGTAATGAGCTAAGATGAGCACCCAGGTTTCCTGGTTCCCCTGTCAGCCCTCTGCACCATGCTAGTCACTTGCCTAAGTCTTGGTTGTCTTCTTTTTGGCATTACAAAACAATCAATCTATAATATCAGTGTTACATTGTCTTTCAACATCGGTATTAAAAAGAATTCCATTAAACCAGTCGAAATATGTCACTGATATTTTTTCATAATAAATAGCTGATATTTTAGAATCCCAAAAATGTCAATTTCAAGTACTCAGATTGTCCCTATTTAAGTTCAAAATGCAAAATATTAGCAAATACTTGTTGAGCACTTAAGAGTGTGCCCGTGGGAATGCGAGCTGGTGTAGCCACTCTGGAAAACAGTATGGCAGTTCCTCAAAAAACTAAAAATAGAACTACCCTATGACCCAGCAATTGCACTACTAGGCATTTACCCATGGGATATAGGTGTGCTGTTTCGAAGGGACACATGCACCCCCATGTTTATAGCAGCACTATCAACAATAGCCAAAGTATGGAAAGACCCCAAATGTCCATTGACGGACGAATGGATAAAGAAGATGTGGTATATATATACAGTGGAGTATTACTCGGCAATCAAAAAGAATGCAATCTTGCCACTTGCAACTACGTGGATGGAACTGGAGGGTATTATGCTAAGTGAAATTGGTCAGTCAGAGAAAGACAAAAATCATATGACTTCACTCATATGAGGACTTTAAGAGACAGAACAGATGAACACAAGGGAAGGGAAACAAACATAATATAAAAACAGGGAGGGGGACAAAACAGAAGAGACTCATAAATATGGAGAACAAACTGAGGGTTGCTGGAGGGGTTGTGGGAGGGTGGATGGGCTAAATGGGTAAGGGGCACTAAGGAATCTACTCCTGAAATCACTGTTGCACTATATGCTAGCTAATTTGGATGTAAATTTTAAAAAATAAAACAAGCTAAAAAAAAAAAAGGAGAGAGAGAGAGTGTGTCAGCTTTGCTAAGGGTTTTCCATTATCCTATGTAGTTTCTACAATAACCCTAGAAAGTTCCCATTGTTTTTCATCCTTCTTTTAAAAAGGAAAAGTCCAGGGGCACCTGGGTGGCTCAGTCGGTTAAGTGACCAACTTCAGCTCAGGTCATGATCTCTCAGTCATGAGATCAAGTCTCACATTGGGCCCCATGCTAGGCATGGAGCCTGCTTGGGATTCTCTCTCTCTCCCTCCTTCTCTTCCCCTCCCCTGTTTGTGCCCACACACACTCTCTCTTTCAAAATAAATAAATAAATAAACATTAAAAAAAACAAAGATGCCAAAAATTCTTATCTGTCTAGAGTGTAATCAGTCTTAAATTGGGAATAAAAAAGATTTGGGAGACTTTCATCCTCACTTGGCTGTTCACTTCCTCCTTGGGACCTCATTCCTTAGCTGTGCTGTTTACATCCTGTGGTTCACAGGGAAAGAGAAAATGAGAGTCCTTTTGGAGACTGCCTCCCTGTTTCAGAAGAAAGGGGCTGGAAATACCCAACAGAAATAAAGAATGAAAGATATATTTCCACTACATCCAAAACCTGAGTATGGAGGCTTTTGTTTTTTTGGCATAGACCAAAATCTCAAAATTTAAACTAAATTAAAAAAATGAAGCTTTACTAGTGTTTAACATACCATGTAGGAGTAACACTTATGTATAATTTATAAATAAACATCCATGTGTCAAGGGTCCATGCTTGCAAACTTTTCTGTCATATATGTACAAAATTAAAAATTTAATAAAAACCTCGGAGACCACTAGCTTAGTCCATGGCACTGTACGAAACAGTAACCCTTTTACATCTAAGGGCATAGACTTGTGGTGAGACAGTCCCAGTTCAAACCCAGTCTATGCTCTTTAAGTCACTTGCTTAAGTGTATTGGTCAGCACCCAATCAGGAAAAGACCAGGTAGTTCAATCGAGGGAATTTAATTTGGGGAATGAGGGGCAAAGGTGTTGGAAGGGCTGAAAAGCTCAAGAGGAAATAGTAAGGCAACCCAAAGATTTGCAGCATCAGGAATTTGCTCCTTCTGTTAGGTATTGAGGAACAAAGGAGGAGAGGGTGTTAAGAGAGACTAGGATCCAGAGGGAGTGAGGACCCGAAAGGGGGGGCTGTCCAGCAAGAGCCCAGGCGGGAAAGAATATACCACTTAAGGGGCTGGGAGGGACTTGCCCCTCCCTGCTGCCCTCTAGTGTCCTGCCGGCGTCTACTGGTGGCTAAACCCAACCAGAAGCCTGTGGCCAAAGAGCCTGGAAGCTTAGTTTAGAGGGATAAGCCTCCTTACTAAACCACATAGAGCTAGGGCAGGGTGAGGAACAAATATATGGTCCTCTCCTCTATAAAGAATTGTTTTAATGTTTATTTATTTTTGGGAGAGAGAGAGAGACAGAGAGAGAGCCAGCATGGATGGGGGGAGGGGTAGAGAGAGAGAGGGAGACACAGAATCTGAAGGTGGCTCCAGGCTCTGAGCTGTCAGCACAGAGCTCCACAAGGCACCTGAACCCACTATTGGAGTTAGGCAACCATCACCACTAATTTAGAACATTTTCAACACCCTAAAACGAAACCCATACCCGTTAGCAGTCAGTCGCCATCCTCCCCAGACTCCGGCAACCACTAATCTACTTTCTGTTTCTATGGATTTGACTATGCTGAACATTTCATATAATGAAAACACAATATGTGGACTTTGCTGATTGCTTCTTTCACTCAGCATAATGTTTTCAAGGTTCATCCACGCCATAGCACACATAGATACTTTACTCCCTTTTGTGGCCAAATAATATTCCACTGGATGGACAGACCAAATTTTATCTATTCATCAGTTGATGGACATGAGGTTATTCCCACGTTTTAGCTCTTGTAAATAGTGTTGCCATCAATGTTCAAATATGAGTTTTTGTGTGGATGTATGTTTGCATTTCTCTTGAGCACAGGAGCAGAATTTTTAGGTCATATGGCAACTTTATGTTTAACATTCTAAAGAGGGGTCAAACTATTTTCCAGAGTGACCGCACCCTTTCACATTCCCACTAGCAGAAACAGCTGAAGGTTCCAATATATTCACATCCCTCTAATGCTTTTTATTATCTGTCTTTTTTACTTCAGTCATCCTGGTAAATGTAAAGTGGTATCTCATTGTGGTTTTGATTTGCATTTCCCTAATTATTCAACCTTTTTAACAGCTAAATAGTTATTTGATTAACATTAATATCATAATGTATTCATATAAATTAAATATTAATAATTATTTTCAGTGAATGAAACATGAAAGATGGCCAATTTCATTTGCACACAGAATAGCATTCTGGTGCTCTGAAAAAATGCATAAAAATGCAATGTAACAGCTAAGAAACCATTTCATGTAGAACTGTAACTGTACCAAGATATTTTCTGATTTCCCTTTTGATTTCTTCTTTGACACTGGTTGTTCAGGACTGTGCTATTTAATTTCTACATATTTGCAGATTTTCCAGTTTTCTTCTTGTTGCTGATTTCTAGTTTCATACCAGTGTGGTTGGAAAAGATACAAAATATGATTTCAATCTTCTTAAATTTGCTAAGGCTTGATTTGTGGCCTATCATATGATCTCTCTGGGAGAATGTTCCATGTGTTGCTTGAGAAGAATGCGTATTTTGCTGTTGTTGGCTGGAATGTCCTCTGTATGTCTGTTATATCCATTTGGTCTAAAGTATGGTTCATATCCAATTTTTCCTTCGCTTTCTTTCTGGATGGTCTATCCATTGCCGAAAGTGGGGTATTGAAGAGCCCTGCTATTACTGTATGATGGTCTATTTCTCCCTTCATACCTGTTAGTAGTGCTTGCTTAATATATTTAGGGGTTCTGATGTTGGATGCATATATATTTATGATTGTTATGTCTTCTTGATGAGTTGACCCCTTTATTATTATATAATGACCTTCTTTGTGTCTTGTTACCATTTTTGGCTTAAAGTCTATTTTGTCTGATAACAAGTACAGCTACCTCTGCTCTCTTCTGGTTTCTACTTCCCATACCTTCATTTTCAGCCTATGTGTGTCCTTAAAACTTAAATGAGTCTCTTGCAGGCAGCACATAATTGGGTCTTGTTTTTTCATTTACCCATTCTTTCCAATAAGACATGCAGATGGACAACAAGTACATGAAAAGATACTCAACATGACTCATCATCAGAGAAATGTGAATCAAAACCATAATGAAATATCACCTCACACCTGTCAGAATGGCTATCACCAAAAAGACAAGAGATAACAAGTGTTGGCAAGGATGTAGGAAAAAGGAATCCTTGCGCACTATTGGCGGGAATGTAAATTGGGGCAGCCGCTGTGGAAAACAGTATGGAGGTGTGTATGTGTATGTATGTATGTATATATATGGAAAACAGTATGGAGGTGTGTATGTATGTATATATATATATATACATACATACACATACACACACACACACACACACACACACACACAGAATATTGTTTCTATATAGAATATGGTACATTATTCAGCCATGAAGTAAAAGGACATCTGCCATTTGTGACAATATGGATGGTCCTTAAGGATATAAGTCTAAGTGAAATAAATCAGGCAGAGAAAGTCAACCACTGTATGATATCACTTACATGTGGAATCTAAAAAAACTGAATTTGGGGCACCTCGGTGGCTCAGTCAGTTAAGTGACTGACTCCTGGTTGTGGCTCAGGTCATGATCTCGTGGTTCATGAGTTTGAGCTTCACATCAGGCTCTGTGCCTGCTTGGGATTCTCTCTCTCCCCCTCTCTCTGCCCCTCCCCAGCTCATACTCTCTGTGTCTCTCTCAAAATAAATAAATAAACTTAAAAAAAAACCTGAATTTGTAGAAACATAAAGTAGAATGGTAGTTACCAGGGGCTGGGGGTGGGGACATGGAGAGATTTTGGTCAAAGGGTACAAAATTCCAGTTAGAAGATAAGTAAGTTTTGGGGATCTAATGCACAACATTCTGATTATTGATAACAATGCTGTACTATATACTTGAAGGTTGCCAAGAGAATAAACCTTAAAGGTTCTGACCACAATAAGAAATGGTAATTATATGATGTATTGGAGGTGTCAGGTAACACTATGAGTAACATATTGCAAAATATAAGTGTATCAAATCAACACACTGTACACCTTAAAGTTATACAATGTTATATGTCAATTGTATCTCAGTAAAGTTGGGGGGAAAGATATCTTTTTATCCCTGTCAATTTAAGAAATATGTAGTAAAGAATGATTTTGAAAAAGTTAAAAAAATAAGTTATGTAATTGTCCAAATCAGCCCAACCTTAATAAATTTTTTGTGTGTTTTATCTCTCAGTTTCTGATAGAAGTGTGTTAAAATCTCCCATAGATTTGTCCAGTTATGTTTATCATTCTATCAGTTTTTCTTTCTATTTTTGAGGATATGTTGTTATGTGTATACAAGTTTCTAATTGTTTTACCTAATTGGTGTATTGTTTATTATTATGCAATATGTCTATTCATTCCAATTAATATGTTTGCACTAAATTCTTCTGATGGCATTAATATTGCAATATTAGCTTTTTGAAAGTTTTCCTTGATGTGATAGATAGAATAATGCCCCCCCAAATATATACATATATATATATATCATATATATATATGTGTATATATATACATATATATATACATATATATACATGATATATACACATATATATGTATATATATACATATATATACATATACATATACATATATGTATATACATATATACATATGTATATATATGTATATACATATACATATATATATATCTTAATCTCTGAAACTCATAAACATATTGCCTTACCGGTCAAAAGGGACATTAAAGAAGTGATGAAGGATCTTGAGATAGGAAGATTCGTCCAGATTATCCAGGGCGGGGGTGGAGGGGTCGGGGGGTGGGCAATGTTATCACAGGGTCCTTATAAAAAGAAGGCATGTGAGAGTCAGTATCAGTCAACAAGATGTAATGACCAAAGTAGAGGTTGGAATGATACAATCACTGGAAGAGGCCATGAGCCAAGGAATGGGGGCAGTCTCTAAAAGCTAGAAAAGAAAAGGAATGGATTCTTCCCTAGAGCCTCCAGAAGGAATGCAGCCCTGCCAAGAACTGTAAACTTGGAAACCATAAGTTTAAAATGCAATACGACTGACCCACCCCCACCCCTGGACTCCACCCTCTGCAACATTTGAAAGAATCTATGGATCATTCAGTCTCTTAAAACAGGGTCTACATTCTCAACTACCAATGCTAATTTGATTCATTAAATCAGAGATTTAATTAATATTTCCAGCTCATTCACTAAAACTTCTCTTACAATTAACTATATTTTAGAACACTGTATCTTTTTCCTGTTTTAGTCACCTATGCATTTTTAATGAAAATTCAGCCTATTATTGTTGTTAGCCATTGATATATACCAACCTTATCTTTGCTTATTTAATACTTTTAAAAATAAACAGCCATTCTCAAAAGCCTCAGGAACTGGTATATATGGTGGACTGTATTGCCTTTATTATTATAAGACTGAGGGAAGCAATTCATCTTAGAGCTGGATACTGACTACATCATTAGAATCACTATACACTTCTTGGACAGGAAGGCTACAGACCTTTGAGAAGACCTTTCCAGAAGTTTTGTTCCAAAATGAAATAGTACCAAACTACAGAGTAATCTATTCATTATTCACTGCACAAATAAATAATAAGCATTCACCATGTGCCAGACACTGGTTGAGGAACAGAGGACGCCCAGCAATGAACCAGACCTTCATATTCCTGCATTCAAGGACTATGCCTTTCACCAACCTTCTGCCACTGCTGCCTGAGGTGAGGTCGTGAGCAGGGCCTACATCTGCAGCAGCAGACATCTTACCCCTGGGGTGGGGGTGGGGGTGGGGGGGTGGGGGGGTGGGGAGGAGGAGGGAAGCCATCACTAAGGACGACAGACAAAGCTTCAAAATGGTAAGAAACCCGTTTAAATGATTATGAACAGCTCAAGGCCCCAAAGCAATTCACTTTCAACGGCCAGGGTTTTTCTACTTCTAATTCGCAGAGCTTACTTTCAGAGAGCTAATGTCCACAGAAGGGAAAAAAACAAACAAACAAAGAACAAAAAATAAAAAATAAAAATAAAACTCATTCAGACTGTCCAGATCACGGCCCCGGTTGCTAGCTGAAACTCATCTGAGGAGCAAAAGCATAGAGAAGACGTATTTCTCTAACTGGCATTTTCCACACACACCTGCTTTCAGACTGGAAATACCTGACTTCCAGAACAATGCCTGGTCCCTTGGGGTCAATTCCTCTAACTGCCAGATCTCCTTACTCTTGCAAAGCTCCCGGATAGCTAACCTAGGGTAGTTCTGACAGAGCTAAACCTCAAACTGTTCAAAATCTCTATAAAAGCCTCAATTCCCAGGACATTTCGAGCCAAGTCTCTAAATGTGAGGCTGCTCTCAGGGCATAAATTGAGCAGGAACATGGGGATCTCTAATCTGCTACCTTTTTTGATGGCTCATGAGGGAAGACACTGAAAAACAAAACTGAAAGGGCCCACCACACACACACATATACACACACACACACCCTCCTTAAAATCCCCAGATACAATTGGGCTTCCCTGCTAAATACCCTCATTGTAGTTAGCAGTTTTCCTTCATGTCGGTATCACAGCATATTACTCAATGTTTATGAATGTTTATATTTGATATATAAAGGTAAGAACTTTATTACTTTTGCTCACCACTGCATTCCGAGTGGATGAATGAATGCATGTTTTTATTCATTCATTGGGTCATACAAGACGTAGGTGGAAAACTGACCTCTTAGTGTAGGCCACGTCCCTGCCCTTGAGAATGGAGGTTCTGTGATTATAAAGCAAGTTGGTAACCTATAATTGCCTCCATGGCCATGGCGTATGACAACCGGGGGACCACACACGCACCAGAATCTCTTTTCCAAATTGCCCATGTGTGAGTTCATGTTTGGCTCCTCGAAGATACCGCCTTCTTCCCATTGCCCTGCCCAAGCCAAGATTCAGTTTCCAGGCCTCTTTCCTAAGGAGATCCTTGTATCACATATCTCCTTGTATCACATGTGTAGCCAATTGTGCAGATGCTTGGCTTATGGTTACTTGGTTTCCAAAACTGCCCCCAAAAGGCAGCACTGGTTGACAATACCCAAGATGCTTTTAGAATGGAAGGTATAAAATACAACATACACAAAACATCTTTCCTCACTGATAACCAAAGAACATCTTAAAATGTAGGACTTGCTCATCTTTGGATTTGAACCGGTAACCATTACATCATTGATGTTACTGTCACCCCAAGTTTATAATGTAAATTCTTTAGTAAACATTAAAAGCGTTCAGCTCTGGGGCGCCTGGGTGGCTCAGTAGGTCGAGTGTCCATCCGACTCTTGATTTCAGCTCTGGTCATGATCCCAGGGTCTCCGCACTAGGCAGGGAGCCTGCTTGATTCTCTTTCTCCCCCTCTGTCCCTCTCCCCAGCTTCCTCTCTCTCTCTCTCTCTCTCTCTCTCTCTCTCTCTCTCTCTCTCCCTCCCTCTCTCTCTCAAAGAAGGGGCTCTATTATATTCTTCTAATTTCCCATGGCACACACTTCAGCACCTTCATTTTATTTCCCCAGGAAACTTTTCCTGAAATTCAGATGCTAAAAATGTAAGCCGCCCTACACCAAACACGTTAGGGACATTTGTGCATCAAGAGGAATATGTGAACAGAAAGGAGAACAGAGGCAGATTTACCATGAACTTGGTAAGGTTCTTTCACGGCCCCAGGATCGCACCAGCAATATACTAACAAAATCCGGTATGTTTTTGTAAACTTTGCAAAAAATAAGCTATTTATGCATTGTTTTGATATAAAAGCCCCCAAGTTGTATAAGCTCAAAATAGGTTATATAGATAGGATTAACCTATAAGCTCACAACCTATATCCACAATCAAAGCTGAAGTTCAGAAAACTTTGATATTGATTTGTTTCTTACCACCTAACAGGTAATTTCTTTCCATTGGGAAGAACTACCTAAATTATTTTCCCTGTTACTTTGGTCCTTTTCTTGTTGTTTTTTTTTTTCCTTCTTTTTTTTTTTTTTAACAACCCATTCATGCCCATTTTTTACGAAGCAAAAGAGGCTGACAGGTTATGCTCTGTGGTTCTCCTCCAAGCTTCAGTATATTCTTTGTGGATATGTAGCATTCTGTTGGGGGTAAAAATATGCACACAGTCACTTCCAGCTGCTCAACCCAAAGTTGGACTAAAATTACTGAAATCATAATAGTTATTTGTATTTGAGAATCTATAGCCCTAGCAAAACCTGCACTGACGTAAAATGAGTATTTGATTATTTTTTATGAATATTTGGAGAAACAACCATCTCAATCACAGAAATACACACACACACACACACACACACACACGCACACACACACACAAAATCTCTGGAAAAGAATATGTTTTGACTGCAGGGATGGATTTTGTATGAATAGAACCCTGAGGCATCTAACAGTTTAAATAATGGTTTCTATTCCAGGGAAGAAAAAATATTTTTTCTTGATAGCACTTTTTTATATTCACTACATTGGAATTACTTTTTCAAAATTCTGCCAGTGAAGACTTATCATATGTGGGTGCCATTGCTGTAACATAAAGATAAGGATTGAAGCAAATTCCACTCATAAGCTCGTGAGCCCGTAAATTGGAGCTATCCTTCATAACACAAAGCATTTTACCAGTCCAAAAATTATTCTTAAAGGCAAGACAGGAGTTTTCTTCTGCAGAATTTTCCTCTTTTCAACCGCCTGAACATTTTCAAATGCTTAAATCATATTTGTTCACAGACTATTTACGAGAGAAAGATACAAACACCACCCACAGCCTATGGTGATAGAAAATATAGAAAATAAACTCTGGTTAAATGTTTTATTGATTCTAGATTTAGACAGATATCAAAGCCTCTCAACAAAGCATACAATATTATTTCTGCAGATTAATAACACCATTAAAATCTATATAAAACTGAATAAATAATATAATTGTCATTGGGTTTTTTTGAATGGGATAACTTCATTCAGAAATGTTTGCATGGTGTTGGGATGTCCTAATTGGCCACCCACAGCCCCCAAGTTCTTTAAGTCTCAGCCTAAATATAAGAAATCACTTCTCTTACACACCTACTCCGCCAGAGGAAGCCCACCTTCCCATTGGATATTTTATAGTACCCTGCACTGACCCTTCATTGTTTGAAACAATGGTATTATCTGTATGGCTCTGTGTTTAATGTCCCTATCCTCTGATAAACTATAAGGTCCACAAAAGCAGGGGCATTGTGTTTCTTCTCGCCCATCATTATACCGCCCACTTTACATGGCATCCTAGAGAGTCAATAAATATTTGTCAAGCGAATGAATAAATGAATAAATAAATGAATAGACAATAGAAATATTACATATTGTTTCTGGATCTGTTCTGAGGCGGAAAAAAAATCAATTGGGTGAAACTCCTGCTTTATTTGCTACGATTTTAGTCTCATCTTGATAGATTTTTGAAGTTTCAAGGGGTTTCTGAAGTACAGCCCTGCCACCCACCCACTTTTATTTGACACACTGCATTTTCTTTACCTTCTGAGGAGGCAGATGGGTCAATCTAAGGAGTGGTAAATAACAAATCTATTTTTGTTTAATTTGCGATCATTGCACTACATTATGAAGGTAAAAAGCAAGGTAGAAAGTGACGCTTAACCCCTTTCTTAAAGTGCCACGCAGTACCATAGGACAGTAAATCTCATCCGAATGCTCAGGTCTACAAACACCTTGCTCTCACTAAGAACTCCAAATACTGTTTCAAGGAGACATGTGGATTCTCTATAAAGGATCTGTACCTGTTCCGTTGTCAACATGCATTAACACATTTCACTATCACAGTATCAGGGAGCAACTTGCAAATTAATACATGGGCCACTGCTGCTCATAACACAAACACAGCACCCACAGGTCATTAGAGCTTCCTGTAACCATCCTAATTCTTTAGTAATTTGGCGTTGTTTTTCCTGTTTATATCAGAACTTGCACTTTGCTTTATTATCGTTGAGGAAGGGGCTCAATATTTCTTTCATAAAGATAATTGTTTCTGTGGGATTTGGGGTTTTTCTCCCTCCCCCATTTAAGAGATGCCTATGTGGCTGAAAACACATAAAATGGAGACGCACCTCTTCATTAAAAAACTTTAACCTCTCACTAATGATGATATTAATACCCAGCGTGCGATAAACACCTGAGACGTACTTTGTCCTAAACAACACAGCCTTAGAGAACCTTGTAGTCAATAAAATAAAATACCCCTTTCTCTTTAATTAACATATGAAATAAACACAATCTGTGACACCTAGCGTGCAGCAGCAATTAAGAGGCATTGCTTAGTTAAACCTCCTAATACCTCATTTAAATATGCAATTAAGGGATAATTGCCTTCAATCAATAAAAAAATTGAAATATTTCGCAGGGGCTTCAATTATTTTTTGCTAGGCTTTCCACTTTCCACTTGGCCAGCACTAAGCTTAGGAACCTTACTCCTTTGGTTAAAGTGACATTACCCCCTTTCTTGGTACTGGCTTTTAAGCATGCTATTAACATCGCAAGAGACCAATAACTGTGCTAAGCTTTAGAAATCATCTCTTTTGGCCTGGCCAGAATTTCTCTGGCTCTGAAACTGCCTCCTTGTGACTTTCCTTAGGTTACGTTCTTTGTTTTTCCTCAGTCTTAAGCCCTCCATTTTCATCTCTTTGCAAAGGAATCCGCAGTGAAGGAGAAACAATTGGCTGCCCTTTTCTGATAAGGCACCAAGTGCAGGAAAGGCAATATTGTGGCCATCAAATTTGCTAGTACATCGACTTCGGTAGGCCTGGATTTTGTCCCTTCACCCTCTCACCTCAAAACACAAGTTAAGAGTGTATGTATTTAGAAACTGCTATGTACAGAGAAATATTGTAAACCAAATCTTCAGACCAACTCTGGGAAGTGTGTGAAGTGAATCAGGAAGTAACAAGAACCATCACTGGGGAGGATCGAGGAATAACTAAAAGGGTTAGGTGTGTGGCCAGCAAAACATAACCAAATATTCATCCCAGAAAGACACAAATTGAATCGTATGTTGGGTTGACAGGGGATGGCTTCGAGTGCTGAAGCCGAGTGGCAAATGCAAATACGTGGTAATAACCTTATCAAATAAACCATAAAATGAGAATATATAATCAATCAGCAAGGAACAAATACCCCACAGACAAAACCAAGTGAAAGATTAGTTGACATCTGATGAATTTGGGGCCATCTCAGTGGCTCTGCTACATAATGCAGGCAGTTAAAAAAAAAACAAAAACAAACAAACAAACAAAAAACCCCACAGCCTGAATTGGCTGAATTGGTGGCCCAGCACATGTCTAAACTTCTGTTTCACTCCGACTGAACGAGTTTGACCTTCAAAGATCAATGTCACTTTGTTCCAAATGTGAGAAATAATGTAAGTATATCATGGGTCTCGGATGCGAAAAAACGTGTCCTCTTGGACTTGGAGTACTCAGCCTGAGAGCCCAGAGGAAGGCATACGGCTGCGTGTACTGACCACCCAGCCAGACCAAAAAGAAACCTCAGGAATAGATTAAGTCTGTGCATACACAGAGCTTGGCACCTCTGTGCCTAAATTGTGACTTCTTTCCTTCCTATTCGATCATGCTTCCTGGTCTCATCAATTTCATCCCACAGACACAGACAACTGAGCTACTTCAATACCCACACTCTGGTGCACAAAATCTGACCCTCATTCTCTGTCCTACTATCACTTTCTGAGGCACTCAAGGCTGTGAGAACCTCATTTCCTTGGGGCTTCTACTAAGTCTTTTGGGCAACCTTGATCTCTCAAAGAATACTAGTCTCAACCAATCTCCATCGATAATAACAGCACAAAGATAACCCCAAACACCGTTCTAACTGAATTTCATAGCCTCTTTCATGTAATCCTCATAAGCCCCAGGGGAGGGTCAGTTCTCACCTTCATTTTACAGATGAAGAAATTGTGGCACTAAAAGACTCTATGACTAGAAGTAGCTGAGGTTTAAACTTAGGACAGTTTTATCCCAGAGTTCACAAGCTTAGCTGCCACACTAGATGAATTCTCTTAATCTCAGTTTTCAAAAGTGTGGCTGATTATTTCGTGGAGTGAACCAGTGAATTTGAAATAATATAAACCGTGTTCTTCCCAGTTTCCTCTTCATGACTTCAATGACCCTGAATTGAAAAAAACTCTCCTGGGTTTCTCCTTTACTCACACACAACTACCACACTCACAGCACTTCTGACACCACATGGGAGGGTTTTCCACACAATTCTCTGATACCAGCTGGGTGTCCTACAATTCAATTCAATTCAGACACTAACCAAGTGAGTGCAGATCCCACAGCTAAGACCTCAGTCCCATGAGACTGCCCCCTTCTTCAGACCCAACTGCAAATAGTAGTTCCCCAGATCACCCACAATTTCTATTTGACTTGGCTGCAAATCGGAGGTTCCTATGATTCCCCTTCTTGGATATGACCATTTGCTAGAAGAGTTCATAGAATTCAGGGAAATACTTACATTTACCAGTTTATTATACGATAAAAAATATATGACAAGGCTACAGAAGAACAGCCAGATGAAGAGATATGTAGGGCAAGGTCTGGAAGGGCCCCGAGCACAGGAGCTTCTGTCCCAGTGTTGTTGGGATGCACCACCCTCCCGGTACATGGATGTGTTCATCGACCAGAAGCCCTTCAAACCCCATACCTCTGGGATTTTTAAGGAGGCTTAATCATGCAGGCATGATGAATCATTAACTCAATTTCCAGCCCCTCTCCCCTTCCCAGAAGATGGGAAATGGAGCTGAAAATTCTAAGCTTCTAGTCAAGGCTTGGTCTTCCTAGTGACCAGCCCCCATCTTGAAACTATCCAGAAGCCCAGCAAGAGTCACCTCATCAGAAAGAACAAAAGACACATCTAATCACCAATCAGTGTCAGGAACGGATGTCAAAGACCAAATGTTAGAACAAAAGATGCTCCTAATACTCTTATCACTTAAGAAATCACAAGGGTTTTAGGAGCTCTGTACCAGGAACCAGGGGCAGATATATATCTACCTATAGAGAGAGATAGAGAGATAAGGGTAGATATAGGTATATAGATACAGATTAGAAATGGATAGATATATAGATTATATGTATATCTCTATTATTTCATAAACATTCAAGAGAATTGAAACCCTACCACAATCCTTCTAGAAAATAATGCTCTATTTTAACTCATTCGCTGTTCATTCATTCATTCAGTAAACGTTACTGAGTCACTAAAATATTCATCAGGCATCACTGTGCTAAACACAGAGATAAAGAGATGACTAGCCTTGCCCTCGCCCCAGTTCCCCATTCATCTTCTGCACTGCTTTAAAGAAATCTGTGAGATTGAGTAACATGAAATTGCCATCATTTAACTGTTTCTGACCTACAAAAGCAGCAACCTTGAATAGTTCGACCTAATAAAACAAAAAGCCTTTGGTGGCTGCCCAATCTGTATGAAGGGCAAAGTTGAGTCTTCTGAGAATGTCAGAACTGATCCTTGCTTGCCTACTCAGGTACATCTCTTGCCATAGTGCTTGCTTCCCCACTTCCGCCCTTCCTCCTGTAGGCCCTGTTTCATATGGCCTTTGAGAGGACTAATCCCTGCCTACTCTTTGTTGAGAGGTACTCCTCCATGGGTTCTTGAGCTCCTACACGTCCTGCTGGTACGCCAAGAATGCAAAGCCCTGACCATTCTTCACCTGGGTGACTTCTCAGGTTTGTTTTTGCAATGAGCATCCTTCAGGGATAAGGCAATGTATACCTCTGGGACAACAGGCAGGCTTGGTTATTGCTTGTTGTAAAACAGCAGGTTCCCAAAGCTCAGTGTTTCTCAGCTGTGACACAAACCCATCTGGCCCATGACATTGCCCCAGTGGACCTGGGAAACCAGGGAAACTGAGTGCTGAATCTCAGGCTGCCTGCTCTGCAGTGAATAATGAAGTCCTCTGTCTCTAACCCAGGAGTCCCATGTCGGCCAGTATCTCTGAAATGGTATTAGCCAACTTACTAGAGTGCAAGCCAGGTAAAACCAAGTCCTAGAACTGAGATTCTTCTTTTCAGATTCAGAGCAAACAAGCTCTGTATGAAATTTCGGTTTACTCAAGTGGAGTTCATCACTTCATCCTTTGTACCACCACAGTGCTTGGTGGACTCCCTTATTATTGTACTTAATAATATTAGTATTGATTAGAGAAATATGCAGCTACTGAGCTGTGAGCTCCATAACAGTGGGAGCCATGGTTTATTATTTTCTTTTTTTGTTATGTAAAATTCCCAGCATGGTTCCTGAGAATTAGTGTTCATTCAAAAAATGTTGAATTAAATTGTTGAATGAATAGTATAGTATTCCTGGTCTTTGGTAGCTTAGAACCTAAATTTGTTTCTTTGTTGTTTTTGTTCTGAACCTTTTGTTTGTTTATATAGGGTGGCTTTTTATTGAGGGGACATGTGGGCAGAGGGATAAAAACATACAAAATTATATATTATATATTACAACATTATAAAAGTTAAAGTTCTTGTTTCTTTCATCAGCACCATACTTCAGAAGTTGTTGCTGATCTAAGATATGGTCTTCCATATATTTTCTATGCATATTCAAACACTTATGTCTTTTCATTTTCTTTACGTGAGTCAAATACACTCAAATACACTCATCTGTTTCTTCCACTTAATAACATATTGTGGATATTTTTTCAACTCAGTACCTACCTCATTATTTTTAATGGCTGCATGGTATTTGTTTATTAGCTTAAGGTTATAGATTACATAATCTACTTAACTAATCCTCAAAAAATGAACATTTGGCTTTTCCCCAAGGTTTTGCTATTACAAAAATTCTGCAATGAATATTTTGATATGCATTTCTGTGCCCAGTTGTGAATATACCTGTCAAAGAAATTCCAAGAGGTAGAATTGCTTGGTAAAGGTGTATGAAACTTAAAATTTTTATATGTACATATTAATTGCCAAATTGTTCTCCCAAACTATGCACCAATTTACACACCCACCAAAAAATGTCTAAGTGTGCTTGTTTCTTTCTACCTTCTCGAATACCAGGTATTGTTAAAATTTTTGTATTTTCCAAAAGAATATTTCAATCTCTAATTTCTACTTCTTTGGGCATATTTTACATATCTATTGCTATTTGTCTTTTCTTTTTGTGAATTACCTATTCCTTTCCTTCCCAGGATACTCTGGGTTTTGTGTGTGTGTGTGTTGGGGGCTTACTGGTAAAGAAAATGCAGCTTCATTTACTTATTTATCTGATATTCATCCTCCCTCTGAGCTTCTTCCTGCTGGGCAGAATCTTTAATCCAACAGGTAAAGTTAATCCAACGAATCCTCTGGTTGATTTTTAAGAGTGCTTTGGTGAATTCAGAAAATTCACCTTTGTCAGATGTGTTGCAAAAATACCTTCCCAGGTTTGTTCTGTTTTCATCTTTCTTGCTCATGATATTTTGCATCTCAGTAGAAATTTTTAAAATTTTTAGAATCAAATCTGTCTTTCCTCTACAACGTCTGGGCTTATATAGTTTTGTTTTTCTTGTTTTATTTAAATTTTTGTTCCATCTTGAATTTATTTTGAGCTACGAATGAGTTAGAAATCCAGGTTTTTCTTATTTTTTCTTAATTGCATCCTAGATGTCTCAAAAGTCAGTATCTCTTTCTAAACATTACACTCACTATACACCTATGTTTCCTGTCCTCTCGTTGTTATGAAGACAATGTTAAAATGAGCTTTTCTTAAAGGATATTTGCGGAGTCACAAGCACTTTCATATAAGCTGAAAAATGAGGAGGATTAATATTTACTATGGAATTGCTATCCGTTGAGGCATTTCAGATGTTTTGGTTTCTCCACATAAAATAACACTTGAAATAAGAGAGCCATAGCACAGGGTTTAGCGCTGGCTTTGTTAGGCAGATTATTCCTTGAAGTGCTAGTCCTTCCTTCTTAAGGTCGCCAAAGGTGGCAGTGAGTTTCAGGAGAAGGAATTGAGATTCCGGGAGTCTGGGCTCTGGTCCTGCATTGGGTACACAGTGAGCCTGTGCTTCGCCTGGTAGAGCTCAAGGAGAAAAAAAACATGGGGCCACCAAGAGGCTGGGTGTTTGGGAGAAATCAAAGAGCTGGGGTGGGATTGCAAGAAGAGATACCAAATCCTGACGGAGGGCAATTTGACAAACAGCACACGATTTGTAGAGTTCTGAGAGCTAGGCCGGCCACTCAGAGAGGCAGCCTTCCCTGCCTTCCCTGTGTATGTTCGGTCCCAGGCTCCCTGTGCGCCCACCTGAGTCCCTTACCCGCTGGGCAGCTGTTCCTCATCAATTCAGTACAAGAATGCATTCATTCAGTAAATACCTATTGATGGCTCCTTCTGCACAGGTAGCCCACTAAATCTGCTCCCTACCTTCTTAGGGCTTTCATTCTAGCAGAAAAGATAGATATTATACCATTTATTTGATCACCCATTTTTCATTTTAACAAAAGAGAAGACGGGATGCTATGAGAGCACCTGGGTAACTGGACCCGCTCCAATGGCTGAGGAAAGTCTTTGGAGAGTTGAATTCCAAAGGATGAATGGGAATTAACCAGCTGGGGTGGAAGGAGAGTGCGCAGCAGCTGAGGAAAACTGCAAAGCAAAGGTTGGGGGGGGTGCGGAAAGGCGCATGAATGGAGGGTGTGCTTCCACAAAGGAAAGAAGGTCCATCTGTGGGTTGGAGGCAGAGGAGGCGAAGAGGTGGACGTGAGCAGGCGTCGCAAGCTCTATCTTGAGTCATGGAGGCCGGACTCATAAACGGTCTGAGCGAGGAGGGCCGGGGGTAAAGTACGTGTGCACTATGCCTGCGAATCCCAGGTGTGTGCCGAAGCAGAAGGGGCTGCCCACTGAGTTCAGGGACCAAGGGAGGCTGGGCCAGAGCCGTCAGGCCTTAGGATTGTACCAAACCTGGATTTATGCATTACATCTCTGGATTTTAAATGTCGCCTGAATTTGAAAACAAAAACATAGACTCTAGGTTAGCAAAACATACTCATTCATTCCCAAAGTCTGCCAGCATCTAGTTTGCAAACCACAGAATTAGAAGAACTATGAGGTGTTCCGAGGCACCTAAGTTTTATGATCTCTGATTTAACAATATATACTGGCCTTCTCCATTGTAAAAGGAAAACTTGCCTTGCTTCCTCTTCCTCAGTGTATAACATTTCCGAGTAGATATCTCAGTTTGTTACTCATAGGTTGACTTTTACATTGGCTTCTACCAAGTGTCTTTAGTTTACTAAGTCATGAGGTCTCTCTAAAGCCAGTTAAACATACGAGAATTCGTCAGACTAAACTTTTAATAACTAGAAGTGAGGTGAGGACATATTTTCAAAGATGGTTGAGATATTGAACTAGAGGCACATTGATAATTTTAGGAACACTTCTTAAGCTTACACCATTTTAACTACTTCCCACAGTTTTGCCTCTGTGCTCCATCTAAAATATACACAAAAATCTTAACCATCTCTGAAATTATTCTTAGGTCAGCAATTCAGTAGATGCAAGCCAATTACCTACATTTTGACAATAGATTGAAGTGCTGTGTTGACAGTGTTGTAATCAGATACACGCTTATGCCCTCTCAACACATTAACCTATTTTAACAAGTTTGCTGTGTATGGTGCAGAAATAAAGGGTGTGTGTCACACAGCTACGTTGTTTTGGGGTTTAGGTGGAGGTTTTTTCCTAAATATTTTTCCTTGCCTTTTATTCTAACTTTTTTAAAATGTTTATTTATTTTTGAGGGAGAGAGAGCAGGGTGGGGGTGGAGAGAGAGCAGGGTCGGGGCAGAGAGAGAGGGGGCAGAGGACCCAAAGTGGGTTTTGCAATGACAGGCTGACAGCAGCGAGACGACGCGGGGCTCGAACTCGCAAACCCGTGAGGTTATGAACTGAGCCGAAGACGGACACTCAGCTGACTGAGCCACCCAGGAGCCCCTCCTAAATATTTTTCCTAATAATCTTAGTAATACAAATTCGTTGTAGAAAACTTGGAAAATATACAAAAGTACACTTAAATGTAAATATTATCTATAATCCCACCATTCAGAGATACTTGCTAATTGAAATAGTATTTTATGTAGAAATTTTTATTCTACTTTTCTCACATTAACTTATGTCATAAGTATTTCTCATATCATAGAAGTTGTTTAAGGAGCAATATTTATTCTACAGGAGTACATTTGATAATTTGCATTGTATAGATAAGCCATTCCCCTGCTGTTGGGCAATGAGGTTGTTTACAGTTTTTTACTGTTGTAACAATAAAGAGCATACTTTGGCACATTTACTGAAAAGATCTTTGAGGCAGAGACCTAAATCATAAGTATCAAAGTGGAAACACAGTATAGAAAAGAGTATTATGCTGAGTAACTTTGATATTGTTACTAAATAAAACACATGCACATTATTTTTGGAAAACAGAAAGGAGAAAGATGTACATAAAAGGCGTGATTTCACATATTCGAAAGCAAAGTCATGTAAGAAGGCAAATAATGCTAAAGTTGTGGGTTTTGGGGTTTTGTTTTTGTTTTTGTTTTTGCTTCTCTAACTTCCTTTGGCGGGGGGGGGGGGGGGGGGGATGTCATGTTCCTGATTTTATTAAATAGGATCAGCACAACATACTGATTTACATTAGAAAAGAGAGCTTCTGGGTTGTTAATGCTCTAGCTGTTGACAAACCATAAAACATTCCAAGCTGTTTTGTGAGTTAACATGTCTTCACTTAAGTTAACTATGTAGTTACTTACATAGTAACTCTTTGTCCCCAATACAGCCTGGGGAGACTCCCAGGCTCCAAGTCAGTTTCCAATGGGGGCATTCAGGCCTCTCATTTGATGCCATCAGAAATGAGTTCAGGTCCAGCCACCTCATGCATGGCCTCCTGACCCAAGTGCTTCAAATCTCTCATACTTGCCATTTTATCTCTTCTTTCCCTTGCAAATAATTCATCAGGCTTTCAGCAGAACAGACAGGAATTAGGCACTCCTTTATCCAAAAGAAAGCCATTTATACCACCAAACTTCCACCCTACAATCTCACTCTTTTTCATTTCCAGCACCTTTTGAAAATCGTATCTTATTTGTTAAGAGTAGTTAACGCCCTCTAGGCTTTAAAACACGGTGATTTGTATAAACACTTTAACAGAAAGAATGGTATCTTCTTTAAACAGTTGCAAATTCCTCATATAGGATTTCTCATTCAAATAAACGTTGTGTCCTCGTCACAAAAGCAACGTTAGTGTAAACCAGGCAGCTTAGATGTGAACACATCCTGATTATACCGACTGGCCAATCGACTGCTTACCATGTGTCCCACACCGTGCTAGAGGTCCTATATGTCCAAATACAAGATGCATGGGAGGGGTGCCTGGGTGGCTCAGTCTGCTAAGCGTCCGACTTTGGCTCAGGTCATGATCTCAGGTTCGAGTTCGAGCCCTGCGCTGGGCTCTGTGCTGACAGCTCAGATCCTGGAGCCTGTTTCAGGTTCTGTGTCTCCCTCTCTCTGACCCTCCCCTGTTCATGCTGTGTCTCTCTCTGTCTCAAAAATAAATAAACGTTAAAAAAAAAATCTTTAAAAAACGATGCATGGGATCGTATAGTCTTCTAGTTTCCCAATGAGAATTTTCTTTTAAAGACTGATCCAATTTTGAAGAGATAATATTTTAGGGACGTAGACAAAACATTCAAATATCTGCTTCCTGAGTTCAATTTAATTAATTTATACATACACATTTATAATGACCTATAATAGAATATGAAATGATATTAATTTAGAAATATTTATTTTCCCACATTTACATATCACAAAATCAAACCTCTCATGTGTATTTGTGACACCAATGTTCTTGTCATAATTGGAGCCACTTTTTGAGATTCCTAATAGTTTTATAGGTCACACGATGTTTCTGTCTTTCTAAGTTGCATAAGACATAGTATAGTCTTTTTAAATTATTTTCTTTGATTTTAAGGTGGAGTATGTAGGTTCATCATTTTCCTCCTTTTTTACCACAGTGTCATCACCAATCCACACCTGGCCCTTCTCTTGGTTTATTTATTTTGTGCCTTTATCCTTACTCCCCATTCACATTCACATTCTTTTCCCTAGTGGTACCACACTAATGTGTGTGATATATGTCCTTCAGTATCTGTTTATCCCTGTGAAAGAAGTAGTATTGTGGTGGGTATGTGTTGTCAGTTCACACAAATGGTGTTATGCTACACACTTCTCTTGATTTCTGACATTTTGTCACATTCCCTTTTCCAATTCCATCCATGTTGCTCTAGAACATCTGGTGGTTGCTCCCAACTGTTGCTTATAGTCCTTACGAAGGCCCCACTAAGGTTGCCAGATAAAATACAGGATGCCCAATTAAATTTGAATTTCAGATAAATGACAAATAATATTTTAGTAATAATTTGATCCCATGCAACATTTGGGACATATTTATACTAAGAAATTACTCGTTGCTTATCTGAGACTGAAATGTAACTGGATCTCCTGTGTCGTATCGGCTAAATTTGGCAACCCTCGCCCCCTACCCACTTTGCTTATCCATTCTCCTAGTGATGGACAGGCATGCTGCTTCTGTCTTGTCACTATAGCAAATGATATCACAACAGATGTCCCTGTGTGCACTTAAAGGGAGCTAGGAAATACAAAGTTTACTTGCCAAATGATTGCACAAGGATTACCAACCTTTCAATTTTGCCTCCAGGTATAAATTGGGAGATATGATACCTTCTAAGTTTTCGGATGATGCTACCACTGGAGTGATATCCTAAGCAGCAAGCACCAATGATGAATAATGCCACCTTCATTAAGTA
Organism: Prionailurus bengalensis; assembly: GCF_016509475.1. Lineage (NCBI taxonomy): Eukaryota > Metazoa > Chordata > Mammalia > Carnivora > Felidae > Prionailurus > Prionailurus bengalensis. Next base: position 48,116,228 of record NC_057356.1, read on the forward strand.
TCAACTTTCCATGAGTCAGATTTTGCATTCTCGTTTGTGCCATTGGACAAAATTGTTTCTGGGCTCCGTGTTTTGTTTCATTGGTTGATTTATCTCCTACATCACCAGTTACTCTCTGTCTTAATTAGCATAGCTTCGTAATAGAGTTAATTTCTAGTAGGGTAAATTCACTAACTTTTTCCTTTTCAGAAACGTCTTGCCTATTTGGTCCTTCGTCCTTTCATATAAATTTTAGAAACCCTGTTGGCATTCTCAATTTGGAAGAAAGCTGGCACCTTTAAAATGTTTTGAGTTTCCTCCATATGGCTCTTGTGGATCTTTTGGTAGATTTATTCTATCAGATAATTTAAATGTATCTTTTGACTATTTTTGCTCTTGGACCTTTTTAAAAATTATGTTTTCTAACTAAGTTATGCAGAAATGCACTTGATTTTTTTAAAGTTTGCTCTTTTTTACCAGAGTGATAAGGAAAATAATGACCCACCCAAAGATATGCACGTTCTAATCCCTGGAACATGTGAATATGTTACCTTCTATGTTAAAAGGGACTTTGCAGATGTGACTGAAGTTAAGGACCTTGAGATGAGGAGATCACCCTGGATGTTGAGCCCAACCCAATCACATGATTCCTTCAAAGTGAAGAGCCTTCCCAACTGTCATCAGAGGAAGGTGTAACTACAGAAGGTTTTGAAGATGGAGGAAAGGGGCAATTAGCCAAGGAATTAGGATGGCCTCTATTCCTCCAGAGCCTCTAGAAAGAAATAGCACCCCTGCAACTCCTTAATTTTATCGCAGTGTGTTGGACTTCTAACCTACAGAACTATGAAGTAGTAGTAGTAGTAATAATAATAATAATAATAATAATAAAATGTAAGCCATTATTTGTGTCAATTTGTTACGGCAGTAACAGTAAACTAATACAGTCAGCCTTCTTGTTGAAGCTTCATATTGTTTTTAATAATTTGGTTTTAGTTGTGGTGGTAGTTTGTCTAATTCTTATGCCTCTGTTCATTCTACTACACTGGATGGGACCTCCAAAGTCGAATAGATGTAGTTGACTTCCTTGGTTTATTTTCAGCTATAAGAGAATATCTCTACCATTCTTTTTATTAAGAATGATATTTTGATGTGCCCCCTTTATCAGATTAAGAAAATTCCCTATTGTCCTAGATATCTAAAGTATATTTTTGCTTGGGTTTCAATCATAAGTGATCGTTGACTTTTATCATCTTTTGAGATGATCATATGATTTTTTTCCTTTTTAATAAGGTAAGTAATAAATTCCACTTATAAATTTTCTTATGCTAAACCACTCTTTCAAACTTGGAATAAATCCAACTTAGTCATGGTGTATTAGCTTTCTATACCTTATTTAATTTAGTTTTCTAATATTTTCTTCAAATCTTCACACTCCTGTTCACGGATGAGAATACCTGTAATTTTTCTTTCTAGGAATATCCTTGGCATGTTTTGTTTTCAAGCCTGTACTCATCGCCTAGATTGGGTTGGAGACCATTCACTTTTGTTCTGTGCTCTCCAAGATTTTACGTAAGATTAGAAGAGTCTTTTCCATTAAATAACGGTATAGTTTCATCTATAAAGCCATCTGGTTTTTCAGTTTTTGTAAAAAATTTTAAGTAATGGTTCATTTATTTCATAATTTTGTGGAACTACTCTGTTTCTCTACTTATTCTTAGTTATTATTTTCTCAGAATTTGTCCAATTTGTCTTAATTTCCAATTTTATTGGCATAATTGCTCCTAGAATACTTCGTAATTTCTTCTTTATTGAAAGTTAAAGAACTCTTTTCATTACCACTATTACCTTCTGGCGCCCTCTTTCATTTTTTTTTCAATTAGTCTTGCCAGGATATCCCTATTTTCTTATTCCTTCCAAGAGCCATCATGTTGATCCTATTTATTGTATTTTTGTTTTCCATTTGTTGGTTTTTCCTCTTATCTTTATTCTTGCCTTCTTTCTACTTTCATTGTGTTTGTTCTCTTATATCTCTAACTACTTTTTAAATTTTTTAATTTACATCCAAGTTAGTTAGCATATGGTGCAATAATGATTGCAGAAGTAGATTCTGGTGATTCATCCCTTATGTATAACCACCCAATGCTCATCCCAACAAGTGTCTTCCTTAATGCCTCTTACCCATTTAGCCCATCCCCCCACCCACAACCCCTCCAGCAACCCTCAGTTTGTTCTCTATATTTAAGAGTCTCTTATATTTTGTCCCCCTCCCTGTTTTTATATTATTTTTGCCTCTCTTCCTTTATGTTGATCTGTTTTGTATCTTGAATTTCACAGATGAGTGAAATCATGATATTTGTCTTTCTCTAATTTCACTTAGTTAGCATCATACCCTCTAGTTCCATCTACGTTGTTGCAAATGGCAAGATTTCATTCTTTTTGATTGCTGAGTAATACTCCCATATCACATCTTCTTTATCCATTCGTCTGTCGATGGACACTGGCTCTTTGCATCCTTTGGCTATTGTCGATAGTGCTGCTATAAACATTGGGGTGCATGTGCCCCTTCGAAACAGCACACCTGTAACCCTTGGATAAATACCTAATAGTGCAATTGCTGGGTCATACGGTAGTTCTATTTTTAACTTTTTGAGGAACCTCCATATTGTTTTCCAGAGCGGCTGCACCAGTTTGCCTTCCCACCAGCAATGCAAAAGAGATCCTGTTTCTCTGCATCCTCACCAACATCTGTTGCTGCATGAGTTGTTAATTTTAGCCATTCTGACTGGTGTGAGGTGGTATCTCATTGTGGTTTTAATTTGTATTTCCCTGATGATGAGTGATGTTGAGCATTTTTTCATGTGTCTGTTAGCTATCTGGATGTCTTCTTTGGAAGTGTCTAGTCATGTCTTTTGTCCATTTCTTCACTAGATTATTTGAGGTTTTTTGGGTGTTGAGTTTGATAAATTCTTTATAGATTTTGATTTTAACCCTTTATCTGATATGTCATTTGCAAATATCTTCTCCCATTCCATTGGTTGCCTTTTAGTTTTGCTGATTGTTTCCTTCCCCGTGCAGAAGCTTTTTATCTTGTTGAGGTCCCAGTAATTCATTTTTGCTTGTTTCTCTTACCTCCGGAGATGTGTGGAGTAAGAAGTTTCTGTGGCCAAGGTCAAAGAGGTTTTTTTCTGCTTTCTCCTCTAGGATTTGAATGGCTTCCTGTCTTTTATCTCTAACTTCTTAAGCAGAATGTAGCTTATTGTCAGTCTTTCTTCCTTTCTAATATAGGCATTTAAGATGTTAAGTTTCTCTCAAAGTACAGCTTTCAGTGCATTCTCCAAATTTTGACATAGTGTGTTTCCATTATTGTACAAGTCTAAGTATTTTTTTACTTCCATGATGGCCTATTCTTCTTTGACCCATGAATTATTTAGTAGAGTGACTTTTAACGTGTAAGCCATGAAGATTTTTATTATTGATGTTGTTGACTTATAATTACATTTTAACAATTTTATTGGAGTCTATTTTACGTATAAAATTCACTCACAGTAAATGTAGAATCCAATGCTTTTTTTAGTAAATATGTAAAGTTGTCAACCATCACTGCGATCCACTTTGGGAACATTTCCAACACCCCAGAAAATATCCCTCATAGCCCTTTGCAGTCAAGTTGTAATTTCATTTTTGTCAAAGAATATGACCTTTATGATACGGATTCCTTTGAACTTATTGAAAGTTTCTCTAGGGCCTAGATCCACACTGCCTAATGCTATAGCCACTACACTGTGATTATTTCAATTTTGGTTACTCAAAACTAAATAACATTAAAATTTAGTTCCTCAGTCTCACTAGGCATATTTAAAGTGCTCAATAGCTGCATTATTGGACAGCACAGGTATAGAGCGTGTCTTTGTTCATCAGTACAGGAAGTTCTACTGGACAGCAAAGGCCAAGACATATTTTCTATCTCTCTTTTTAGTTGGGTCTAATGTAATATTTAATCTATCTATTGAGTGTTTAATTTCTTTAAATACTCCATACATAGCTTTTCTATCATCTTTAACAATTTTAATAATTCCTATGCTTGGGGGCCTGAATCTCTTGTTTACTGTATCTGATGATGCTCACTCATGATGGATAGCCACTGGTTGTTTAGTGGTTTTTTATTATGAACCCAGGGCTTGATTGCAATGTGTGGGAATCCTATGAGCCTAAACTGGAGACAGTTTTCTCCAAAAAGGATTTAGTTATGCTTTTTCTGTCATTTAAAGAGCACCGGTGACAAAGGACCACTTTTGCCCTCCCAAATAATGTTGTCAAAGTCCCAGACTCAGTTGACTTTCCTGGCTACTGGCCCAGAACAACCCCCCTCCTGTGCCCCCACTTAACACTCCAAGCTCCTACCCTAGCTCATTGTATATCATCATTGTATATCATTTAGAGAAGATGGGAAGTTTGTTAAGTATCTCTGTCATCTCTTAGCAGCCCAGACATCTATCAACAAGTGTGTCCCTATTGTGATTAGCTGTTCTACACAGGATCCTTACAGTGTCCAGTCCACCATACTGCCAAAATTTGCTTCCTATTACTTTTTAAAACAATTTGATTAGAAGACCTCTAGGAGTAGCCGCAAATAGTACTGATTTAATTTATCTCAGATTTATATGTCTTCCTCAAATAGTGTATCTTTTCAAAATAAAATAACTAAAGGAGCATCTCACAAAAGACTATAAAGGTTTGAACAGGAGGCAATTATCTCTTCTGTGAGGGGAAAAACATTTCATCTCATTCAGACTATACAGGGTTTTTTGTTTTTGTTTTTTCGGGTTTTTTTTTTTTTTGTCACTAAGGAAGACAACATAGCGCAGTGGAAATACCTTTGACTTTGAGGCCAGATAGCACCCAAATAGCATTTCAAAACAGTCACTCAGTAACTATATGTTCTATGCAAGTACCTTAATCTGGGCCTCACTGTCCTTGGCTGCACAAATGAAAATGATAAACTATGCCTACTAGAGTTGTGAGGATTAGTGAAAAAGAAGCTGGCATATAGGTTCATATTCAATAAAAGTTGGTAACTCTAGTAGTGAAAATGATAATGAATAACAAAGCATTGAGGCATGTCTTATTATCTCCTATTTGGCAGATGAAAAAACAGAGGCTTTAAGAAGGTGCATTCCAAAAATAATTATGCACTGAATTCATATAAAGCTTTCTGGTCTTCAAAGTTCTGAATCATAGTAGGTCTTTGTTGCCAGTAGAGCCACCCGTGGCTCTGGGATAGACAAGAAGCCATTGTTCGCAGGAGTTGTGAATGGAATTTGGATGTGTGATCTGCGGGGGTCCACCACAACCCCATGTGGTGCAGAGCAGAGCCCAGGGAGCGAAAAGAAAGGGAAGTGCAGCAGGCTTGGTGCAGAAACTCCTAACAGCCAAGAATCCTAAATTTGAACCTGATCTACCAAATCATTTGGAAGGAGTACTTGTCAAAGAGTGGATAGAGAATATTTTACTTAACAGTGTGTTCAATACTTAGGCGTACAGCTTGCGGGCCTCCATTTGCTCCCTAGCCCAGGCCACACAAATGTTAGCAGCAAGACTCTCAGAAAATCTGCTATGCTCTCATGCAAAGGGAAAAGCCCTCCACCCCAGGACATGGGTTGCTATTAAACAGTTTGAGTAAGGCAGTCCTGGGGGGACAGCAGCTTGCATCCACTCGATGATGAAAGTCAGATATCCTAAATTTATAATTCTGTTCAAGGTTTAGAGCTCGGTTTTTTTTTTCATTGTATCCTTACCTACATGACTTCCTGCCCCCAGCTGAACTTCAATCTAACCCATCAAACATACCATGAGATGAGAGGACGTGAGAGTGCAAATCCCACCTTGTTGGGGGAGCTCCACTTTGGTCCAGCTCCCTCACAAGTCAGTGCACAGTCCAGTTTACAGGGCTGAGCAGGTGCACATGTGAGTCTTCTCCTATCTCCCCTGAGAAGTGTTCCTCCACCAAAATAAACCCAGTGGCTTTTTCCCTAGGCATGAACTACCCACATCTCTTTTTTTTTTAATTTTTTTTAAAAAAATATTTATTTATTTTTGAGAAAGAGACAGAGTGTGAGCAGGGGAGGAGCAGAGAGAGAGGGAGACACAGAATCCAAAGCAGGCTCCAGGCCCTGAGCTGTCAGCACAGAGCCTGATGCGGGGCTCAAACTCACGAACCATGAGATCATGACCTGAGCCGAAGTCGGACACTCAACCGACTGAGCCAGTCAGGCACCTCGAACTACCCACATCTCTTACCCAAACCATTTGCCAGCTGGGTTCGTGGTTCTCCTGCCCAGCTCTGAATAGGAATCAACCAGAATATTTTAAACCTACAAATTTTCAAACCCCATCTCCAGAGATTCTGATTCAGTCGGAGGTCTGGGGTGGAACCAAGGAAATGTTCTGTGGTTGTTGTCATTTGTGTTGTTGCTGGTGCTTGTGCGTATGTACGTGTGCGTGTGTGCGTGCACACCTATGTGCATGTGTATATGTGTGCATCTGTTTATTAAGCTTACCAGTGATTCTGACCTAGCAAGCTCTGAGAATCTGGCTTTCAGTCTGAGAATCAGGATTTCAGTCTGTGTTTCCTCTTATGTTGTATGCCTTATTTTCCTATGTAAATATAAATCCCCCAAAGGCAGAAGCTGTGTTTTACATGTGTGTGTCACCCACTCAGCATCTGGCAGCATGCACCGTGTCTAGCAAGCACAGACTCTGTAAAAACACATTGAGGTAGAGATGAAACCCGGATCTTCCAAGGCAAGAGCAATGAAATTGAGCATTTCCACACCCACATGTTATTCATGAAGTCACCTGTTGTCATTGTTGCTTCTTGGGTTCCGCGTGCTCTGGTGTCACGGCGTCGAAAGCCTTTGGACCCTGTGGAGCCATCGGAGCCTCCCATGACTCACAGCATATTGGCAGTGGCAGCTTCAAGCCCAACCTTTCCAACAGCTCTTTGTTTTGTTTGCTTGTTGAGCTGAGTTTAAATCCAAATTCAACTGTGAATCATTAAAAAGGGGATTTTTCTTAAAACCAATGATTTGTCTTTGGACAACTGGCAGTCCCGGCCCCTGCTTGAGCCTCATTAATTTCAGCGAGAGTTGTTAGGGACGGAGGAAAGCCAGCTGGGGCTGCCAGCTTTTAACTCCTGCTCAGGGGGCTTAAAGAGGTAGTCCTGAGGTTCCTGCAGCCATGTCCTTCTTTGAAATCAATTAAAAAGAGCAAAAAGTGAAAAACCCATTATAGGAAAAAATACCATCTAGATGATCTCACTTTTTGTATGGGTAGTTTTGCTGTTCCCCAGGCATGTGGGCAACAATGTCCCCACCTGAATCGGATCTAGGGGCATGGCTTGAGACATTCACTTAGACGAGGACCTTTTGTTAACCAGAAAATTGGTCCCTTTGCCTCCTTGTTATATATATATATATATACACACATAAGTATGCTTTACTTTCTCTATTTTTTTCTTAAATGGTACTTATGCAGACACCTTATTGATGTTTTATTCATGTGGACAAACTGCTTCCATTATGTGAATGTACAATAGCTGGAAGTCAATGGGAATCAAACAGCTAAAGCTCTGTGCAATGCTTTAAAAATTGCAGGACCAATAATTACAACTTATGAGGCTGCCAATGTTGAGATGGAGTTGGGCAAACTTTATACTGCAACGTACAAGGTACATATGCATCTTCACACCTTCATAGAAGACTCATTACCATCTGTTTCCATAAATAGGATGAACCTGTGATCTGCTCAAGATAACAGCATAAAGTCTTCATCTTTTCCTGCCCTGTATATCAGGAAAATAAACCTAGTAACTAGAATCGGCCACTTGTGTACCAGGACTACCTGCTGTGCACCAGGCACCATGGTGGCCAGTGAGGGACATAGAGCTAATAAGTCAAGACTCTTACCCTGAAAGCACCCTGTCTGGAAAAGGCGCTCATTTCATCCACCCTGTGAAATCTCAGAAGAGAAGATAATGGACACAAGTCACAAGGTTAGAAAATCCATAGCTGCAACATGGAAATGACATAACAACCCCACAAAAATCTTCCCAACTATTTGGGAAAGAGGATGCATGGAATGTTCACCTAAAAGTATAGCAAGGAAAAATGGAAAGACAGAAGATGGAAAAAACAATTCTAATTTGCAAGGAATGAAATGATAAGAGTTGTAAAGCCATAAGAGCAAATTAGATATGTTTACTCACGACTTGTATGCACATATTTAGTTGACTGTCTATGCAAATAAATTAGCTTACATAAATTATAACCCTCTCTTTGAAAAATTAGTATAGCTACTAGATCTAAATCTCTGTTACACATCCCTAATCCACCCTGGCCAAGCAGCTCCAATACTGTCAGCCCAGCCACCTGGCCTCAGGGCTCATGTCCCTGCCTTGCCCCAGAATTCTGCTCAAGGCCCCTTCTTTACAGAGGCTTCTACCTGTAAGCCTATGCAGGTCTGATGTCTTGCATTCCTTCATTCCCTCTGAATACAAGCAAACAAATACATATTGATTGGTTCATTACTTTCATGCAGCTATATTGATTTTTAACTTGTTTAATTTTCTTTTTGTATGCTTATGTCTTTTTTATGTGCGTCAAGTATCCATACATCAAGCATCGGGTTGTTAGATCGTCAGGAGCAGAAATAACGTGTTATGCTTCTATTCTATCTCTCCCGCATTACTAACTTATTGTTAGTTGGCCAAAGGAGGTTAAAAAATAAACCTAGTGAGAGGATTAATTAGAGAGGTGGGGAAGATGGGTGAGTTAGTAACTGCACGTTGGCATAGGAAACCTGATTATGAGCAAAATGATGGCAACATATTTTTATTAAGTTGTACACAGAGTGAAGAAAGGGATATGAGACTCCTAGGCCAAAACAAAACAAAACACACACACAGACACACACACATACACAAGCTTTAGAATTCAGCTTGTACTACTCTGATTTTCACAAAAGTTGTGGGATTTCATCTCTGTTACTAGGACAGCTGAAATTTTCAGTAGAGATCTCAAGCAACTAAGTGTTAGAGCCGTGAAGATACCTTTTGCAGGGCTGTGATTGCTGGTGTCCGTATCTACACAATGATGACAACGTCTGGCAAGATGATACCTCCAGACTGCTTCAGCCTGCATTACGATCAATGTGTGACACTAGAGACACTAGAGATGCATGTCTAGAGCTCTATCCAAAAATCAATGCATATGGCACTGATATCTGGATCTGCAAGCTGGTGTCAGAGCTTGTATCATTCTTTAGGGTCCTCCTGTTTCAACCACATTCTTTCTACCTGATCCCTTATCCATCTGTCCCCACCTACTACCGAGTGCTGGCTAGTCTCCTCTACATACATAAAAAGTAGATAGATAGATAGATAGATAGATAGATAATAGATAAATAAGATCTATATGTGGTTCAGTACTCATTAGTATAAAGTTCCTCTGATGACCTCCTACCTCTACAGCTGTTGCAATCTGTCATTTCATTGGTTCCCTAAGATTCTTTCAAGATGTTTAGCCTTCCTACACATGACTCCATTCCTTGACTGTACTAAGCAAGGCACATGATCTTGTGATCTCATGCTTAACTATACAAGGTTGCCTGGGTTGACATTTTTCCAGTTTTCTGGGTTTCCCTTCATGCAGTAAGATTCTTGTGAAAAAGAGAAGAAAAATTATATCTCCCTCAGAAACATATCTCTTTGAAGAAAACAACTTCCTGATTAAGTAATTGGAGTTTTCCTGACACGGAAGTGGTATTGTCATTGTTGCTTGTTTTGTTTTGATTTAAAAACAAACAAACAAAAAAAACATTGGACGGAGACAAGTTACCTAGTTAGATACTCAGGTGGTGGAAATGAGGCCAACAAGACAAATCCACCATGAGCTTTCCAGGCCCAGAAGCTTTCAGTGGAGCCCAGATCCAAGTGATAACATTTTATACAAAGCTATTATTTCTGGTCTCTGCTCCAATTTAGTATTTAACAGAAGCTTCTCTTCTGAAGTTTAACATGCCTTCTAGTATTATATTTTCCCCATTCTCTCCTTCTGATCTCCAGGCTACCTTCTTGAAGAACCGTGACAATTGGATCACAATTGTTCTCCTTGCTCCTTCCTTTGTCCATCCTCCTCGTTCCAACCAAGTTTACCTCCTCTCCACTTCGATCACTGCAGCCATCACCACACCCTGACTTCATTGTCACTCAGAAGCCCATCACCTTCAGGATGAAGGTGGCCACTGTTTTAAATTCTTTCACTTATTTCCTCCCCTAAATGACTCTATTCATAGCAACTTAGCTTGTACTCCTATCTTCCTAAAGAAACTTCCCAGAGATGACTGAATGCCCTCCTTCCCAATGGCAAGTGCTAGTGCTGATTGCTTATCCTACCAGCCCTCTTTGGAGTTGGCACTTTCAAACAGCCTATTTTTCTTGAAATTTTCTCCTCCCCTAGTTTCTATTACCCAGGAAGGACTCTTCTCTTCTTTCTGGCCTTTCCATCTCAGACTTCAGCATTGATTGGTCTTGGCCTGCCTCCCCCCAGAGTTCTCTCCACTGATCTCTTCTCTTCTAACTCACTGTGCTATAGCCCACAGTGATCTCAGTCTGCATCTTCTGCTTCCTGTCAATCCAGACATGTATTTCCAACTCTCTACCTGAGAATCCAATATGCCACGGTGCGTAGCACATAATTACTGCTTAATAAGTATTTACTATATTCAATTTATTATATATACTATATTCAATTTAGTAAATACTAAGTACTAATTATGTACTGGGCACCATGGTAAACGCAAAGACGAAAAGATACATCTTTGTGAGCTACAGAGGGAATGCTTATGTGAGACCCTGGCTAACCAGAGAATAAATTTCCATTGACTGGAATTTGTCCTTAAAGTCCCTAAAAGGGCAAGTTCTCAGGGATGAATAAAGGAAAATGGGCTAAAATTGTACCCTAAAATTCAAATTAGTCCTGGATAGACCTTATACAAGATTCCAGCACTGGGATGTATTCAGATGGTCTTAAGGAAATTACTACATGATTCCTCCCAAGGAAATTAAGATCTACAGCAGAGGGTGGCAAACTGTAGCCTGCAGGTGAAATCCAACTTGCTGACTATTTTTGTAAATGAAGTTTATTGGAACACTAATTTGCATATGGTCTATGACTGTTTTTATATGACAATGGGTGAAGTTGTATAGAAACCATGGTAGCTCCCAAACTCCAAAATATTTACTATCTGACCCTTTAAGGAAATCTTTGCCAACCCATATTTTACAGTATGACAACCTCAACCTGCCTTATTATAAATATAAACTAGGGTATTTCTTAAAATTATATATTTATATGCCCCACTGAGACCTAAGAAATAGAATTTCTGGGGGAGGGACTTGGGACTCAGGATTTTTAATAGGCACTACAGGTGATCCTTAGGATAGGAAAGTTTGGAAAACTCTTGCAGAGCTTTTAATAGCCCAATCTTTGGAATCCTAGGGCTTTGGATTTACATCTCAGCTCTACCACTGCTAATTCTTTTACTTTGGGCAAGGTGCCTACCTCTCCGAGCCTCAGTTTTCTCAGTATAAAGTGGAAAAGCAAATGTGCCTTGCTCACAGAGTTGTAGAGAAGACTGAATGAGAAAATGCTTCATCCAAGTGTGTAGCACATGGTGTCAGGTTCAGTATGCATTTAATCATCATCAACATCATCATTTTCTTCCCTTCCTCTTCCTCATTTACTATCACCATCCATAAACTCTATCTGCTTAGCAAGTTTTTGATGGGGTTCCATTTGAAAATAGTGGACTCCTTTACCTTCAAAAGTTCATGGATCCTGAGTGCTCCAGCCTTCTTTTTAAGTTTAAAGATGTTCAGCAAATAAACCTTTAAGTGATTGATGACATCTTTTATTTAAGGAGTGCAAAGTACTCTACAAACAAGTGGATGTGATGGGGGAGATGGAGAAAGTAAATTGACCTACCCCAAACCACACAGCAAATTCAGGAACAGAATACACAATGCCTAAGTCCCACCCCACTACCAACACACCTTTCCAAATCAGCCTCATTATCATTTATTTATTACCTTCTTGAAGACAGGATACAGTAAACCTATCAGCAAAAAAACCTTTTATGGGCCCACAAAATGCTCACAAGCGTTCTCTACCTTGACCGGTGTTGGGATGTTGATGAGGTGAGGACGGTGAAGTTACCTGAAGAACCTCAGAGTACTTTGTGTATCACTCCTTTCTCGGAACACTTTAGTGGACCCTGGTTGATTCTCCATGAATTTCTAATTATGTGCTTTAAATTCTACCTCTCTCCTGCATCTAACTGCCCTCATCCCTCACTACATTCATTTACATCACACCTTGTGGTATCCGCTCCAGTTAACAGAGATCTAGAATGGCCCAGCTGAACAAATCCCAGGCATTCCTACTAAATCGTAGACTCCATTAGGAGAAGAAAAACACCCTGAACAAGAGGTATGATCGTCCTAACTATACTCTCTTCTGAGAGGACTACACTTGGGAAATTATGTTCTATTCTAGAAAAGACATTCTCAGAAGGGTTTAGAAAAACAAGTGGCCATCCAGAGGAGAAGCTCTGATTTGGCAAGGGGCTGAGTAGTCCCATGAGCTTACAACATGATAGCATCTTTCAGATACTGGACTGTCATATTGAGAAAGGCTAACTTCAAATGGCTCCAGAGATCCAAAATCAACATTGGATTTCCTGATATTTCAGGAAATCATATTACTGCTCCATTCAGGGAGGAAACTTCACAATAAATTGAGCCGTTCAACACTGGAATATATTGTCTGGGGAAGCATGTGATCTGGTTGTGATCAAGTTTGTAAAGGATATTTTGGTGTTGATACAGATTTCTGACATAGAGTGGAATTAAGTGACTTTTCTAGCAGAGCTAAGTGGTTAAGAGATCCAAACTGTCTGGACTAGAATCCTACTCCAGCCTTATACACGGTGTGACTCAAACCTCTCTGCACTTCAGTTTTTTCACGATAATAGTACCCATCTCCCAGTGTCATGGTGAGGGATTAAATGAAGGAACATATGTTAAAGACCAAGAGCAGAAGCTAACTTATAGTAAGCATGACATGAGTGTTTTTAGCATTTCATGATCACTTTCACTTTTATCATCTACCAACTATGGGAACAACCATTTTGTGTCCCTTATACGTATCAAAGCTTCTACTATTTTCTGCAGAACACAGAGCAACAACCCCAGACAATTAACTTTACACAAATGCAGCACTTCCTTGTCCCCACTAAGGTTCTGAAAAAGAAAGATTGGGGCACCCATGACAGGAGACTCCCAGAGCAGGCTCAGCCCTTAGAACCTTTGAAAAGAGAGAAGAGAGGGTTCTCAGCCTCTTTCTTCTCATAGGTTCCAGCCACAGGTAGAAGCTCCTAGAAGTCGCTTCTAGAAACACAGCAGTCACAGCCAAATAGAAAGAAAACAAGTCATGAAAACTGAGTTCTAAACTGCACCTAGCACGAGGATAGCACTCAAAAGCACTAATACAGCTGTAATGCAGATTAACTGGGGCTGTGGACCAGGAGCTGAAAGAAATTCGACTGAGCTCTAAAGAAATCAGACCACGGGTAAAAAGGAATTTCAATAAAATTCTCTAAGATTGTTTTTCGCTAACATGGGCAGTGTTATGTCAGTCATCCCTGTAGTCCATGGAGTTCTGTCGGTTACTGGAGTTACCTGTGGAATGCATAGATCTGCTCACACCCCTCCCCTTCTTTAAAATCCCCTGGGGCTCTCTATTACTCACACTACCAAGGCAGAATCTCCCACAAAGCTTTCAATGTCCTTCATAGTTTGTCCCTGTCCCACCTATCTTTTTCTCATCCCCTGGACTCTGGGCAGCCACAGGAAATGTCTACCATTCCTGGAAAACAAATATGATCTTCACACCCTCACCACTCCCTCCCCTTTATCTGGCTACAAACCCCACCCATCCTAAAGACCCAGTCTTCCCTAATCCCCCTGGGGAGGCTGTGGCTCCCTCCTTTTACTTTGTAACACCTCTAATACTTAAGCATTATATTGTGATGATTTATTTGCCACGTCTGTCTCACCCACAAGCCCATGAATTTCATGAGAACAGGGATTACAACTTATTTTTCTGTGCATCCCTAACACTTAGCATCATTTCTGGCAGGCAGTAAGCTGTCAATATTTTTGTTTAATTAATAAAGGAAATAAGGAAGGAACAATGAGTCTAGACAGACCCAGGATCCTATCAGCATAGTCTAATGCATCCCTGAATCAATTCAGAACCTATAGGTTCTTTTCAACTTATTTAATCTAAGCCGTGTCTGGCATCCCATTGCATATTTTTAGTGGGACTTTAATAAAAGAAGCATATCTCACTCTTTTCAAATAGGAAATCTTCTCTCAACCCCTCCAGCTACCTTCCTACTTCTGTAAATAGCCAGGATTCTCGTCTCAAGCTCTGCACAGCTGACACTGTTTTTGCCTGTGGTGTAATGGTGTCTGCCCCTTTTGTTTATATTTATTTGTGTTTGTCCTGTCTCCTTCATTACAGTTTAAGTCGCTACCTATAAGTGTTGACTTCTTTTGTAATTCACCCCAGTGCACAAGATATACATGGATGACTGACTGCCATATTAGTGAATAATGTTTGATAATTTTATTGAAATTCCTTTTGACTCATACTCTGATTTCTTTAGGGTTTAGCCTAATTTCTTTCAGCTCCTGGTCTGCTGGCCCATGTTGATTTGCATTATGACTGTATTAATGCTTTTGAATGCTATCCATGTGCTAGATGCTGTTTAGAACTAAATAAAATGTCTTGCCCTAGTGATTTGTTTTCTTTCAACTTGGCAGATTTGTGTGACCCCTGTGTTTCTAGGAGCTGAAATTGTCAAGACTCTTTTAATGCACCTCTTTGTTCGGGCAACCGCACGCCTGGTGGCTTTGAGAATAGCTGTCGTTTGGAGAATAGCATTTGTAGACACAACTGCTGCTGAAAAGGGAAACTCTATACATGGACTATTTCACTGGGAACAAGGCAGCAAAAAGAGCAACCATTGTTCTCTGTTAAAAGACATAAACGAAGCCTAGTGTATTAATTTGATCCGGAACATGATGCAGCATTTTGCTCTAAATCTGGACATGACTGTATCTATATTGTCCACGTCGGTGCCGTTCTGATCCCAGTCAGTGTTTGTGAGCACCCCCACAAGGCACCCAGTATAGAAAGGATCTGGCCCCTGCTTCAGTGAACTTCCAAGATGGCTTTGAGTAAACAGCGCTAGCCACAGCGTGAAACTCCTCAAGTCCCTGTTACGCTCCCGAGCATCGTAAACTCAGGCAGTCTCGGCACGGTAAAAACCACAGACAGCTCCAATCTGAAAGAACCAGAGGCTTAGGATACTTCTTTGAGACTTGGATTTGTGCCACTACAGTTTAGCAGAAGTTGGAGACCGAGAGGGCACATTTGCTCCTCGCCTGCCAGTGAAATATGGCTCCTTAGTGCATTTGTTTGCGGCTCTGTTCTTTCTATGGAGGGATCAAGCATTAGGCGTTTGCCACTTCTGCTACACTGAATCTTCCGGCTCAACCGCATGTGCCAAATCTCTTGTCACATGACACATTAAAAAACTGAAATTCAGCTGCTTGTCTCTCTGTCTAGAATATTTACAATTCTGGAACAATCCATTCCAAAAACTATGGACGAATTAAAAATGCATGTGTTCGTTAAAAGCAGCATCAGTAACTGGTCAGAAAGAACCTCAAGCTAACCCTATGGGCCAGTCATTTACCATCCTTTTCCTAAAAATACCCAGAGTGAGGTGCATCACTGGGGGTTCCAAAAAAACTCAAAAAGTAATCATTGAAAAAATCAAATGTAAACAGGTTCAAAGAATCAGAGAACAATTTTTTAAAGGAGGAAGAAATGTTAAAGACAGACACATTTAGAAAAGGTAAATTCCAGAAGCATTATTTATAAGTCTCCCAAAAATTAATTTCAAAGGAAATAAGAAGGAAAAGGGGGGCATTTGTTGATCAAAAAGTCAGCAACAAAAGAAACTGAGAAACAAAATGTAAGTGAAGGAAGAGCACCATTAAACCAGGAGCTCTTCTAAGGGTAAAAAATTCAGAAAATCTTTACACCCTTGTTAATTGGATAAGCAAAAATATCCCCATCATTTTCGTTTAGTTGACCATGTGCATTTATTTGGTCACCAGTGGAATCAGACATTTTCCCATATGTTTTGTAACCAATCTATTTTTCTCTTTTGCAAATTGTTTATTAATGACCAATGCTCACTTATCTATTGCTTTTCTTATCAATTTGTCTGAACTCTGTATATAGGCAAAACCACTGTATTTATTGTGCCTGGGATATCTCTACTCCATGACAGAGCTATAAGCCACAGACAGATACACGTATACATATTTCCTTATTTACAAATGTATGTGTAATGACTTTTGATTCTGAGCCATTTTTCATACTCATCAACATACAAATAGATTTTTTTTGGAAGCCGAGACTCCAGATAGGTCAGCTAAATATTGTAGTGAATATTTAATATATGCATAAGTAGCAGCACGTTGGGGTAGCAATCAGCATCTGGGAAATTAGTGGGCATCCTCGGCACACCGAATAATGGTGGGACACAATAAAATGGAGCTCGTTTGGGTAACCGCAGTGTGGGTAAAAGTCACTGGCTACTCACAATACCTGAGAGAGATTCATAATGTGGAAAAATTTGAGAGCCATAGTGACTGACAGCTTTGTCCTGAATTTTCAATATCACCTTAAAAGCAAACATTGAACACAGGATCCCTGCAATATCCTCGTTATAGGCAGTGGTGAATCACATTCCTAAATCCTATTTCATTCATTAGGTCTTTATTTAACTGGTATCTGGATTATTTAACTGATAACTGGTAACTGGATCTCTACTACGTGCCAGACTCTGAGCTAGGCGCTGGGTAAATATTACTCCAGAAGATAATCAAAGTCTCTGTCCTGGTAGAGCTCACTATCTAGTGCGACTGAGATAGACAATAAACAAATAGAGAATAAGTGAATAATACAAATTGTGATAAGTGATAGGAAACAGGGTACAGTGATAAAAGTAACACGATCATACACATACATATACACACACTCATAGGTGCACACACACATATAATGAGAAAAAAAATGGAAACTCAGATGCGTGAGAAAAGGCTAAAGAAGGAACATTTTTTTGCCTGGAGAAGAAGTGAAGGAACTAAAAACGTTCCTGAAGAACTCAGAGGGTTACCCTCATCCGTCAGAGATGCCCAAGGTAAAATGAATACAAACAGAAGGATATTAAATTTATCAGTCACATTTCTAAAAATACTATCTTCAAAAACAGGGAGGTTAAAATGTTTCTGCTCTCATAGAATTTTAAAAGGGAAGTGTCTCTTTTATCTGAGATTAGCTTCCCAAACGTTCAGAGAAGGGCAAATGGTTTTAAAACGTCTGCCAGCTCGGGGTGCTCCTAATTCTTCCTTCTTTTCCTCTGCTCCTTGGAACAATTATTACAAGCATCCCCCTAACAGGAAAAAGCCTGTCTGAGGATCATGACGTGAGGGGGCTTCTATCCTGACCTCTCTGGGTCCCAGAATCTTGACTTCAATTTTCAGCTGCTTCCAGTCTATTCAAATATCCTGCTTTCATCACTTCTCAAAAGATTCTTTAACTTGGAATTCTGTAGAGATAACCAGTGATTAGCTGAAAAGTAATGAAGCCACGGTATGCAATAAACATTAACTGAAGCATATATATGTATCACTAGTTATTATCCTCACATATGTAGATTATCAGATATGGCCGCAGCCATAGACCTCCTCCCCCACCATGGCATCAGAAGGTGACACATCAACGTTGCCATGAGGCCATTTGTGTGTACTGGTTGGGCATGGGTGCAAGGACGGAAGGGACACACCGGTCAGTCCCACATTAAAGACGAGAAAACTGAAGTTGTAAGATTGCTTTGCAGAAGGTTCTGAGGTGACTCGGATCGAGGAACAGATTTTAGATACAATTCTCAAAGCGCTAGCCTCTAAACAAAGTAAATGAATGAATGCACATTTCCAGTTGGCATGGAGAAGTCTCTGGGGTTGAGGGGTTGGAAATTTGCTTTAAAAATTCTAAAGCAACAATCCTCTGAAAATACAGTTACGGCACGCTAATTAATGCGTTCCAGTGTCCCTCTGTTCTGGTCACCTCCAGCGCCTGGGATTGTTAGAACCACTTGGCTTTGCTTGGCATTGCTCACCCTTACGAATGGGAGCCCCGGCGGTCTTTCTGACAAGCCAAGGCGGAGTGTGTCAGCTGGCGTGAAAAGGACCCTTCTGTGAAATGTATTTAATACTTAGTGTTTTATTAAATGGTCTTGAACATTCTTTTTCTATCCATCTCTTCCTTCCCAGTCACATCGGATTTTTTTTTAAATCAAGGCCACCTTCCAGAGCTGCTACCAGTCCCATATTTTGCAATTTTAAATGTGTTCTCTGCTGTAATTGAAAAGACAACTCATTCCTATTTCCAACATTTAATGTATTTCCTTTTTTTTTCCTGAAAGCAATATACGTGTGTAATTAATAAACAATTTAGTATGTTGAGGAACCTAGGAACTTGGCAAATGTTCTGGGGATATGAAATCTCAGGAAAAGCCGCACATTATAAGAAATAGTAAGTAATTACTTATGTAAGCTTTCTTTTTAAATTCTAAGAACATTAACTACTAATTACCTACTAATTACCAGTACTTCAGCAGGTGTTTGCACTTAACTGTAGGCTAAAGCCCCTGTGAAAAACAAACCCCTCACAGCCTCTCTCAAGATCAAAGCTGAATCCCACTGGACCTCGAAGCATGCCATAGTTTCGGCAAAACTGGTTATAAGCCAACTCGCTCACCACTTGGCTGCATAAGGTGAAAAAGTAAATCCGCGCTTGTCAGTTTGCCTGCCTCTTGTTGCCCAAATGCAGTCATTATTAAGCAGCGAGAAGGACTGGCTTGAAAGACGACACAGGGTATGTGAAGTTCCACGTGAACTAGGATGAGCATCTTCATCAGAAGGGCCTCTGTCCTACTTGCGCTGGCTGACGCAGCCCTCTGCATGTGAGGTGATTGGAGCACCTCCCGGCCGCCGCCCCACCTTCCTTTCCCACATCTGCCATGAGCATGTGCTTGTTTCCCTGCCTTTCGTTCTCTTCATCTGTACATGGAAGCAATCTTTGAGACCCCGGCCCACCTACAAAGCGCGGGTGCTCGGACCCTCCGTTACCAGCATCTCAGAACCCAACTGGTGTGACATTCACAAAGGACCCAGGATTTCTCCACATGCAGCGGGTCCCCACCCGGAGAAGGCCATTCCCCACAGCCACGGGCAGGGTCAAGACGTGTCTCTCGAGAGTTCACAACTTCCTCTTCAAGACACGCATCATCCTTTGTCGATACCGAGAAGGAATGCAGAAACCAAAAGGTGGTGTCTGGAGGCACAGTCCCACCTTATCTACCACGAGACAGTCCGGTCTGCCCAGGACGCATTCTAAAGCCACCACGTCTCTCACTTTGCTCTTTCCATTAGTTTTCTGTGGCCGCCATAACAAAGTCCCACGAGTCGGGTGGCTTCGAACAACAGGAATTTATTCTCTCCTGGTTCTGGAGACCAGAAGTCTGAAATCAGTGCTATCGGGTGGGGTCACGTTCCTTCCAGAGGCCATGGACAATTTGTTCCTCACCACTGCCAGCGTAATGCGAGCCCTCCTTGGCTTGTGTCTGCATCACTCCAAGCTCTACCTCTGTGGTCACTTTCTTCCTCTTCTGTCTGTCAAATCTCCCCTGCATGTTCCTTATAGAGACACTTGTCATTAGACTCGGGGTCTACTCACATAATCAAGGATGATCTCATCTCAAGATCAAGTTGATTACATCTGCAAAGTTGCTTTTTCCCAAATAAGATCATATTCACAGCTTCCGGGATTGGGAGGCGGACCTATCCCTTGGGGTACCACCATTAAACCCACTACAGTCCCCTAAATGGTCTTTTACACATTAATTCACTTATTCAAGAAACTGTATTGAGCCTTCCAATATTTCAGTCACTGTTTCAAATAGAGATGAATCCGTGAGCAAGACAGCTAAGATCTCTGCCCTCAGGGAGCTTATATATTATAATCTTCCTCCTCAAGGTGTTCTGTCCATCCATTTCAAATATACACATTTTCTTAGAATCTGCAAAGTGCAATTGATATTCAAAACACACACAACTCTTGGAAATCTAGTTAAACCCTACCATGTGTGCAGGTTAGGGAAACAGGAGACATGCATGAAAAGTTTCTTTTCAAGTTTTCAGGAGAACAAGAACAGAAAAAAGCATAGATGTGCAAATTTTATAAATTCATTTTATAATGTAATTGAAATGCCAAAAGATTGAAGAATTCAATGTTGATGAAGAAACGGATATTAGTGCAATGAAGAACAGCTCTGTCTTTGTCAGCTGGCCGTCTTTTATATGTCACAGGCTGTCACTTTCCATTGGGTTTCAACTGACTAATTACCTCAGTTTATTAAAACTGAATATGAATTCACATATTTTACTATCCAAGCCTTCAAGTGCTCCTGTTATCAAGAGCTATTACCTGATGATGTATCCCACAGTTCGGAAGTTTCTCAGGTGAGCAAATGAGTAGCCCACGGAGATGGGTGTTTCTAGAAGCTGGACAGCCATTTGGAAAGGAATAGTCTGCTGGCGATTGTGTACGACCACATTATTTTAGTTAGTCAGAGAGGGGGCAACCAAGTCCTGCAGCCCTTAGGAAGAGGTGGGGAGCAAGACTGGACCAGCACAAATGAAAACTCTGCCTTTAATGGAGGGCTGCTCTCCTATCAGAGGTAATGATCAGAGGTCATCAAAGGAAGGGACCATAAATTAGTTAGGTTGCCGTGTCTGAAAGCACCTCGACTGCAAATTATACACTTACATTTTAAAAGTTTGTCGGGTCTCGGTGGGGTGGAGGGATGGTTCTTGGTGGTGATGGTGTTTTGTGCATGTGTTAGGGGAAGACTGGGGGGTTGTTGTTCTGTTTTGAATCCAGAACCGCACTGGAATGCACTCACAAGTGTGATGGATGGAATCATGTTGAATAAAATTTATGTCAGCCTCAGATGAAAACACAAAGTTCATCATACCCCAACCGTATCTATGTGACTGCAAGCTTTCAGAGAAGCATGATCAGAGAAGCAGATTCTGGAAATGAGTAATTAGCATTTTGATCTCCAACACGGCCCCAGAAGTTGTTCGAATTTCAGTTGGATCGCATCAAATAACGTGCTGGAAGGAGCAAGGGGGGCCACTTATCACTTTTCCAAAGGAATAGCAAAGATTTTAAACTGCAGACATTCTGATGAGACATGGTCATTTCTTGGCCAGGCAGGTAAGGTGGTGTGTGAGTGATCACAATCTCTCAGTGATGTTTTTGTAAATCATGAGAAGTAGTCAATATTTGTGGAAAAGAAATCAAACAACAATACTTGGGGAAGTTATGTAGGTGTGGAGAACCCGCAAAGAACACAACACTGGTCACAGAGGAAAATGCCACTTATCCTCAGCTCTGGTTACAAATGCAAAAACGGAATACTCAGGAAAGGGAAGGGGCTTGTTTTTTCCTTAGCAGATTCAAACCATTTGTTAAGAAAGGGCGTCATTGTGTGCCTTTCCACGGTTACTCATGCTATCTTGCTCCCATCAGAATGTGTGTCTGTTTCAAAGTTTACAAGGAAAATGCACGCCAAACCAGGGTACAGCCTTGTACCTGCTTATTCTCTGCTCAGTAGTGTCACCTGGCTGAGGGTTTCTCCTGAGCCTCCAAGTGCCTTCGGGCCCTACTCATTCAGTCATAAGGTACCAGCCCAAGGGCAACACTCGCCCTGGGCACTGTTCTTAACGAAAATGAACCACTGTTTTAAAAATCAAGGTGTCTGCCCGAAACGATCTCAATTTCCAGAATCTTTTGAAGAGTCCTCAGAGGTAGCCTCACCGAGCTGAAACTCCTACAGAACCTCAGTCAGTGGCGCTACGTGGCTGCTTTCTGCCCAAGACGAGTGCCCGTAACTGCCACAGCCCTCCTCCCCCACATCTCACTTGTGAATGTCCCTGGCCTGGCCTTCCTGGGCTTAGGAAGTTACAAAGTCTGTATATATCGGGTGGCCCTTAAAGGCCTCACCAAGTCACTCTTCACACACTGCTTGTAGGATGCACATCGCCCGGGTCCTCCTTCCCCAAAAAGCTCACCTGTCCCGGGCTAAGCACTGTGAGCCTGCTCTTGTCTAAGAACCCCAGGCACCCACTCTCTCAGCAGTGCCGTAGGGACTTCCTCACCAACAAACCCTGTTTCCCAAAGAACATTTCACTTGGAATCCCAAAACGCTAAACAGATAAAAGGAGAGCTACTCTGCTTATATCCGGGGGACCAGAATCCTGCCTCCCTCCAACTCCCCTAACCACTACCCACAAGCCCCTCAAACAGTCCCTGAAACCCCTTGGTGGAACCCTCTAAAATCCCCCCAAAATGCTAATATATCTTTCCCTTGGTACCTTTTATACACTGCGCCATGATATTAATGATTTGGTATATGTTGAGTGCTGTAAGAAAATTGTCCCTAAAGAGCTGTGCCGAATGCTTATATTCCAACAATGCATTTTTGCATGTAGAGTGTGTGAAGTAAACCTCGGTTAGCTTTTCTCTGCCATGTTTTGGGAAAGCCATGGCTCCTGACTGAGGAAAGCTGGAAGTTCTCTTACCTGCAGAACATACTGCTGAAGTCGGCACGCGGAGAACGACACCCAGCCAGCGTCCAAGGCAGGAAGGACACACCATCTCATTTGTTCACCTACAGGGAGGGCTCTGGATCCATCTATTGCTCTGAGGTCCAACACCGTCTGGGCAGGGTTAAATAATCACTGCGGGAATGAAAAACACAAAGACACCACTGTGTGGGTAATGTTCTGTTTCCCGATCTGGTTGCTGCTTATGTGGGTTGTTGGGTTTGTGAAAATTCATCCAACTCTACACTTATGATTTGTGCCATTTTCTGCATATGGGTTTTATTCAATAAAAAGTAAAAAAAGACAAGACAAACAAGTGAGTATGAATCTGTGATTCAATCTTTCCTAGAATGACGTACATCTGTTACCTGGTGGACTTCCCCTGGCTCAAAGCAGGGACTGGTCTCATTCACACGTATATCACCGTGGTCCAACTCAAGGGCTGCCCCACAGTAAGGGCAGCAAGCTCTTGTTGAATAAATGAACATGGCTTTGGCATAGTTCGGTACAGTGAGATTGGTTCAATCCCTTCTCCACATATCCTCTTTATAATCTAAGCATCTTTGCAGCCAGTTGCCAGTTGTTGGTTCTCCGTAACACTGGTCTCCCATCCGAGGACTTAGACAGGGGTGAGAGCTCTATCCTCAGCCTGTGCTGTCACAGAGCTTTGTCTGGACACTGATGAGCATGCACTGTACTAGGAGCCAGGAAGACAGAAGCGGACACAACTCTGTGTCGGAGGAATCATCTACAGACACAAGTTGTCAGAGCCATGGGGTATCTGCCGTAAGACTTACGAACCGAGCACCACAGCAACAGCTCTTAAATCTATCTAGAGAAGTCCTGGGAATTCTCCCAGAAAGAGGTGACATGTGACCTGGGTAAGAGTTTACCAAGTGATGATCTCATAGTTCTGTTAAGCATTGTTCATGTTGTGATTCTTCTCAAAATGCTTCTCTCTGACTCTTCCAGAGAAAGGAAAATCATCTGGCTCCTCTCCAAATCTAGCTCCGAATTATATTGCAATCATGTGAAAATGTTCTACTCTTTCCTTTTTTTTAATTAATTATTTTTAATTTCCACCCAAGTTAGTTAGCATGTACTGCAACAATGATTTCAGGAGTAGATTTCTTAATGCCCTTTACCCATTTAGCCCATCCCCCCTCCCACAACCCCTCCAGCAACCCTCAGTTTGCTCTCTATATTTAAGAGTCTCTTATGTTTTGTCCCCCTCCTTGTTTTTATATTGGTTTTGTTTACCTTCCCTTATGTTCATCTGTTTTGTATCTTAAATTTCTCATATGAGTGAAGTCATATGATTTTTGTCTTTCTCTGACTAATTTCGCTTAGCATCATACCCTCTAGTTCCATCCACGTAGTTGCAAATGACATGACTTCATTCTTTTTGATTACCAAGTAATACTCTATTATATATATATATATATATATATATATATATATATATATATACACACCACATCTTCTTTATCCAATCATCCATCAATGGACTTTGGGCTCTTTCCATACTTTGGCTACTATCGATAGCAGTGCTATAAACATTGGCGTGTGTGTGCCCCTTTGAAATAGTACACCTGTATCCCTTGGATAAATACCTAGTAGTGCAATTGCTGAGTCATACAGTAGTTCTATTTTAAAGTTTTTGAGGAACCTCCATACTATTTTCCAGAGTGGCTGCACCAGTTTGCATTCTCACCAGCAGTGCAAAAGAGATCCCCTTTCTCCACATCCTCTCCAACACCTGTTGTTGCCTGTGTTAAAGTTAGTTATTCTGGGATAAAGAAATTGTGGTTTATATACACAATGGAATACTACGTGGCAATGAGAAAGAATGAAATATGGCCCTTTGTAGCAACGTGGATGGAACTAGAGAGTGTGATGCTAAGTGAAATAAGCCATACAGAGAAAGACAGATACCATATGTTTTCACTCTTATGTGGATCCTGAGAAACTTAACAGAAACCCATGGGGGAGGGGAAGGAAAAAAGGGGGAGGGGAAGGAAAAAAAAGGAGGTTAGAGTGGGAGAGAGAGCCAAAGCATAAGAGACTCTTAAAAACTGAGAACAAACTGAGGGTTGATGGGGGGTGGGAGGGAGGGTAGGGTAGGTGATGGGCATTGAAGAGGGCATCTTTTGGGATGAGCACTGGGTGTTGTATGAAAACTAATTTGACAATAAATTTCATATATTAAAAAAAAAGTTAGTTATTCTGACAGGTGTGAGGTGGTATCTCATTGTGGTTTTGGTTTGTATTTTCCTGATGAGTGATGTTGAGCATTTTTTCATGTGTCTGTTAGCCATCCAGATGTCTTCTTTGGAAAATTGTCTATTCATGTCTTTTGCCCATTTCATCACTGGATTATTTGTTGTTTTGGGTATTGAGTTTGATAAATTCTTTATAGATTTTGTATACTAACCCTTTATCTGATATGTCATTTGCAAATATCTTCTCCCATTCCATTGGTTGCCTTTTAGTTTTGCTGATTGTTTCCTTCGCTGTGCAGAAGCTTTTTATTTGATGAAGGTGTAGTAAGCAGAATTATACCCCTTCAAAGGCATCCACAGCCTAACCCTAAAACTGGTGAATGTGCTAATAACGCACAGGCAAAGGGATTTTGCAGGTGGAATTAAGATTACAGACCTTAAAATAGGTAGATTCTGGATTATCTGGGTGGGCCCAATGTAATCAAAGGAGCCTTTCAAAACAGAGGTAGAAGGGGAAGCCAAAGAAATCTGAAGCATGACAAGGACACAACATGCCATTGTTGGCTTTGAAGATAGAGGGGGCCATGTGCCAAGGAAACAAGGCCCTCATTCCTACAACTGCAAGGAACCAGATCCCACCAAAAACCTGAAGGAGTTTAGCAGCAAATTCTTCTTCTTTGGGGGAAGTAGATTCTTCCCCAGAGCTTCCAGACAGGAGCCCAGCCCAGAGAACACTTTAATTTCAGCCTCCTGAGGCCCTGAGCAGAGAATCCAGTCAAGCCTACCTGGACTTCTGACCTCTCCTACAGCAGGAGGGGATGGGTGGGTGGGGGGGGGGGGGTTGTCTTAACTGCTATAGTTGTGGTAACGTGTTATGCAGTGACAGGATGAATTTGAGAAATGTCCTAAGTACTAGTCAGGACAGAAAATGCAGGAACACCTGAGCAGAGCTACCTGCACAGAAGGCCTAAGGGGAGGCAGAGAGGACAGAACCCAGAGCAGGGAAGGAGGGGAGGGAGCTGGCCCACTGCTACAGCCAAAGGGCAGGCAGTCTCCTGGTCCTTTGCCTGGCCCCTTCCCTGGGCCCTACTGCTAAGAGGGGGAAGAAGGTGCTGGATGCCCTTGAAGGGACAGTACTCAAGCAGACAGATGTGGCTACTTCTTGTTTTCATCAAGAGAGGAAAAAATATGAGGAAAAAGGGAAATATTTTGTACCATGACTGGTAATACTGACCCTTTTCACCTGACCTCTGCGTCCTCCTCTCCCCACCAAGTCAGGTCTATGTTCCCATTTTCCCCAACTCAGTACTGTGCCTGGTACATATTACATGTTCAGTAAGCACTGAGGGAGTGAGGACACACTTAAATGGAAAGCTATAGATAAACACTCATACACGTACTGGCCAATCCTTTCCTATCGGCCTCTCTCCGATTAAAAACACCATAGTAGAGACAGGACAGTAAGAGGCCACCTGCCCACTGGAGTTTCAGGAGTACATGAAGTACTTTCCTGCCTTGAAAGATTTTATCAAATAGTACATAAAATTCCAGCATTAGAGATTCATTCCTTTGGGTTTGAAGAGCACTTCTGGGAGGGGTCATACCTAATAGAGCAACCGCTAACTCCTTAACTGGATGGCTTTCCAGTTTGGCAGCTGGACAAGTGGGCAAAGGCTCTGGGCAGGGAGATACAGGATGTGGGGTAAGGAGAAAGACAAAGCAAGAGAGACACTGAGCTAGGATAGCAAGAAGAGAACCAAAAAAAAAAAAAAGTTGCCTCTTTCTTGATGCCAACCACAAATATGGATTTCCCCCAAGTACCATGCTAGTGAATATGGGTACCAGATTGGAGACAACTGCACAATTTTGCTGCCCCTTCAATTCAGAGATGGAGTGTAGCCCCCTCCTCTTGAATTGAGCTAGTCCTAGCAAATTTTCTGGAAGGTAAAATGTAGCAGAAGTGATGCCCTTGGATTTCCAAGGCCAGATTTTAAGACGCGCGGCACCCTCCTTGGTCTTCTGAAACACTCATTCCAGGAGTTCTGAGCCACCATGGAAAACATCCAGTGACCCTGGCATGGCCAAGCTGGGAGGTGACATGTGGAGGCTCAGGTCGACATCTTCCAGCCATTGCACCAAGTTCCCAGGCATTGGGGTGAAGCCTCAGTCCCCACCCACTGAATGTCACCAAGTGGCCTCAATCGATGGCGCTTGAGCAGAAGAACTGCGCAGCCAAGCCAAACCTAAATTCTAGGTCACAAGATCAGAAGTTGTAGAGCTGGTTGTTGTTTTGGGCTACTAAATGTTGGGGTAGTTTGTTATGCAACAATTGATACCTGGAATAACAAGGCTGGCCTCATTCCAGCTTCGTTTGGGGTCTAGAAATAAAGGCCACAGAGAAGATAGCTCCTCTGCCATCCTTATAGGAAAGACAGGAAACCTTTATCCCCTAGTGTGGACCGTGTCAAGGAGAATGTCACGGGAGAAGTGACACACCTCTCAACCTCCAGAATCTCTGCCACAGACATCTGCTGTGCTCGTGCCAACCCCGAGGCCCGATGGCGACAAACACCACCTGTCTGTTACAAATCCATCCTCTGAGTAGGGAATTACCCAGATTCAGCAGCCCCAGCCTCACAGCACAGGACTCCTTTGTGGCCTGAATGCCACAGCTGCCCTCACATAAACGGAGGGTATTCTCCAAGGAACAATACTCCACGTGCCATTAACTTAGGAAACATCCCCGGTTTAGTTTACCTTTCATGGTTCCAGCTTAGTCACCTCAACTGTTAAATAACTTGTGACAGAGTGCAGGATTTCCTTGATGTGACAATTACATGGCATTAAGTAATCTTGTACCTACTGGGTTTTCTGCTCCCTCTGTCACCACCTGCACCTGAGCACAGGGCTCCTGCTCTGTTCGTGGGGTGCGTGGAGTTTGGGTAGCTGACATAGTCTCAGGAAGGCTCTGTGAAACAGGTGATCAGACCAGGGGTGGGGGACCGCCCACTTTAGTTTGCATTGTATTAGCCGGAGGGCCCCCCTAGATGGCCTACTCTTGAAACATCTCTATTTTATTTCGGAAAATGTTAACTTTTGTTTTTAATGTTTATTTTTATTTTTATTTATTTTTAATTTTTTTTTCAACGTTTTTATTTATTTTTGGGACAGAGAGAGACAGAGCATGAACAGGAGAGGGGCAGAGAGAGAGGGAGACACAGAATCGGAAACAGGCTCCAGGCTCCGAGCCATCAGCCCAGAGCCTGATGCGGGGCTCAAACTCACGGACCGCGAGATCGTGACCTGGCTGAAGTCGGACGCTTAACCGACTGCGCCACCCAGGCGCCCCAATGTTTATTTTTTTTGAGAGAGAGGGAAAGAGCATGAGTCGGGGAGAGGCAGAGAGAGAGGGAGACAGAGGATCCGAAGTGGGCTCCATACTGTCAATACAGAGCCCCACGTGGGTCTCGAACTCTCAAACCCTGAGATTGTGACCTGAGCTGAAGTTGGAGGCTTAACCGACTGAGCCACCCGGGTGCCCCGGAAAATGTTAACTTCTTATTTGGCATTGGTACATTTGCATTGCAGAGTGGTATATTGTCTGGCTTTTTTAGGAAATGCAGGGGCCCCTCAGACACGAACTGTTATTCGGTTCAGTATTCATTAAGTGCATGCCATAGCAGGGTGGGGGATTGCTGGAGATAAAACAAAAAGGACTCAGACGCTGTACTTGCTCATGAAGAACTCACAGCCTCGTGGAGAAGATCGTCCTTCATCACTGGCCCCACAAAACCCTCTGACTTGCAAAAGTGATCTGGTGGAAGGGGTTAGAGACAGCAGAAATGGGAACGAACCCTGAGCCAGGGGTTAAGAGAATCGGCCTCTGATTCTAACACTAAGTGTATGAACTTCCCAACGGCGCCCAGCTCTGATCTGGATTTCCTCATCCGACGCACGTTCGTCATAGGTTGTTGTGAGCGTAAAACGCGATATTGTCTGCTAAAAGTCATCTAAAAAGTATTAAGCTCCGAAAATGTGAGTAGGAGCCTGGCATGACCAAGCAGATGGTTAATTTCAAGCCGGGGATCCCAACGCAGCATTAACCCTTTCGTGTTTCCCAGTCCAGCCAGCAGGCACCCCGTTCGTTCATTTAATAATGTGCCCTCCTGTCATTTTCACTTCCATTCTCGATGTCTATGTCATCTTTCTCTCCTTCTCCATCCGTTTTCTACAAAAAATATTGCAAGATGCTCAGATGTGGCAAGGCCCCTGCCTAGCACATGCATATGCATGAGGTAGAGCTCGTGCCCCTTGGAGACACTGATGTCACAACTCTGGGGAAATAGCTAAGTAACCATGACAACATGGCACAGTGTTGCATCTTGCTTGGGAAGGCTCTGAGGATGGCCAGCCCGTCACGCAGGCAGGACAGTGACGTTCCCTCGGCAAGGAGTGCAGAATGTCCCGGTGATGGCAGCTGGCCAGTGGTGACAGAGGGCTGTGCATGCTTCCTTCCATCTGGCCTCCCTGTCCCCACTCTGGTGCCTGCAGGGGCAGCCTGTGATTTGTCAGTCTGAGTATTCCCGCTTGGGAGCAATGGGAGACAATCCGAATCAGGGATACGGAGGGATGCCGGGACGTACAGGTCACTGTCTTGCGAGTTTGGGTCGAGGCTTTGATCTCTGTCTCTTTCTTCCCGTTTTAAATAGGTGCCACTGATCCGAAGGTACCTATTCCAGAAGGGTGTACTATTTTAAAGTCATTAACTAGAGCTAGCAAACTCTGAAGTCTGGACAAAGGAAAGAGGCCGCCCTCTGCATAGAAAACCAACATTTGAAAGCGCTAAGGACGTGAGTTTTTCTCTTAAGCCACCTTTGTGTCAATAATAATAATTTAGTCACCATGTTACTTCCAAAGTGAACTTTCTCAGATAAACCCTCACCACTGTATTT
Source organism: Prionailurus bengalensis (assembly GCF_016509475.1). Lineage (NCBI taxonomy): Eukaryota > Metazoa > Chordata > Mammalia > Carnivora > Felidae > Prionailurus > Prionailurus bengalensis. The sequence goes on from NC_057356.1 coordinate 48,146,314, forward strand.
TCTAGATTTTTTTTTAAGTATGTGTTTAGTGCCCCCATCATGTGCTGCTGAGGTTTTGGAACAATTGTGTTCCATTTTTTTCTGAGCCCCTCCCGCTGCCAAAAAGTAATAATATAGCGAATACTCAGCGTGTATACATTGTAGCACTCAATTGCAGAAACATTTCCACTATTAAAAAATAATAATTTAATGGGGCCTCAGTGTATGAATGTTACCCTATTGTTCAGGCCTATAATTTCAATAGCATTAAAAAAAAAAGCTCCCTCACTAACAGGATGTATATTGAGGGCTTATTCCAAATGCTGTGCTCAGACAATTCAGTAATGTGTGAAGGAAAAGAAAGCAAACTCCTTCAGCGACAACAATAAACAATGAAATGAATGGGCAATCACTGGTAAAGCACAGGACGCGGTACCCATATCATCCCGGCTGGGTGGCTTTGTAAGACCCATGGCATCAAGGACCTCTCTCCATAATATTACACTACTTTCAAACCTACCTCCTCACAGCCAAATGCCAGCGCCAATATGGCGAGAGTTTTGGAAAGTATCAGTCACAGGTGGCCCCTGAGGGCCCTGACCAGAAAAGCTTCTCTGAGAAGGGGGGGCCTGCTTCTACTCTAAGTCTCTCCATTGCCTCTGTTGGCGCTGGCCTTCCTGTCCCCATCACCTGTTCCGTGGCCATCTGATCTCTGCCACTCATCTACCGTCCGGGGTGGTGATGATCTGACTACTGGCCAACTGCCAAGAGAGCATCTCTGGGTTCCACACTCACAAATGTCAGGACAGTGCAGCTATTTTTACTACCTCGTAAGAGGGAAGGTTTACAAATAAATTCACAGGCAAAAACTACGATTCACAAGTATGGCAAAGGCAAAGGTGCAGCATGAGCAAATACTACAAAGGTCACATTATGAACTGAAAATATTACACTCCATCATCGTTCTGAGCAATAGTTTTTAGAATCAGTCTTCTCAGGCAAGGGCAACAAAACAAAACAATGAGACTACATTAAACAAAAAGGGCTTGCACAACAAAGGAAACCATCAACAAAACAAAAAGGCAACCTGTTCAGTGGGAGAGGTATTTGCAAATTTCATAACCGATAAGGGGTTAATCAAAATATATGAAGAACTCAACCAATTCAATATCAAAAAACAAATAATCCAATGAAAACACGGACAGAGGCCCCGAATAGACATTTTTCCAAAGAAGACATCCACGTGGCCATTACACACATGAAAAGATGCTCAACATCGCTTATCATCAGGAAAATGCGAATCAAAACTACAATGAGATACCACCTCACACTAGTCAGAATGGTTATTATCAAAAAGACAATAAATAACAAGTGTTGGTGAGGGTGTGGAGAACCTTGCCACAGGGAACCTACATGTACTGTTAGTGGGAATCCAAAGTGGTGCAGCCACTCTGGAAAACAGTGTGTGCGTGTGTGTGTGTGTGTGTGATATATATATATTACTCAGCCATAAAAAAGAGTGAAATCTTGCCATTTGCAACAACACGGATGGACCTAGAGAGTATTATGTTAAGTGAAACAAGCCAGAGAGATAAAGACAAATACCGTGCAATTGTATGTATGTGTGGAATCTAAAAAACAAAACAAATGAACGAACAAAACAAAACAGAAGCAGCCTCATAAATACAGAGAACAATCTGGTGGTTGCCAGAGGGAAGTGGGGGGTGGGAGGATAGGCAAAATAGGGGAAGGACATTAAAAGTCACAAACTTCCCGTTATAAAATAAATAAGACATGTGGATGCAATGTACAGCATAGGGAATATAGATAATAATATTGTAACAACTTTGTATGATGACAGATGGTAGCTAGATGTATTGTGGTGATCACTTCATCATGTATATAAAGGTTGAATCACTATGTTGTACATCTGAAACTAATATCATATCGCGTGTCAACTACGCTTCAATTAAAAAGAAAAAAAAGACTGTGTTCCATAATAAAAACACTGAAAAGAAGAAATAGTGTAGGTCACGCTGGACACTTCGTTTAGAATCTGAGGCCACTGCAACAGCTGTGTATGATGGTACAAACTCAAAATTAGTCAAACGATAAACAGAACAGGCATTTCACATTTCTCTTCTCTTGAGACATTTCAAAGAGATGGTTTTCCTGATGCTACTGATGCTGCTGATTTACTATGCCACCTAAGCCCGGCTACACACTAGGAAGGTTAGCCAGATTTCTGGTCCTGAGTCCTGTTTTTTTTTTTTTTTTACATTTATTTATTTTTTTAGAGATGGAGAGAGACAAGAGCGTGAACAGGGGAGGGGCAGAGAGAGAGGGAGACACAGAATCAGAAGCAGGCTCCAGGCTCCGAGCTGTCAGCACAGAGCCGGAAGCGGGGCTCGATCCTCACTGACAGCAGAGAGCGAGATGTGGGGCTCAAACTCACGAACCGTGAGATCATGACCTGAGCCGAAGTCAGACGCTTAACCGACTGAGTCACCCAGGCGCCCTGTCCTTGCTGTTTTTAACACAGGTAGAATACTTGACTTCTGGCTCAAATGGTAGAAATATGAGAAATTCTGCACGCTTTGTATTGAGTCCAGGTTTTTAACTGCAAGTGAAAAGAAGTTGATTCTTACTGATTGGTGAAAAGGTAACATTACTATAAGGATATTGCATAACTTATAGAACGAGAGAAAGAGTGGAAAATTAAGCTTGAGGCTACTTTTCAGGAAACATACTCTAAACAAAGCCTTGAACTGGTCTAATAGGAAATTAAGCTCCACTGCTGCTATCACTGAGCACGAGAGCTTGGATGTGCACTGAACCCTCTTCTGCATGAGGAGGCTGAGTTTACCAGCACTGATTCCGCTTTTGTACCAAGAACTCAGTTTTGCCGTCACCCTTCCTGCCAGCTTCAGCCTGCAAACTTTTCATCCTTAGACTTGTTACATGGTCACAAAATGGCTGCCACTCCTCCGAACACAATTCACATTCAAATCAGGAAGGAAAGGCGGGAGGTGTTGCCAATGATATTCCCCTCTTTCATCCTCCCTTTATTAAGAAGCAATAATTTTCCAGTAACTTCCAAGGAGACTTTCTTATACTTTTCATTATTCAGAACTGAGATCTGTTCCCTAACCTCTCTCAATCTTCAAGGTAATCTGGAAAAGAGGATGTCTATGAAATGGGGTTGAATCATCCCTCAGGGCCAGACACATTGACAGTCGTGACAAATTTGGGGTGCTCTTGTTGAGTATGTAAAATAAGGGCACCCCATTGATTATAGAAATTTTATTTTATGTGATTACCATTGATCTCTTAACCTTGTTCACTGGTGCTAATTCTTCCTCTAAACATAATAAAAAACTCAATCAGGCAGACTTTTCGCATCACTCCGGTCAGACTGTCTCACTTTGTAATTAGAATGCTCGGTTCCATGAGAGTCAAAATTTCAATCTTCTGTCAAATTCTCCCTCATTTTCATTTTCTCGTGAGAATCTGACATCTGGCCCACAGGAAGCATTTGTGCATTCTTTATTCTAGAAAATTCCAAGAAAACAAGTCGTGCAAGATAAACATCTCTTCTCTGGCTTGTCCATCAACAGCTGCCACACCATTGCCTCACACTTTAAACTTCTCAGATGGGTCACATGTTCCCCCAAGTTCAGGAAATACATATCAAGCTCTAAAATGGGTCACATTAAAGCCGCTCTCACAAGGCTAAATGAGGGCAAGACATTCTCTCCCTTTCTAACTGGTGAAACTAGGATCTCAGTACAGCATGAGCTCCTTTTGGAGACGTTCTTCAAAAAACCTCTTTCAATCTCCAATCTATATTCCTATATACCCACCACATGGATGAAGATCTTAACAGTCATATAACTGGGTTTCAGCCATTTCATTTTTATCATATTCTACAGAGAAATCTGTCTTCTGACTCAGTGACATTTGGTATCTATCCTCTTAGGGTATTTACTAAAATATGTGTTATAATGTCCTATTACACATGGAAAAAAAGTAAAATGGTCTTTTTTTTTTTTTTTTTTTTTGCCACAACTAATTGCATCAGCCACAGGTTTTATAATGCAATATACCATTCTACCCCTACCCAAAGTAGTAATTGCTACAGGAATTATCCTCTTACCATAGACAACAGAAATCAGAACAAAATATATGAAATAACTGTTTTCAGACATTGAACAAAGACAATGAAAACCTGTGGTCTGCATAAAAAAAAAAAAAAAAAAAAAAGTTCCAAGAAAAAAACTAGATGAGCCTTATGGTTTTCCCAGCTCAGACCTGGAGGCAGTTTCTAGGCCAGGGAATGAAAACTCAAACAAAACCTGAAGTTCTTACTGAGTTGAAGGAACAAAGCCAAAGCAGCTAGAATTTTCAGTGTGAAGGAAAATGCACAAGAAAGAGTTCCAGAAATCTGTATTGGAGTCTCCCTAAAGCTTTGTGTTTTTTTTTTTAAGTGCGAGTGGGGGAGGGGCTGAGAGAGAGGGAGACACAGAATCCGAAGCAGACTCCAGGCTCCGAGCTGTCAGCACAGAACCCAACGTGGGGCTTGAACCCATGAACCGTGAGATCACGACCTGAATTGAAGTTGGATGCTTAACCAACTAGCCACCCAGGCACCCCAAAAGTCCCCCTAAAACTCTGATTGATCTGCTTATGTATAGGTCAGTACCCAATGAGGTCAGCAAAGAATAACTTCAAAGGAAGAACAATTATTGGGTAGCTAGGAGACAAATAAATCCCAGAGTTCAAACAAGGCTAAGAATTCAATGACTTCTCTCAGAAAGTCCACAACTTAGAAGTGGAGTAAATTAACCCTGTAATAAATATTACTCTGGACTTATCCATATCAAGTTTAAAAACTGGTCTTAAAAATACCAACTTCTCTGAACTAATTTATACGTGTGTTGAAACAAAGTCAACCACTCTTTAAAGAATACAACAAGATATGATGCACAGCAACATAAAATTTGTAATATCCAGCACTGAATAAAAATAACTAGATACACAGGAACCAAGGAAAAGGAACCCCAAACCACAAGAAAAAAAAACATTCAAAGGAAACAGACCCAGAAATGACAGATATTAGCAGTTTTTCAAATGGAATTTAAAAAGTTGGTCTAAAAATGCTCCATATGCTCAAGAAGATTTTTTTTAAACCTCATGACTATAAAAATGAAAGAAATTAAAAACACCCAACTGGAACTTCCAAAAATGAAAAATATTGAGTATGAAATGAAACAAGTACACTAGAAGAAACTGACAGCATTTAGATACTGGAGAAGAAAGATTAGTAAACTTGAAGACAACAGCAGAAGCCACCCGAAATGAAGTACTGAAAGAAAGAAAGAAAGAAAGAAAGAAAGAAAGAAAGAAAGAAAGAAAGAAACTGAAAAATACTTGGTCTCAGTGGCCTGTGGGACAGTATCAAATGGTCTATATTACATGCAATCAGAATTCCAGAAGGAAAGGGCAGAAGGATAAAGATCTCTGAGGAGAAGAGAAGGAATAATGGTCAAAATTTTCCAGCATGATGAACAACTATAGACTTACAGATGCAGTAAGTGTGACGAGTCCCAGACAGAATATCACACCATAGTTAAATAACATCAAAAGTAACTGAAAACCAACAATAAAGAGAAAAAAAAATCCTAAAAATCAAGCAGAGAAAAAAGATTTATTACATACAGAAGTAACAAAGAATGAAAGCAGACTTCTTGACAGAAACTGTGCAAGCCAGAAGACTATGGAGCAACATCTTTTTTGAAGTGCTTAAAGGAAACCCTATCACTCCAGACTTGTACAAAGAAGTCTACACTTGGTGAAAACATCTTTCAAAAATAAAGGTGAAATAAAGAACTTCTCTAACAGACAAAAGGTGAGAGAACTCATCATAAATAGTGCTGTGCCACAAGAAAATTGTTAAAGGAAGTTTTTCAGGCAAAAGTGTATTAAACTACAGTGAAATTTGGATCTACACAAGGAATGAAGAGCACTCAAAGTTATAAGTTTGTGGGAAACATAAAACCTCTTATAGTATGTAACATACATAGAAATAACATGTATGACAATAGCACAAAAGGTATAAAGGGAAAATCGAAATACGTTGTTAGGTTCTCAGTCTGCATGAAGTGCTGTGGGATTATATGAAGGTAGACTGTGATATTTTAGTCTGCTGTAAACTTTATGGAAACCACTTAAAAGTGAAACAAAGTAGTATACCCAATAAATCAATTATGGAGATAAAATGGCATTATCAACAACAAAATAGTCAAAAATGAAACATGATTCAAGGTACAGTGTTTTCTTGGGATTTAACAGTCATTTGTTGCCTTTAACCAAGCACCGTGGACTCCGTTGAAGGACTAGGCTTTCAATGTTAATCTCTGGAGGTCCTACCTCCAATCTAATCATTCTTTAAAGCAGAACTAGTCTTGATAAAAAATACAAATGAGACTTCTTTGCTTTTTTGGTTTTTGTTTGTTTGTTTTGTGAGACACAGAGCAGGAGAGAGAGAATGTGAGCAAACAGGAGAGGGGCAGAAGGAGAGGGAGGGACAGAATCTCAAGCAGGTTTTGTACCGTCAGCACAGAGCCCGATGTGGGGTTCAATCTCATGACCATGAGATCTTGACCTGAGCCAAAATCAAGAATCAGATCCTTAACCAACTGAGTTGGTAAGTAGGACCAACTGAGTCACTCAGGTACCCCACAAATGAGAGTTCTGAAACAGAAACACATCAATCCACTCCCACACTACCATACAGACATATGAGATAATCCAGTGGAGTCTAGTTACAAGTCGGTTTTTTATGGCTGTGAGGCCCAAAGCTTAAAGATAGCTTTAGATCTCTAACAGAGAGAGAGAAAGGCCGGCCACGTCAAGCTGGTGTCATATACTTTTGCAAGCTCAGAGAAGGCAGGGGCTATATTAGTTCTGTTTGCCACTGGATGATGCCATCACCTAGCACAGCAACCAGCACTTGTTAGGCACTCGTAAATGTCTGAGCCAGAAGGAAGGAGGGACACAGGAATCTAGTAGTGGGGACAGAAGGAGTCCCCAGAACAATGTGTCTGTATCTGTCAGAAATCTACGCATTTCCTTCATTTCTTGCACACAACAATAACAACAACGAAACCCAGAAACTGAAACTAGGAGCAATAAATGCCTTAAATGAATGTGGCACTTAGAGGCAAAGACTAGAGTCTTTTCAAGACTAATTTTAAAAAGCAGCAGATATATCCCTCTCAGATGCCTTAAAAGATTTCCCTTGACTAACTAGTCAGGTTTGTGCCAAGAAACATCCATTTGCTCTGACTGCTCAGCTAGCAGGCTACAATCTGACAATTGTCCTAAAGATTGATGCATAATATAATCAGGAGAGTACATCGGCACAAACTGAGAGGTGTGGTTATTACAATACAGGTCTTAATGCACATCAGAGGCCATTCCTCAGGCAGAATATTCAATTTAGAAATCTATTGTCACCTACATACATCTGCCAATAAATCGTCAGAGAGATACATTTATATTGAGGGCAAAATACTTTGCCTTATGGTTCCTCTTAAGCTCCTTGAAGATAAAATGGTTTATCCTCAGCATCTTTGTTTAAATGGCAATAAAAGCCTCACCTAACATGAAGGTCAAGGTAAGTAGGACAATTGACACACACACATACCAATTCCGCATGAAGGGAGAACATCTCTGCTCTGAGTCTAGCAGGGTTTAAAAGAATGGATAGTGCTCTGCTACAATCCCACTGGTCGTTCAAACGTATAAAACACGAGGCTTAAGATGCGTGACCGTATATGATTTAATACCCAGAATTTTCCTAAAAGAAAAAATTAAATATACAAACAAAGGCCATTGAGTCTGTTTTATGAAAACATGGTCAGATGGTTAATCAAAAACACCTAGTCCTAAATACGGCACCGCTGTACCACCAACACCGTCGTATAACGTGTATGGCTAATACACACACACACACGCACGTGCGCGCGCATGCACATCTATTTCCACACACATATCTAAGTATATATAATAGCATCTGCATCATTTTTTATTGAAATAAATCATATTTTTTGGTAATGGCCAGAAACTAAGAGGAGGAAAAGCCTTACAAATACGATCCCTCTCCTCTCCTACTGACAGGCTCTTTCAGGACCCCTCCCCAGCAAAACTTCACTTCCATCAATTGCTATTCTAATTAATCTACACTTCTCTCAGCAACAGCTATCCACACCACTGGGGCAAATTCGGTCCCAGCAGCTCCTGCATTGTAGAGAGACTGCGGAAGGAGGAGGTCCAGCTCAGTGGGATGTCTATTTATTTTCTATTTCACAAAAGGGAAAGGGTTTCTTTCAACCAAAAAATTTGGCTTGGGAACCCTGAATGTAAACTTACAGCAGTGACCTAAGCTCACCTCAGGAACAATATTAGCTGACAACCACCTTGGGAGTGAAAAATAAAATCCACCCCAGCTCCCTGTGACTGATCTAAGCTCCTTTTGCTGTCATTTAACACCGCAGATTTGATTTAATTTGATGAGACTTCTAAGGCAATTCGGGAACTTAAGCATTTAATACCCACCTTAATCATTCCTCTTCCAAACGCTTTCAAAGGTTCCCTGGTTTGTAAACAAAAACCAGAATCAGATGCGAGAGCAAAAACAGTACTTTGTTTTTCTACTTTTTTAGTTTGGAAGAGTTGTCTTGCAGAGAAAGAAGCAGGAGGAATGAGTGGCGATCACAGAATGACAGCACTCAGCATAAGGAAGCACTCTGTCACAATTAAAACTAGCACAGATAGAAGGGAGGCCAGAGAAGACAGAAACTTCCCTGGCACAGGAGGGGTTCAAGCAGAGATGTGGGTGGGAGCAGGGGATGCTGGGATTGCACAGCCTGTGAGATCCGTGGCCATACCCCACACGGTTCCAAAATTAGGCAAGTATTCTCCTTTTGTGTTACAATAAGGTGGGATTTCCACAACGGCATATCTGGGCTACAAAGGTGTGGTAAGGGACCGCAGAGCGTGTGCTAAAAGACAGCCTGATCATGTTCAGTTAAAAAGGGAGGTACCGAAGGATAACAAGCCATTTGTCCAAGACTCATCCTGGCCACTCTTTCCCTTCATGGTGTTCCCACCAAACGTAGCAAATCCTAGCTGAAATTTGGAATCTGGCAACACTGGCATGGAGTTGGATCACTGTGACTTCATGTTTTTATTAAATATTCATTTGGAGATTGTCCTCTACTGAATGAAGCAGGGTAAAATACTACTGTTCAGTTGTCAGACAGGAAGGGAAAATTGCTTCAATCCAAACTGAATTTCAAGTGTGTACACAGTTTCCACCGAGCGAATGCCTGGAGGCCAAAAGCTGCTGAGCCCGGCCTTTGGGCTCTGTCTCCAGGTGGACAGGACCCCCGGTGTGCGATTAAGGGCGTGACCCCTGTCTTCTCCTCCGTATGTCGCTGCTCCGAGAGGCTTCTCGAAGCTGCTCATAACAGCCTTCCATGACTCCACATCAGGCCGTTCCGAGTATTTCTGCACCTGCTGCCATGAGTGCACCCAAGCCACCACCTTCTTCTCCCACCTGGATAGGATCCCTGCAGAAACTTCCAGTGTGCTCTCCTGCCCGTGCCCACCTCCAGGGGGCGCTCTCCACAAAGCGGGCTGCAGATCGCGATGCTGCCCCGAGCATTTCTGTTTATTATCTCTAGTCCGAGCTGGAGTGGAAGCTCCCCCCTAGGCAGAGAGTCCTCACTTCTGTTGTCTCTTACTGTGACGCCGGCACGTGGACTGGTGTCCCGCACACCCTAGACATTCAGTAAGTGTGTGTGGTGTCCACATGGTGTGGTGTGGTGTGCAGGGAAAGCCTAGGCTTCTCACCCAGAGAAAGCTGAGTCTGAATCATGACTCCCCTATTTTGGAGAAATTGGTGAACATTTCTAAGTCTCCATTTCCACACCTGTAAAATAAGGTCCACCTTGCTGAGTAGTTGTGAGAGTTGGAGATAATATATACGAGGCCCCGAGCCCAGTGTCTGATGGCTACATGCTCAACAGATTAGCTATTAGTAGTCACAAATAGTAGTTACTGACTTCACATGTTAGTCTAAGGAGAGCTCTGCTATCCTCCTTAGGAAATGCTACATTCAATTTCTATTGTTGTGTAACAAATTCCCACAAACTTACTGGCTCAAAACAATACACACTTATTTTCTTACAATTTTCATGGGTCAGGATGCTGGGTGTGACTCCTGAGCTGTGGGTTCTCAGCTCAGGGCTGCAATTAAGGTTTCAGCCAGGGCTGGCATCTCATCTGAGGGTCAGGGACTCCATCCGAGCTCAAGCGGTTGTTAACAATTCATTGTCTTAAAGCTGTAAAACTCATGGTGGCTTACTTCTTCAAGGCCAGGAGGAGAGAGCCTCATTTCCTCCATCTCTGACATCTAGATCTTTTCAAGGACTCACCCGATTAGGTCAAGTCCATCCGGGATAATCCCCCTTTTAACACGAAGTCAACTGAAGAGAGAGGTTAATTACATCTGCAGCATCCCTTCACCTTTGCCATGGAAAACAACCCAGTCATGACAGTACTGTCCCATCACTTCTGCCATATTTGATTAGATAGAAGCAAGTTACAGGCCCCTGCTCATACTCAAGGGCATGAGCCATTGAGGGTCCTCTTAGAATTCTGCCTACCACAGACATCATTCCCACAGAATCTGATCATTGCTGGTTGACCTGGAGTGGTAATGAGTGAAGTCAGTGAACACCGCTGTTAGTACATTTTCCACCCTGCTGAAAACCCACGAAAACCAGATATAAGGGGCATGCCTGTGGCAGCTGGTCAGGAAAAGAGCAAGAAGGGAAATCAGAATTCATCACAAGTTAGTTTGGAATTCAGCCTTTTCGCCCCTTACTCAGGAGAAAAGAGTAACAGGAAGTGCAACGACGATGGTTGCTACAGATTCACCAAAATCAACTGGTCATTGTTCCCTTGAAGATAAGTCAGTGTAGACGTATGTAGAGAAGAATTTGTTGTTTAATAGGGCACTTGGGTGGCTCAGTTGGTTGAGCGTCTGACTTCAGCTCAAGTCACGATCTCATGGTTGGTGAGATCAAGGTTGATGAGCCCGCATAAGGCTGTCAGCACAGAGCCAGCTTCGGATCTTCTGTCCCCCTTTCTCTCTCTAACCCCTCCCCTTCTCACGCTCTCTCAAAAATAAATAAAACATTAAAAAAATATTTTGTTGTTGCCGAAATATGTGCCTTCCTGCGCGCACACTCACACATACCCACACCCACACACCCACACCCACACCCACACACACACACACACACACACACATAGCATAAACAGCCAGATGTGTTCTACTGACACTCAAGGATATCAGCAGCAGTTTCCTCACTGTGGCTTTCCAGGTGTTGGGGCTGGGCTGGTGAGTTACGGTGTGCTTTTGTGTGTTTGGATGAGAAAGCAGTTGATCTCTGCAACTAAGAAAACAGTAGCCACAGCAACTTCTTTCACACGGGGTCCCAGAAACGGCAGCTGTCTCAGGGCATATTAGGTCATCACCTTGTTGGGTCACAGACAGGAAGCCTTCAGAGTGAACTGTAATCTGTTGTCTCAGCAGTTGTGCACAGGGTTCAAGGGAACTGGCTAGGGTGCAGTGAGTAACATACTCGGGCATGGGCAGGAAGGGGCTTGCTGAGGCCCCTTCTGTCCTGCTGGCCCCGTGGAAGAACTCTGCCTGAAAGAGGGCTTCTCTAAAATCCCAATGGTAGGAGCATTTCAGATTCACGAATGCACACCGAAGTCTCCGGGAGCACACCAGCTGGCCTCCAACCAGCCAGGACCCGGCTGTGTGGTCCAGGTTCAGACCCTATAGCCGAGAGGTATACAGCATAAGAAGCCTTCTCTGCTGGATGGAAAAATCCAGTCAACAGCTAGTGATCCTATTCACACTTGGATTGCTCCCCTCGATGCAGCCTTTCTTTCTCCCTTTTCTCTCCACTCCTATTTCCCTCTTTGTGCCTCACACTCTCTACCCAATTCTGAGCCTCGGGACTCCCAGCTCCAACTGTCTCCAAACCTTTGCTATATAGATCATAGATCATGTAGCCATAGTGTAAAGGTCCTTTGAATGCCTTCACCAAAACATTATTTTTTTACGAAAAAATCAATGAGCAGATTAGATGTAACACACTGCCCTTGTCAAAGTGATAAATAACTCCCTTTGAGTCTGGTGAATTCTTTTTGAATAGGTAGTAGCTTGGATGAATTGTATCAACAGAACCAAATGATGCAACAGTCAGTGCTGTGGTCTGAATGTTTGTGTTCCCCCAAAATTCGTATGCTGAACCCCTAATCCCTAAAGTGAGGGTACTCGGAGGGATATTAGGTCATGAGGGTGGAGCCTTCGTGAATGAGATTAGTGCCCTTATAAAAAAGGCTCCAGAGAGCTCCCTTTCCCCTTTCGGCCACATGAGGACAAAATGAGAAGATGGCCGTCCACAGACCAGGAAGTAGGTTCCCCTAAAACTGAATCTGGCACTGCCTAGACCTTAGAATATGCAGCCTCCAGAACTGTAAATATATTTCTGTTTATTCTGTAAATATATTCTTTGGTATTTTGTGACAGTTGCCCAAATGGACTAAGGTAGTCGGTACAGAAACATCTGTGAGGAAAAGAAAACCTCTTGCAGATGGGGCAAAATTCATTTCTGCTAGCAACTCGTAATATTGCTGTAGGCACTTTCACCTGCCAGAAAAAGAGAACTTCATTAGAATTCAAGGCAACCCTTAGCGCATGGAGGAAAGAGGAACCCTGTTGTGTGGCTTCCCCCATGTTCTCACATCGCCTTCTCTTCTGCTTCCACCCGTCGGCACGTTCACAGAAAGCAGCTTGCACTGTGCAAGATTACCGTTTTATGCTGTGCTGCCCTTGCTCCTTAAACATCCTCAAAAATGATTTTCTGCATCGTAACAGGAACACTTACAAATATCTTGGTGATGACACAGAAAATCTGAACACTTCAGCCATTCTGTCAACGTTGGAGGAAAAAAATATTCCTGACCCAGCTCCAGCTGAAAAGCAACTTGCTGAAACATCACCTAAAACAGGAGGTTCCAATTCATTGGAACTCAACTTATTACACGCTTGAGCAGCTACTGGAACAAGAAAAAGCTGTGCAAGATTTTGCAGGCCAGGATGTGAGAACAAAAAAAAAAAAAAAAGAAAGAAAGAAAGAAAGAAAGAGAAAGAAAGAAAAAGGAGATATTCTTTGAACCTTACCCAGTGGAATCTGACAAGCTGGGTGGGCTACCATCCTCCACCTTGGGAAGTCACTGCTGACAAAGGCCAGGCTGGTCTAGGCATTGGGCTGCTGAACAGGTGTCTTTAACTCTTGGTCAAATAAATGCCAATTTAATTTGACATCAAGAAAATGCTCCTAAGATTCAGACCCATGCATGGGAAGTAACGGACAGAGTTATCTTTCTCAACCATGATTCTCAACTAATATTCTAGCCCTGTTCCTTGGGTGGCTTTGATCACTCTAGAACGTTTGATTTAAGCCGAAACTGTTTGGAACCCCAATTCTTTTCCCTCTTCTCAGGGCCAAGGGCATCTCAGGAAAACAAAGTCTCTTCGGTTTATCTTGAAATAATGAAAAACAATTGTTTTCTTTCAGACTCTAGTTAGAAAGCCAGTGGGACAATTGTCAGGTCCACGGAGCTGAGAAGGTGTGGAGGCGAAGGTACCATGTGGTTTTAAAGGCTCATTCTCATGTGCAGTCATGGTTGACAGCCTCTTCCCTCTGAGATGTACCGGAAACTAAACTTTCCTGCTTCCGGTCACCTGCCAAAGGCTGCAAACATTTTCAAATGCCTGGCAATGAAATGGTTACAGCTGAAAATTTTTTTACCATGCTTACAGTAGTCTACACGCCAATATCTCAAGGGCCATCTCCTTTTAGTTTACAGAAAGACAGCTAGTAGAAGGCAAAGCAAATTAGATGAACCCTACCTCTCTCCAATCCTCCAAATTTTAGCAATCAGTCCCCCTGGCATGCATTTGACTGCACTCTGGCCAATCACATCTGACCAATGCTCACTCCAAAACAATGGTCGGTGACATTGTCTTTAACAGTATATATCTTAGTTTCGCCTTTACTAGGAAGCGTTTGTCACTAAAACAGCCATTACCAACAGACAAGGTGAACAAATGCCTGCAAATATAAAAATTCAAGTCCTAAAACAAAAAAGTTCTTGCTTTTAAAGTAAGGTCATGCAATTTTAGGCACATTGTTATATTCATCCCGAACTGTCCCTAAAAGTTGTTAACTGAGAAAAGAAAATCTCTGTGTTGCATTTGTTACCGCACTCCACACGCTTCAGCAAGCTGAAGCTTCTATGTCAGTGTTGTTCAGTAAAAATATGGTGTGAGCCAATTGTGCAATTCAAAATTTTCTAGTTGTCACATTAAAAATGATGAAAAGAAATGGCTGAAATTAATTTTAGTAATAAGTGTTATTAATCCCTATGTCCAAAATATTATCATTTTAACATGTAATCAATACAAAACATTCCTCAGTTGTTTCTTGGTTTTGGTTTTGGTTTGCATTCTCTATTCTTGTAATAAGGCTTAGAAAGCCAGTACTATTTCACGCTTACAGCACATCTCAATTTGAATGAACCACATTCAAGTGCTGAATAGAACCCTGGAAAGCCTGGATCTGAATGAAAATAGCTGCCCAATAGTCATGATGTTTTAATTGTCAGTGCGATGATGACGATAGAGTAGAAATTGAGCTGGGATCTAACCAGACCTATTTTCAAATCCTGGCTCCACTATTTATTGGCTGTGTGACCTTGCCAAATCACTCAGCATCTCTGAACTTTAATCTCCTCATCTTTGAAGCAGGGACATTAATCCCTGAATTCCAAAGGATTAATGTGTTATAGGAAACATATGTATATGCATGGTGCTTAGTACAAAACTCAATAGGAACTCAATAACAAGCATCTAACATTATTGGCATCAATCATGGACTATATACATGTAATAGTAACAGTGTAAAATGTGTCTACATTTTTTTTTAATCTGGAAAAATATTTCATCCCTTTATTTATAATTCTATCTAAAGAACATTCTTGTCAAATCAGCATTTCTCTGGACTGGTGGTTGCCCTTTGTTTTGTTATTATTGTGGTTAGAAATACTTAATCTGATAAGGTAACATTGACAGAGATAGGACTTTATGATTTTTTTAAACCCATGAGAATAAAAGCTCTAAAACTCTGCTATTTAAAAATGACAAACACTTGGACCCAATACTGTTTAGCAGATACTGCAACTTGCTGTATCTTAGAAGTCACCTGGGACGTTGTTAGACAATTATGTTCTGGGGCCATGGGGAAGACCCTACCCTGTGGGTTTCCCTGAGAAATGCAGACATTACCAGTGTATGCAATGTATGTTTCACATAAAGGAAGATTCTCTATTAGGGGCTTGAGAAAGTTGGGAACTTGAACTCCAGAGAAAGAAGACAGAATAAAAATCACTCCTCATAGGAATGAGAAAAGGGCAAGACAAAGAGTTCCCCAGTAAGGGATGTATATAGTGGGACTTAGACTCCTGCATCCTGGGAGGGGTCTTACCTAGTATCTGGTTTTAAATTTCTCTACATTGTAATTTCTTTCTCATCCTCAACCTTCAGTAAAAATCTTGTAAAATATTACAATATGGTCTCAGCTATCACAGTGGGAAGTTTAAAGGGAAAGACTGGACACATTCCTAACACAAAGCAGGAACAGGCAGTAAGGACCAGCCTCAGGAAGGCAGGAGATCCTAAGAGAGCAGGAGGTGACCTTCACTGGGCCTAACTACAACCTGGCTGGAGCAGAAGCAGCCAGCGGGCTGTAGGGGCAAGGCGGGGGTGGGGGTGGGGTGGGGGGGGTGGAGAGCGACACTGGCTGAGGGGCTGATGCGTGCATCAGCAATGACACACTGAGAACGTTAGCATCCCCTGGGGAGTCCCAAACATGTAAGAGGGGATTAGCCCATTAAAGGAACTGAACTCCAAAGGGATGAGTGTTCAATTATTATAATGTAGACACTGAAAAAAAGTGACATCATTTTGCATTACAGTCCGTGGGAGGCTTGAACATTCTTGCTACATAGTGGGGAAATGCTAACCTCTCTAGTCATTTGCTCACATAGTTGTACATTTTTGGACAAATTATACAACTTCTCGGACCTTCAGTTTGCTCATCTTCAGAATGAGGGAATTGAACAAGATGGTTTAAAGTTTCTTCCAGAGATGTAAACTGATTACATCATGATTTGCGTATCAGCCACCTAATGCATCCGGTGAGTAGAAGCTAGATTTTGATACAGCCTGGTCATTCAAGTAGCCATTCAATAACCTGACTCTACACATGTAGCAGAAATATCCTGATTGCACACTTCAATCAATTCAAGTACGACCGAGTTTAATAGATCTAGTGAAGATTTATAAAATGAACGAAAACTGCTAAAAAATAGATAGAAGTTAGAGCACACTCATTCAGCCTTATTAAAGCATTCGGATATCACAGTGTATTGTACCTAATCTTGGATTATTTCACATCTGTGTTAGTATGAAGAAGCACATAATGGATGCTTAATAAATGCGAGTTAAGTGAATGACTGAAAAATACTTCCAGATAAGTTCAGTTGACTCTGATGCTACTTAATTATTTCATGCCTTTCCATTTTTAACTTCATTAAGTTCATTATAGCTATTGCGGTACTCAGAAGTGAAAGCTTATACTAATTTTAAAAGTGAAATCTGACTAAACTGTCATAACTGATATTAATGACAAATAAAAGATGTGTGGGGACATCTAAAAAAACCACTAGCACAACAATACAGAAAATTCTGAAACAAAATTTTTTAAAGAAATAACTGGAAAGGCCCTTGACCAAGGTGAAATATTAAAATAGTCCATGGTAACATAAGGGAGGCTACAGCTTAGGATGGGATGAGGTTGCAAAATAAATTTCAAGAGAAGCAACGAGAGATTTGCTTAGCTGGGTTTGCACCCAGAAGAAGAGCAAAGGAAAGGTGACAGTTGGGAAGATGGCATAAAGCTAACACTTCAACAGAAGGGCAGAGCTATGAAGGTCCAGATGGCTATTCTTCTCCATAGAAGAACATAATATTCAATCTAGAAAAGTAGAATCATGGCAAAAGTAGAATAATGGTTAAAAAAAAGGAACATAAAAATTTAGATAGTTAAAAATCATAGAAGTTCAAGTTTCCGGGTCCTGAGAATTCTATCCAGTGTGCTCAGAGAACAGTGAACCATCACCACTCAACCATCTTTGAGGAATTATTAAAATTAAGAGAAAAGCTAACAGGTTGAGGATGTAAAATACTGTGCAATTTGCCAAAAAAGGGGTGAAAAAGTGGATTCACTGGATGGTGAATGAATCTTGGGGAAATCTAATTTGAATTAATAAATTTATGCCTTGTAAACTTTGAGGAGAGAATATGGTGGTTTTACTAGAACCAAGAAGGGATCACCAAGAAGGTACTGATCCAACCTGACTTTAACCCTTATTAATAGAGTTGTTCATAGAATAGATTATAAATATGTCAAAAACATGTAGAGTCTCTGGATTTTAGCAAAGCACTTGAAAAAACCCTAATCTTCCCTTGTAGACAAAAATAAAATAAAATAAAATAAAATAAAATAAAATAAAATAAAATGTGGACAGTAAAATATAAAAGGTAAGTTCGTTCATGGTTATTTGAACGATTTCAAAGTCAGAAAATATTAATTGATAACATGGAAAACAAATCCCATCCTGCTCAACATTTTCATCAGTAACCAAAGTTAGGACATAGAATACTTACTCAGTTGAAGGAAAACACGATGCTGGGCAAGTTAACTAAAGCCCATACATTTGTCAGGACTCTTGATTGCAAGGGACAGAAGCCCAGTTTAAACTAACCTTACAAAACAAATTACCCAGGGGGTGAATTACTTCAGGCATAGTTGGATGCAGTTGCTCAAATAATGCAATCAAGCTTCAGACTCCACATCTTGGCTCTGCTTTCCTCTTTGTTTGCTTCATTTTCAGGCAGATCCTCCCAAATGAGGTCAACTAGAGCATTAGCATCCCCAGGTTTATGTTCTTCTACCAGCTCAGCAACAATAATGGAAAGAACGTGTCTCTTGCCCAAGAGTTCCAGATAAAGTCCTAGGTTTGAGACTGCCCTGACTTGGGACATGTGTCCATCACTGAACCAATCACAGTGACTCTTGATTGTCCAAGCTTGGGGAGGCACATCCACTTAGAGCCCAAGAATAAGAACAGGGAGGAAGTTGTTCTCCAAAGGGATTCTGTGCAGGCAAAACATAGCAAACTAGTACACCAAAAAAAATAATAGGCTAAGATAGTGGTTAAAAAAACAAGATTAAATAATAAATCGTAAGTCCTGAACTTGATTTAAAACAATCAATTTCATAAATTAAAGATGAAGATAGACCACATTTGTCAACAAATGGTTCATGTGAAAAAGATTTAGAGGTTGTGTTAGACAATAAGCTCATTATGAACCAACAATGTGTTACAGAAACTGGAAGAACTAATTCAATTTTAGGTTGCCTTAATAGAAATATTATAACCCAATTATGGGATGTTATGGTCACACTGTTTACTTCATCGGTCAGACCACAGCTGAATTAACATTTTAGAAGGACATTCCCAAGGTACAGAATATCCAGAGGAGGCTGATTAGGATAAAGAACTAAAAATCAACTTAGGGGAAAACCCAAAGAAGTTGGGAATTTCCAACTTGGGAAAGGGAAGACCAAATAGCAAGGTTTAAATATTTGAAAAGCGATCATATGGACATAAAACTGACCAGCAGTGCTACTTCAACGGGAAGAACTAAGACCTGCAATTAAATTAAAAGGAAATGGATTCAGGTTGGTTTAGCAAGTAGTACTGTCCAGCAAAATAATTGGCTCCCTTGAGATGAACTGAGCTTCTCTCAAATATAATTATCAGAGATGTTGTAGGATTGTGTTTGGAATTAGTCAGCTCCTAAGATCTCTCTCTCTCAACTCTTGAAGCTATGATCCAGTGGTTCCATGAATATTTGTTAATTTCTCCATTATGTAAAAGTTAACAGGAAGTGCATACTCTTCCTACATTGCCAGGAGTAAGGGAAGAACCCAGGCCTCCTGGATCTGTTACATCAGTGTGACCACTCTGGCTGATTGGAAGAAGTTCAGCGCCATGTGGAAGTAAACTCTATGTGGAGGAAACTTGGAATACAAGACACCAAGGAAGTTGAGGGTTTGGACAAATCCCTCACTCACGTTGACACTCGTATGCATTAGTCACCACTCAACGTGTTTTAAAGTAATTAAAACATCACAATCTGATAATTATTCTTTTATCTACTTATTCAGAGAAATGGTTCAAATTTCTCTGAAAATAATTTTGATCATCCGTGGATTTCTTTATCCATGTTAATTTTCAACACATATATTGTAAAAATGAAATAAAGTAGCAAGTTTATTGCAAAAAATGTGATGAAGTATGTGAAAATATTTTCATAAATTATCAAATAGTACATACATGTAAGGACTTATCATAATCATTACTCATTCAACCATAGCACAGATAACTTAGAGTTGGTTCTATTAAAATATTCTTCATAAAATTGTGAGGATTCACTAAATCCTTGGAAGACACAGAATAATCAAGTAAAGGAGATCATGTTGCTCTGATGTGAGAACCAATTCTAGCCTAAGGAGATGCTATGTTGATAGAGCATACTTAAATGTCACTGAATAGCTGTGGGGATTAAATGAAAATTTGTCTCTGAAAAGTGCTTTGAAATATGCTGTATAATTCCAAAATCAAAATATTATCATTCCGTTCTCATTATTAGAATTTTTCATTATCCTACTACAATGAATTGGCTGCAGAAATATAGATGCCTAGACTAGGCCAACTCTACCTGACAATTAATATCAGAATTTTGGCACGCAGCATGGGCAAAATCAGTTAACAGGTTCCTTATACACAAGTGCTTGGATTATTAAATCCACCTCTGATAGCTTAATTATTATTTATTAGTAGAGGACACAATCTGAAACATAGGGACTCTGTTTCAGAGTCCACTCCATACATCACAAATCACTCTCAGAAATATTTCTTATGTTAGCAAAATTGCATTTGGTAAAAGCACTAGATCAATAATAAAAGTATGTTGGAAACTTATATCAAGACAACATCCTTAAAAGGAATCATTGAAACCATTTCAATTCTCCATTATCATAATTCCAAAAGGCCAATGGGTAGGATTTATAAAGCCTGAATATTCTATAGGTTTGTGTTAGTGGCTTTCTAACAAGATATATCTCATAATCTGGGATGGGGGATAACTAAGAAATAATAAAGCTGAACCTTCTCATTTTACAAATGCGAAAATAGAGGCCTTATCCAAAGATGGGGAGAATGGACTTAGACAAGAGACAGGAAAATATTACGTAGTCTTTATGGTAAAATCTGACCACACATTTAACAAAATTACCCACTATATCTGTAAGCCTTTTTTTATGGTCATGATCTTCATGGAATATGTATTATTAAACATGTGAAAGAAGGTCTAACAGAAGTTGGATGTTGTATTTGAAGGGCTATGGTTTATTTCCAGTAATAACCAAAATTACAATCAAAAAGGAATAAAAATGGTACCCAACACAGCAACACACACGAATACACAAGGAAACCAAAATTACTCCACTGCATGTACAAGTTCTGCAAAGAGAGATGTTCAGGCATGTACAGCTATGGAAAATATGAAGGACTTGTAAGAAATGTATGATACATTTCGTGGGAAATATTGACCTTGTTTCCACTTGGGATCAAAAAATGCAAAGAGATTCTTTCGTATATTTTATTTCCCTGGGGACAGCATATGACTTAATATAAAAAAAATCCTTGAGCAATGCAATCTCTCTAGTTTCCAGTGGTGCTTTTTTCCTCCTAGCCCGACTTTACCTCAGAATTATTTTTGCATTGTTCAAAAGCAAAAAGGAAAATTTTGGCAAAGTTTAACCCGGTCAAGATGGATGTTAATTGCAATGTTATAATACTAATTTGTGCATCCTTACTCAACCATAGGAAACTCATTATGGCCTCATTTAACATTCTGAAAACATTTTTAGACCATTTATAGCTTCAAATGGAAATAAATATAACTATATGTGTAGAATTGTCATTTTAATCAAATTAAATTTTCCAATTAGAGAGAGAAGTCTTGTTAAGATCACCTATAATTCATATTCATAGAAGACTTCAGTTCAGGTTATAGAACTCTGGAAGACCATTTGGAACAGGAAATTTTGATCCTTGCGGTGATGTATTTATCAGTTTTGGTGACTTTATTAAACACAGAAATACTATTTTATGATAATGTATTAATGATCCATACTTTAAATCTTTTAAAATGCTGGCTAGTGTAGGACTCAGAGGTTGAATGTTGAAAATGGTAAAAAAGTGAATAAATATATCCCTGAACAGCATCATCTGTTTAGAAGGAACAAAGAGTTGAAATTTTGCTTTTCAAAATAAATGAAAACTCTGACAGTCTCTCAGTACAATTGGCCAAATGCTTATCCATGATGATTTAAAAATAGTACATGGTTTTTGGGGCATCTGGGTGGCTGAGTCGGTTGAGCATCCAACTCTTGCTCTCAACTCAGGTCACGTCCCAGGGTTGTGAGTTCAAGCCCCACACTGGGCTATGTGCTGGAAGTGAAGCCTACTTAAACTTAAAAAAAAAAAAAAAACCCCAGAAAAGAAAAGTACATGGTCATAATATCTATAAAGTGTAAGTAAGAGGAACCAAATCAAAATAGAAAATTGAATCTGGTCAGCTTGAAGAGTTTAATAGTGTCCATTAATAATAGATCCATAAACTGTGTCCATTTAAATACCAAAGTTGAGTTCTTAAGCAGAATAAATAAACGCACTCTGTGGAATCAAAGACTTTTTAGGATGACTCATTACTTTCAACCCTGACATTCAGCTAATGATGATACATTACACTGCATTTATATCACATCACATTTATATTACATTAGGAACAATCTCTATGACCCGATGTTCAGGGTCTAATTTTTTCCTTCCAAACTTACACTTTTTAAAAACATTTGATTTCAAAAAGCACAAATCTGTGTGCTATAATTAACATGCCGCCTGAGGTGTATAAGATTTAGAAAGCAAGAACTTCTAGGATTCCTGAAGAGATCTAACCTTACAAGACAGATGGTAATGCAGCCATCTCAAACAGCGGGCTCAGAGCTGGGTCTAGGCAGAGGAGGCTGTGTCCCCAGATGTGTGATTGGAGGGGACTGGAAAATGTCTTCTGTTCCACCTCTGGCCTGAAGAGTATGTTATTCTGTTTTTCAAAAATGCATCCCTGTGGCTAAGGCCTGCATCTGCCAGAGTCTCCTATTAAAATTTATTCCACACATTACTGAGAACATTTGTTCAACAAATATTTACTAAGTACCTACTATGTTTTAAGTACTACAAGGAATACGGAGATGTGTAAGCTGTGGGGATACAGAAGTACTAGGAAGTGAAAACCATTAGGGAAGGAAAAATCTGGGTTCACACCCCATCATTATCTCTTACTGACTATAGGATCATGGAAAAGTAACTAAGCCTCAGTTTCCTAACCTATAAAATGGGGATGATAGTACCCATATATCAGGTTGGATTGTGATTAACTGAATATAGAAAAGGGACTTAGAAGAGTGCTTTGCACATAGTAAAAGTTGAGTAATTATAGTTGTTGCTATTATTATTATTATGAACCATAGACACTACCCTCAAGGAATTCAAAGTGAAATAAGAAGATGAAGTATGTGCACGCATAACTGCAAGTCAAAGTGCAAGGAGTAGTTCAGAAAAAAATAAGACTAAACATTAAAAACAAAAGGGAGGAGGGGCGCCTGGGTGGCTCAGTCATTTAAGCGTCTGAGTTCAACTCAGGTCATGATCTCACAGCCCGTGAGTTCGAGCCCCGCATCAGGCTCTGTGCTGACAGCCCAGAGCCTGGAGCCTGCTTCGGATTCTGTGTCTCCCTCTCTCTCTCTGCCCCTCCCCTGCTCATGCTCTGTTTCTCTCTGTGTCAAAAATAAATAAAAACATTTTTAAAAAATTTAAAAAAAGGAAGAGAAAAAGATAAGACAACCTCCAGAAGTAGGGGTCAGGGAAAGTTTGAGAAAAGAGGTCACATTTGTGCTGGATCTTGAAGTCTGACCAACTATTTCTTTAAAAGTACCAAGTGCCTTAATACCCAATCAAGATTTAGTTCATTCATGCCTGCATGCATTCATCTATTCATAATAAACATTCTTGGAGTTTAAGAGAGCAACTTGAACAGTACATTTTGATTACCATGAACGATTTCTGGGATTTTTGTGCTTGTAGGGAGGACAAATCTGGATGGGGTGCTGATAGAAGAGGCAACGGTGAGTACTGGGAGTCAGCTGTAAGTGAAGTAGGCTGAAAGGACTCCTAAAGGAGGGGGGAAATGGGCAGAAGGCAGGTAGGAAACTTCCCCTCATTCGCCAAAAGTTTATTTAGAGAAGGACAGTTCCATTGGAATAAGAATGAAATGCATCCTGATCACTGGCTCAGGTCTGAAGACTGGAAAACAAAGGATCAGACAGTTTGCATTGAGGAGATTTTCAGCAATGCATTTCATCTCCAATATTGGCTTATAAGCCATACCTGTTTTTAAATTTTTTCCCGTGATTGCTCTAGACTTCACACTATGCATCCTTAATATATTCTAGTCTACCTCCAAATAATCATTATACTTCTTCACGTACAATGTGAAAACTATTGACAGTCTACTTTCATATCCCTTCTCGTGTTCTGTTATTGTTTCATACATTTTACTTATACGTATTTTATGAACCCCACAATGTGTTGTTATTATTGTCATCCTTGCTTTAACCAATTATCTTTTAAAGAGATATAACAGTGAGTTGGAAAACATCTTTACCAACTTATTTACCATTTCTGGGCTCTTCATTCTTTTTCTTTCCATCTGGTATTTTCTTTCTACCTGAAGATCTTTCATTAACATTTTTTTAATGTGCAGGTTATGAGTAATGAAATCTCTCAGTGTTTGCTTATCTGAAAAGGCTGAAAGTGTATTTTCATTTTTAAAGATATTTTCTCTGAATATAGAATTCTAGATTGACAGGTTTCTGGTTTTGCTTTTTATTTCACCACCTTAAGGATATTATTCCATTGCTTTGACCTTGTATATTTCTGATGAGAAATCTGTAATATTTTTTGTTTTTTTCCCTCTGTACGTAATATGCGGTTTTTCTACGGCTTCTTTTAAGAATTCTTTTTATTGATTTTCCTCAATTTAATGTTTCTTGCTATATTTTGTCTATGTATGTGCCCGTTTATTTTGCTTGTGTTTATTAAACTCCTTGATCTGCAAATTTATAATTTTTGTCAAATTTGGGAGGAAAAAATCAGGCATTACTTCTTCAGATAGCACCACCCCTCCCCCAATTCTTCTGGGTGCTCCAATTGCACAAATATTAAACCACTTAATATTGCCCCACAAGTGACTGAGACTTTCTTCATTTAATTCTTGATCAATTCTATTGCTGTGTTATCAAGTTCACTGACTTTTCTCCTATAGTATCCATTTGCCAGTAATCTATTCAGTGAAACTTTCCTTTCTGATGCTGCAATCTTTGTCTATAGATGTTCCATTTAGGGGTGCCTGGGTGGGTCAGTTATTTGGGTATCTGACTCAGGATCTCGGCTCAGGTCATGATCTCATGGTTCATGAGATCAAGCCCTGAATCAGGCTCTGTGCTACTACTGCAGAGCCTGCTTGGACTTTTCTCTCTCCCTCTTTCTCTGTCCCTCCTTACATCCTCACTCTCATTCTCTATCTCTCAAAATAAATACATAGACATTAAAAAAAAAAAAAGGTCTTACTGTATCTTGCACTTCTCTCCTCAATCATGTGGGCGGTTTCCTTTAAATAGTTTAACATAATCTTATAATAGCTCTTTTAACATTATAATCTGTTAGTACCATAGTCTCTGTCATTTCTTGTCAATTTCTTTTGTTTTTCTTTGCCATTTTAGGCCTTTTTTTTTTTTTTTTTTTGCTTCTTAGCATATCAACCTTTTATTGGGTGATGGCCATGGTTAATTTTCACATTGCTGAGTACTGGATATTACTATGTCCCTTTAATGAGTATAGGCTTTGTTTTCAGTGGTCATGTTACTTGCAGATCGGTTGGGTCTCTTCAAAGTCTGTTTTTAAGCTTTCTTTGAGTTGCTTGAGAGTAGCCTTTATTCCAGAGGTTTGACTCAACCTCTGCTGTGTGACTGCTCGATTATTTTGAGCTTACTAGTGCTTGGTTGCTCTTTGCTTAGCCTTGCAGTGATATACTACATGCATGCACAGCTTGGTATTCAGTAAAGACCCAAGGAAACTCCATTATAGATTTCTAGAACTCTTGTTCTGAGTGGCTCTTTCCTTTCTAAAACCTTGCCATGCAACTTCCAGCCATCTCAGCCTCCCTCCTGTACTCTGATCACCATCTCCTCAACTCAGTAAGACTACCAGCCTCAGTTTGGGTTCTCCCTCCTGGTGCTTATCGTCTAGAAATTGTTTCCAAGCCAATAGTGGGAATATTATAGAACTTACATCATGCTTCCCTTCTCTGAAAGATCACGGCCCTGTGGTACCTGTTGTCCGATGTCTTTAAATGTTGTTTTACACTTTGTAAATAATTTTCTAATTTACTGTAAGAGAGTAAGTCCAGTCCTTGTCACTCCCTCGTGGCCAAAAGGACAAATCCAGAATTGGAGGTGCTGAAGAAATAAATTTAGACTCTTATATGGTAAATGATGCCATTAGAAATAATAAGAAAGAATAAGAAATACAGTGGTGATGCAGGGTCTTTTTTTTTTTTTTTTTTTTTTTTTTTTTTTTTGCAGTGCTTAAAAAGTCTATTAGGGCTTGTAGGTTTTAAAAAAGTACTGCCAAAAAGCATTAGGTAATTTTACTGTGTCCATTTAGAGGAATATTTCTAGAAGAAAATTTTAGGTCCCTATCCTATTCAACATTGTTATTAACGGCTTAGATTGAGAAGTCCATCAAATTTGACAAAAAATACATAGCTAAAAAAGTTAGCTTCTCTTCCGAGTGGATTCAAAAAGCTTCCAATAGTTGAGACAGGCTGAAATTTAATGTGAGTAAATGTAAAATTTTTATTTAAGTCCAAAATACCAAGGACACATGTAGAAGATAAAAAGATCTGCTTCCTTAAACAATTTACATGAGAAATGTCTACCATTTTATTTGCCATAAGCTTGTCTTTTTTTTAATGTTTATTTATATTTGAGAGGGAGAGAGAGACAGAGCACGAGCAGAGGAAGAGCAGAAGGAGAGGGAGACACAGAATCTGAAGCAGGCTCCAGGCTCTGAGCTGTCAGCACAGAGCCCGACATGGGGTTTGAACTCACAAGCCATAAGATTATGACCTGAGCCCAAGTCATATGTTTACTGAGCCACCCAGGCACCCCTATTTGTCACAAGCTTAATATGAACTGTGTTGTGACTGATTTTTTTAAATATTAGTAATAATGAAAGGAAAGAACCAAGGAAAGAAATGGAAAGAAAAAGAAAAGAAAAGAAAATAAACTTCAGGCCAAAGACAATAATCCTGCCTTTAAGCCCCCGAGGGCGTGGACTTTGTTCTACTTATTAATGTATCCATCTCACGATGTTTTTTAAAAAAAATCCCAATATGCTTTTGTACAACAAATTGTGTTCAGTTCCAGGCATCACATTTTAAGCAGTACATTCAGTCTAGGGTGCATCCAGAATAGGGAACCCCGCATTCTGGATGATTTTGGAGAGTATCCCAATATAGAAATGTTTGAGGGGCGCCTGGGTAGCTCAGTCAGTTAAGCATCCAACTCTTGATTTCAGCTCAGGTCACGATCTCACGGTTCGTGGGATCAAGCCCTGTGTTGAGCTCTGTGCTAACAGCATGGAGCTTGCTTCGAATTCTCTCTCATTCCTCTCTTTCTGCCTCTCCCCTGCTTGGATGCTTTCTCTCTCTGTCTCTTTCTCTGTCTCTCTCTTTCTCTCTCAAAATAAATAAATAAAACTTTAAAAAAGAAATATTTGAAAGCATTTTGTATTCAAAACAAAGAAGATAAAGTTAAGGGGAGAAATGTAGACTATTTTCAAATATCTGAAGGGCTAGCAAATATTTGATGGGGTTGTCAAGTTGCTCCGTGTCTCTCTACAATAGAACACTTCAACTAAGGGAGGAAAGTTACTGCAAAATCGGTTTGGATCTAGCAGTGGAATAACATCTTTCTATAGGCATGAAGTCCCATGCACTGAACTTAATATATTTTAAATATTAAAATCATTCAAAATATTTTAAAGAGGTGTTTTAAGAATGCTTCCAACTCTATAAAATCCATGAGTCTCTAGTATCAATGAAACAGAGTAAATGTTTATGCCTCCCTCTGGATCATGACAAAAAATCCTTGGCATTGTTTTGCTGTCATGTCTTCTGCCACAGACCAGTGTTTTTGCTCCTAGAGGATAATCAGTTTCGAATTTTGCCAGCTTACAGAAGCTCTTGATGCAAAGATGGAGGAAGAAGAAGAGATAGAGGAAAAGAGGAAAAGAAGCACGTAAGGGTTCTGTATTGGGAGACATGCAAAACACACAGAAATAAGCCCTAGCCCTTCCCACGGGCTGGCACAGGTTTGTATTCTATAAAGCAACTGCTAGTGTACTCAAGTTTTGCATTAGTAGGCAGCATTTCCATCTGGTACTACTTTTTGACTGTTCCAATAACTAAAATATAAAAATATACATCTGTGGCAAAGTGCTTAGAAAACTGTTGAGACTAAATAATAGGCACATTGCGATAACTACACCATTGGCTCTGTTTTTGTTTATGTTTGGCATTTTCCATACTAGAAATCTCTTATTTTTTCGTCTATCAAGTGTCCCCCAATTATATTCAGAAGTGTTCCCGAGCACAACACCCTTTGCTTCTATGACCCCTGACTCCAATTTCCCCTGGGAAAGTGGAGGGACTTGCCTGATAGGAGAGTTTGCCCTCTTTTGAGGAAGGCATAGATGTCATCTACCCTTCCCATGCTGTAAGTTATACAGAGGCGGCTTCCATAAGAGGAGGTTGGTTCAGTTATACTTGTTGCTAAGAGAGTAAGTTCAGTTCGGTGGTAAAGCATTAGAAAGGCCACTGCTACACATTGAAGCCTTGTCCTCTAATCCAGCCTTCATAAAGCTAATAGTCAAATACCACTAACCAAATTTGTTGTCTTTCTCAGAGAATTCAGAACTCTGCAAAAAAAAAAGGGTGATATATGTCGGTCCCTTAGAGTCCCAGCAATTCTACCCCATGACTATACAGACTTTCCACTCCTTCTGCCCTGGTAGGTTCATCTTTGTTGACCAAGCTTCCTGAGACTTTTCTTCCAAAGTGCTATATCAAGTGACTTACTACTTCCTCACGTGCTCGCTCAGTGCTCTGATCATACCTATCTTACACGACGTACAGAATTATGTTGTCATTATCTGTTTGCAAACCAGTGTTGCCAACTAGAAAGTGCCTTCTAAAGCAAAAAGAAAAAAAAGAAAAAAGCTGTCTTTTTCACCTGTGTATATCCTACACTGACATAATGCCTGGTCCTCATTTAGGTGTGCTCAAAATGCTCTACAGCAGAATGAGCGAATGAATGAAGTACTTCGTTTTTGAGCACATAGTTATTAATGCTGAATAGTGGCTCCTTTTTAAAACCTTAGTCATTTTTGCTGAGACAGTCTAAGACCTCTAATGCCTGAGACAACAGTCACGTATCTCAATTGAATTTTAATTTATATTGACTTTATTAATTTATAATCTACAGGGTCTAAAGGCAATATGTTAATTTACTGAGTTCTTTAATATTATACTATGGAACTAGGAGTGAGGAATCCTGAGTTTTATTTTTGGCTCTATCAGTGACACATCTCTGCCTTTGAAGAAATCACTTAACCAACTGATGCCTCAGTTCTATATGTATGAAGTAGCGGCAATAACCTTCTTGGTAAAATGTCCTAATATTCCTTATCAACTAACACTTTCCATATAAAATCGGTATTTCAGTTTTAGTAATAATTTCAGACCATGGATGAACCTTAGAAATTACTGAAAGCCATTATACTTAATACCTTGGATATATGGTTTTGTAAAACTTTTCATTGGTATAAAAAAATTCTTTAATATTGAAAGAATCAGAGTCCATGAAATGACTCCTGTTCAATGGAGAAGTAATCATTTATATACTCTGACTAAATTAAGGAATAAAGACAAAATTTGGATATTATTAAATTTGGTGATACTTGAGGGGGAAATACGCACATGAAAATATAATAATTTATCTGTTGAATAGTTATTTTAAGAAAGAAAGTCTGATTCAGTATCAGAATAGAATTACATAGCTTCTTAATTTCTAGTAACTGGAAAATCTCCCTTTGACACATTCCTGTTTCTATAATTTATTCTGTGAAAGAAGGCAAATGAACACAAAGAGGTATTACTACAATGGCCAGGACATCTGTAACCAAAACTGCCATTTTCCCACTCAGTAACTATTGCTCCCTTTTTTCCTAAATACAAAACTCTAATTCTGTTGTTGGCAGCAAGATGTTGGGATTAAAAAAGAAAAAAAAAATCCCTCCCTCCTTTGCAGCTAAGTGTGGCCCAGAGATTGAGGTCTCGCCAAAAAGATGGCAGCAAATGTTGTTGGATATGGTTTCTAGGGAGAAACCTTAAAAAGATAACAGGTGTCTCTAACATTCCTGTTGCCCTTTGCCTTTCCCTGTTCCTCTCATCTGGAATATGGACATGGTGACTCAATGATCAGTAATCATTTTATGACTTTGAGGATGGAAGCCAGTGCTAAGGATGCCACAGCTATAAATTAGAAGACACCTGCATCCTGGGCAACATCATGGAATCATCATATCAGTCCCTGGGCTTTTCACAGAACTAACTACCTCAAAATTTCCTTTCTGTGAGAGAAAATAAACCCTCATCTCTTTAAGCTATTAGGATCAGCTTGATGATGCTAGCTGTCAAATGGAATTTCTGCACAAATTTCTGTACAAAACACATCCTGCTGCAAGATAAAGGCAGTCCCAGACCCACATTAGTTTAGAAGTTTTAAGGGACAAGAAAAGCATTGCGAGATGTTTTACTGTCTTCACTTGCCAAGTTAAATTTTAAAATCTCCTACTGAGAAATAACTAGCTACCCTCAGACACTCTGAATGGGGCTATGGCCCCAAAGGAACTTTTTTTGCCTTCTTTCTACCAGTTATCCAAACCAAATAGCTCTTCACTAAGCACAAAAACAGATTCCATTATGCTTTTAGCATCTGCGACTCCAAGTATATGTGGACCATGAGGAAGATGAGATTGGCCCCTCTGGATATCGCCACTACTGTTTTTGTAATTACAAATATCTCTCCACAGGTTTGTGTCTCCCTACTGACTGAATTCCTTGAGGGTTGAGATGGCCCTATTAGTCATAGTGTCCTCCACAGATGGATGTCGAGTGAGTGAGTGAGTGAGTGAGTGAGTGAATGAGTGAATGAATGAATTCCTAGGATCTGAAGTTCTCAGGGACACTCTTCAGGTGCCTAAACTCTAATATGTGGACTCACAGGAGTGAGAGCCTTCAGCAGGCATCAAGCATATCCAGATGCCAAGAAAAGCCAGTTAATGCTTTCCTCTTCTGAAAAAAAGGGATGGGTAAAATGGGGGATAAGAAAGGAGAGCAGTCCCTTTACCTCCACATTGAGGATGGAGACATTACACATGAAAAGGAAAGTACTTATTGTACCACTGCTTAATCTTTTTAACATTATGACTAAAGGAATCTTTGTCTCCTTTTTTAATGTAGGAAAACAATCCACATTCAGATCCACAGGAAAATAGCATAAATTTTGTGAGAAGAGTCTGGCAGGGTGAGTAATCAGTCACAAAGTGAAGTGGGGCATTTCCCTCAGAAGGCGAAAAGACATGGAGCATTTGGGAAGTCTTTACTACTACATGCTATGCCTGCGTCCAAGCACAAAATTCTGCTCAGATTTAGCAAGAACGATTCTAAGGCCAGTCCCCAAAGGTTTTTTTTTTTTTTTTTTTTTTTTTTTGGTTTTGAAACATTTTAATCAAAGGAAATCTTTAAATAAAGTCTGATATGCAAAACAACAAAAGTGGAACTTCCATGGTCAAACTTCCCCGGGTGAGAGATGCAAGGACTACCTGCTCCCCATTCTTCCATGTCCCCTTGTCCCCAAGTTGCCCTTGGTAGACAGAACACAGTTTAAAAACCACTCAGGACTATTTCTTTGCTTGGCCTATAAATAAACCTATAGGCTATGGAAACATTCATTCTTTTACTCATTTCCCAGAGTAGCCCCCCAACAAGAAGCTCAGAACTTCAACCAGAGCCTGGAGTCCAAAAGACCTCCCATTCCCCTGCCATGCATTTTACCTGCCTAGTGTCCCTCAATGTGAAACAAGAGATTCAATTATTCTTTTAACATTTGACGGAATACATTCCCTTCATTTGACAGTATACTTCAGTTTAAAAGAAGTAATTTGTTAAATGGATTATGCAAAGTTTTAGCATTACTGCCTAATATCTTTCTTCACATATGCCTTTTGTTAACTTCCCAAAACAGCCTTTGGCTATCAGAAAGACAGGGGAGAGGCCAATTAGCTACGTTGCTCCATTCTCCTTGAGCAAACAACCTATTTGGTGTTTCACATTCTTTTAGTTTCTCAGGTATAAATGTGATTTAGTGCCGTCCTATCTGGACACCAGATGTTTTATTTGAAAATAGTTACTAGGATATAAGTGGAATGAAAACTAATCAGGTTTTTATAAATTCAAGTAAGGTAACTTGTTTCTTTGAGAAAATCTTTGGTGACTGAGTAAGTCAAGAAGTATTCCATCAGATGAAACTTGGGCACCACACAAGAAAGCACTGTGTAATCTTCCCACACAGCTTTGGGTACTCCATAAATATTAAACAGTAAACAACAAAACCACCATGGCCATGACCTGCAACACCCCTGGATTCTCTTGGCTTTACATGAACATAACCTAATGTTGGTAAGGGAAAACCTGTAAACTAATAGTCTAAGTTTACAGTTAGTAGGAGAGGGAAGTGTAGTTCTTGTCAAGCAAGTTTAAAAGTTCCAGTACTTATTTCCAGATACAGATAATGAACTTAGTCACTTCTGCTATGCTCAGTTATTTTGTTGGGATAACTTAGGGTCAGGTTGTTGGTTTTAAAGCCAAGTTCAATTATAAGCAGTTGGTGTGTGTTCTTCAAGTTTACTTATTGTATGGGGGAACTCAGTGAGGTAGGTGGTCAAAGGGTACAAACTTCCAGTTATAAGACAATAAGTCCTGGGAATGGAATGCACAGCATGGTGACTATAGTTACAATACTACATTGTATGTTTGAAAGCTGCCAAAAGAATAGGTCTTAAAGGCTCTCACCACACACACAAGAAGTTATAACTATGGGAGGAGATGGACGTGTTAACTAACCTTATGAGTGGCAATTATTAGTGGTAATCATCTTGCAATATATGTGTGTATTGAATCATTACATTACGCACCTTAAACTCACACAATACTATGTCAATATCTCAATCAAGCCGCAAAAAATTTTACTTATTGTACTTGTTTACTAGAGGTGCCATAACAAATTACCACATATTGGGTGCCTTAAACAACAGAAATTTATTTTCTCACTATTCTAGAGATTAGAGGTCTGAAATTGAGGTGTTTCCTTCTGAAGCCCGTCTCTAGCTCATAGATCATAGATGACCATCTTCCCCCTGTGTCTTCACATGTCTTTTGTCTGTGCGTATCTGTGTCCTAATCTTTTCTTATAAGGACATTGACCTTACTGGATTCGATCCAACCTTTATTACCTCATTGTAACTTGATTACCTCTCTAAAGGCGTGGTCTACAAATACAGTCACATTGTGAGGAGTTAAGGATTGGAACTTCCACATATGAATTTTAGGGGGATATAATTTGGGCCATAAAACGTGTTACAACTAAAAGGGACCTTTGTGTTTACTTTTTACAAATCCTTCATTTTATAGTAGAAGAAATTGGAGGTAGAGACGTAAAGTGACAAGCCCAAGAAGAGATTTGCCATAGAGGTAGAATTAAATAGGGACAGGATTAGAACCACAACAGTCTGTGAGACTCAGAGTCCATGGCTCTTACTCTGAAAAAATTAGAGAAAAAAGTTGTTTCATGAAAATCTTGCTTTGTGTCCAGTGGAGTTGTAGTGTTAAAAGCATTCCAGTGGTCCTTGATCACTGTTAATCTATGGATTGGGCACAGTGAAGTTCACACAGATCTGTACACTTCTTAGTTCCAGATATAATTCTGGTCTTCATTTATGAGGGAAACTATGTGACTTCACTTACCTATGAAGAAGTGTATACATTCTGGGTGCCCTCACGATAACTCACTGGAGCTGGGGAGAAAATATTAGAATTTCTATCTCCCTCTGCTCATCCTAAAGTAACAAACAAATTTGTTTAGATGCATTAAGTGTGTGGATTGATAGTGGTCAGGTGTCATGTGGCACCTAGGAAGGAATGGACATTTTCCAGAGAGGCACTTTCAAGTGTTGCCATGACTTACAGTTTATATCATGTGTCCGGTTAAATGAATTTATGGCTTATATCATTTAGTTCGAACTGAATCACCCCCTACAAAATTGACAAATGGCTTTAAAAGATTCTTTCAAAGAGACTGACAATTGAAGATAACATAAATAATACAATAACAAGTAAATAAAAAAACAGCTGAGCTGAATACTTTTGTTCCTAGTATAAGTTCAGCATCTGACACAATATGAGGTAAAAAGCAATGATGATCTAATTATAACTGACATATTGAATCACATGCTCTTCTTTTCTTTTTAAGGGGGCAAAAAATCATGGAATTTCTATAATTGATGGAAAAAAAACTTCTTTTTAAAATCTTGCTTATTCTATCTTTATCTCGTCTTTTACATACTTAATTTTGGTCATGTGTTCATTGTGTACAAAACATGTACATAGGGTGCTATGATGTACTAAACATATTTTACAGTGTTCATAATGAGCACATGTGTAAATTCTTGCTGAAACCTTTTTTCTTTCTTTGCTGATGTATGATCTAAAACAGTTGGTGGCCACTGACCACAGCATTTGGAATGGAGAAATGTCTTCCCACAAGCAGCTACCCTGCCTTTCCTCTAGAGCTTTCTGGAACACAATAACAGATCTGTATGTGAGGGTATTACTGCTTGTTTTGTTTTTAGTTGTTTATTGAAGTTGAACATACATGTAGAAGTTGCACAAATTACAATGACTTTTCTCAAAATGAACACGTACATGTCTCCAATACTTAGATCAAGAAATAGAACTCTAGGACCCCCAATCTCCTCTCATGCTCCAGTCTAGCACTAATCCAGCCAAGGCTAATAACGACCCTGTTTCTACACCGTAGCTTAGTTGTGCCTGCTTTTGAACTTTATATAAATGGAATCATGCTGTCTTTTCATTATTGATTTATACTTTATACATTGTGGATACAAGTTTTTTATAGTGAAAATACATACGAATTTGCATGTTTTGAAGATATCTTTTTCCACTCTGTGGCTTGGCTTGCCTTTTTACTCTCTTAAGAGCATCTTTTGATGAATCGTTCTTCATTTTAATATAGTCCAATTTTTCAAAAACCTTCTTTTATACTTAGAGCATGTACGCCCTGTTTAAGAACTCTTTGTTTATTAAAAGGTCATGAAGATGTTCTCCTCTGATTTATTTTAAAATTGTATTTTTTGGCCTGTAAATTTAGAATCAAAATTTATCTGGAGTTGATTATTTTTATATGCTATGAGGTAGTGGCTACAATTCATATTTTTATATGGATATCCCAATTAACCAGCATCATTTATTTTAAAATACTCTGCTTTTCCCACTGCACTGCAATGTCACCTTTTTCATAAAATTGACTACGTGTGGGTCTGTTTCTGAATGTCCTGTTCTGCTGGTCTATTATCTATCCTTGCATCAATATCACACTCTCTTCATCACTATAGCTTTAAAATAAGTCCTCAATCTGGTAGAGTAAGTCCTCCATCTTTGTTCTTCTTCAAGGTTATTTTGACTGTTTAGATCCTTTGTACTTACATACGAATTTTAGAATCAGCCTGTGAATTTCCATTAAAAATACTGGGATTTTGGCATGATTTCATTCTTTTTTATAGCTGAGTAATATTTCATTGTGTATATGCACCACTCTTCTTTATTCATCCATCTATTGATGAACACTTGGGTTACTTCCATAATTTGGCTATTGTCAATAATGCCACAATAAACACAGGGATGCGTACATCTTTTTAAATTAGTGTTTTTGTATTCTTTGGGTAAGCACCCAATAGTGAAATTACTGCATCATAAGGTAGTTCTATTTTTAATTTTTTAAGGAACCTCCATACTGTTTTCTACAGTGGCTGCACTGGTTTACATTCCCACCAACAGAGCATGCGAGTTCCTTTGTCTCCACATCCTCACCAACACTTGCTGTTTCTTGTGTTTTTTATTTTAGTCATTCTGACAGGTGTGAGGTGCTATCTCATTGTGGTTTTGATTTGCATTTCCCTGATGATTAGTGATGTTGAGCACCTTTTCATGTGTCTGTTGGCCATTTGTACATCTTTTTTTGGGGGGGGGGTATTGACTTGTATAAGTTCTTTATGTAGTTTGGATATTAACCCTTTATTGGATATGTCCTTTGCAAATATCTTCTCCCATTCAGTAGGGTGCCATTTGCAACAACATGGATGGATCTAGAGAGTATAATGAGGAATGAAATATGTCAGTCACAGAAACATATATACCATATTATTTCACTCATATGTGGAACTTCAGAAACAAAACAGACAAAGAAAAAAGAGAAAAACAAGAAAACAGACTCTTAAATATAGAGAACAGACTGATGGCTAAGAGGGTAGGTGGGTAGGGGGATGGGTGAAATAGGTGAAGGGAATTAAGTGTACATTTACCATGATGAGCCCTGAGTAATGTACAGAATTACTGAATCACTATATTGTACACCTGAAACTAACATAACACTTTATGTTAACTATCCTGGGGAAAAAATGCTGGGATTTTAACTGTAATCACATTGAATGTATGGTTCAGTTTGGGACAAACTGACATCTTTACAATATTGAATCTTCCAATCTATGCCCATGGTATATTGGCCTAGTTATTTAGATTTTTAATTTCTCCCAAGAATGAATTATGGTTTTGCAGCCTAAAACGTGTATTTTAATTTTATATCTTACATTAAATTTATTCTCAGACATATGATGTTTTCTGTTACTATGGTAAAATGGTATCATTTTTTAAGTGTTAGTTTGTAGTTATTTGTTTCTGGTATATAAAAATAGAGATCTATGTTAGCAAATGATCTTGTATCTACATACCATGCAAAATTCACTTATTAATTCTAATCATTTTTCTTGTATCCTGAAATCTTGTTAAATTCACATATTAATTATAATGGCTTGTCTCTAGGTTCATTTACATTTTTGAGAAAATCATGTCATTTATAAATAATAGATATTTTATTTCTTCCTTTTCAATACATGTGCCTTGTTATTTATTTGAGTTTTGTTTGTTTGTTTGTTTTTGCCATTAATGTGCCAACTGAGGCCTTCAATTCAATGTTGAATAAAAGTAGTCTGGGGAGACTTTCATGTGTCATTCTCAGTCTCAGGGGAAATCTTCCCCTACTGCACCTAAGTATGATTTTTGCTTTAGTGGTTTTCATTTTTTGTAGATAATCTACAAATTTAAGAAAGTTCCCTTCTATTTTTAAGAATTTAATAAATAATAAATTCATTTGAATTTATTATTATTATTATAAATTCATTGAATTTTATCATTTTTCATCTCTTTATATAATGAATATTTTCTTATTTTCTTGGCTCTGTAGTAATGTCTCCTATTTCATTCTTGACATTAGTAATTTGTGTTTTCTCTGTTTTCCCCTTGATCGATCTTTCTAAGGGCTTATCAATTTTATTAATGTTTTCAAGGAACCAATTTTTGGTTTGGTTCATTTACTCTGTCATGCATTTAATTTTCTATTTCATTGATTTCTGGTCCCATCTTTACTGTTTCCTTCTTACTACTCTATTTGGATTTGGCTTGCTCTTTCTATTTTCTAGCTTCTTGAGAAAGAAGCTTAAATCATTGATTTTTAGCTTTTATTATTTTTCAATATATGCATTAAAGTCTCTAAATTTTCCTCTGAGCACTGCTTTAGCTCAATGCTATAACTTCTGATATGCCATACCATTATCTTTCAGATGAAAACATTTTCCAATTACTATTAAAGCTTCCTCTTCATCTATTGGTTATTTAGAAGTTTATCAGTCAATTTACCAAACAGTTGGGCATTTTCTAGTTACCTGTTTGTGATTCGTTTCTATCTTATTTACACTGCAGACAGAGAACATGCTCTGAATAATTTCAATATTTTGATATTGGTTGGAGCTTACTTTGACCTGGTACATCATCAATTATAGTAAAGATTTGCTGTGCACTTGAAAAGAATATGAATTTAGATGTTGTTGGATATAGTGTTCTGAATATGTCAATTAGGTCAAGTTATACCGATATTCTATATTCTTAATAATACTGACATATTTCTGGGTCTCTTTTTTAGTTCTACTAATGTTTGCTTAATTTTTAAAGTATATTATTGGGGACATGCAGATTTAAAACTGTAGTATCTTCCTGTTGAGCTGACTCATTTGTACCTATGAAATGTCTCTTCATCTCTGGTAATGATACTTACCTTAAAGACTATTTTGTCTGATATTAGTATAGTTAATTAGTATAGCTTTCTTTTGATTAGTACTTTGTTGTGTTCCATCTACCATCCTTACATTTATGGTGTAACCCTTGTAATCAACATATATGTAGATTTTTGTTTTTCAGTCTCACCTTGTCTTTTAGTGATGATAGTATTTAGTCCATTTACTTTTAATGTAATTAATGATAAATTGGGTTTGCATGTAACATCTTACTATTTATTTTTTATTTGATCCATCTGATTGGTTTTTTCTTTTCTTTCCTTCATCTAAAATCTAATTATACGTATGTTAGATATTTTCACTATACCCCAAATATCTACTACATTCTTATTCTTACTTCAATTCTTTCTCCTATGTATTGCTTTATTTTGAGATATATTCTATTAATCTGTCTTCTCATTTTTTAATCCTGTCTTGTTCTGTGTCTAATCTATTAAATTTATCCACTGGTACTTAATTTCACATATTTTTTTTATTTCTGAAATTTCTATTTGCTTTACCTAGAGTCTAATTTTCTGGTGAAATTTTTCCATTTTTAATCTATATTTCTTTTGTTTCTTTTTTCAGCATAATAGAGTTATTTGAAAGCCCATGTGATTTAATTACAATATCTAAATCACCTATAAGTGTGTTATACAATCTAAATTTTTTCTTGGAGTTTGATTGTATTATGATGTTTCTTGTCATACCTAATGATTTTTTGTTTGAATGATAAACATGATGACTCCAGATGATTTTACCTTTCACCAGAGAAAGTTAATCATTTCTTCTGCTAGTTATTATGGACTCAGGAGGAGAATGATCCTCTTTATCCAATCAGGGAATAAGGTGAGTCAAGGCTTATCTTCAGTTATGGTAAGATAGTATGGTTCTGACTTAACCTGGTTCCTTGAGTAAGGCACTTTTAAAAGCAAGAGTATTAACTGAGTCTTTGTTTCCCCACCACCCGACCCACCATCCCCCATCTGTTTTTAAATTTAGATTTCTTAGCTTCACAGAAAACATTAGAATTTGGCAAATATTTTTTTAATGTTTATTTATTTTTGAGAAAGAGAGTATGAATGGGGGAGAGGCAGAGTGAGGGGAGGACAGAGGATTCGACGTGGGCTCTGAGCTGACAGCAGCAAGCCAGATGCGAGGCTGGAACTCATAAACTGTGAGTGAGATCATGACCTGAGCTGCAGTTGGACGGTCAACCCACGGAACCACCCAGGTGCCCCTGGCAAATATTTAGAGAGAAAAGTAATCATGTGTTTGAGGCTCCCCAATAAAACACTTCAGCCTAGGCCCAGAACTGACAAAATCTTTCAAAAAAAAAAAAAAAAAAGAATGAAGATTGTTATTTCTAGAGGTTCTCTCTTTTCCAGAACTTAACCCTTCTGTTACTCTTTGCTTCTCCATTTCTATGATGTCCTTAAACATGTTTTGTGTGTGTGCACGTGTGTGTGCGTGTGTGTGTGGTGTGTGTGTGTGTACGTTTTACCCATCTTTTCTGGTTCTTCTAGGCAGGATCGCAAGTTTGACCCAAATAATTCCATTCTACCCAGTAATGGAAGTTCCCAGTGTCTAGTAAGTAAAGAAAGCAGCAGTCTTGATTACTTGTTACCTGAAAAAGGCTTTTAATCTCTAAATTCCATCTAAGGAGTCTTCCTTTGTTGGTTGTTTTATGGGGGAAAAATTACTTTAGGGCCAATATTCATTTTTAAAATCTTGTTTGATTAAAAGCTAAGGGTAACATGGAATGGAAAGGTTGAATTCTCCCTTTGTAGTTTGAATTCTAGCCAGGCATAGGGTAACTATAAAAAGTTAAATGGACATAAAGCAGGCTGGCAAGAAAACTGCAGAACATGGTGACTTGGGTAATGTTCTCTTTTCACTGTCAAGTAGAAACCCTCTGTTGCATTAACTAAATGTCGAATGGAGTAGCTGAGAACACTGTGGGCTTCTTAAATATACTACACACATCATTTGCCAACTTTCTGTACAACAGGGGTAAGTTATTCATAAAAACTACTTTTTCATTATATATTAATTCTGATCTGAATTTCATTAGGATATGAAAATTGCATAGAGTAAAATACTTATTCATATGAATACATATCTCTCTGAGGATGTTGTTTTGGAATTATTATTTATCATATTTTTAATAGGAGAATAATATTTTCCTTCAAGTGTTTAAAGATGCCCAATGAGTCCTAGAATGATGTATTAAATTTTTCCTATTAACATAAGCAAATTCTGCCACTCCACTTTGTTTTTACTTATAATCAATAATAATAAAAATATTCATAGTTTTAATAACATAATGTCTACAGATTGTTAAATGCACACTATGAGACAGGTCAAGTGCTTACTGCTCAAATATGCACCATCTCACTGAGTTATCACGTCAGCTGTGCCAGGTAGATATTCTTGACCTCATTTCATCAATGAGGAAACTGAGCTTAGGCTCATACTCATTCTCTTAACCACAACTGTGTGCTTATTTCTGAGGATAAATGAAAGCTGATATATTTATTTCCAATTTGATAGATGCTTATCTCTTGTTCAAATTTCATCAGGTGAATGGATAGATAAATAGAGAAAAGTACAAGTCAAATTTGTCATTTGTATTATTTATCAAAGGCTCAAATAAACATTGACACAGAGAAAAGAATGCAACCATAATGAATTTCTGGAATTTTCTGAATCACAAATTTCTGTCCCATCTTTGTCTACCAAGCACTTAAAAAGCCAACCTTATGATTGCTTCCCATCCCTGATCTTTCTCCCCAGATAGTCCTTCTGTCCCTCCTTTCTTGCTTCCTCTGCAGTGCACAGCAGACTAATCTGATCCCTTACTGTCCAATAATCTAACGCTAATAAAAGGAACTGTGTTAATCCAATCCACTGTCAAGACTAGGTCTATTGAGTTGTGTTTAGTGATTGATTATTGTCTGGATAAAATCATAACCACACCGAATGACCTTTACCCACCCTCACTTCCTTTTTCCCTTCACCTTGGCTTTTAATTATTATTACCATCATTACTGCTGTTACTGCTGCTGAAATTGTTATTATTATTGTTCACATGTCTTAATTAATGCTTTCATTTTACACCACTTAGCCAGACATGTCTACCTTACTGATATTTCTCCACCATATGCCTCTTTCTTGTTATAGTCTTAATAGAGATATCAAAGACTCCTATCTCATCACAAATTAATTTGACTTCCTCTGGGATACTTAAAAGTTTTAGGTCTCTATAAAAGCATCTGGTATAAATGTACTTATTTTTTTTCCATCCTACAGTTTTTATATCATTTGTTAATCAAACTAATAATAAAGGTATGTCTTAAATAATAACCTCCATACCCATGTTTATCTGCATGATATTCAATTTCAATTTTTCTGGTCTTATTAGCATTTCATTATTCAAAGTAATACTTTTCTCTTCCCTCACACTGAATCAACTTACAGTTAAAATTATTTTTAATGGTTTTAGAAACTTCCTTAGATAAATTATATAAATTATAGTCTAGTTTTTGGAAGTAACACTCCTGAACATAACCCCTCTGGGCACTGGCAGATAATACTCTAGGAAATAGGGATCGGTGTAGCCAGGCAACAGTTTCAAAATCATCACATGGTCAAGCAGTAAGGTGAATATGAAAAATGCAGGCAGAGGTTCTATAGAACCTCTCTGGAGGGGATGTCTTAATATGTTAGCATTACAAAAATGTCTCTGGCTCCCCAATCTTAAATACATAATTTGTGAATAATATTATGGGTTTGCAGCTGGCAGTGAAGTGTGATATATTGTTAATGCTTTTTGCAAATGTTAGAGTGGGTATCTATCAAGACTCTATTGTCTCTGATGGCTTTCATAAGGCACAATCCAAAAAATACTTCAATCTCCTGCTAAACTAGAGATTTTACTGTTCTGCAGATCATTAGAATTTTTATTACATCTAAATAATAAAAGCTATTATTAGGGTCAATTCATAGCTATGGAGTTTGCAATTTTAAGATTTTCTCTGTGGATTTGGTTTGTACTCTCTAGAATCTAAGCTTTCATTTTAGAGGGAAAAAAAAGAGGTAAGTTAACTTTTTGTAGCTTTCTTGGATAGGAAGACAGCCCTGACAACATTTAAATACTGTGCCAGAAAGCCAAGCATATCAGTTTCCAATTAACATTCTCAATCTAAACTCATCTCAATTTTTCTCAGGTGGAAGGAGATTGGGCTATATTGAAGGGTTGTACTTATAAAGTGATTATGAAATTTTCTCCTGTCATCCAGTTTTGTGTGATATCTCTGGGCAATTTCTGATGTTGCTACTGTAGCAACAGCATATTTAGTGTTTGTCATAGACAGGAGCATTCTGAATTGTGAGGGAGGGGCCATGATTTATAATGCTACAAATGGCTCTCAGCGCTAGAATACAAATTCAAATATGATAGTTGATACCAATCTGCAATGTATTTTGGAGTAATCCCAATTGCTCATGAAAATCCCTTGATGGTTTGGGGATACATTTTGTCTACCAAACAGTCACTCTGACTGCATTGAGAATTCAGACACAATTTTTAAAATGCAAAAGGGATTTCAGGGTAAATTAGATTTTTTTTAAAACCCCAAGTGTTCAAAATAGAGGCATCTTTGCTTTAAGCACCAAGACCCTGTAAGACTCTGCAGATAGGGTGGCTCTGAGAAAAATTCCATTCCTGGTAAATGTGACTGGGAATGTCAACTGAGAACAACTTTAAATGATGTGTGAATGGTTGGCATTTTCCTACATGAAGAGAGAATAGTGTATATCTCATCATTTCTTTTCCCAATGTCTTTATTGAACAAGAGCACCTAGTATGTGCTAACACACACACACACGCACACACATTCACTGGCAGCTATTTCTACCAAAGCCTAAAGAGTACCAGAGTGGAAACAAGTGTGCAATATAGCTATTGAACTAACAGAGTTATAACATATTTTGATTACCTATTTAGACTCCAACACATCTATAATACATTACTTGTTTAGAATTTAAGAATAAATTCATCATAAACAAATCTCAAGTTCAAGTGCCTGTATCTAACTTGAGGGAAGAAAAGCAGATAGGCACAACTAGCTAGACTAATCATTATACTGTCACCAGCAGTGAGAAGGAACATTCCCAATGGCCTTGCCTTCAGCCATTGTTATCTGAATGGGATGGCCAACAAGAAGACATTGAGGGCTGGGAAACAGACAGGCTGACTTTTTGTAGCAATGAACATGGCCTTTGCTCTTGGAAAGCCCCAAGAGAATTCCTCAACACTAATCCCTAAATCAAGCATAGACCAGAATCATTTGCTATTCTTCATCATGTCATAGACGGGGAGGAGGTCAGTAGACATTTCTCATGTTGTAAGTTAAAACTGGAGATGTCATAAAAAAAAAAATGTCACGGACTGGGTGACTTAAACAACAGAAATTGATCTCTCACAGCTCTGGAGGATAGAAGTCCAAGATCAAGATGTCAGCAGGTTTGGGTTTCTTCTGAGGCCTTTCT
Organism: Prionailurus bengalensis; assembly: GCF_016509475.1. NCBI lineage: Eukaryota > Metazoa > Chordata > Mammalia > Carnivora > Felidae > Prionailurus > Prionailurus bengalensis. The sequence goes on from NC_057356.1 coordinate 48,189,952, forward strand.
CCTTGGCCTGTAGATGACCATCTGTTCCTTATGTCTTCACCCTGGACATGAGTGTCTGTATCCTAATCTCTCTTTCTTATAAGGACACCAGTCAAGTTGATTTAGGGCTATCCAAATGACCTCACTTTAACTGACACACTTTTAAAGGCCTTATCTCCAAATATAGTCACACTCTGAGGTACTAGGTTTTAGGACTTCAAAATATGAATTTGGAAGGGACAGAATTCAGTCCATAACAAGCTTGGATACTGATCTTATGAGTTTCCTGATTCTTCATGGTTTTGCAACATTAGTTAAAAGAATGTTGACACATTTGGGTACCCCGCCCCTGCTTGGTATGGTAAGAATATAGTGTTAGGGAAGCTAATAGAGGAATTTAACACTTGTTGATTTCAGTGTATCCGTTAGTATCACTTGTGCAGCTATCAGATACCTTACACTACAAGCTGTGGAGGACTGTTTTACAGTTGAAGCTTGGTTGTGTGACTTGCTTTGATCAATAACATGTGAGTGGAAGTGAGGTGTGCCTTCTCCAAGAAGAAGCATAGAGCCATTGCATGCCTTTACCATGGTCTCCTTTCTTTTGGCCATGAGCTCTAAATTTTCCCAGGCAGGATGCATACCATGGGCAAAATAAGCCTTTGTTGTAATTCACCAACGTTCTGGAGTTGTTCCTTACCACAATATGGTTTAGGTCTAAGCTGGATGATACATCTTGTACTCTTATCCCTGTCCCGGAGGCTCCTGTCCATCTGTGTGGCACTGTTTGTCAGTTGCTAGAAACCCTACTAGCATGTCCCACTCAGATCCTTCTGCCCATCCTGGGCAGTGTTATAAGTTTTCCCTGCCCAAATAAAACTCTAATTCCTTTTTCCCTCCAATCAGCACCAGGAAATCAATTTAACCAAACTGACACATAGGAATGTAGATGTCTGGAAATCTCTGCTGCTCAGTTTGACATATAATTTTGCCATAGGAACCTCTGCTTTAAAAAGGGATACAGTGATCCAAATAAAAGTCTCTCTAATATTGAGATTTCAGAAAAAGTTGTTTGGGGAACAGGGACATTCCAGCACCTCTGACACTGCCATACGTACTTACCGGATACCCCTTCCTGCTACTGTTAGAAAAAACTTCCGAGCATAAATCCTTATGATAGAGCGACACCTGAGCTGTATATACCTGACAATTACTTACCATGTACGGGCACTGAGAGAGGCTCTTCACATTCATTATTTCACGTAATCTCTTCAACAGCTCTGTACAATAGGTACAATTTATTATCCCCACACTATAGATAAGTAAATTCCTCTCTAGCCATATGGTGGGGGGAATAAGGGGTTAGAAGTGGAGACAGGTATTTCCTCTTAGAATGGCTTGGTGAGTTCAAAATTCAAAGTTGATCTACCTCTTCTGTTTCAAACACTTATAAATAACAGATGAGAAAGAAAACATAACAAAATGAAAAACAAACAACAAACCAGAAAGATGTATCAAGGCTCCAAAGCAAGCCAAAACTCCCTGCGGATCAAAAAAGAGACAGGAACCCAAAACACAGATGGAAAGGAGTGATAATGCTCAAATCATGACCTATCAGATGCTGGTGGTAGCCGTAATGCTTGCTCCTACAAGATAATGGAGAGCTAAGTTCACTACTCGAAGCCAGAGCTGGAAGGTGGCTCTCCACTACTCCTGAAAGGAAGTTTTTAAAAATGCTGCTAAATGAGGCCTGAGGCTTCAATTTTTACAAAGCCAGGAGTCCAGATACGTGGGAGGGACCAAGCTTCATTCTAGCTCTTGTGAATAGATCAGCTATGTCCCCAGTACCATCAGAAATATGGTACAATTGGGGTACCTGGGTGGCCCAGTCGGTTAAGCGTTGGATTTCAGCTCAGGTCATGATTTCACAGTTCATGAGTTCAAGCCCAACGTCGGGCTCTGTGGTGACAGCTCAGAGCCTGGAGCCTGTTTCGGATTCTGACTGTGTGTGTGTGTGTGTGTGTGTGTGTGTCTCTCTGCCTCTTCCCCACTCACACTCTGTCTCTCTCTCTCTCTCTCAAAAGTAAATAAACATTAAAAATTTAAAAAATATATGGTACAATTATAAAACCTTGTCGTCAACTAAGGTGTGAGGGGCCTGAGTAAAGGCAACAGCAAAACCTCTAGGCAGAAAGAGGGAAGCACAAAGGAGAGGAGCAAGGGAAAAAACAATCTCCCCACTTATGATGAGCTTATAAACCCCAATTCCAAAACACAGAGAAAAGTAATGTTAACAAAGAGAGCTATAAACTAATTAATTAGCTAATTAAACTCACTCCAAATAAAATCAATGTCATAAAACAGTCTAACAAAGACTGTAACATATTTATGATTAGTATGGCCATAAAAGCAGCAATATCCAAGAAAATATAATAATGAAATAAAATCAAAGAAATAAAACAAGGTGCTTATGAAAAATAATTAACTGGAAGTCTTATAAAGGAAAAGAAATCGGAGAAATAGAAAAAAGTAAAGGACAAATCTACTGGATAAACCTTAGACTGGAAAGGAAGTAGTAAATTTGAACAGCTCCAACATGTATCCAACAGGAGCTCCAGAAGAAGAGAATTGAAGAAATAGTGGCTGAGGATTCCCAGGGTTAAGAAAGACAGGAGACCTTAGGTTCAATATGACTCCAAGTTCTGAGCAAGATAAAGAATAAATCCATGCCCAGATTAAAAACAACAACAACAACAACAACAACAACAACTAAACTACAAGCTGCCAAAAATGACATATGGCCACAAAATAATGGCAATTAAGCTGGCAATAAAACTTTCATTAGCAACAATACAAGCCAAAAGACAATGGAATGATATTTTCAAGTGCTCAAGAAAAGAAACAGGAAGTTCAAATTTTATACACAGCTAAACATTTAATTAAGAGTAAGGGCAAAATAAAGGCTTTTTTACACTTATAAAAATAAAAGAGCTTACCACCCACAGATGTTCATTAAAAGAATTATTAAAGAATATGTTTCACAGGAAGGAAAGTGAAAACAGAGCGACAGTGGATGCAAGTGACTTGCAGAACTCACCAAGACCCGACGTTCACCCCCCCCCACAGAACTCACCGAGATCCGACATTCACCCCCCCCCCAGAACTCACCGAGATCCAACGTGCACCACACACACACAGAATTCACCGAGATCCAACGTTCACCCCCCCCACAGAACTCACCAAAACCCCACGTTCACCACCCCCGCCAGAACTCACCGAGATGCGACGTTCACCCCCCGCCACAGAACTCACCAACACCTGACATTCACCCCCCCCCCCATGCACACACGCCCCCATGGGAGAATTATATTTTCCTGTCCCTCTTCAAGTCAGGCTTGGCCATTTGACTTGATCTGAGCAAATGTGAGCAAAGTGATATACAATTAATTCCCTTATGTGAAAGCTCTAAGAGCCAGCACATGCCTTCCTGTTCCCTTTCCCCTCTGCCTCAGCCACCAGCACCCTTCCAGATGGACACGGTAGTGAGGATGGGCTTCAGAATGCAGAAGCTGAACCGCCAGCCGACCTGGAATGTGTGCAGGAAATAAAACTTTGTTTTATCAACCATTACTTTTTAAAAGTTATTTGTAACCATGGTATGTATCATCATGGCTGATACAAAGGACAATTATAGGAGTCCCTCCTTATCCAGTTTCACTTTCCATGTTTCAGTTACCACAGGCAACCATACTCCTCTTCCGGACATAGCCTTGGAAGGTCAATAGCAGCCTAACACTACCTCACAATGTCTACGGCATTTACCTCACTTCATCTCATTTTATCATCTTACGTCATCACAAGAAGGGGGAACACAGTATAATAAGATATTTTGAGATAGAAAGAGAGACCACTTTCACATAACTTTTATTACAGTATATTGTTCTAACTGTTCTATTTTATTAGTTCTTGGTGTTAAATCTATTACTGTGCCTAATGTATAAAATAAACTTTGTCATAGGTGTTTATTCATAGGGGAAAAAAAAACCATCATAGATGTAGGGTTCAGTACAGAAATTGATCAAACATGCTGGAAATTTTAATTAAAAATCAATTATAAAAATACTAACTTTTAATGAGCATCTAAATCTCTAGGCAACAATAACATGGAATATGTTCAAAGGAGAGTTAAAGCATATTCTGGAAGACAATAAAAATACTGAATAATTTTCAGCTTTGTTTAAAAATGTATAGATAAATGCACATGCTTATAATTTAAGGATATCGACCAGAAGAAATCTAAAGCTTTCAAATGGCAGGATAGACAAAGGCTTATATTGAAAACTCATCCAGCTCATGTGAAATTAGGAGGACAAAGAGAAAATAAGAGGGGAAAAAAATAATAAATAGAAATCATAAAAGAATATGGCAGAAATGGATCCAAATATAAAAATCACAATAAAATGAAAGAAGATAATGTCACACATAGAAGACCAATCAGATAGTATCAAAATGAATCTGTTTAAATTGCATTTTTAAAAACCTAGCCATTTGCTGCTTTATAAAAAACATGCCTAAAACAAAACCACACAAAAAATTGAAAGAAAGGTGCACTAGATAAATACTAATTGTTAAGGGCTGAACAGTGTCTCCCTTCCCCCAGTTCATATGTTGAAGTCCTACCCACAGGGCCTCTGAGGATGGCGTGTTTGGAGATAGGGTCTACAAAGAGCTATTTAAGTTAAAATGAGGTCACTAGGGTGGATTCTAATCCAATGTGACTGGTGTCCTTACAAGAAGACGAAATTTGGACACAGATACATACAGAGGGGAAGACGAAGATGATGTGAAGACACAGGAGAAGGCGGCCATCTCCAAGCCAACGAGAGAAGCCTCAGAGGAAACCAGCCCCACTGACATGCTCGATCTGGGACATTAAGCCCCCAGAACTGTGAGAAAATTAATTTCTTTGTTTAAGCCACCTAGTCTGAGCTACTTTGTTATGGCAGCCCTAGCAAACTAATACACGTATCCGAAGAAACCTGAACTACAGTAGAATTCAAGTCAAAAATGCACTCATAGCATTAAAATAGAACACTAAACATGAAATAGATCTAATTCTTCCTTGCATCCTCTCCAATCAAACTTGAGTTCATGCCACAAAAAAAAAAAAAAAAAAAAAAAAAAAAAAAAAAATCACTCTGATCAGTGTTACCAAAGACCTTTATGTTACCAAAACCAATGGTCAGTTTCCAATCTTCATCCTACACAACTTTTTGCAACATTTGACAGAGTTGATGATACCTTCCTTCTAGAAAGCCTTCTAGAAAATCTTCACTTTCCTCCCGAGTCACCATACTCTTTGCTCTTTCTGCTCTGCTTTTTCTTGCCTCAACCTTTGAGCTGAGGGTCAGGCTCTGGATGTCTCCTTCTCTTTCCATCCTCACACCCACAGCAGAAGATGCTAACCATCTCCTCAGAACAGCTGCTGTTGTGGGGGAAGGGTGAGAATAACTGCAGTCCCCTGTGACTCAGGGGAATAGGAGGGGGGATGCAGGGAGTGGATACGAGAGCAGACAGGCAAACAACCGGCACAATAATTAAGAGGCATCACCAGAGTAATACTACAGTGTTAGTTATGAAGCATAACTCTCCACTTGTAGATCCTCTAAGTCTTTCCCCTTACTAAATGGCAATCCTATTCAGCCAGTTGCTCAGGCAAAAATCTTAGGACCCATTTTTGATTCCTGTCTTGCTATCTTAGCTGGCATCCAGTTCATCACCAGGATTCAGAAATCCTCCTACATCTACCATCATCCCTATAGTGCAAACCACTGTCAGCCCGGCCACCTGGACTGTGACATTAACCTCCTTGCTGGCCCTCCACCTCCCCTCTCGTTTTATTACCTTTAGCTCTCCATGCAGCCCACAGACGTATCCTTCCAAAAAGAAAGACCTACCCTGTCACTCTGGCCCTCACCGTTCCTCAAACCTAACAGTGGCAGTCCTTGATACAGCATGCTTCCTCCTCGGGGGCTCTCCCTTCGTCTCTGCCTGGAACGATCTTCATGACTCACCTCCATGCTTTGTTCAGTCCTTTTCAAGTGTCATCTCCTGAGGCTGCCTTCTCTGATCATCCCGGGAACGGAACTCCCCATCCCAGCCTGTCATCTCCCACCCCTCCCCTGCTTCCTCCTCCTTTACAGCACCTGCAGCTCCTGACCTCAGTCGCTGGCTGTTCACAATAGATCATCTCTCTCCCCAGCTAGGGCATAAGGTCCCCGAAAGCAAGAACTTTCCTGGTTATGCACACTGTTTTATTCCCAGCACCTGGAACCGTGTCGGGCACATCAGAAGTACCCAGTAAATATTTGTTGGCTGAATGAATACATACTTTAGTGAGTGAAACATGACATCATATGTACCTAGTAGCAAGACATTAAGTTGTTCTGTCTTGAACATGCTCTGGTCAGCAAGCTTTGAAATACAGAGGCCAAATATGAGAAGATTAATGAGAAATTAATAATCCTCAAGTATAATGGGTAAATCAGTTTTAAAATAGAGTAAGACTGTAAAAGATTTGAACTACTAAGTACTGGGTTTGACCTAAGATACATGTAAAATCCCATATGCCCAAAATAGAGAGCATATATCCTTATAAGCACACATTGATGAAAACTAAAGATAACCTAAATCAGAAAGGGAGCCGTAACACATTACCACTCATCTATATTATAAAGCCTATATTTTCTGAACATAAGGCAAAAAAATCAACCATAAAAATAGAGTAAATTAAGACATATGTGTTTGGAAATAAAGAATTTGACTTCTACACATCCATGGATTAAAAGAATCAGAGCAGAAGTTACTGAATGTTGCTAAAAGTATTATATTTCAAAACTCATGATATGCAACTAAAGTGTTATTAACTCTATGGCCATTGATGAACTTGTTGCAAAACAATCAATAGTTTTTTAAAGGGATGTGTTCATTAACCAGATGGTAAGAATCCATTCACAATGTGTACATATATCAAACTACTGACATGTATACTTTAAATATCTTACAATTATATTTATCAAGTATACCTCAATAAAGCTGGGAAAAATAAAAACATACATACATACATAAAATAATTACGCCTTCAAATTAAAAAAACTAGAAAAAGAACAAAAGTACACCATAAAAGGATATGAGGAAGGAAGTAAAATGTAAAAGAAGACATTTATGAAAGAGAAAAAAGGCATGCCTGAGTGGTTCAGTAGGTTAAGCATCTGACTTTGGCTCAGGTCTGATCTCACTATTCGTGGTTCGAGTCCTACACTGGGCTCTGTCCTGACAGCTCAGAGCCTGGAGCCCGCTTCAGATTATGTGTGCCTCTCTCTCTCTGGCCCTCCTCCACTTGCACTCTGTGTCTCTCTCTCTCAAAAATAAATAAACGTTAAAAAAAAAATAGAAACAAACAATAGGGGGAATCTAGAAAATAAAAGTTGATCTTTGAAAAACTAGGATCTTATTAAGGAATATTACAAACAAAAAGATCATAACTATAGATAGAGACGGATACATCCTTAAAAATAATACTTTGAATAAGTTTATGCCAATAAATGGATAATCTTCTATAAAAATATAGTTTACAAAATTGACTGAAGAAATAGTCAGCTACTAAACTACACACCAAAAAAAGTAGCAGTCAAAAATTTCTTCCACCCGCAAAGTCACCCCTCTCAAAACAAGTTATATGGGTGAGGTTACAGAAATTTACAATCTCCACCTTAAAAATTATTTCGGAAAATAAAATGTAGGAAGGCAAGCCAATTAAATCCATGAGATTTCTAGAATTTATACCCAGAGAACAAAGACAATAGAAAAAAAGGTACAAAAACAAAACGAAAATATAAGATTGATACATTTAGCTTATTAAATTAGAAGTTTTTCTACCCTGGGGCGCCTGGGTGGCTCAGTTGGTTGAGCATCCAGCTTTGGCTCAGGGTTCATGAGTTCTCTGATGTCAGCACACAGCCCGCTTCAGATCCTCTGTCCCCCCCTGGTTCGTTCTTTCTTTCTCTCTCTCTCTCTCTCTCTCTCTCTCTCTCTGTCTCTCTCTCAAAATAAATAAACAGACTTTAAAAAAAAAAGGCTTTCTGCACCAAAAGATACCATAAGCAAAATGAAAACTCTAGCCCCGAACTGGGAGAAATTGTGTGTGTGTGTGTGTGTGTGTGTGTGTATGTGTGTGTGTATACATATACATATATATGAAGTATATGAAAAACATAAAATCAGAAAGAAAAACTCTTAGAAATATATGAAAGACATAAAATCAGAATATGAAAAGGAATATATGAAAAACATAAAATCACAAAGAAAAACTCATAGAAAAAATAGGCAAAGTATATATCCAAGCACTTCACAAAGAGGAAACTAGAATTTATAATAAACCTAAGAAGAAATGCTCCATCTCGTTTGTAATTAAAGGAATGCAAAGTAAAACAACGAGACACCATTTCATTCCCAACACATTGGCAAACTTAAAAGCCTAATAGTACCGCATGTTGAGGAGAATGAAGAGAAAGACCTAGCACACAGCACTGGTGAGCATACAAACTGGCTCCACAACTCTGGAGAACAATATGGCAATAATTAGTAAAGAGCATGCCTGACAATATAACAATTCCAATTCTTGGCATGTAATCCAGATAAATTTTCCAGCATGTGTGCCCAAGTAGACATGCACAAGAATGATCGCTGCAGCTTTTTTTGTTGTAACAGAAAAAAAAAAAAAGTTGGAACCAATTTAATGTTTATTAAGGGCGAACTGGATAAATAAATTGTAGTATATTCATACATGAGAACTTTATGCAGCACTCAAAATAAATGAATTAGAGCTACATTTATCAAAATAGGTAAATCTCAAAAGCATTAGATTGAGAAAAAAAGAAAAAGTCCAACGGTAGAATATCAATATATTGTCAGTACAAAGATTAAAAACATGCAAAACAACACTGTTTAATGTTTGTATGTGAGATATATATATATATATATATATATAGTGAGTCTAGAATATATATATATATAGTGAGTCTAGTATATATATATATATATAATATATATATATATTCTATATATATATATATATAAAATGAGTCTAGTACTAATATAAAAACATGCATAGGAATAAAAAGGACAGATTGAAGACAGTGCTGACATCCGGGCAATGAGAAACCATTACAGTATCAAGAAGATGTACCCAATAGGCTTTAACTGAGTTGGGGGGGGCAGCATTTTTATTTCTTAATAAACGATCCAAAGCAAATAAGGCCAAATGTTAACATTTATTAAAGTTTCATAGTATGTGGATGTTTGTGGCATTAGTCTCTCTGATTTCTTTTTCTGTATGTTTAGACTATTTCATAATAAAAAAAAAAATAAAACTGGAGGCTAGAAAATGTCAAGAAGAAAAGCTAAAAGACTAGACAATGAGCCGGTGGGGGGGTGTGAGTGGGGGGGGGGGGTAAAGTGGTTTAGGATTATCAGGAATTGGAGAGAAGGAAATAATAGGAGAAAGTAAACCCAAAAGGAAGAGCCAGAGAGACAAGCAAGGTGAGCGGGAGACGGACAAAAGCATACACCTGCTGGCTAACGTGTGAGGGAATGAAGGCATGCCTAGACCATTTCATCCTCTCTTCCCCTGCTGCCCACACTCACTGGATCGCTCCCCAGGAAGCAGGGCTGGTGGGGAGAGAATCCTGGCTCGCACTGAGCCCGGCCACGGCACCTGTGCTCTCCTCGCTCCCAACAGCTGGGTCTTTAATTAGTGATGGGGGCTGGAGGAGTCAGCTTTATTCATTTATCCCCGCATAGGAGCAGTCTCTGCCATGACTCCTGAAATGTGAAAGCTGAGAAAGAGATGTTAGCACTCCTAAGACTGCTTTTTCCTGCCATGGGGAATCACTCCCCGAGCAATGCCAACTTTAAGAAACTATTGACCATTTAATTCTAAGAAGTAAAACAATTTTTACTTTTAGGAGAAATGTTACTGTGAAAGGGAGAAATTACAGTACTAGGAGAAACTGTACTGTATATTGTGTTCACACAGAATAAAGTAGAATTTACCATCTTTAGCTCCAAATATGTCCCACCTCTGAGGTTCCTTCTCCCCACTCCGGTGAATAAAGTGTGGCGCCATCTTGGCTTCACCTTCATTATCTCCCACATCCAGTCAGTTATGAAAGCTGTCAGTTTGCTCCTTCTCAACATGCTTATCTCCCCACCGTTTATGTCCCCACCTCTTGTCTAATTGGTCTCCACACCTGGGTCTGTTCTTCCTTAAAGACATCCTCTACACCGTCACATGATAAAGGGTGTTCTAGCCCAGTCCTGATTTTATTACACCTTTCCTCAGAAAACACGAATGGTACCCTAATGTGTAAAGACAGAGCTCAAACTCTCCACTCCAGTATTCAAAGCAAGCCTGCCGAGATCCGGTCCCTTATCTCCTGCAGCTGCTCCGCTTGGCTCCTTCCACCATTCCGCTCCCACACTGTGCCCTGCCACACGGTCATTCTTAAACATTCCCTGCCATTTTCCACCTCTGAATAGTTAGGAAGTTTCCTTTATTTTCTCTTTCCCCAACCCCACCAAGGGAAATCCAATCCAGCCTTCAGGTCCAGCACCGATGCTGTCTACTCCGTGGAACATTCCCTAAAGCAAGCTCTAACTTCCCCAGGACTGGCAAGTGCTGATTATAAATCACAGAGGGCCAGGGTGGCATTTCCATTTCATTGCCAGATTTCCACTTAAGTCTAGCACACTATCTTACATATGATAGGCGCCCAACAATATTCAAATGAATGCATGTAAACATGCATTTATATATGTACTACCTATAATCACATGTATTCTTATAATCACAAAATTGATACAGATCTAATTTTAACCCTGCACTTCTGTCATCTAATCGGCCCTCAATATGTAACTGTGAATTAATGGTTGGCTGAGTAAACGAATGGATGGATTTTCCTATATTTACTTTCCAATGGAATGAGATATCATAGGTCACTATATATCATTGTCAGTTGCCCTATGTTCTTGCCAATATCTTTGCTCAAAATCCTTGGGAGTACATTTCTAAGTTCTGAGAGCAATAGATAAACATTAATTCTATTTAATATGGTTCTAAAGGGAAAATGTAAATGTAGGAATCTGTCTACATGTATATAAATGCATTGTACTTTACGTTGCAAGAGACAATGTTAATCGCATAATTTGATGTTCTTCCACATCTTTTCATTTTTTTTCTGACCCCTCTCTCCCGAGTTGATTCCTTGGCCTTATAATGAGAATGACTCCTGGTGAATACTAGCCATTTGATTCTTTTTTAAAAATATCACTCAATTGCCCTCCTTGGGACTAATAGCATCTTTCCCTACAAATGACTGCTGCAGGTTATTAGGTCATACTTTCTTGGAATATTCTATCCTTCATTTATAACTTTTAAATTAACCCAATTATTTCTAATGGCGAGTTGGAGTATCTTGAACAGAAAAAAAAAAAAAAAAAAGAAAGAAAAGAAAAGAAAATGTGTTGTTATGTGACTCCATTCATTGTTGAAAGGAGATGGGAAAACTTGCTTGAGTGGAAATTGATCATTAAATCAACACATCCTCCGTGCCCTTTACAGCACCTCCTCCCAAAGGAGGCGTCACCACGCAGAGACTGCCAGGGCCTCCAGCACCCTCTTGCTTCTGCACATCTAACTGAGAAAATGACCACGCAAAAAAGGAACTCAATTTTTAAAAACGTCAATCAACTGATATTACTTCCAATGTAATATGTTCACCCTCACTGCATTAAAAATATATATGCACTAAACCTCCCGTCAGCTAGAAAAGAGGCTAACGAAGTTTCACTCTATTTCAATAAGAGTGAGTCAATTTAGGGGCCTTTGTTGTGTCTAGAGGCAAGATTTTTCTCTTGGGTTATCACAATACCGTGGGTGTCAATCAAAGAGCCATCGTCAGAGGACCAAGAGAATATCAGATGAGATCCATCACCAGGCTGAATTTTGGGCTGTATTTGTAAATGATTTCCTCAGCTGGGTCATCAATCACAAAGTCATCTGCATGGAGAGGATACTTCATTATTGTTCTATGGGGCTCCAATTAAGTAGGACATGACAAACAGCTATCAAGTTGACAACTCATCCAAGTATTCAGCAATTACCACAGCCCGTGGCCATGAGAGAAACGTGGGTCTCTCTGCTTCCTTCTCAGGTGAAGGTTGACGGGAGTGAAAGATTTACTTCAAATAGCCTTCTGAGTGTCTTGCTCCTAACCAAGAAGTCTCCTTGCAAAAGGCCCCTGACTCAACTTTTCATGTGGAATCATCACGAGTGAACGTCAATTTTAAATTCCTCTACGCATGCAGATAGTTTGACACGAATGCAATGACTTCCCGTGCAAAAAGGATAATGATATATTTTCATTCATTCCCAGAGTTCCCATGAAGCCATAGGCATTGCATCGAAAAGTAACCAAGTTTAAGTACTGTACTTAGTAGAAGTACAAACCATTGACTTGATTTTCATATTTATGCAGAAGTGTTTAGTCTCTACCACACCACTCCATAGGAATGATAGGTGTTTTCAGATCTTCAGGGGGAACAGCATAGTGGCATTTAAGCTGCCTTTGATTGACTAAGGTGATTTGATTTCCACTAATAACTCACAAGAGCTGTTAGGAAAATTGGATGGTATTTATAATTCTAATTTGTTTTACTCTGTAACTCTAGGAAACATCATTGTGGTAAATAGATTGAAATGTCAGGGTTATCACTTGCCACACAAAGTTTATTTTATTTTTTCCCCACTGAACAAATGCCAGCATCGCAGCCTGCTGAGACCAAGCTTATGTGAACTAGTGATCCAGGCAGCCTTTGGCAGTTCCGAGTGGCCATTTGGCCCGCCGGAGCTTACGCTGCATAGATTCCCCGGGACGGCCTCCAACTTCAGGGTAGTCAGAGACTTCTCAACGCTGCTGGGGCCCCCGTGTCATCCCGCAGCAGCAGGCTGCTTCCTAAGAAGCTGGCTCCTCTCACCGTTCCAAGAGGGAAACTTGAATGCTGTTTTGGCAGCTTTGCAGAGCCGTTCGCTCTCTCCCCGTGGCTGAAGAAACTTTTTGAAAGTGCTAGGAGCACGGTTTGGAATCTTCGTCCAGAACGACTTGGAGGAAAGCTGCTGTGAAAGTTGGGACTGGCTTCTTTGGCGAGCTCTGCTGAGGAGCCAGATGCCATTTTTGTGTGTGATACATGCATACGGGGAACATGGCTCCGAGGACAATGTCCAAGGCGTGACAGCGCTGAGGCTCCAAGAGCTTCTTCATCAACAGACCTTCAGTCCCGTGAGTGTAAATCCGTCTTCCACAAAACGTGGCGATCGGTTTCAGGAATCCTAAATTGCCCTGCACAGTTTGTTTGTTTGTTTTTTCTCATTCCCCAGTAAATCTGACCAGATGACTTAAGTACATCTTAAAAAGATGTCTTTTTAAAATTGTGTTACTGTTGACTTTGTTAAGGCTTCATGTCACATACCTGCGAGATGCCCATTTTCCAAATAAAGAAAGGAGATGCGATGAGAGCAGGTTGGTGAACCAACCAAGATAGAAGAGCAAATCAGATCGTGCCTCTGGCATCATGTTCCATGAGCCAGAAATCAGCTCCCGGTGCCTCAGTTTCTGGGTCTGCACAAATCAAGTTTGTAATACCATCTCCTGGCTTGAGTTCATCTGCCTCGTGAGGAATACATTTTTTTTAATTCACTTGTTTCATTTTGCTTTTGATTTGGAGGGCTTGCTAGTTTCGCTTTGACTTAATTCTGTTTGTTGATTTTGTAAAACATATACGTAGATCAAAAGTCAATGCTACAAAACACCGAACCCATCCCCCTGATCTTACACCATCCCCCTAGGGGTAACCATTTTTATTAGCCTTCGGTTTATCCTTTCATTATTTAAGCATAAACTGATATATTCATATCTGCTTACCCTACACCTTTCTTGGATATGAGATAGTTTATCAGACACATTGTTCTGCACTTTGGCGTTTTCATTTAACCACTTTAATCACTTCAAAGCAGTGTATGCATAGACACTCCACATTTATTTTCACAGGTGCATGGTACTCCACTGTGTCATTGTGTAATTGTTCTTTCACCTGAACCCTTGTGGATAGACAATATAGGTTATTTCTAGTCTTTTGAAATTAAAAGTAGTGCTACAATAAATAGCTTTGTGCACGTATGTTCTAATATTTTTGTCAGTTTATTTTGGGGGCAGGTTCCTAGAAAGGGGACTTCTAGTCAATGGAAATGTGTACATGATTTAGTTAGCTATTACACAATCCCATCCATTGGGTTTATACCATTTTTTCTTCCTACCAGCAATGTATGAGAATGTCCTATTTCCCCTCAGACTCACCAAGAGAATATTTTCAACATTTTGGATTTCTGCCCATGTGACGTCAGTCTCCCATGTCCTGATTATCAGACCTAGCTCCATATTTTCTGTAAGAAACAATTTATTTCACCATGTGCTCACTTCAGAACGCAGCTTGATGATATTATTATTACTAACCTGGACTCCCTCTTTCATCAAAAGAGCACTTCTTCTCTTGGAATGAAGGGAAGAAAACCCCCCTTCAATGAGTTCAGGTGATAAAAAGGATTGTGAGGCCACACATCCTATTCATGCAACCAAGATTTGCCAGGTACCTACCCTGAACCTACTAGATGCTACTAAAGCATTCAGGGACTGGAATATAGGCCTGTAATGTGGTAAAGTTCTAGAAAAATGTCTAATGTGCCAATATACAAGCAAAACCATAATAGGTCTCAAGTAATCCCAGCCAAACGTGAGATCCAGTCCTTGCCTAACGGTCTGTGAATAACAACATGATGCTATTTGCTCAACTCTGACATTCTGTGCTGCCCCATCAGAAAGGAAAATGAGGGAATTTTATGGATATGAGAGTTAGATGAAAGAATAAGAGAAGGGGGAAAGGCCAGGTAAATAGGCATGAGATTTCTCCTTCTACTGGGTAGAAGGCCGATTCAACCATACATTGCCATTAGTACCCAGAAGCATCTCGCACATAGAAATTCACTAGTAAATGTTTGTAGTGTAGGGATCAATTTTGCAAAATAGTATTTGTGCATGCTTGTTGACACCAAAAGAGAAATATCTCAATTCTTCTTTCTTTAAGCCCCATGACATGAAGCACTTTGCTGATTTTAGTCTTCCAGTTTGAAAAAGGTTCTTCCCATTAATCAACTTCTAGAAATAATAAGAGCTGACTTTTGTTGAATGGTTTCTATGTGGGATCACTTCTAAGCCCATAACGTGTGTTATCTCATTTTATCTTCTAAACAACCCTGTGAGGTAAACACAATTATCTCTCCCATTTTACAGATGGGGAAAGTGAGGCACAAAAAGGTTAAGTAACCTACCCACAGAGTTCAGTTCTTATGAGTTCCAAGAATGAGGATCTAGAAATAGCACACTCTCCAATTCACTTGTAAACTGAGACCTGCAAAAGAATCCCTTTGAGAATTTAGAGTTACTATACATAGACTGACCTCCTTATTCCTAAGTGGGACTGTCACACCATAGCCAAGTCCCATCATCCTCCTCCTGCTACATCTCCAGGAAGTAACCCCACCCCCTACCCATTCTGTGTGGGTCTTATTCTGAGTTCCCTCTCTGCCTCAGACTTTTGTTTCAACTTGATTTTTTTTTTCATTGTGAAAGGATTCTCTGTCTCCTCTAGTTAATTAACACATCCATCACTTCATGTACTTATCTTTTTTTTTTCTTTTTTTGGTGAAAACATTTAAGTTCTACTCTCTTAGCAAATTTCAACTACACAACACAGTGTTATCTATTATACTTAATGACGTTTTGCATTAGATTCCTTTTCTCAAACTCTCCCTATTTCTCCTACCCCTCAGCCCCAGACAACCACTTTTCTACTCTCTGTTTCTAAGAGTTTGACTTTTTTTAATTTTATTTTAGATTCCACACAGTCCATCTAGTATTTGTCTTTCTCTTTCTGGCTTATTTCACTTAGCACAGTGATAATGTCCTCAAGGTTCATCCATGTTATCACAAATGGCAGGATTTCATTCTTTCCCATGGCTGACTAATATTTCACTGCATACATATACCACATTTTCTTCATTCATTCATTCACTGATAGATACTTAGGTGCTTTCTAGATCTTGGCTATTGTGAATAATGCTGAAATGAAAATGGGCATGCAGATAACTCTTCAATATCCTGTTTTCATTTCCTTTGGATATATAACCAGAAATAGGATTGCTGGATCATATACATGGTAGATAGAGTTCTATATTCAATTTTTTGAGAAGCCTCCATACTATTTTCCATAGTGGGTGCACCAATTTACATTTCCACCAAAAGTGTACAAGGGTTCTATTTTCTCCCTGTGGTAGCACTTGGTATCTCTTCTTTTTTTGATAATGGCCATTCTAAAAGGTATGAGGTGATATGTCATTGTGGTTTTGATTTGCATTTTCTTGATGATTAGCGATGTTGAGCACCTTTTCATGTACCTGTTGGCCAGTTAAATATCTTCTTTGGAAAAATGTCTGTGTGGGTTTTGCCCATTTTTTTAAATTGGGTTATTGGGCTTTTTGCTCTTAAGTTGTATGAGTGGTTTATGTATTTTGGATGTGAATTCCTTATAGGATATGTGGTTTACAAATATTTTCTTCCATTCCATAGGCTGACCTTTAATTTCACTGATGGTTTCCTTTGCTGCTCAGAAGCTTTTTAGTCTGATGTAGTCCTACTTATTTATTTTGGCCTTTGTTGCCTTTGCTTTTGATGTCAAATCCAAAATGATCATTGCCAAGATTGATGCCAAGGAGATTACTCCCTATGTTTTCCTCTAGGAGTTTTAGAATTTCAGGTCTTATGTTCAGGTCTTTAATCCATAAAGTGAGTTGATTCTTAATCTTATTTCTATGCATCCAATTAGTCTATTCACCACTTCCCAGAAGCCTGGGCCTGGGTTTATAGTTTAAAATTCTTCACTATATATTAATAGAAATTACATTGCTCAGCCTTTCAGCTGTTTAAATCACTGCGATGATTTTCCAGGACCCAGCTGTCATTTGCCTTCTCCATATGCCATCTAAGGAGAGATGAGTTGCAAGGTTCTATTGCTGGACCTCCTGCCTTACAATTTGATATCAATTATGGCATTTGGGTAATGCTGTCAAACAATGATCAAGAAGCTCAGCGTAATATTTATAGGCAAATTACTATTCTCGTTTCTTAATAAGTTGCTCTAAAATATGAGGTCAGTAAAGGGCCACATCATCTTAACCTTTCCAGAAAACATACTGAGTTTCTTGATTCTATTTTATTTTACTTTTTTGTGTGAATAATTATCTAATGAAAACCAATGCAGAAAACTTTCAACTATATATTCACTCACACTGGTTCTAGAAGAAAAAAAATCAGCCTGATCTCCATCAAAGTTGGTCTAAAGAACTATGCTGATTTTATGGAATAATCTGAAACCTCTTGTGCGATCATGTGCTGTTATTGGCTGCATAACTGTAGCCTTGATACAATGGTTGCAGTAACTTTACCTGGTCATTTAACATAATCATATTATGGATGTGATACAAAGACACTAAACCTATGCATATAGAAATGATTAAGATATAGATCCTGCCTTAAAATATCTCGCTTTCATAGGAGACCTGGCACAAAATCAAAAAGTCATCATATAATAGTTAAATGTTATTAGAAAGTAATGCACAACATTTGTCTCACCATTTTCTACTTGATCATATATGGTTTCTGTAATTGAAAAGTCATTTTCCTTACTTTAAAAAAGCCTTCAGACTTTAATGTGTGCCTCTTGCCCCAGCACTGATTGTCTGGAACTCCAGAAACTTGGTGTCTGAAGTTGAGGGCAGGGCTCATTCATCCTTGCCTGCTCAAGTGGGATAAAAATGCTATTTCCCTTTGAAGTTTGCAACTCTGAGTGCTTGCATCTTCTTATCCTCAAGGCAAAGCAAAAACAAATGAACACAAAGGAAAGGAAGGTTTACATTAACACTGCTGGGCAAAAGTGTGAATCCTTGTAACTGCATGTTTATAATACCACCTAAACACAGCAGTTACATGGACACTGAACGGTGCTGTGGTTTCTTTCACTTATTGAAGGCTTTTATGCCATGTCATGGGCTGAGGACTTGAGGAAGAGAAGCAGCTCACTTAGCACTGAGGGATAAACAGTTCACCAGAGAGGACCTCTGCCATAAACCCCTAATAGAAAATATTTCTTTTGTTAAAAACATTCTGGCATTCAAAAATCCAAATCCAACATGACCAATTGGGGATGAGGAATAAATCCAAGATGGTGCCATCAACTGTAACATAATTGAATAGCTCATCACCCAATACTTGCTCCAGCATTGTGATGAACCCTTCCAGATAGACTTCATTTTTCACGTATTCTCAGCAAAAACTAAAATCCAGCATAAACCTAGAAAGATTTACAATATTATCCTCTTTTCTCATTTTTCCAGAGAATACTATTTGGCACAGATATTGAGAAAAGTGTGAGTTGCAGAGGCTGGTTTGACAGTTGGTATATGGAAGAGTCTCAAGGAATAAAGTATTTTGATGTAACTGAAGTCACATGAAATGGAATCAACTTCTGGAGTCAGCCTCTTTAATATGGAACTATGGGGTGCCTGGGTGGCTCAGTTGGTTGAGTGTCCAACTTCGGCTCAGGTCATGATCTCATGGTTCGTGAGTTCAAGCCCCATATTGGGCTCTGTGCTGACAGCACAGAGCCTGGAGCCTGCTTCAAGTTCTCTGTCTCTGTCTCTCCCTGTCTCCCAAAAATGAATAAATGTTAAAAAAAATTTTTTAATAAAGAAAATAAAATGTAACTACACGGGATCCTATGCAACAAGTTTTTCCATCAGAAAATTAAAGTAAGCCTTTCATTATGAGCAATGTCCACCAAAGTACCCATGAAAGATGATTATTCAACCTCAGTTTGTTGTTGAATCTCCAAATCTATCTCAGAATATATAATGTCCCTCTTCTATCAAATCAGATAGTTTGCTTATCCCATGTTAAATGTTATTTGACATCTAATTTCTCTTCAGATACAAGGAAAGATCCAAACATATATTTCTATTCCAAACAAAAATATATAAGAAATACCTCTTTTTTTCCCAATGGCTATTCTCAGCTCTTTTCTAATCCATATTTGAATCATGCTTCTATTATTATGAATTAGAAATGCACAATCAAATGTATTTAAATTTTATTTTCTATAAACCACTTCAGGCCACAAATTCCAGTGGATCCATGACTATAAAACCCCAATTCTAGGGCAGAGATATCAGAGAAACAGTGGTAGTCAAGACCAGAACTAGACCTAAGATATACATTACTCTTCTTTGGTGATATAACAGATTTAATCAAAATTAGTCAAATTATTCAAGTAATATTCATTTGTTCAATCAATAAATAGTAATTGAACATCTTCTAGTGCAAAGATCTGAGTGAGGGGCTTGGTATAGGACTGTAAATAAGAAGTTGTAATTGTTCAACTTCAAGACATGTATATTCTGCCTGGGAATTCAGATGTTGAATAACTGGTTGCACAATATATTATTTAATTATATTTGAGATTTGGGTCACCAAGAAGAGATACAAAATTTTTAACTGGGGAAACAGACATAGTTCAAGGCAAAGTAGAAGGTTTTATGTAAGATTCTCTGAAAAACTACTTTGAGCTAAATTTTAGAAGTGAATTAACTAGGAAAAATGAAGGAAAACACATTCCAGGTAGAAGGAATACCAGGTGCAAAGGGCCTGGGGCAGAAAGGATGATGTACTACTCCAGGATATGAAATAAAGTCAGAGAAATGTGTGCAAGTATTCTACATTATTAAGTTGAAATAAAGAGTATTTTCTTTGGATAAATATTAAGTAAATATGATCATAATGTAGAAATATGATATCTATGCCATCTGGAAGTTTTAGGCCTCTTATTCAGAAATCCAAACCCCAGTTGGTAAAAACAAACAGACAGACCGACAAACCAACCAGGAAAACCATAACTATGGTTTGGAAACAGAACAGATTAATACAAAAATAACTTTATTGAATGCCATTGAATTTTCCTTAGCTCTGCAAAGGCATGTTCCTAACAGAAAAAGTCAGAAATCGATCTCTGAGATTGACTTCAAGGTCATAGCTAGATGGCAATATAAACACACTACAGAAGAATAGGTTTTTATTTTCATAAGCATTTAACTGCAAAATGTCCTCAGAGCACTGTAGGTTCAGGGAGAAAAAAGAGATCAACCGTATGTTCCTATTAGGATTCAATGGAGGTTATGCCTTCATTGGGTCCTTTAGCCTCCTGGTGGTTCCTCTCTATTATCAGAGAGGGGGCCTAGCTAAGCCCATATGTAAGTTGTTATCTATGACCATGTGACACCCATAAAAACCAGGCCCCAAGATAAGAATTGTATAATGCTGACTGGAATAATTAGGAATAAACAGCAACCCTCTCATCCCTTGCTTCCAAGAGTATTGGGGGCAAAGTTTTCTGAATTATTGCTCATGTATCAACTTGCCTATGTATATTTCACTCATTCAAGCCAAATGTAGTAGCAGCTATACATTTAGAAGTTTACACACAGTTGAGAGAATTCAAAATTGTTCTATGGAAAAGATAAACATTGAAGCATTGTGTCTTGCCTTACAGCTTTTGGAAACTTCTATGAGACCTTTCCTTTCACCTACTGGTTCACAAGGACACCTGCTGTAGTCGCTCTGTCTCCTAGCAATTTCACATACAATGGCTACAGCTCTCCCACACTGTGCTTCAGGGCTACACTAGAGAGCCCCTAAAACCTTCAGCAGATCTGGTTCCAGCAGGTTACAGGCCCAGAAGAGAAAAACACACAGGCTTAGTCCTTTCCAAGCAAAACCCAAATCCACAGCTTCTGCACAATACCATAAAAGCAAGACCATCACACTTGTGAAAAAGTAGAGAATATTGTAATGGGATCATTAAGATCAACCCTAAAGTATGTTCACAAATATCATGACAGCATTGTGGATGCTAATTGCTGTCTAAAAACACCACTCCAGTCTAAGTGCTGGTATTAGACAAGGGTGCATTCTGTCAAATGTTGTTTGGCCCATAATTGAAAGGGTCATTAAAAATTTACTGAAAGGGATACTGGAAACACCATAGAGGACAAAAGGTATGTTGGAAGCTCCAGTCACTGTCAATGATGCCACATCAAGTGACAAGCACCAGGGGTCTAGATATGGAAGAATGGATTTGAAGGCCATGGTGCAGAGTGGTGATTTTTTTTGTTGTTTTTTTTTTAAATGAATACCAAGCTCAAGGCTGCCTGCCTTTGAGCTCTTCAGCCACACCATGATGAAGCTTCAGTGGTCTCATGCACTGCCCATCTAAGATGGACCTACTGATCGACATCTTATGAATATTTCATCCAGCTACAAATTTGAAAAAAAATCACTAGTCTCTGAATTATTTAATTGTTTTGTGCCAAAGCCTTAAATTATTTTTCCTGTAATAAAATAAAGTATTGGGTGGGAAACAAGAGTCCAAAGAAACAAATACCAACTCCAGCCCTCACAGCTGAGGTTCCAGCCGTGCTGATTTTCTTTACGACATAAGTGGTCTACTTGGCTGATAGCAACAGAGACTTGGGTCAATACTGTCATTCCCGCCTGCCAGCACTGCAGACTTCATGCATTCTCCTTTGAATTAACTTGACCACAGGCTATTTCTTGTAGGTTATAATGAAGAAATTGGCCAAAGTTCCTGCAAGAGATATAATGTTGACATGAATTCTTTAAAACACATAAACAAGCCTTGAAGACTAGAAAGGTCATGGTGAAAGAAGCAAATTTCCTTCCTTTAATATTTATGGGAAGAAAAGAATTCAAATCTGGGAAGTGACTTATGATCATTAGCAATAGGTCAAGAGCAGACTGTTGCATGTGACCATGGGGACCAGACTGGTGACAAGTCTTTGGGAAGGGCTGTGAAGAGATGCTCTAAGGTGCTATACTCTGTGTGTGTGTGTGTGTGTGTGTGTGTGTGTGTGTGTGTGTGTATGCACCTGCGCTAAAATAGTGATATGAAAGAATTGTAACAAAAAGAACTTATTATATGCTGAAAGTTCACAGAAGGATAGCAGGCTTAAAAGTAGAAAAAGAGGGAGCCAAAAAATCTTTAATCAGAAACACCCAGCAGGTATTTTCATGATAGTTGCAGAGGATGTTGACAAGGAAAATCCTCAGAGAACTGTAAAGGTCATAGAGATATCCAAAAGAATGGATGCTGTGCCAGACAGACTCTAAAAACGGTCTCCATTGTTCCACCTCCTGGTATTCATGCCTGTGGCATCCTCCCACCATGTGCACAGAGCATTGTGACTTGCTACTAACCAACAGACTCTGGTAAAAGTGATGGCACGTCCATGGCTCCGTGCGTGTGATTATGTTATGTAAGATTGTCATGCTTGCCTTGAGAAGAGAGCCTCTCCCTTGCCAGCTTGAAGGAAACCATGCTGGGAAGGCCAATGTGGCAAGGAACTGCAAGCAACCTCCAGTGACAGGCAGCAAGAACCTTGGGCCCTCCAGCCAGCAGCCTGCAAGGCGCTCAATGCTGGTAGTAGATCATTCCCCAGTCAAGCCACAGATAAGTCTACACCCCAGATGACACCTTGAGAGCAGTCTTGAGAGAGACCCTGAAGCAGAGGATCCAGCTAAATTGTGCTCAGACCCCTGATGTATTGGAACTATGACATAATAAATCTGTGTTGTTGTAAGAGACTAAGTTTGTGGTGATATTGTTATGTAGCAACAAATAAATAATACACACCCTTAGGACTTTGACTAGGTTCTTTTATTCCTATGGGCTCCTCCTTTTTTACCATGTGGTCATCAATTACAAGTGCTACAAAAAGTAAAGATTACTAGAAAGATACAGGGAACCAAATTATATGTGAAAATATCATTGAGGAGACCAATGTGATACATGGTAGAAACTACAGCTCTGGTGCATGTGGATCCTATTTACTCTCCAAAGAGGATGAATTCTGACCTTCGAAAGAAGTGATAGTAATCCATAATCCATGAGACATAAAACAGCATACAGACGTGTCAGCAAATTAGCCTGTGGTACATTAGAAAAAGCTTTGGAGTCAGACAGAGCCAGGCTCAGATCCCAGTTTTGCTCTTTACTAATCTCCATTTCCTCATTGGAACAACTGAAATCATCAAACTAACCCCAAACAGTGCTGAGAAAATGAATAAGGTACATAATATTGGGATGGAAGACAGTAAGCACTCAATAAATACTCATTCTCTTCTCCTTTCTTTTTTTTTAATTTTTTTAAATTTTATTTATTTATTTTGAGAGAGAGAGAAAGCACGAGCGGGAGAAGCGGAGAGAAAGGGAGAGACAGAGAATCCCAAAGAGGGCCCTCACTGCCAGCTCAGAGCCTGACCCAGGGCTTGAACTCACGAGCCATGAGATCACAGACTGAGCTAAAATCAAGTGTCGGATTCCTAACCAACTGAGCCACCCAGGTGCCCCTCTTCTTCTTTCTTTATGGCATAAAATTAGTGCATCCTAGGTTTTTAGAAAAGAATATTTTTTAATTAGGAAAACTACAACACTAAAATAAAATGTGGACAAAGAAGGATTGGAGGCACTAAAAATCAAAGTCTGATTATATAATAAGGAATAATATTAACAAAAGAGAAACATCCTGAGGAATCGAGGTAATTGCTTAGAGGATCCTCCAATAAGTTCGTTTTTAAATAAATCATGTGAATAAAAAAGAAATAAGAGTTATATAATCAGTGATTCAGAAGAGGAAGAAGAGGAGACAATGAAACCATAGGAAGAATGTCACAAAGTCCACACAGGCCAGAAGCTGACTTGGTCTGGTGAAAAGTACAAAGACAAAAAAAGCATTCGTCATACTTGTTTGTACAAAGAGATGAAAAACAAAAAGGATGATGTTTCTGTTTGGGAAGATGGTGCAATATTACCAGGTGATATGAAAAAAATAACTACTTTTACCCTGAAATCATCTTCACTAAGGAGGGGGATCACCAAACAGAAAAGTGAAAAATAAACATAATTAAGACACGACCAAAGAATAGGATTGTGGA
This sequence comes from Prionailurus bengalensis, assembly GCF_016509475.1. NCBI lineage: Eukaryota > Metazoa > Chordata > Mammalia > Carnivora > Felidae > Prionailurus > Prionailurus bengalensis. Next base: position 48,214,218 of record NC_057356.1, read on the forward strand.
GATGATAGGAAAATTGTATCCTGGCTCAGATAATTACTCCCAGGAGTAAGGGCTTGCAAATGCAACTGGAGAACCACTGTTGGTAATGTTTGAAAAATCCTTTAGAACCAGAGAGGCCAAGGGAAAAAAAAAAAAAAAACCTACAAGTAGGCAAAATTTTTAATTTTTAAATAGTAAACACTTCAGAATAAATCTTGATACTGACACCCAACTAAATTCTCTAATGGACAATTAACTAGGTGGCTTGTAAAGCACTTTGAGAGGAAAACAGGATTACCACTAGGAGCCCAAATGGGTTCACTAAGAAGACGTCAAGCCAAACAAATTTCATTTATTTTCTCACAACATTACAGAATTGGCAAATTAGAAGATCCTGCAGGCATACTTATGAGGTCTGGAAATGATAATTGAAAAAAATATTTTATATTTAGCTTAAAGGGCTTGAGGGGAATGCCGTCTTCATGGGTTTCAAAGACTACCTACCACACAGGGTTAGATCTCAGCTGCATTCTTCAGCCCTCAGCTTAGATGGCTCTTGAGGAAGCTCTATGATCACTGGTTCAGCTTTTAGATCATCCTATACATTGCTATAGCACACCTGTATTTCCACTATCACAATACTTGTGAGAAGGTATTATGATTGTTCAATTAATTGCCTACCTATCCAGTGGACTGTGAGATCAATAAAGTCAAGAAAAAGTCTGCCTTTTTTATTATTTTCTCTCCCAAGTCTAGCACTGCACCTGATAAATGGTGGGTGCTCTATAAATACTTGCTACAGGAATAAATGGAGTGAGTAAATAAATGAATAAGAAATATTTGTATGTTGGGGCTCCTGGGTGGCTCAGTTGGTTAAGCGTCCTACTTCGGCTCAGATCATGATCTTATGGTTTGTGGGTTCAAGCCCCACGTCAGCACAGAGCTTGGAGCCTGCTTCAGATTCTGTGTCTCCCTCTCTCTCTCTGTCCCTCCCCGACTCGTTCTCTCTCTCTCTCTGTCTCTCTGTCTCTCTCTCTCTCTCAAAAATAAATAAAAAATGTAAAAAAAATATTTGTATGTCACAGACGTTATTTTCATCTCAGCATAAGGAAGAACTTCCTTATACTTAGGAATCTTTAAGATTTCTTTATAAATCCCTTATTGTGAAAGTGTTCAAGAATAACCTAAAAAAACAATCATCCATGTGGTATTTGCACAAAGAATGGACATTCAATTAGAGGATTCTATACTCCCTTCTAACTCTACACTCAAAGCCATTATCACTTTTTTTTATAACATAGAGTCAGTCCTCAAGAAAAATCAAAACCTACAACCCCCAAATTCCAGAGGTAAAGTAGACATGCAAAACACGAGCTCCTATTCCTTCAGTGTCTGCTATCTGTCCTAGAGCAGGGCTTTGTCCAAGCCGACAGTTAAATTCTTGATAAATAAATGGTTACAATATGTATGGACTCTTTCTCAAGTGAAAAGAAGGATTAGATATTCAGTCTGACCACATCATTTCACAAAAAGGAAGTGCAGTCCTAATGGTTTCAGTGACTTCTCAAAAGTCACAAAGCTGTCTGAGGTAAAGCCAAAATATGAACCAGTTTACTGCTATTTCCATTTCTCTGGGTTGCCTTGGAGCTCTTTCCAGAAACAACTGAAGAAAAGAAACCCTGGATCTCAAGAAAACTAGGCCATTTTGAAACATGGTAAACATGTTTATAGTCAAAAACCAAGAGGTTGAATCATCACTGTAATGACTCCAGGAGGGATGTTGCCCAGGACCAGAAGACACAACACAGAGCCGGAGGAAAAGTCAATCACCTTTCCTCTCAGTCACTAAGCATCTATCATGGCATTTCCTAAATTTCCTTATGGAAAGACAAAATAATATAATAGTGATAATCATGTCATATCTGAAGGTTCTGTGGCAGTATGTAACCCAAGAATACGGCCCTGTGTGTACTGAAAGATCTGAGTTAACTCAGTGTCTGTCATTCCACAACAGAAGAGAGAGTGGATAAGAAACCATTACTTCGTTACCTTGGCCTAAAAGAATATTGATGTAGATGGTAATAATGGGGATTTTCTGGCCTGGTTCTCCTCTCTGCCTTCATTATATATATACGTTCATTATATATATGCATTATATATATTCATTATATATAGTCATTACACATATTTATTATATATTCATTTTATATATATTCATTGTATGTATGTGTTTACATTATGCAAGTTAGCAATAAGTTTTGCGGGCCTTTCTTTTTCTATTGGTGGTCTGTATCGATCTAAATCACCACAAAATTGCCAACTCCTCATGCAACTTTATACTCTGTAGCTACAGTCCACAAGTCCAGAGTCAACCAAAAAGATTTATTGAGCAATGACAGGCATTTCGTTTTCTTTTGTTGAACTATTTCATGAGATGAGAGTTGAACGCTGCATTTGTCCATTCAAAGAATATTCCTGGAGTGCCCATGGCTTGGTCGCCACTGTGATTATATTATGTTGTAAGGTGTGGCCTCTGCCCTCAAGGAGACCATCAGGTACTATGGTATGGCTTCCTTAGACTTCTGTCAGGTTCTGTGGGAGTCCCAACGAGGACACCTAGCTCAGCCTGAGGGAAGCGAGGCCTCCAGAGGAGCTAGTGCTGGAGGTGCCTCTTGAAATAAAATAGAAATAAGCTGGTTGGAAAAGGGGTCAGCAGTTTCTAAGTAGCACTTGCCAAGGCAGGAACTGCGAAGGGTCTGGTGTGGCTGGTTTGGGGCCCATGTTAAAGGAGGGGCTTTAACAACTCTGGTCATTGTGTCGAGACAGGGACAGATGTCAAGGACTTCTTTCTCCCCTTTACCCTATGGCCATTGCCTTGTTTCAGGCTGTCACTGCCTCTCTCTAGAGATATTATAATTCCTTTCTAACGGCTCTCCCTTCTGCCAACCTTTCTTTCCACTTTGCAGTTCATCCCCCACACTGGAGAAGAGGTAGCTTTCCAAAACACAAATCCAAACAGGTCATTCTCCAGCTTCGCCTTTGCCTATGAGATAAAGTCAAATTTCCTAACACAGCACATCAACAATTTACACTCCAGCCTCTTGCCTTTCTAGCTGAATCTCCTGTCTCCTCCCTCCTCATGATTTAAAATGCAGCTAACATGTAAGTACTCAACATACCCTCCCACGCCATGCCCCCCACACTTCTGACCTTTGTGCATGCATAGTATTTCCTCTGCCCAGAGTGCCTTTTCCTGTAGCAGCCTCCAGCTCACCTTTCAAGGTGCTCTTCAGTAAAGCCTTTCCCAACTTGTTTAGGAAGTTGTTCCTCCATTTTCCATAGTCCTTTGCACATATTTCTACTATATCAATTTGCATCCTGTATCGAATCTTTTTCTATATAACTTCCCCACCCACAGGAGAAACCATATCTCAGTTTTCTTTGTTTTATCATTACCCTTCAGAATTAGCCAGTACGGGGGCACCTGGGTGGCTCAGTTGGTTAAGCGTCTGACTCTTGATTTCAGCTCAGGTCATGTTCTCACGTTTTGTGAGTTCAAGCCCCACGTCGGGCTCTGCACTGGTGGTGCAGAGCCTGCTTGGGGTTCTCTCCCTCTCCCTCTATGTCTGCCTCTCCCCTGCTCATGTGCTTGCTATCTCTCTCTCTCTCTCTCTCTCTCTCTCTCTCTCTCTCTCTCTCAAAATAAGATAAATATTAAAAAAAAAAAAAAAAAGAATTAGTACCTGGAAAACAACAGGTACTCAGTGTACCTGTTTCCTCATTAAAATTCAAAACCTTCATTAGTTTGACTCTTTATTGAGACCTATCAGCACCATATGTCTGAATGTGGAAAACATGTGTCACCTCTCCCCTTTGACTTACACTTCTGGCAGGCACTGCCCTATCTGTCAGCTACCCATTTATTCCAAACTTTCTCTCCAAAAGCAACAGACAGGTCTCCAGTGCTGTCAAGACTCACGAACCGGGTGAAACACCCTACTAATATGGAGTTACAGACACCTTTGTCAGAAATAATCTGTATGTGTTTTAAACATCTGATGAAATCCGAGTGTGCAAACGAAGGTGACTAATTTGACACATCCTACGATGTTACCACAAATACAAAAAAAAGTGCCTTGGGTCAAAGGCCCAAAGTAAGTCCTTCCTACCCTGGGATGAAGCAACGTGTGTAAATGAAAAAAACCCAGGAGGAGCCTTTACACTGTTGTTCCCCAGGAGGAAGGGAAGGGACACTCGTCCCCTCTGTGGGGGATCAGCAAGACTAGCTCCCACTGGAGTTCATTACTGTTCCTTCATGTGAACTGGCTCATAATCCCTTTATCACTCAAAGGAGCATATTTACATGTGATTCGTGTCATAAAAGTTAATTCCAAAGTTCAAATCTTAACTCCAGAATGTGGAAAAACCCTTTGAGATGCTGGTGGTCCAAAAGAATGATGGTTCCTGTAAAAGGTAGAATCAATATTGTGAAGAAGAAAAAAAAAATATATATATATATGTATATTATATATATATATGTATATATACGAAGTGAAAATTAATGTACTATTTAAAGGTAATCAGCCTTTCTACAATTATTTCATGGTCATGGATTTTGTGTTGATGCTGGCTAATTAGCCAACTATGAATTATATATGTATATTTTAAGTAAGCGTGTGTGCACGCTAAAGGCTTTTTTCCCCTTTATTTCATTGTGAAGCAAATCATTTGATGTGGCTCTGCATAAAGCTCTAATACACATCAAAAAGCAATCAACAAACTCTTTGAGTACATCAAGCAGGATAATTTAGATGGTTTTTAATCATGATTATGAAAATATAATTAGGTGGTTTCATGTTTGTTGCTGAGTATATGTAGAGGAAAGTGATTCTCCAAATAGAAAATGCGGGCAATATTACACAGAAACCACAAGAGAACGGTAGGCATGAGGCACACACACGCACGCGCGCATGCACACACACAGAGAAACCACTGTTTTCTGTTTTCAACATATCAGCAGCTCTTTATATTTAAAAAGAATATCACTTCTTTCAAGGTGCCAAAAGCAATCTTATTTAATAAACTGATTACATAGCAGTAGGTTTAAAAAATGCCTCCCTTTAATATCATCATAAACTTTAGCTGTTGCCTGCAATTGAAAACAAATCCTCCCTGCCATGGCCCCCACACAAAAAGAGGCGGGAGACTCATCAGTGCTCAAGCAGCTCGTGTGTCATTAGTGACCGCTGGGAGTAGGTATAGTCATGGGTCTGCACAGCTAAATGATTGTGCACTCATGGCCTTTCCTAATCCATTCGAAATAAATCTGATATTTATCTATCTCCAATTGCCCAGTTTAGAAGTTGAAAGGATCCGTGAGCCCTCGTGCAGGAGGGTGAATCACACGCAAGCACACACTATTTCATGCGAACCTATCCACGCACCCCCACCTGGACAGGACAGATGACAAGAGGGACTCCACTCCCCCCCCCCCCCACCAGATGGACTCCCTTCCCCGACTTCCCTGGTAGACGCTCCCAAGCCACATTTCATTTTTTCCCCTGCACGGCCAGAGTTGATTACTGGCTCCATTAGAAAAACCCATCCTTCCTAGACCATTTCGGAAATCACGTACAAGAGCCTCGGGTTGCACTTGGAAGAATGTGGTCACCAGCAAGCTGGCCCCTTTTGTTGAGAAATTCAAAGAGTCACATCACCATGACTTTAACGAAGCCACAATTAGGGTGGCTTTCTTCCAGCACCACGTGTAATCTGTTTTACCACAAAAATGCGAAGTTGCTGTCTGTGCACACAATTTTAGCATTTCTGGTTTTTATGCCATCTTACTTACAAGAAACTCCCAGCTGTTATAATTTGTCTCATCCATCGCTCTCTTGTAGAACCAGCCTTTGTTCCTTTTTTTCAGTGCCAGGGACTTGCTGCGTTTCACCTGATGTGATTTGTCCAGGCATTAATAATGCATCTTCAAGATGCAAGATGCATGAATTCCTTTAGTAACAGATCTGCTGGCAGAGGGCTGTATTGTATTGTACAGCTTTGCTGCATAAAGGAAAGGCAAAGGGACAAAGGGAAGGTCATCAGCCTCAGGAGTGAGAAATATTGGTTATTTCAGAACATCATTCCAACCAGCTCATGGTAAGGACATGCTGAGGACGATGAATATTAGACCAACAATTCTTAAAAAAAAAAAAAAAAAGCTGTTGCCGAATCTTCAGTTTATCCCCATAGAGGACACTGAGTTGCACAGTTGCGCACACAGATGACAGCTCAGGAAGTCCAGGGTGTCTGGCTGTTCTCATATCTGGCTTGGTACACATCAAGGGATATTTCCTATTCATAGGTCCTTACTCTCCCTTCAGACCTCAGGGCACACTCCCAACTACCTTCTCAGTGGCCTTGATGCAACTGTCGTTACTGTTACTCGCATGAATTTTTTATCACCTTGCATTTGTGAAGAGCGTGTATTTTCAAGCTGCTTTATAGTCATTAATAAGTTATTTCTCACAATTATCCTGAAAAGTAGGACAGGAATTCTTTTCTCAATCTTACAGTTAAGGGAAAAGTAGTGTGGATGGGTTACAGGCGAGAAGTTCGCAGGGAGTCTGCTTTCCAGAGTTGGAATGAGGACGCGTTTAGAGATCCACCCTGTCTCCTAAACAAAATAGCTGCCTCTGGAGTGGTAGGTAATGTGAACAATTTAAGGCAGAATTTAAGGACTCGATTAGGAATAATCAGGTGCTTAGTGGACACAGCCATAAACTCTACAGGAAAATAACCCCTCTTCAGATGATCGGATTTTGAACTCAAGGCTTTGCAATGCCACCTGACTCGTACATCTTAGATTTTCTTAAGAAACAACGACTCTAGGGGTGCCTGGTGGCTCAGTCGGTTAAGCGTCCGACTTCGGCTCAGGTCATGATCTCACAGTTCGTGAGTTCAAGCCCCGCGTTGGGCTCTGTGCTGACAGCTCAGAGCCTGGAGCCTGCTTCGGATTCTGTGTCTCTCTCTCTCTCTGCCCCTCCCCTGTTCATGCTCTGTCTCTCTCTGTCTCAAAAATAAATTAAAAAAAAAAAAACATTAAAAAAAAAAAGAAACAATGACTTTATCATGTAACGCTGAAATCCAAAAGTTCAGCCAAGGAAACGGGAGCTTGTGCAGGTGACCATTTAAACTTCTTGTGTTTGTGAGGACTTCCGGCAAGATTTGTCAATATACAACCAAACCACGATCTTCGGACCGTCATTACAGTGGGTTCACCTGCCTCCTACATCCACGCTCACCACTGCCGGCAACCCGCCCCCCCCCCCAAAAAAAATCTCATTTAATCAATAACATTTGCTTTCAGGGCAGCTCTCCTTTACTGCTGTTCCATCTCTGTCTGGGTTACCATAGCAACTATTCTCAGAGCAGTGTGATACCCAGTTTATACATTTCAGCCCTGTCACATGACTGACTACCTGCTTCTACTTTAATCGTTGCTGGAGGGAATGCTCAAAAAGTGGCTGCTTCCTGCTTCCTGTTGTAGTCCACCAAACTGCCGTCATGTTTTCCATTTCCTCTCACAACCTAGAAAACACGTGTTAATTGTGCTGACTCCCAAAGGAGACGGGGGGACAGCTCCAGCGGTAGGTGACAGAGCCCCAACGGCAAGAATTAGCAGAGCCTTCCAGGCCCTCACAGCAAAGTTCTTTTTCCCTACAGAGATGCTCTCAGAAGTAGCGGGCCTCCTTTTTAAGATCTTAATTGCAGAATAAAAGATGTTTCTGACCTCATCCTAGCCTGAGATCCATCATCCAGTGGCCCCGTGACCTCCGCACACTCATCCCCATTCATGTAGCCATTTCGTGGGCCCCCTGCAAGGCAGCGCCTGGAACTTGGGACTCTGAGGAGCCTCCCTTGTTGCAGCTTTGAGGGGTCCGTTTAAATCACATTATAAACCTAATGAAACACAGCTAATGAAGCACAGATGTCCTATCAGATTTGGAGCTCTGACTCCCTGTAAAAGCCCAGTAAAAATAAATGAAAGGAGCCTTGTATCCATGGAAATGGGCAGCTCACATGTTAATCCTTCCCCCTCACCCATTTATGAGTTCATTACCATTTCTAATTCCAGGGCTTCTGAAAGCATTTGTGGCTTCTGGGTCAGTCATTTCCTGGAAGCTCACATCCCTAGCCTGACCTCTTTGTTCAGAGACATGGGAAAGTAAGCAGGTGCATATTGCTTATCAGTTGCACAAGCTCCTGGCTAGTTTTTGCTGTTTTGAGATGTTGAGATGAATCTAGAGTCCCGTGTCCTCCTGCGACCTAGAAGCTGGCCTTTCGTGGACCAGGCTTCCATGTCAGTTGAGAATAACACTAGGGAACTGGAACAAGAATGATCTAATACCAGAGAGTTCTTCTGTCACAGCATGGCTCATGGCCAATATTCATTCCTCCTTTAGATCAAGACATGAACGTTCCCTCATCAGATGGAGATACTTTCAGGCATTGTTACAGTATCTACTATTACTTGCTAAGGTCGTGAGGGAAAATGGCAAAAGAGGGGTAAATTCTGTTGGGAAATAAGATTACGCTGAATCCAGAGTTCGAGGCACTCCCAGGACAGCAAGCCAAGAAAGGACACTTAACTGAGCTGAGAAACACCATGAGGGCGTCAGCTGCCCAGTGGCCAGGAGGTCCATGAGACGAGAAGACACATTACAAAAAGAAGAAAAGCCACGTAGGGCACCTTCAGAAATGAAACTTGTCTCCCTTATAGATTCAGCTTGATAAGAATAACGAAGGGGTATAGAACAAGGGACAATGCCCTCTCTGCCCATCAGCAGCCTTGTTTCTTCTTTTGGTTTTTGGTTACTGGGTAACATTCATTCTCTTTCCTCAGGTATTGGCTTTTAGAAACAACCAGTTCATGTTGGAGCCAAAGTGGCTCTCTCAGGGACATTCTTTGGGGACAGCTCTGGGCATGCTTCATTTTTTTAGATTATAGTTTTGAGTTCCTAAATTTTCAAAGATGTCTTCTGAAGGATAAAGTACATATTCTCAACTGAAAAGAAGATATCTGAGCATCAGTTAGTAATACTTTGCATTAACGTATCTTCTTAAAGAGACAGATTTTACATGTCTGTCACTTGATCTGTCCTGGACACGGGGGATGAGAGACGTTATTAGATGAGGAAACTGAGGCACAAAGCAACAGACAGATCTTCCTGGGGCCATGCGTTAGTGTCAGCAACAGAACTGAGGCTTCTAATAATAAATTTAGACCCCAAGTAAGAAAGCATTACAAGCCCTAGACATTGTTTTCAAAACAATCAATTTTGCCCGTCCTAATAGCTGAAAAATGAATGCTTCCTAAAAATGGTCCAAGAAATTAAAGCTTAGGCTTGTGATTATTACAGCGATTTGTCAGTGGTAGTGTATGATTTTTTGGAAGAGTACCAGCTGTATTAGCAAGAGGATAAGAGTGCGGTTCATTTTTCATTTGCCTAATATAGATATCCTTGCCTCGCCAAAGAAAGAGCTAAAAAGAAGTGATAAAGCATCAATGATGCAGCAACATAAGCGACTTCACGGAAAATGATTTAAACCTTCCGCTGCCCGCTAACATGAGAGATTTTTACCACTGATTTATGTGAAGAACTGTCAGAAACAGAAACAAGCCCGAGCAGGAAAAGTGGGGGGGAAGTTATGGGGGCAGCTAAGACCATTTACCTACTCTCTACCATGTGACTCGGTAACTGTGAGGGGTGAAATGTGTCACAAAAACCCAACACAGGGGCGCCTGGGTGGCGCAGTCGGTTAAGCGTCCGACTTCAGCCAGGTCACGATCTCGCGGTCCGGGAGTTCGAGCCCCGCGTCAGGCTCTGGGCTGATGGCTCGGAGCCTGGAGCCTGTTTCCGATTCTGTGTCTCCCTCTCTCTCTGCCTCTCCCCCGTTCGTGCTCTGTCTCTCTCTGTCCCAAAAATAAATAAACGTTGAAAAAAAAAAAAAAAAACCCAACACAGTGACCTGGATGTTGACAGGGAGGATGTTGAAAGAGCCATCTGCTTATAATGACACAAGGTAAGTGTGTGTCAACAACCTGTTGCTTCAACGCTTCCTTCTCCCAGTTAAGACCAAGTGGCTGGACTGGAGCAGGAAACTTCGGCTGCCAGGGGGGGCTGGCGACCAGCCGTCCCAGCTTTCTTCGGTTAGCACTATCTCTCCTTCCTCCTCAGCCCTCTTCTCTTCTTCTTTGGGCTTTTATTCAACCCACCCACCCCTGTGACACATTTTGGAGTACATGAGCTCAGCTTCATAAAACATCTTAGAAATTTAAGATGCTTAAATTAGGGCAATTTTCCGTCAACAATTTCCAAAACCACATAAAGACCGAAAGAGTCAGAATTCTTTTTAAGCAACTTTAAGGAATTGTTGACGCTGCAGATTGAGACACTGCCACTACTCGACAGTGGATGCTTTGAAGCGAAGGAGCAGAGGGTTTTCAGTTTTGGAGGCCCAAGAATGCACTTTTGCTGTCACGCACAGCCCCAGCCAGAGGGCAGGCGCGTGACAAGGAGCCGACAGACTGGGAGCAGAAACCCGCAGTCTTGCATTATTCCCTTTTCCTCATCAACTCTCTCTCCAAAGTTAACAACAGCTGCAAAGCTTTATCTTTTGGGGGGAAAGTCTGTAAAGAAGGTAATGCTTGGCGTTTGGGGGGTAAAGTCCCCAGGAATACATCTTAAGTTGCCAGCTCCGCATCGTAACATACATACAGGAATGCAATTCGATTCTGTAGAGAAAGTATGTTTCAAAGCACTCTGACATGTCTTTGCTCATGTGTGTCTTCATGATCCTACAGGGGAAAGAAAACATTTCACAGATGAGCTCCCAGAGCTGAGTGGAGCTTGATGGCCCCACAGAAGCTAGGGGCAGAGGCAGACGAGGACCCGTTGCTTAATCCCTGCTCTCAACTCTGCGCTGCCATTTTTTTTCTAAAATTGCATACTCAAATAATAAATCAGTTTTATACTTTGGCCGGGTGTCCCTACTTCTGAAAACTCACAACTAATATATAAGCAAGTAACTAAAATAGCAAACTTCCACATTCCCTATCTTGAAAATGTAGTACTTTATTCCTGGTTTAGAACTAAAGCTATTTCTTGCTTTACTCAAAAGTTGTAAATAAATGTTTACCATCATATAATTTTAATAACTACGAATAATTTAACTCAAATTACTAGATCACCATGGGATCACCATCACCATGTCCTGGACTGGAGGCTCTGATATTCAGTCTTGATTTTAGCACCAGGTGATCTCCAGGTACCAATGTTTTCCTTTGTAAAATAAAGGGATTAAACCAATTTATTTGTAAGGTACTTTTCTTGAAGTCTAGATTTTACGAAGCTGAAATCCATCTATTTTTTAGGGCACTAGGTTATCTTCAAAAACGCTATATTGATACGGATCCTGCCTCATTTTCTCCACTAAGAAAACAAGTGGTCTTTCTCCTCTGCTCCCATTCACAGGACACAGTGTGGAGGAACTTTCAGGTAAGATTGTGGGCATGTGGCCCTATCTATTCTGACAACCCAGAGGCCCCAAACGGAGGCCAGCCAAAGCAGGACTGGGGAGAAGTAAGTGCCTAAAAAGGAGTGGAAATTCACCCAGCCAGCAACCCTCCCTTGGAGCATTGTCGTGCCCTTCCCCAAGGCGATCCCTCCCTATTGGCAGCCGGGTGACCACTGGCCTCTAGGCAAAGACTCTGCTTTTTAAATGGACAAAGGACTGTGAACAGAGAGAGGATCTACTCAGCTCTGCACTGGGAAGAACAGCTTTCTGGACACAGAGCCCAGAAGAAAATTATGCCCCAGCACGTACCATTTCATAGAAATAATGAGGGAAATAACGAGTTAGGCTTCAAAGATGACATGAGCTCCTATACCTCCAAAAGTGCTCTCCAATAGTCTGGTGGTGGTGCACTACTCAACAGCAATATCAGTAGATACCAACCAATATTCATAGAACGAATCAAGGAAGGGGTTTATCAAGCAAAACTACTAAAGTATATCTGGCAAAATGATTACTTCCATCCTTACGTTTGCCTTGATAAACCCACTCACTCCAAACTACTAGCATGAGATCATTCCTAAGGAAAATACGTTTGAATGTGCTCTCTCACTCATTTCTCTCATGTATTAATTTATTCAACAAATGTACACATCACCATCTGTGTGCCAGGCACTATGTTAAGAATGAAAGAAGGAAAGAAGAAACGAGAGTGTCAGCCCTCAGAGGCCATATGGTCCAAGGGAACAAGTGACACCAACATCGGTACAAGTGCCATGTACTACAAAGTACAGAGACAACCCAGGAGAAGACAGTTGCTAGAGGTACCTTTGAGAGAGAGGGGAAAAAAGAAAAAACCAGCTGCCATTTAGAAGAAAAACTGACTTAACCTTATTCCTAGTAAATGGTTTACAGGAAGGAGGAAATGGCTGATTATGAGGAGAAGACCATCAAAAATAATATGGACATGGAAAACTTCAGGTGTCACAGTCTGGCGTGTTTAGAGAGGCAGGTGCACATAAGGTCTGCCATCATGTCATAATGAGACACTGAGGGAAACTTGAGTTATGGTCATTCTGAATTCACTTATAGAGGAAAATCCTTATCTTTCCATAGTGCACTTACTTGCTTTGTGAGAGCTGAAAATTGGCAGAACATTTAAAGCATTCTGTGATGTGTTCTATGACTAGTCCGCCTCTGTGGTAGACGGGTGGAGGGTGTGGGCCAAATGGACTCTAGAAAGGAAAATATGCTGATAACTCCAGGGCTGATTAGGTGGCCGACTTGCACATCCAGTCTTAAGCACACAAGCTACTCTCCCACGCCCAAACACTCATGGCCCATGGGTAACATTTGTTGGAGTGGTAATGATGTTTTAGTAGGGCACTGTCACTACTTAGACTAGCACACGGTTGCCAGCAGCGTGTTGGGAAAGCTTTCCTGTTAAAGCTTTATCTACCATTCCCCCACAGTGTTGATGCATGAAGATGCCCACCATAACCATCCTTACCCATTGTCCACCCTCCATGTCCCCTTCTTCCTGCCACATGTGTCCTTTCTTCCACCCAAAAGGGAAGTTGTTTCTACTGCGGTCTGGGAAGACACATCCTCTGCTGTTTTTGTCTTGCTTTGCTTTTGCTTCCCCTCTCCTAGCTTTTCTCTCCCTCTTTTTCATTCCATTCTTCTTACACTTTATCCCTCATACTTCCTCCCTCTTTTCTTCCCATATCACTGTACCAAGGAGAACTCTTTTTGAAGACCTATTCTTATTCTTTATACCAACATGCAATCTACTGCCTGCATATATTGTTTTAAAAGCAAGGAAGGGGGGTTTAAGTCATAAAAAAAAATCTAAAACTCTATTTATACATAGCCAAAACGAGTTAAGTAAGGAGCAAAATAAAACCTCTTCTATTTAAATCAAAGTCAGGACAAGAAATTCTGCCAGCAATTATGACCATCACACTGGTGGGCATAGCCAGAGCAAGAAGTATGGAAAAGAAATGAGATGGGGTCGGGGTAAAGGGGGGCACCTGGGTGGCTCAGTTGGTTAAGCATCCAACTTAAGCTCAGGTCATGATCTCATGGTTTGTGAGTTCGAGCCCTGTGTCAGGCTCTGTGCTGACAGCTCAGAGCCTGGAGCCTAGTTTGGATTAGGTATCTCCCTCTCTCTCTGCCCTTACCCTCTGTTCGTGCTCTCTCTCTCAAAAATAAATAAATATTTTTAAAAATTAAAGAAAAAAAAAAGAAATGAGATGGGAAAACTGAAAGAGAGAGAAAGAAAACTATTTGTGTATGATATGATTATCTAACAGAAATCTAAATCAACTGGAAAATTATTGTAACTAATGTATGAGATACATAAGATCACCAGATATAAGATCAACATACATAAACCACTAGTATTTTTATTTATCAACAACGTTCACTTAAAAAATATAATGAACAAAAGATCTTATCATGGCAATAACAAAACACTAAGATTAAGCCTAATAATAAATGTGCTAAAAAAGTCAATATTTTGTATGTAAAAATCTCTCCAAATTAATCTAGATATTAAAAATAATCTAGGGGTGGGCACCTAAGTGGTGCAGTCAGTTAAGCATCCAATTCTTTGATCTCGCCTCAGGTCATGATCTCACAGTTTGTGGGTTTGAGCCCCGCATTGGGATCTGTGACATCAGTGCAGAGCCTAATTGGGATTCTGTCTTTCCTTCTCTCTGCCCCTCCCCCCACTTGTGCACGCATGTGTGTGTGTGTGCGCGCGCACGCTCTCTCTCTTAAAATAAATCTCTTTTATTTTATCTCTTAAAATAAATAAACTTAAAAAAAATTCTTAAACTAATCTAAATGAACTTGACTTACTTGATTACAAAGTTCACATAAAAGAGAAAAGACTAAAAATATTCAAGAAAGCTTAGCAAAAAAATTAAAATGTGAACTTGCACAAATATTAAATACACTATGTAGCTATGTAAATTAAAATGGTGTGGCATTTATGCTTCCAGAGCAACACAAAAGAGTAAACATGGAGGAATAAATGGAAAAGTCTCACATATATGTGAATCTAATACATAAAATTAATCAAACATTTAAGAATTTTGTTTAATGTTTATTTATTTCTGAGACAGAGAGAGACAGAGCATGAGTGGGGGAGGGGCAAAGAGAGAGGGAGACACAGAATCAGAAGCAGGATCCAGGCTCTGAACTGTCAGCACAGAGCCCGATGTGGGGCTCGAACCCACAGACCATGAGATCATGACCTGAGCTGAAGTCGGCCGCTCAACTGACTGAGCCACCCAGGCATCCTAAGCATCTTAAGTCAGTAAAGAAAGGGTGGGTGCCTGGGTGGCTCAGTTGCTTAAGCATCTGACTCTTGATTTCGGCTCGGGTCATGGTCTCACAGTTCAGGAGTTCTAGCCCGGCGTTAGGCTCTGTGCTGACAGTGCAAAGCCTGCTTGGGATTCTCTCTTTCTACCCCTCCCCTGCTCACTCTCTCTCTCTCTCTCTCTTTCAAAATAAATAAATAAATAAATAAACATAGGTAAATAAACAAATAAATACATAAATAAATCCATAAAGAAAGGGAAGAATATATGCAATTAATAGCACTGGGAAAGTCATTTCTGTACTTTGGAAGAAAACTCTGATTCCTACATCACTCCACATACAAAAATAAATTCCAAGGTAATTCAAGAGCTACACACACACACACACACACACGCACAAATTAATATAGAGGAAGAAAATATGGAAGACTTTTATAACCTTGGGATTAGGAATATCTTTCTGAGCAAGAAAATAATATTATGTATGTTCTATATAAAGCTCTATAAAGAAAAAGATAAGTAGATTAGAAATTTTTCAATTCTTTTAGATGAAATACACTACAAGCAAAGCTCAAAGGCAAACAAGTAGGAGAAAAAAATTTGCAACATTTGCAATAAATGTGTTTCAGACAACAGATGACTTTCTATAATATATAAAGAACTTTTGCAAATCAAAAAAACAAAGCAACCTAAGAGGAAAAAAAGCGGACAAGGATTAGGTAACATTAACCAAGAGGATATTATTGCCAAGCAATAACCTAAGTGCTTCACATATAGAAACTCAACTAATTTGCATAATGACCCTTCGATCAGATGCTATTAGTGTCTCCATTTTATAGGCAAAAAAACTGAGGTACAGAGAAATTTCATAACTTGCCCTAAGTTTTACAGTTAGTAACCGCTAGAGTCAGTGTTCAAATTTTAAAATTCTGACACCAGAAAAAAATTCACAGAAAAACACACACACACACAAATAGCAGATAGATTTAAGAAAAGCTGTTCAACTTTCAGATCAGTGAAATACAAACACTAAAACACAAAAAGATATTTCTATCGGCCAGCTAAAAATTAATCAAATGGGCTAAAAGGACCAATATGGTGAAGAATGTAGGGAAACAGTTACTCATGCTGTTACTGGGATGTCCCTTGGTATAACATTTTCAAGGTTAAAACGTTAAATAGGCATTTAGCAGTGTCCCTCAAACTTAAAAGGGCTTACCCTTTGATCCAATAACTCCATTTCTATCCCTTGGAAATACTTGGACATGTGCCCAGAGATGCACATACTGAAAAACTGAAAACAACCTTTATGTCCAACAGTAAGGGAATGGTTAATAAGATGATTACACATCCAATCACTGACTGAATGGAGTAGAGTGAAAAAAAAAAGTGATGCATTGTATCTGTATGAACACAATACAACAACAACAAAACTAACACCTGCTACATGCCAGGAACTGTTCTAATCAGTAGAGATAAAGTGGTAACCAAACAGATAGAGTCTCTCCTAATGTTTATGTTTGGGTGGGCAGGTAGACAATAAACAAGCACACCAATGAAGAGCAAAATAATCTGACAGTGTGCTAGTTTTCTATTGCTGCTATAACAAATTACCGCACGCCTAGAGGCTTAAATAACACAAATGTATTATCTCACAGCTCTGTAGGTTACAAGCCCAACCTGAGTCTTGCCCAGAAAGGGCTGCATTTCTTTCCAGAGGCGAAAGGGAAGGATCATTTTCTTAGGTCATTCAAGTTGTTGGCAGAATTCAGTTCTTGTGATTGTAGGACTGAGGTCCCCATTTCTCTGCCAGCTGTTATCTGAAGGTCATTCCTAGCTTCTAGAAGCCACCTGTATTCTTTGGCAGATGGCCTCTTCCTCCATTTACAAAGCCAACAAACACAGTCAAGTCTCCCTCACACTATGAATCTCTTGTCCTTCTTCTCGCTTACCCAGCCTTCACTTTTAAGGACTTAACGGAATTAGATCGGGTCCCCCAAACATAATGCAGAATAATCTCCCTATCTCAAGGTCTATACCTTTAATCACATCACATTGAGTCCTCTTTGCCATGGAAGGTAACATATTCACAGGTTCCAGGGAGTAGGGCATGAACACCTTTGGAGGGGAAGAGGGCATTACTCTGCCTATTGCAAATGGCAATAAACGCTATGAAGAAAACCAAAAGGGTATTATATAAAAGGCGGCATGGGGTAGGGCAGAGCTCTTTTAAACTGTTTCACCAAAGAAGACCTCCCTCTGGAAATGGCATCTGAACTAGAAGAGACAGTCATGTGATCACCTGGGGGCAGAGCATTCCAAGTATATATTTAAATATACAGAAAGAGGCACAAAGAGCTACATATGGAACTGTTCACTGGCTACCTCCTGAGAGCAATGGAATTCAGGGGTGACAGAAGATAACAGATTTTACTCATTAATCTATATCCTGATCATTTGTTTGAATGTTTAACTTATGTAATTTTTTAAATTATTAATGTTTGTAAAGACTTAGAAACAAATAGATATAGATATACTTGTATCTATAGCTACATCGAGAGAGAGAGAGAGAGAGAGAGAGAGAGAGAGAGAGAGAGAGAGAAAGAGATCTTTCTCTTAGACCCAGTTGAAACTAAGACAGTTTAAGATTTAAGTATCGGTAATTAAGTTAAGTAATTCTTTAACACACATATGTAGAAAATAAAAATAAAACCTTGTAGATTCTATGAAAGAAGCAGTTCCAAAAGGGAGTAATAAACGATGCCCTCCCACTCCTGAGTCTAAGGAGGGTATGCTTGCCAATTAGACATTTTCACACATCAGCAACTTTGGAAACTTCTCATGGCTCTAACCTCTTTCTTTTGCTTCTAAGTCCTTCATGTGGTGTTCATTTGCTGAGCGAGAACCCTAGCTACTGCACATTGTCTCATGTCGTTTTCCAAGGAGATTACTAAAAGCTTCTCTGAGAGGAAGGCAGGCAGAAGAAGTTACTTGAATGGGCTCTAGAGTGTGGCAATCTGTCACAACAAAAAAGTAAGACTGCTGTAGCCCATTCCCACTACTCAAGAAACGAGGGAGAGATCACAGGACACATGAGGAAACTCCTATCCAGGAAAGAAGTGGGGTAACCCCTCGGAGTGAAGACTGAAGACCAAAGGGCTCTCCTAGGACACAGGAAAGCAAAGCTTCCAGCAATTTGCTATAATTTCAAGATCCTGGGATACAATAGCAGAAAACAGACTTCTTGGTGGTGGTGGTGGTGGTAGTGGTGGTGGTGGTGGTGGTGGTGTGTGTGTGTGTGCGTGAGTACACATGTGGTCATCAAAATTACAATTCACGTAGAGCAAAGGTATTATACTCAGAAGCAGTAAAAAAACAAACAATGGTTACAGCTACAAATTCAGGAGTTCATATTTATGGACTAATCACATAGATTTGGTTGTTTTTTTTTTTCCAGATACCCTGACTTGTATCAAAGACAGGAATTCTTTGAGCAATATGTTTATAATAGTCTCGTGGGCTCTTCTCTTTGCAGGTCCCTTCATCACCTCAAAAGTGACTAATCCAACACTGAACACATCACTGTCTGCTCACAAGTATTTTCTCCTCCCAGCCCTTCCTGCCTCAGATAAGGATACTTTCTTTTCCTCATCACTCAGGCTTGAGAATTTAGGTTGGTTGGTAACTCTTTCCTCACCTCCAATGGGTCATCCCCCTCAAATCCTTCTAGGAGTGTAAATCATACATAAATAAAAATAACATTGCATCAGCCACCAAACACATTGTCAACAATTATGTCAATTCTTTCCTCTCTGTTCCCTCTGTCACCCTTCTGGTTGAGGATTTTATCCCAGAAAAGTTTATCTGAGGCATTTCCTCAGTGGCCTCCTCCACCCACCGCCTATCACCTCAGACCAATCTTCCTGTATTTCTCTAGCTGGTGAACACAAACACAGCCACATTATCGTCCCATGAGCAAATCATGTTTCTGAGTCTCTTTCAGGTTTGACTGGGGCTCAAAGGCAGGAAGCAGGGCCTTCACATGGTACCACTTCCTATTTCTTTCTGATGTCTCAGGACAGCTTAGCTACATCCACACATTAGCCCCTCGCTCCTGGGCCCACACGGTCTCTTCTTCCTGAATGCGGAGATGGAGGAAACACCTGCAGCTAAGGACCCTGAGGAAGGGGTCTGATCCCTTCAGTGCTGGAGGCCATCATGCTCAGTGTCACGTGCCAGTCTAGCTCCCTCCAAGTGTCTTTCTTCCCAGGGGAGTTGGTCAGGCAGGTCTGAGAACTGACCATCTGTCCTCTGCAGCTCAAAGATGAAGCAGGATATGAAACCAAACAGAACCATGCTCATCCAGACCGGAGCAAGAACATCTCCAGCCTGTGTTGTCTGTGTTCATGCAGTGAGTCCAAATTCTTTCTCTCAAGAGAGAAGGAGAGAGAGAGAGAGGGAGGGGAGGAGGGAAAAAAGAAAGAAAGAAAATCAACAGTGTCCAGAAGCACAGCTCTGACTATACACAGAAACTGAACATTCCCAAATTAAATATCAATTTCTCGTTTATTTCTTCTCACAACAAATATTTTTCAAACACCTACTATGTGCCAAGCACTGAACAAAACAAAGAGGAGCACTGACCTCCAGGAGCTTGAGTTCTGGTGTGGGAAATAGATAATAAAAAAATCAACGAAAGTAAGCAAAGTCACATCAGGCAGTGACAAGTGTATGTAGGAATAAAGAGGGGACTAGGATAGAGGGCACAGGGGCCTCTTTGGAAATGGCAGTCCTGACTGAGTGACATCTGAGCTGTGTTGGCAAAATGGGGCGGAGTCGGCCAAGACTGTGCATTCAAGTCAATGGTGAGTTGACACTTTTTCCCAGCAGAAATGGGTGGACACGTGCTTCATGTTGCTATTGGTTTGCTGGGGCTGCCATAATGAAGTGCCACAACAGGAATTTATTGTCTCACAGTTCTGAGGCCAGGAGTCCGAAATCAAGGTGTCAGAAGTGGCATGGCTCCATCAAAGGTTCTGAGGAAGGAGCTTTTCCTGGCCTCTCTCCCAGCTTCTGGTAGTTTCTTGGCCTATGGCAACATAACTCCAATCTTCACATGACGTTCTCCCTGTGTGTATGTCAGTCTCTAAATTTCCCTTTTCATAAGGACACCAGTCATACAGGATTAGGGGCCCATCTTGTTCCCGCGTAGGCTCACCTTCACTAATAATAAGCACATGTGCAAGGACTCCTTCCAAATAAGGTCACATTCTGAGGTACTAGTCACTGGAACTTCAACATATGAATCTGGGGTAGCACAGTGCGACCCATAACAATGTTTCTGTAACAAAGGGGTCCATTCAGGGGGATGGGGGACAAGATTCCCCCATAATGATCTCTTTCAGACCGGGGCTGTCTCCCCCACACCATCGAACACAGCACTTGATAAATGAACGAATGCTTGTTGATGGTTGATTAATGGTACATTTCAGGCTAAAATTTAAAAATGTGTGTGTTATTGTGTTGAGGTAGTTTGGGATTCGTTTGTGTGCCAGCAACAGCTCTCATGCTTCGCAGATACGAGAGGCTTAAATTGTTTCAGGGTCTGATATGATTAGTAAGTGTTCCCAGAGACCGTGCAGGAACAAAAAGAAGAAAAAAAGATAGCTGGCATCTAACGTGGAGCCAGCCCCTTTGTCTCCAGGCCTGGCTCCCAGAGGCAGCAGAGCTGAGGAGCTCAGGCGCGGCTGGCAGAGGTCACATGTGTTGAAGATCCGAGAAGAGATCACGGTGTAAGGACAGCGGTGAGAACGCATCCAGCCAGGCCTCAAGGCAGCTCATCCGCCTTGCCCAGCCTGGGGACACACAGCTGCCCTGTCCTACCTCAGAGGGGCAAATTCACCCACATCAGAGAAGCAGCCCTGGGCCGCTGACGGAAACCGGGCCAGCGAAGAAGCCTCGGGTTTGGCAAACAAAAAACAACGCCCTAGGCAAAAACAAAGCCAGAGGGAGCCTGGAAAAAGCTTCATTCTGAGGAACCACTCCCTCCCTCAACCAATTTTTTAATCCAATATCAGATTCGAAGCCTGTTCTGAGAACACCACGGCCAACTCCTCCAGCCTAAATTCTCTGTGATTAGAAATTCCTAGAAAGCTTTTCCTTTCCTTTCCAACCGATTTGCTCCCATAGCCTATCCCCCATTGTGGCCAGCTATTTTGTTCTCCAGTATTCTTCTTGAGAGCAGCACAGACAAGCACGAGATCTTGGGTAACTTAATGAGGATCTGTGTTACACAGAATTGCCCTTTTAAGTGCCACTGAGTGTTTTCCTGTCTTTTTATCTTGTGAAATGAACTACTCATGACAAGCTACTTTTGACTGTTGAAAAGTACATTTATGTAAGCACATCAATATAAAAATCTCTTATGAAATATATGCTTAATTCATATATTAGTTTCCCACTGACAAGAACTCATGGACCTGAAGTTAGTTATGCATAAAGGGTCTTCTGAAAAGAACAGGAGCTCTACAGATACAGACAACACAAGGTCAGGCGAAATTGTCAAAAATCTAGTCATAGTTGGGTTAGAGGGTCTAAATTAGAGATTTTATCATTCTTACGTTGACGATAATAATAGCTAGGATTGATTATTGAGTTTTTCCGTGGGGTAGGCTATGTGCTGAGTGTGTTCAACCTGCCTTATCTCAAATCCTTTCAACTCCATCAAAAAATTCACTTCAAAACATTATGTAACTGGTCCATGCTCACAGCTAGTACTGTCAAGAGTCTGTCTCCAAACGCTACGCTTAGTCCAACATACTACCTAGATAAAAATGAGGGGTGGGGACTACAATTAAAACTCTAGTCAAAGATTAAACACTATAGGAAAAATACCACTAGTATGTTCCTTTAGAAAGTTGATTTATAAAAGGAACTTCTGTAAAAGGCAGGAAGCAATGCTCCAAAAGGTAAACTGAGGCAGAGGATTCATAGCCACGGCTTTTTAGAACTTTCTTAGAAACACAGTTGCATCAAAAACATCATTTTGCACTGTTTCTGAAGGGAAGTTCTAGAAGCACTGGAGACTTATAATGATAAAAATTACATGATAACCTTTTATGCAACAGGCTTATTGAACACAACATTACGTTAGTGATGCTATTCTAAAAACAACTAGTCGTGCTGGGCTAAATTTTCCAAGAATGCAATTTAAGCCCACAGTAAGGTGTATTATAAAATGAATGGAATACTGTGGTTCAAACGCAGTCCTCCGAATGGTCCATCTGTGGACCTTATCTCACCGATTCTCATTAAACAGTGATTTCATTTCTCTACATCATCACAAGCTCCACTCCTGGGCAGTCATTCAGCGGCCTGGCTGGTCTCACAACACATGCAAATATGAATTAAAGGCGGCCACACAACAAGACAGAGGAGAGTTTGCTGATACCCTTCCCAGTGTGAAGCAAGGGGCCCCAGCCATCACAGATGGGAAAAAGAAATTGGTGGTCCCAGCAGGCCCTCTGCTTATTACCCTGAGGCCTCATTTGGAGTGTGGCAGTCACACACATGCGCGTGCACGCGCGCGCACACACGCACACACATGCAGATCTAGACCACTCCACCCGCCCCCCTCAGTTCCACGCGCTGGGAGGTTAAAGACGTGTTTGGACTCTATGAAAATAAAAATCCCAAAGCCTTTACGGATACCTTGTCACTGACTCTCATTGCTCCCAGTAAGACATATCAGAGTAGGTATGTTTTCCTCATTAGACCTATGGGAAATAGGGAGTATGAAATGTAGCCATTTGTCCAGAGCTGGGAGAAGAATCAAAGACAGAAAACAGAAGTAGAAGTTCTCTGTCCTCTGACCTCCTATACTATGCAGTCTGCACCATTCTTACAGCCTGACTTCGTCTCTACAATATAGTCCGGTTAGTTGTAAATTTGTCTCTTCTCCCTTACGTGACAATTAGCTCCTTTGGGCGCAGGATGATTTCTATTTGGTTTTGCGTTCTCACCACAACACAGTTCCCTCCAGGGTAACTCCACATGTGAGTAAGGATTGGAATAAGAGGGTAAACAAGATACAGATGGAGATTTTGAATAGATCTGGGCAGCACTGGCAACAGTGGCCGTCAAGCAGGGTAAAGGCTCGGCGTGACTTTGCTTTAGGGTGCGCATGTCTTTCAGATCTGTTTACCACCTGTCATCATGAATGGGGGCAGGGAGCATATGCTAGAAAGAGAGAAAATACACCCAATAATGGTTACTAAAGAAGCTAGGGAGCATCTATTAAGATGCTCATGTTTTCTTTTATTTTGTTAAGATTGTGAAGTATATTGGTTTTCTAATGTTAAGTCAATCTTGCCTTCCTGGAATAAACCCCACTTGATCAGGGAGAAAAAAAAAAAAAAAGAAGAAGCTAGTGAGATTTGAAGTCAGGGTGAGGCAGGAGCATGACATGAGAGGCATTGGTCTCGACCCACCTCCTGGGAGGTGTGAAGTACTCACCCTTTCAGTTCCTGGGGCCCGTGTGGTTCTGAGCTAATGTCAGCCCAGAAGGAAACCTCGTGGAGGGGTCACATGTTCCACCTGCTCAGATTAGCCCAACCCTGGTCCAGGCAGAGGTCTGAACCAGAAGTAGTCAAAGTCTGCAGGTGTTTATCATTCTATGCTAAAGGCCCAGAATGGAAGTATCAGCTGCCAGCCATGTGGTGAGTCATCTTGGCCCTTCTAGCCCAGCCAAGCCATGGATGACTATAGCCTGAGTCAACTTCATGGGACTAGGAGAACCTCCCAGGAGCAGGAAAACCTCCCAGAAGAGCCCAAACAACCCACAGCATCATCATAATAAAATGGCAGCTATTTTAAGCCGGAAGTTTTAAAGTGCTATGTAACGAAGCACCCAGACACCCAGAACACTAAGCCTCATGCCAAAATGAAACAAGATTTTGCAAGTCAAATCTTGTTTGTGAGGGAAGGGACAGAGTCTTGCACTGAAGAGTGAGTGTATTCTGCATCTGAAGTTATATTAATTATTGGAGGTAGAGTGCAGACTAAGGTAACTACTCTTTAAAGATGCCCCTTCCCCAGTGAATCATACCTCCTGATCTTGTATAGTCCCCTTGCACAGTGAATGTGTGACCAGTACAAAATGTGGCAGAAGGTACTTGGTGTGACCCCCAAAGTTATTATGTCATGAGAAACCTTGTGACTTTTGCTCTAGGAGAAGCCATCCACTGTGTTACAAGCCCAACAACCCTGAGAGCACTATGCTAAGGAGAGGTCCCATGGGAAGAAAGAAAGATGGCTGGCCAGCCCTTTTAACTGACATGAAAAACATGGGAGTGAAGAAGTCATGTGGGTATCTGGTCCAGTCAAGCCTTCAAATGATTCCAGCTTCAACTGTGTCTGACTTCAACCACATGAGACACATGTGACTTCAATCAGGCAAGAGCCCTTGAGCTGAGCCCCGTCAATCCACAGAACTTGGAAAGGCGATATGAAATTATTCTTAAGCCAATAAGTTTTGGGTTATTTTGTTGTGCAGCAATAGGTAACAGAAAAATTAGGTCTGTACAATATAAACATCTCAAACCTTTTGGTTCTTTCTTACACAAACAACATTTTCTATTTGGGACAAAGGCAAAGTCTGATATATCCTCCATGTGACCAAAATGTCAAAACAAATCATTCCTATACAGGGTCATAAGAAGAAAACGAAGCAGAGAGAATGACATTCTACCATATATCAAAAGAACTTATGACATCTAGGAGCTGTTTCTAGGAGCAGTGAAAATGGGACAACTAGACATTTGGGTTAAAGAACCAACTGGTCCAAAATTACTTACACCTGTGTGGGAGGTCCCACATGGGAAGCCCCACACTAGGTGAGGATGGAATCATTAGACCTTAGTCCACTGTGGTCCAGTGGAATTATAAGAAATTTCCCCCAGATAACTTACAGATTACAAACCCAGCAAATCATGCAACACCAAAGAAGTTCCTAAATTATGTAGAAGACTAAGTTATATTGGAGAGTTGAATGAACTAAAGGAGCCGCTGTGGGAAAAGAGTTGCTAGGTGGTTTAAGAAAAAGAAATAAGCTTAGGAACCATGCCAGCCATGAGGGAGATGGGGTCAGGGGCCTCCACACCACAGCAGAGCTCCCTCTCCAGCCAAGACTTGGGTCTGTCACCTATTGTCATTTACCTCTCGGTCAGGTGCATATGTGTTCTTTCATTTCCAGCCATCCCCAATTTTCTTATATGTTTCCAATACCAGAGGTACATACCCATCTTAGTAAAGGTACTTTACTATATGTATTACCATAGGTGATTTAATTCTTTAACTTTTATCGTATAATAATTAGAAGATGGGCTCTGGAGTCAGGCTGACTTGAATTTGTAATCCTGCTCTGCCACTTACTAGCTGCAAGAACATGAATAAGCTATTTCACCTCTGTGAGCCTCAGTTTCCCCACTGGTAAGGTGAGGATAATACCAGTGCCTACATAATGGGATTCCTGAGACTATTCAATGCATGGAAAATGCTTAGACCACTGAACATAGTTCAATATTAGGTATTAAAATATTCTTTTTTTAATGTCTATTTTTGTGAGAGAGGGAGAGAGAGTGTGCAAGCAGGGGAGGGGCAGAGAAAGAAGGAGACATAGAATCCAAAGCAGGTTCCAGGCTCTGAGCTGTCAGCACAGAGCCCAATGCAGGGCTTGAACTCATGAACCACAAGATCATGACCTGAATCAAAGTCAGATGCTTAACTGACTGAGCCACCATGGGGCCCCAAGTATTACATTCTTCTTGAAAAATCATGTGTTTCTTCCTTCTTCCCACCTCCTCCTAGGATTTGTATATGCTGAACGAAAATGACTGAAAGAGACCCGTTTCAGCCTAATTCCCCACAGGGTTGTCAGCCTAGGCCCAGAGAAGATTTCATTATTTTGCAGATACTTCATCCTAAGTCTGTGAAGGCGCCTTTCACCCTCCACTCTCTTTCTGCTCCACCCTCAGCCTCCTGAGGGGCAGCAGAGAGCCAGAGAGTGCAGGAGGACTGACAAGAAGAAGTGAGATGCTAGGGGTGCCTGGGTGGCTCAGTCGGTTAAGCATCTGACTCCTGCTCAGGTCATGATCTCACAGTTCGAGCCCTGCATCAGGCTCTGTACTGATGGCTCAGAGCCTGGATCCTGTGTCTCCTCCCTCTCTCTAACCCTCCCCCGCTCATTCTCTCTCTCTCTCTCTCTCTCTCTCTCAAATAAATAAACATTAAAAAAAAGAAGAAATGAGACTCTGGAGGTGGCAAGCCAAGGAGGAGGTGAGGGGCAGGAGATGGCTCTGGGAGGGAGGACAGAGAAGAGAGAGGAAGTCACATGAGAAAGATGTTCTCATGGACCAGGGCCCAGCCCAGTGAGGCAAACAGTTGGAAGCAAAGGCAGTGGAACAGAGCAGAAAAGCCACTCAAATCTCTAGCTCCTTTCAGGGCTTCAAAATGATTTAGAATATATTATTAAAATCCCAAATACGAGACCTCTCAGATCTTGGAGTGGGTGCTTGGCTGACTAATAGCAAGACCACATGCAACAAAGGTCACGCTGTCTATGCCCTCCACACGGGGATGGCTGGGGCATGCTGTTTTCTATATAGGGCAAAGCACAAATCAAAAAAAAAAAAGTCATTTTCAGACTACAAATCATAATTTGGAGAGGAAATGGGAAACCTACTAACTGACTTTATTTGCTGCAAAGGAAATAGGACATCCCTGATAAACATTCTTCTGTAGCCTCATGGTGTCTAGCTAATGCTGGCGGTACCAGCAGGAGGAGCCTTCTTGCTCCCACTCCAGCCAGGTGTTCTCAGTCATTTCCCAGCCTCAGGCCAGCCATGCTTGGGCAAGCCCCAAGGGAACAATGGACAAGTTGCGGGGTAGTCTTCTCAGCTGTTACCTTCTGGTCACTGGTCTTAAATATACTCTGTGGCTTTGCTCAAAA
Source organism: Prionailurus bengalensis (assembly GCF_016509475.1). Taxonomy (NCBI): domain Eukaryota; kingdom Metazoa; phylum Chordata; class Mammalia; order Carnivora; family Felidae; genus Prionailurus; species Prionailurus bengalensis. The sequence continues at coordinate 48,241,107 of NC_057356.1, forward strand.
CTCCTACACAGCCTATAAATTTCTGGCTTATAGCCAGTGTACCAGTCAGCTTATGCTTCCATAACAAATACCATAAACTGGGTAGTTTAAACAACAGAAATTGATTTTCTCACAGTGGTGGAGGCTGGAAGTCGCAGATCAAGGTGCCAGCCAATTCAGTTCCTGGTGAGGACTCTCCAGCTTGTAGACAGTGCCTTCTCATTGTGTCCTCATGTGTCAAAGGGAGAGAGTTCTCTCTCTCTCTCTCTCTCTCTCTCTCTCTCTCTCTCTTCCTCTTCTTATAAAACCACAGTTTTATCAGATCAGGGCCCCATTATTATGACCTAAGTAACTTTAAATACCTCCTTAAGACTCTATCTTCAGAAACAGTCACATTGGGTAAGCCAACATATGAATTTGGAGAGGACACAAACATCCAGCCCCGAGCACCCAGACTGACTGGGTGTCTGCCAGCCTTTCTCTAAACCTCTATATTCTGCCCATCCATGGCTGATCCCAGGCTTCTTTCTCTCTCTAGGGTGCTGGGTCCTTCACTACCAAGAGGACGAAGGGAAAAGCTGAAGAGCATTTATCAATAAACTCAAATTCTCACACTGAGACAGTGGTTTGGCATCACCAAGGACTTTCACTTGATTCCTCAACAAGCACTGTTTGCCTCTTTTTCTAGATGAGGCTACAAGGCCAAGAGATGTTAAATGGCATGTACAAAGTTACACAGCCAGCAAGTAGCAGAGCAGAACTGAGAGGCGAGGTCTGCTGAAGCCCAGTGTCTAGACAATCCAAAAAATACTTCACCCTCCTGTCTGTCAGTACTGCCACTGCTGAGGTGCTGCACCTCCTCATTTCTCACTAGGAAACTGGCATGACTTCCTCATTCACCTTCCTGGCTCCTGTGCTACTCACTGCTGATCGCCTATCGGGGCACACTCTAATTATCCTTACGGTATTTCTCTTAAAAATTTAGAAGCAGTGACACAGCACCAACAAGCACGCCCAGTGCCCCGATACTGGTTTCTAAATACCATTCTTCAATACAAGGAACCAAAGTCCTTTGGAGAAATGGCTGATTCTAGAGCTGAGATAGGATACCATATAAGGTAAGATACAATAGAGTCTGGAGCACCCTGCAATGCCAGAAAGCACAGATGTGACCAAAACACACACAGAGACACACACTCACAGTGATGGGAGCACGTCAGAACAACAGAGGAGACAACCTGAAAGCATTCCCAATGGCCAAAACTAGAATAATTAAAGAAAAAAATAATAACAATAGTATTGGCTATGACAAAAAATTGACTGAAATAATTAATAAATATCCATGGGTCCATGACGATATAAATGACTGAATAAATAAATAAGTGGGGAGAAGGGACAAATCTCCCTTACAGAAGACTCTCCAATAATAAAAAATAAAAGAAATGAGAGAAACAGAAAATCGCCATTCGAACACCACAGTAATTGTTGCTGCAGGCAAGACTCTCTGATGAATATTAAAATTAGAAGGTGAACCGTTACGGAGAAACAAGATTTTGTGTAGCCTCAAATTATCTTTCCTATAATATTTACTAATTACTGTGGTGGTTTGAATATATTCTTTGATACTCTTCTCTCCAGGAAGTGCAGCTTAATCCCCCTCCCTATGAGTATGAGCTGGACTTAGTCGCTTCTAAAGACTGATGTCTTAGTCAGTGTGGGCTGCTACAACAGAATATCATAAGTAGGTGGCTTAGAAACAACAGGACCTTACTTCTCACAATTCCAGAGGCTGGACGTCTAAGATCTAAGTGCCAGCAGTTTGGGTGCCTGGTAAGAGCCCACTTCTGGTCCATAAACAGCTGTGTTCTCAGTGTGTCCTCACACGACAGAATGGGCAAGGGAGCTCACTGGGGTCTCTTTTATAAGGACAATAATCACATTCATGAAGCCTCTACCCTCTTGACCTAATCACCTTCCAAAGGCCCATCTCCTAATACCACCACATGGGGCATTAGGGATTCAACATAATGAATTCCGGGGGACATGAACATTCATTCCATAATGAATGAAAAGGAAAAAACAATAACATTTCAGTGGAGTAATCTAACAGATACCCTTTTACCAAGTGGTAAAGGTCAACATCACCAGTAATAAGAAATGTTGATCTCAGGGCACCTGGGTGGCTCAGTCTGTTAAGCGTCAGACTTCGGCTCAGGTCATGATCTCACTGTCTGTGAGTTCAAGCCCCATATCAGGCTCTGTGCTGACACCTCAGGCCTGGAGCCTGCTTCAGATTCTGTGTGTGTGTGTGTCTCTCTCTGCCCCTCCCCCACATGCACTCTGTTTCTCTATCAAAAATAAACATTAAAAAATTAAACAAGAGGGGCGCCTGGGTGGCTCAGTCGGTTAAGCGGCTGACTTCGGCTCAGGTCACGATCTCGCGATCCGTGAGTTCGACCCCGTGTCGGGCTCTGTGCTGACAGCTCAGAGCCTGGAGCCTGTTTCCGATTCTGTGTCTCCCTCTCTCTCTGACCCTCCCCTGTTCATGCTCTGTCTCTCTCTGTCTCAAAAATAAATAAACGTTAAAAAAAAAATTAAACAAGAAAAAAAAAGAAATGTTGCTCTCATGCATCCCTCGATGTGATGCACTGAGAGGGCACTTCACCTCTCTGGTATTCTTCCCCAAAATCCATAATCCTTGTCTAATCATGAAAAAATACCAGGTGAACTGAAATCAAGGATATTCTCCAAATACCTGACCCACACTCTTCAAGAAGGTCAAGGTCACAAGGACAAGGAAAGACTGAGAAACTTTCACAGTTGGAGGAAAGTATGAAGATGTGACAACTAAAGGCAGGATGGGGGCCTGGACTCAGTCCTAGTATAGAAAAAGGATAGTAGTGGGGCAACTAGTGAGATGGGAATAATATTTATGATTTATTTTTTTAAAAACAAGCAAAACATCTTATAGTGTCTAAACAGCATACACACTCCCGAGCTGGGGGCACAAGACCCTCTGCATGTAATTCAGCTGCCCCTTTGCCCCCTCTTGCCACCTCCCAGCCTGCTCTCCACAGCTCTCCACAACTCAGCTACACCCAGCTGAAGGGGGCCCCTGAGTAAGCCAAGCCAGTCACAACTTCTTGACTTTGCCCTTATTTCACTGTCTGCCTGGAATGCCTTCTCCCCTCTGCTCCGCATACGTACCCATCTATTCATCTGATCGTTATCTTTCCTTAAAGTTCAACCCAAGAATTTCTTCCTCGCTGAATCTTTCTCTGACTATCCCGTCATCCCAGGGGCCAATCTCTCCCACCCTCTTTCTCTTTCATGGACACCTGGAAACCCATACCTACATTTATCAGCATCTATAATATTTTAGTGTGTTTCTTTAAACGACTGTATCTTCCTCTCCTGGGGAATAAAAACCCTTTGAGAGTAACTTGACCTTATTCATTTTGTATAGCCTTGGAGTTTAGCACATGCTTTATACATATTGGATGGATTAATGATTGAAAAAAAATAAATGAATTAATGAGGAATGAACAAACCCACACTAGAAATATTTTGGTTAGAAATGACAGATGTGTAAATTCATCTCAGCTTTGCAGACAAGTTTGAACAAAATTTTCATTCAAAATTTCAAAATGCTTTATAGGAATACATACATCCATTCTTAAAATGTATCTTGAGGTCACCAGACATCTGGATGGAGAGCCAAAACCTGCCACAAACAAGCCCACCTCATGGAGGGCCCGGGCCCTGGAGCTCACCTCTGGACGTTCCTCACTTCCAGTTTCTCAGTCGGTTCAATTAAACTAGTCCCACACATGGGGCACCTGGATGGCTCAATCAGTGAAGCATCCGACTCTTTATTTTGGCTCAGGTCATGATCTCACGATTCATGCCTGCTTGGGAGCCTGTCTCTCTCTCTCTCTCTCTCATTCTCTCTCGCAAATAAATAAACTTTAAAAATATAAATAAAAAATAAAATAGCCCTACACAGAGCCACACTGGGCCTCCTTTAAATGCAGAGCCTTCATTTCATCAAGTCCGTACCTCGAAGTTAAATACCTTTCAAAACTCTGCCAAGTCAACTGAGTTGCTTCCTAACGTGCTTGCAGAGTCAGACTCCTTTTCTGTGGCATCCTTCACCAAACTTCTCATGTGAAGTTTCCTTGCACTGCCATCAACCTGGGCATCTTCATGAACTGTGTCTCCCCTCTGGCAGCGTGAGCATTTCAGTAACTACACAACAATACATCTTCATTAATTGTAGGAATTTGCACTCTCATTTGAATGTTGATGACATGGCTTTCTGTGCTTTTGTTCACACACTACCTAGTGGGAAAAAAAAACCCACGATAGATGCTGTGTTTCTCAAGGTGTGTTACACGCTAGGGTAGTTCTAAAGTTAAGCAAGGGTTCTTTGAGCAGGAAGATGATTAAGTATGGGTTGGGTTGGATTGGAGAGATGAGATTCATTGCTATAGCTATCATCAATAAATTCAACTATTAAGCACCAAATGCATGCATACATACAAAGCATTGTGCTAAAATTGTGGTATATGTACAAAGGTTAACACTGTTTCTACCCTGAGAGGAGGAGATATTTAGAGACAGAGACCACCTATATCCCTTTAAAAAGATGACTAATGGGAATGAAAGCTGGTGCAGCCACTCTGGAAAACAGTATGGAGGTTCCTCAAAAAGCTAAAAATAGAACTACCCTACGACCCAGCAATTGCACTATTAGGCATTTATCCAAGGCATACAGGTGTGCTGTTTCGAAGGGACATATGCACTCCCATGTTTATAGCAGCACTATCAACAATAGCCAAAGTATGGAAAGAGCCCAAATGTCCATCGATGGACAAATGGATAAAGAAGATGTGATCTATCTATCTATCTATCTATACACACACACACACACACACATACACACACACACACACAAATGGAGTATTACTCAGCAATCAAAAAGAATGAAATCTTGCCATTTGCAACTATGTGGATGGAGCTGTAGGGTATTATGCTAAGTGAAATTAGTCAGAGAAAGACAAAAATCGTATGATTTCACTCATATGAGGACTTTAAGAGACAAAACAGATGAACATAAGGGAAGGGAAACAAAAATAATATAAAAAGAGGGAGGGGGACAAAACAGAAGAGACTCATAAATATGGAGAACAAACTGAGGGTTACTGAAGGGGTTGTGGGAGGGGTGATGGGCTAAATTGGTAAGGGGCACTAAGGAATCTACTCCTGAAATCATTGTTGCACTATATGCTAACTAATTTGGATGTAAATTTTGAAAAATTAAAAATAAAATTTTTTTAAAAAGATGACTAACACTACAAAAAAATATGGATAAACCTCAAAGATCCCTAACTCCCCTTCTCAGGGGGTGCTAGTTAGTAAAGTTAGGTCCCAGGACATCATCTTGACAGAATGGGATTGAAACATTGATTGCAAGAGTCCCTGCCTATGACCAGGGCCTAGCACTTAGAACGTGTCCCCCAGGCCCAGTCTGGCCATCAGAGAACTAGCTTCACACTCTAGTTCTTTCCCACTGCCTCAGAAACAGGGAACTTTTCCCACATTAGATAATTCTTTCCTAGAATGTAGGTAGAGGAGAGGGTGACTAGTTACTGTTTGCTCAACTACCTTATCTAACTCGGAAGGAAAAGTTCAATAAATCTTCCCGTTGGGCCCCCCCTAGTTGGGTCAGCCCTGTTCACCATTACAAAATTATCTTTTGACTTATAAAATATTTTGAATCAACACAGGTTACTATCTGAATCTTCAGTATTATGACTCTAACATCTACCTTTTCCAAATAGAGGGGGAAAAGCACACCCAAAAAGGGAGCTATTCACATACAAGCATTCCTTTTCATCTCAGCCTCCAAGTTTCAATAGTTGCAAACAGAACTTTAAGAAAATACTCTATAACATTGATAAATAAGTGCTAGAGGAGTTGAGAGAAGGGGAGTTTAGGGAGAAGTTGAGATTTCAGGTTAGCTATGAAAAACAAGTAGGCTTAAAACAGCAATGAGAAGGGCAACAGATATTCTGGGCAGGCAGAGGCAAAGGCGCAGGTAGAAATGCATATGGCAGGCTCATTGCACTCCTAGACTCGCCAAAGAAGAGGCTGTGTGTAGAGGCAATGGTTAGAGAGTCAGGTTGATGGCATATGGTGAGGGTTTGCAGTGTCAGGAAAGAGATTTTCCTCTGTAAATGTGGGAAAGGAAACCATTTATGATCTGTGTTCAGAAGGGAGACATGTTGGGAGCAATATCTTAGAAGGCAGAAATATGCTGCCTGGATTAGAAGGAAAAACCTTAGAAGGCAGAAGAAAGTAGCAGAGACTTTGCTTTAATAGTCTGAATAGAAAGGAAGGGGTACATGAGAAAATGCTGTGAAGGAAATCAACAAGATGTAAGCACAGATGGGGCATGGAAAGAAAGAGGAGAGGGGCGCCTGCGTGGCTCAGTCAGTTAAGCATCTGACTTCAGCTCAGGTCATGATCTCATGGTTCGTGGGTTTGAACCCCTGTGGGGCTCTGTGCTGACAGCTCAGAGTCTGGAGCCTGCTTCGGATTCTGTGTCTTTCTGCTTCTCCCCTGCTCATTCTCTCTCTCTTTCTCTCTCATAAATAAATAAATAAATAAATAAATAAATAAACAAACAAACAAACAAACAGATAGATAATTGAAAGAAAGAAAGAGGAGACAAGGTGGTTCCCAAAGGATCCTGGAGAATAGCCACTCATCTAAAGAGAAGATTAAATACTCTGGGGCCAACTTTCCCTTCTGTCTGTCATACTAGCTGCGGGAGTTTAGGGAAATTACTTACCTTTTCTGTGCCTCGGTTTCATCATCTGTGAAATGAGGACAATGATAACATCTACCTCATAAACTGTTGTGACATCAAATGAACTACAATATATAAAACATTGGGAATAGTGCCTGGCACTCAGAAAACAGGAGCAAGTAGACGCTGCTCTGGTGCTTTTGTTACAGAAAAATCAAGACTAATAGCAATAGGGCTAAAAACAAATCCCTTCAGAAATTGCTCTGATACTCCAGTAAGTCATTTTTCCCATTGAATGGCAAATCACACTTACCACCAGGGTACGAAGTTCCCCTTTCCTCTCCCCTGCCCTCCTACTAATATTTCCCTAGCTACCCTCAAGGGTCCAAGCCTCCTAACAGATCCACCCTAAAATTTCAAACCCTAGTTTACTTAAATGGCAATGAAATTTCATTTGGAACACTTACTGTTTGGAAGGGGATTGTAAAATCATATTTTAAGTACAGAAGCACTGCTTTAAATGCAGAAGCCTCCAAGGGAGACACTTTCCAAAGGACATTGTTGCTCTGAATATTATATAATTGGGACATCTAAGGATGAAAATAAATCCTAGGAACATTTGCCCCTTATCCTGTCTCAGACAAGGGCATTGCCAAAGCTCTCAGTCACCATTTTCCCAACTGCAAAGTTAAGCTAAAAATATAAATATTACCCTAACAGGAATTGTATTTGAGAGAAAAGGAACAAGGGAAAAAGAGTGAATAAAGAAAAAAGAGGACATATATTTAGAAACTATTACACACAATTAGATTGTTGGAAAGGAGGAATTGTGGCATCTTAATGCAAGGAAGAAGTTGGAAATTGGGAACACTGACCTTAATGCCTTCACAGCTGAGCCACAATTTGGCTTGAAACAAATTGCTTAATCTTTACCTGATTTAGCTTATTCTAAGACATTGCGAGACTTCCCTAATGTCTGATTCCCTAGGTTCCTTAAGTGATAGGTGGCTTGAGTAAAGGCACATGTTCATTCATCTGGTTTTCATTTTATGTTATATTTATTTTATTTTATTTTATTTTATTTTATTTTATTTTATTTTATTTTATTTTTTGAGACAGAGAGAGAGAGTGCGTGTGAGCAGGGAAGAGGGAGAGGGAGAGGGAGAGAGAGAGAATCTTAAGCAGGCTCTATATCCAGCCTAGAATCTGACGCAGGGCTCAATTGCACAACCCTGGGATCCTGACCTGAGCCAAAATCAAGAGTCGGATGCTTAACTGACTGAGCCATCCAAGCACCCCTGGTTTTCACTTGAATATACTAATGATGAAGGCAGTAAGAATCAGTACTAATGCCATATCCAAGGAGCTCAAGGTCCACTCCAAACACCATCGTTACTCTCAATATTTCTGCTACTTTTGTTCCACATTTTGCCACCACTGGTAGTACCAGCTGGTCCTAATTTATCCAATGTCAAAAAGCCTCCCTACTTTAGACATAAACCTTGCAGTTGATATTTGATCTATCTGTCTGTCTATCTATCTATCTATCTATCTATCTATCTACGTACCGACCGATTTTATTTTTAAGCAATCTCCACATCCAACATGGGGCTCAAACTCGCAACCCCAAGCCAAAGTCACGCACTCACCGACTGAGACAGCCAGGCACCCCTTGCAGTTGATGTTTTAAAAGGTTGCAAAGTAAAATCTGTCTATCCAATAGTTGGAGAAAAGAGAGAAGTGATGTTCAAGGCAGGTTGCCAAATGATTTTCATCTTAAATGGAGGCATCACACTTCAAGGTAAACTCATCATTTGATGGCTGACCAAACTTGTCAGGCCTGTACAGGTTCTTGCTAGTGTGTGTCATCATGTCTGTGGCCTCAGCCTCCCCAACCCTCCACAAAAAGGCTAATAATGTCCCTCATTACCACCCTGTTTCCTGAGCCAGATCTTCCTAAGGCTAAAAGTGTATCAATTGTCTTAGCACGTCCTGCTGTTCCAGCACTACCCTGGATTAGCCACAGACCACCAATGACTACTGGGCTCACACATTCTCCCTAAACTCCTTTGTTGTTCATTAGTCAAACCTCAGTCTCTAGATTTCCCAAAACTCCTTAGTGTCAGCTCTGAGTTGTAGCTCTCCCATCAAGCTCCCAAGCCTACCTTACATGGGTACAATCCATAAACCCCACGATTCTAACCAGTTATCTTTCCTCGCTGCCCAGACTAGACTAAACAATGGATGTCTCATCAATAACTTATGAAGCCATATGACCAGTTTCCACGGGGTCTAACTCTGCCTAGAATCCTATCATGGCTCTAGAGACGGGGGAATTCTGAAACACTTGAAATTAGTTCCTATTAGCCCAGAGGGATGGTAGTTCTAATAGAATTACATTATTTTAGAGACTAAAATAATTTTACACACACCTCTAAGTTTGAGACTGAAGTCCCTCCTCCCCATACACACATCCCAGCACCCATTCTTCCAGGACTGGCCTGGGTTTCTAACAGTTGGCTGGCATTCTGCTGCCAATGGACAGACCTCTCAGGTGCCAAATGACTACCATCAGACTCCATGTTTGAATAGCCTTGCAGTAGCTACTCCCTATACCACAAATTGTACCAAAGCATTTTCTCTGCCATCTTTCCCATCGTGGGAAGGGCAACCCAGCCCTCTTGCTACTTGACTTCTTCCTAAAACCTGAGTATAGCCTTTTTTAACTGATTGCCCCTCTCCCTAGGGAGAAACAAGGATACATTCACATATACAGGAAAATATGTTTTAGCCACAGGGGGATCCCTGACCCACCACAGGCCAAAGCATGGGCTTTAGATTAAGAGCTCCTGCCTCCAAATATGATTTAACACATGCTCAGTTCATCTTGCTCATCCAACAGCTGAGAAGGAGAGAGGACACCCACAGCTCCAAGCCGCGGATGGTAACACCAAAGCTGCAAAGAAGTCATCTGCGTTGGCTGCCCCAAAGATCTAAGAATGATGACTTCCCCAAGTTCTGAGCCAATATATTATGCCCCTGACATTAACTCATTCAACAAATATTTATTGTGCATATACAATATATACATTGTATATACATATACAATAATGTCAAATCCTATTCCAGATACTAGGGATACAACAGAGGCCTGCAAAGACCCTACTCTCAGGGAGTCACAGTGAACTAGAAAGGTCGACATTGAGCAAATGTTAATGTCTACAAGGCAAAAGAAGTGTGGGCACTTCCCATAGGTGGACCCAACCTAGATAGCAAGTTCTTCTTCATATCTAACCGATATTCGTCTTGTATCATCCAAGCCCATTTTTCCTTGACATCGAGAATAATCATGTCTTTTGTGAAAATCTTCATAAAATGGTTATTCTCATGAAATCATCCCTTATTCTTCTCTTCTCTTCTCTTGATTAAACAGCTCCAGATCTCTTAACATTGCCTCACAGGACATATTTCCTTGCCTTTAATAATAACTTTCCTTGCATTGGTGCAGACCTTTACCATTTATAGGGCACTTTGCAGTTTACAGAGCACTTCCGCATCATTATCACACTTTGATCCTTACAACGGCCCCACAAGGAAGGTACTGCAGATATTTGCTGAGCACCAAGTATGCCCAAGGCACTGTTCTAGGACTATGGGGGCACCTGTGCTACTTTGCACTTGTCCCCGCTGAAATTTATCCCAGTTTTGTGGAGCCATTTTCTCAATGAGTCAAGGCCATTTTGAATTTTATTTCTGTCTTGCAGAGCAATAACAACCCCACCTAATTTAGTGCCAGCTGCAAATTTAATGAGCATACTCTTAATTCCTTCATCCAGGCCATCAATATAGTTATTGAGCAGGATAGATCCCGACCCCAATACCTCTGGGATGGCACTCAGTATGTTCCCCCCCAGATTGATACAAGGCCATTGATAACTCCCCCTGGGCTGAAGCCTTCCAGCATCTAGCAGAAGTGAAGACAGGAACATACTTTTATAACATGGCCAAGACAATGCCTAATTTTTTAAAAAATCAAAATCTTTACTAAAATTGAGATAGATCCCATCTATCGATTCCCCTGGTGTATATAGCCTTTCACAATCATGGAAGGAAATTAAATTGGCCTTGCACTATTTGCTCTTTACAAAGCTTTACTGATTGCTACTTAGTACTTTATGTTCTTTCAGGTGCTATCCAATTGATTATTTGATGATTTATTCCAGGATCATCCCAGGTATTGATGTTGAGCTCACAGGTCTGAAATTTCCAGGGTCATCCTGTCTTTCTCTCAGAGATGGGCACCTCATTTACCCTTTTGCTATCCTGAGGGGCTTGTCCAATCCTCTGTGATTTGGGGGGAAACACTGGCTAATAGTCCTAAGATGAAAGTTGAAAATTCATTCAGTTTCCTACAGGGCAAGCCATCAGGTCCTGCTGACTCGAGCATATTAGGTTTTTCTAAGTTTTCTAACTATGTCATAGCTTTGGCCTTCTATCCTCCTATTACAACTGGGACTTATTCTAGGTGGCAATTTATAGCTGATATTATCTTCCCCCTGGAGGAGGGGAGTGAAGAGGACACTGTGAAAAATAAAATAAATAACATAAAAAGCTCTACCTTTTCACACTGTCTTCTGCATTAGCACATCAGGCAGAGACAGTGCCATCTGTTTGAATCCCATTTCCTTTTTCTCTTCTTGGCCATACAGGAAGACTGCACTTCCCAGCCTCCTCTGCAGTTAAAGTGTGTGGGGTCACAGGATTGGGACTGGGCCAATCTAATGATGAAGGAATGATAGCTGCCATTTTCAGGCCTGGACACAAAATTGTGTGCATGACCCTCTGTGCTTTCTCTTCCCCTTTGCTAACAGCCATGAACATGGCATGTTGATGAGGTAACAACACAAAAGCGATGGAGATTGGACACCTGAATAATGCCCAGGAGTGCTGCATTGGGTAACTGACATAAAGAAGAGATGCATTCTGGTGCTATGAAACCATTAACTACTAGGAAGTTGTGTTTGTGTGTGTCTGTGTGTGTGTGTGTGTGTGTGTGTGTGTGTGTGTGTGTTTGATACAAGATCTCCCTCTCTATCGTCTTCTCACACCGACCTGAGTTACGCCTTTTGAGATCATACAGGGGACGTTTCTTTGTCATTTACATGGTAAAATGTTATCTGAGTGTCCTTTTTGTACTACTGAAATATTTAAAGAATATCTTTTCTCATTTTCCATTATCTTTCCTAGGTGTGTATATTTTTTATTTTAACCTTGCCAATCAGTCATACTATTTTATACATTTATGTACCTGTTAATTCACTTGAGGAGACCTTGCCAAAGGACCTTCATCCATCATGTGCTGCACAAAGAAGAAAATGACAAGATCAACATTTTTAAGTTCTAGAGAATTAGAATAGGTTAGTTATCTTCGTATGCGTGTGTTTTCATTTGAGAACGCTCTGTAACATTAGTCAATAGGATGTTGTTTTAATCTATGTTCTAAACACAGTCAGAGTGTATTTATCTGTTCCCCTCTTCATAAATGGACATTTCGGTTATTTCCAATTTATCTCTCTTACTATACCACCGATTGCTCTCCAACGTGGTTGCCCCACTTTTCTTTCCCACAGGTCACGTTGAGGATGCAAACTCCTATTTTGCAGTTCTTTCATCCACACGTGGTGCTGTTAAGACAGTTTGATTTCCGCCAGGTCTTATAGATCTTACTGTTTAAGTTTGTATTCCATTCTATTTAGTCTTCATTTGTGTCCTTCAGTAGGTTTTAAGATTTTTCCAGAAGGTGTTGTTTATATTGTTCATATGAATTCTAAGATATTTTATAGCTTTGTTGACCATACAAGTGAGATGTTTTGTACTATTACAGCTTCTATTTGAAAAGTGGAAATACTGTTGCTAGTATTCAGAAATGGTATTGACTTTTGTGCAGTTAATAATTCTCCAAAAGGAAACAGGCTTTTCAACAAACAACCTGGAAAAACATATAGTGAGGAAAACTTAAACAGTTTTAGAGTATTTTGTAGAGCTAATTTTTAGTAATTTTTAGAGCTAATATAGGGCTCAGCATTCATTCATTCCACAAACATTATTTAATGTCTACTGGGTCCTAGAGCCTGTGCTTCACAATGAGACAATGCCAGTGAGAATAAGACAGGCCATGCTGGCAGCTCATGGCCCTTCAGACGACCTAACAGCACTCAAAAAAAAAAAAAAAAAAAAAAAGCAAACAAACAAAAAGTGAAATGAGATCTCTTTTATATTTACTGAGAATCCATGTTCTCTGATTACAGAAATCCAGTAGCTCTTCGAATTCCAACGCTTCCTCTGGATTTTCCAAACACAAAGTATTGGGGCATCTGGGGGGCTCAGTGAGTTAAGTGTCCGACTTCAGCTCAGGTCATGATCTCAAAGTCCACGACTTCGAGCCCCACATCGGGCTCTGTGCTGACAGCTCAGAGCCTGGAGCCTGCTTTGGATCTGTGCCTCCCTGTCTCTCTGCCCCTCCCCTGCTTGCACTCTGTTTCTGTCCCAAAAATAAATAAACATTTTTTTAATTGAATTTTCCAAACAGAAGTATCTACATTTGCTTCTTTCTGCTACGTGATGTCACTGCAAGAAATTGAACCTCCCCTCACTCATAGATGGTACTGGCTTATATAATCGCAACACACTGCTTTTCACCATACCAGCCCTCACCCACACCAGTCTAAACCTCACCAAGTACTAGTACTTGGGCTTTCTCTTCTACATCACCATTGCCTCTGGCTCACTGAAGAGTAGGGGACAGGGAGACTGTCACCCTCAGGCCCATCCGAGTGCAAGTCAACAAAGTCTCTGGGCACAGGTACATCTCCTTTTATTGGACGATTCATAGGCGATGTGCAGGTAGCAGGCACTAGATGACCCTCACATGATAGACCCAAGAACTGCAAATCCAATTCTTCCCAGTTCCCCCACTCAGGCCATTGACTACAATCTCTTACATCCAAGGAAACTTCTGCAGGATTGGCTCACTCCAGGGACTTCTCTGATAATGCCACTGATGGTACTTAACAATATCTCAATAAACTCACCATGGGCTTCCCCCCATTTCCCTCCCTCCCTCCCTTCAGGGCATACATTTATGCTCCTTTACCCTATGAGGAAAGTTTTCCTGGGAAAAAAATATCGAAGAGATCAGAGAGAGAGAGAGAGAATGAGAATCAGAAGATAACACAAAAAGGAAATACTATTTAATTGGTGTCACTGCCCTGCCCCCACCCAATTCCTCCAAGATGAACTGATTTTCTCTGTATCCTTTTTCTAATCAACTGTTATGCCATAAATTCTGTCCTCAGCTTTCCTCCTCTAGTGATTCTCAAGAGAGCCCATCTTGAAAGTCAAATAGACTGAGTATTGAGTCTGTCTTCTTCTATCACAATCCCAAATCCCCTCAAGGAAATGTGGCTACTTTTGACAAAGCAGAGGATGAGTCATAGGTCATAAAATGTAAGAGTAAAAACACACAGATTAAAACTCAAAGGTATGATCATTCCTACACAGTAAAGCTGAGAGGCAAGAAAACATAGAGTTACGGAGTCAGACTACCTGGATTTAAAATCCCAATTCTGCCACTTATTCACATGGAATTTTGAGCACATTACTCAATGTCTCTGTGCCTCACTTTCTTTATTTGTAAAGTGAAGCTGATAATAATCAACCTCAAGGCGGTAATTAAATAAAGTCAACACATGTTAAGCACTCAAAACAATGCCAGACACATAGCAAACACTCAAATACTAGCCATTGTTATAAAATTTAAAATGACTCATGAGTAGTTCACATTCAGTTAATCACACAGCATCTAGAGTCTGGAAGCTTATCTCCCTACTCCCATGATTTGGTCATGCCTGAAGACTGGCTGATCGTCATCTTGAAGCTCCATATCCCCAGTAAGCTGCCCTGCATTCTGCATTCAGCTGCCTACCTCTTTGATGCTTGGTTACCAAGAAATGTATGGTCCAGAGGTCTCTCTAGGCAATTTCACACTCTAATTACTGGATAGCATTTCAAAGAGAAATCTCTTTCTGGTCTCCTGCCATGGAGATACCCACATGGCTCACTGCCTCACTTCCTCTAGGTCTCCACTTAAATGTCACTTCCATGAAGTTGTCTCTTAAAAAACATTAAAACAACAACAACAACAACAACAACAACAACAACAACAACAAAACCCTGCCTACTCTGTTCTGTTTTTCCCCCATAGCACTTACTATTACCTAACATTTTGCATACATATCTCCTTCTTTGTTTATTGTCTCTCACATTCTACCAGAACAAGAGATGTAAGACAGCAGAGATTTTTGTCTATTTTATTCACCACTGCATCCCCGGCACCTAATACAATGCCTGGCACACAGTAAATCCCAATAAATACTTGTTGAATGAATGGATGAATGAATTCTGATGAACCCTCAAAGATTCCTGCTGTCTTTCTCCTTAAAACCCAGAGATAACAACTAGTTTCATGTTAATCTATTTGTAATGGATGCCCAGATCATCCATTTAGATTGATTATGAGGCAGAAAACTGCTGTGATTGATGACTAATGGCTGCCAAGGGATTTGAAGGAGAAATGATGACATATCCTCCATGTATTTTTCATCTTTAGTCAAGGCTGAACCCACCCCAGCCATTCATTCTATGCTTTCGCACTTCTAGACCTCACTTGGTCTTGCTTGTCCTTACCAGGGAAAGAGAAGTTACCTCCTCAGCAGAAGGCATCCCAAGATCTCTCTTACCATCCAACCACTAGGAAGGGAAGATAGTGTTCTTCTCTCTTAAGGGGCCGACCTACGATTGGCCCTGAGCCCATTACTTCTGCCCTGAACATGACCTTCAAACTTATCTCTCTGGCTCCTCCTGATCCAACTCTACATGACACTCCTCCTCCCATAAAAGTTGCCCTCCTACTACAGCAAATCACCATATTTTCTTGGAGAATCTATGTTGGTTGACTCACAACCAAATTTCTTTTCTCTGGAAGTAGAATGAGACATAGGAAAGGCCCTGAGTTCCTCTTTAGCTCCTCAGCATTGCGTGTCTGTGTGTGTGTGTGTGTGTGTGTGTGTGTGGAGGGGAAGGGAGATAGAGTACTCTGAAATCTGATATACAAGCATGCACACACAACACTTAGCATATGGTTACAGAAGGCTCATCAATTCCACTACAGCACTTTAAAATGCAGATTCCAAGACCCCAACCCAGAAATTCTAAGTAGGTCTGGAAGAGAGTCCAGGAGTTTGCATTTTAAAAGTTTTTATTTTTTTTAATGTTTATTTATTTTTGAGAAAGAGAGCATGAGCAGGGGAGGAGCAGAGAGAGAGAGGTGGACACAGAATCTGAAGCAGGCTCCAGGCTCTGAGCTGTCAGCACAGAGCCCAATGAGGGGCTCGAACTCATGAGCTGTGAGATCATGACCTGAGCCAAAGTCAGACGCGCAACAGACTGAGCCACCCAGGTGCCCCAGGATTTTGCATTTTAAACAAAACCCCAGGGTTATTATAATGCAGATCATTTTTAAAACACTTTGGGAAACACTGCCCAAGAGTTCCACAGACAGCAGATTAAAAACCCAAGGCCATGGGAATGACAAATGAATGAATTTCAAGAAGCATTTTTTAATGAGGGCCATGGCTCTTCTCATCCTTATTCCCAGTTTCTGGTCAAATGTCATCTGCTCAGAGGACTTCCATGACCAACTTATAGTCACTCTCCCAGCTGCTTTATTCCTATATTCATCCAATTACACTTGACCCTTGAACAATGTGGACATTAAGGGCACCAACACACTCCCCGTGGAGTCAAAAATCGGTGTATAACTTTTGAATCTCCAAAAACTTAACTACTAATAGCCTAC
Organism: Prionailurus bengalensis; assembly: GCF_016509475.1. Lineage (NCBI taxonomy): Eukaryota > Metazoa > Chordata > Mammalia > Carnivora > Felidae > Prionailurus > Prionailurus bengalensis. The sequence goes on from NC_057356.1 coordinate 48,257,816, forward strand.
TATTGATTAGAAGCTTTGGTGATAACAAGAACTGTCAATTCACACATTATTTAGTATGTTATATATATTACATACTATATTCTTACAATGAAGTAATCCAGAGACATAGAATTTTATTAAGAAAATCATAAGAAAGAGAAATACAGGGGCACCTGGATGGCTCAGTCAGTTGAATGTCCAACTCCTGATTTCAGCTCAGGTCAGGATCTCATGGTGGGTCATGAGATCCCTTGTCCAGCTGCACACTGAGCACAGAGCCTGCTTGGAATTTTCTCTCTCCCTCTCTCTCTGCTGCTCCCCTGCTCTCACACACACACACACACACACACACACACACAGTCTCTCTCTCTCTCTCTCTCTCTCTCTCTCTCTCTGTCTCTCTCTCTCTCTCTCTCTCAAAATAAATAAACTTTTTTAAAAAGATGGGGCACCTGGATGGCTCAGTTGGTTGAGCCTCTGACTCTTGATTTCAGCTCAGGTCATGATGTCGGGAATTGTGAGATTAGGCCCCACACTGGGCTCTGGGCTGACTATGGAGCCTGCCTGGGATTCTCTCTCCCTCTCCCTTTGCCCACCCCCCTGCTTGCATGCATGTGTATGCACTCTCTCTCAGGATAAATAAACATTTAAATAATAATAATAATACTAAAAAAATAAATTTTTAAAAAAGAAAAAGAAATACATTTATAGTACTATATTATATTTATCAAAAACAATCTGCATATAAATGGACCTGAGCAGTTCAAACACATGTTGTTCAATGATCAGCTATACTAATTAGGCTCTTCTCTGAGAGCAATGCAAGCTTTATGGGAACAGGGAATTGTTACCCTCTTATTGTATCCCCAGAACTTAGAACAATACCACAGTAGGTGCACAATAAATGACGAATTAAACAGTGGACGCACTTATGAATGAACAAGTCTCTTAAGTTCATAAAATTATTCAGTTTTTCACCCAGAAGAATCTGTAACTGACAGATACAAGGCCTGGTGTGCCTGGGAACATCAGTGGAACAATGGCAGAATTATGAGGCTCAGAGAATGCTCTGCCTTTGGTCAGTTCCATTGGCCCTGGGGTAACTGATTTTGCTGAAGATCTGTGCTAAACAGTGGAAATGGCAGCATACAACGGCATCCCACCCTCAAAAGCCACCCCCTGACACCCGGTCCACCATTAACGCGCCAAGAAAATCAAACACTGATCATCCAGAATGACTCGACGTCACAGAAAGGGGAAACATGCTTTAACTTCTCCTGGGTGCCACCAACAGTATTTCCTTTTTATTTTATCTTCTGATTCATTCTCTCTCTCTCTTTCTTTCTCTCTCTTTCTGTCTCTCTCTTAACTTATCTCTTGGATTTTTTTTCCCCAGGAAAACTTTCTCAAAAACTCAAAAAAAAAAAAAAAAAAGGAAAGAAAGAAAAGAAAAGAAAAATGTTCCAGACCTCAGTATAGGTTTACACCCTGAGAATTTGTTATTCATGAAGCAGGCCTTTGAAGTCTCATTTCTCAGGATTGATGCTTTATCTTTAAACAGTTAACATGCACATTGGCTCAAAGGGCCCTGACAATCACTTAGGAATAACTGAGACATTTGTGTCTGGGCAAGGTCTCCCCTACACAGGGAACCTTTTGTAAATATTAGTTACTAGAACCGTAACACTAATAGATGTAGTTAATAATTATCACAATGTGCCAAAACTGCACAGTTTGCTCCCTGATTACAATATTAAATTGCTATTGAGCTGTGGTATTCGCTTCAGGCAATACTAGTAAGAACCCCCCAAAGACCCTGGCTGGCCTCGCTGTACAAAAATGGAAAATGTTCCGCAGCACACAATGCTCAGGCAGCAGTGGGCTTTGCCAGAAAACAAACACAAAACTCAGACAATAGAAGGAAAGTTTTATCAGAGCTGAAGTGTCCTTTCACTTGGGAACTGTCATCTCTCAAAAAGAAAAACACGCACACACTTGATAGCAGCTTCCAAGGCGAGCCATTACTATGGGCACAGTGACTCGCGGTGCAGATAGAGACCACTGCACGGCCAGAGCTCCAAGGCTTTGTTTTATTTGCATCCGATTACGTCTAGCGATAGGCTGAGCCAGCTCTGAAAAGTTGAGGGCCCCTCAGAATGCGAACAGGCTTCTGTCCCTGGGAGCAGGGAGGGGATTTTCCTTTCTCACACACCCCCTCCTCTCTGCCTGACAGGTCAAGTGGCCTGGACAATAGGGCAAAGCGACTGAGAGCGAAACTGCAATTTAATTGAGAGGTGTCATTAGCTCCGCGACATTCAAAAGCGGACACAATGGGGGCACCTGTCGCATGCAACACACACCATCCCACCCCTCACCCACCCCTATACTGCCATCCCACCTCCACATTTGCAATTTCAGAGACCCACCGTGGGTAAATGAGTACTTAGCAGTCAGTGTGCATGCACAGCCGCCCAGCGTGTGCAAACAGGAGGCTGGTCTGCCCACTTCAGGGACACAGGCGCATATCGGGGTACGCCCACTGCCCAGGCTGAACTCAGCACACACTGCCTTACAGGAATTAAGGCCCCTGACGGCAGCATGGTGACGAGAAAAAGAATGCTGGCTATTAAGCAATTAATTAAAAGAGATTCAGCAGGAAGGATGCCGCTCGTGCCTTGACCCCATCGGGCCGGGCAAACGTGGAAAGAACCAGCAAAATGCTTTTGTGCCAACTAGAAGAGGTTACACTAAGAGCCATCTGCAGTCTCCTCAGCAGCTGTGGCGTCTCTGGCCTGCACAGGCAGACACAGTAATGGATGTTCCTGGCACAGAGGACACAGTAAGGGGATGCCCCGTCCCTACCCCTCATGCAGTCGGGCTACCTGCTCCAGATTACCAAGGTATCCTGGGCTGGGTCCCTTCCGTAGGCTAGGAATGACACACTGGTGTCAGCCTGCAGCCCAATGGGCAATTCAAGCCGCCACATCACCTGTGACACTAAAGATCCCCAGGGGAAACGGTTGGGTGGGGAGGGGGTCCAGAAGGCGGAAGTGTTTATCATGCAGAGTCCAAGAAAGAAGCCCAGGCATGTTGACTCTTGGCAAACCTGATAGATATTAAACATAAAGGACTTGATATTTTCAAAAAGCCTTTCCATTCTGCTTATTTCCAATATACTCGTTCATTGTGATTTTTGTTCACATTAATCTATCCTTTACGAACTCCTCCGGGATAAATAAGGTTCCTACCCACTTTCACCATTCGCAAAGCCCCATTTGACAGATGAAGAACGTGAGTCTCAGAGAGCTTCAGTAATTTATCAGCAGTGTAAGTACTGGAAGTGGAATTAGAATGTACATTGTATAAAGCCAGAGTTTGGACTCTTACTGCCATTAACTCACTTTGCTGAGGTATTATTAGCTTGAACTCAGGGATCTATTCTGAGATGAGACCTTCTATATAGATCCCCAACTTTCTATTGATTTCTTGTCTTCTAATAGTGGTTTTGGGGAGGAGCTATAGGTAGCACTACTCATATGTGTTCCTTCTGCCCCAAACCTCACATGGGCTTTCTTGAAAATAATCATCAGGAGCTACTTGGCATGTTGTTCCCTTCAGATTCACAGGCTCGTTAGGGTGGAAAACAAAAGACAAAGAAAATCGAACTTCCATTGCTTATCTTCTTTTATTAGGCTGTGGTTGGTAGCTGACAATGAGATTTGGAGAGGTGCAGAATAGAGTAGATGAAATCATATGGTGAGCAAGACCTCCTTATTTCCTGGCAATGGGAGACTGATGATACTGGGACAGCAGCTCAGGAGACAAAGCTGCCTACCTCGGAAGGCGCCCATCCGCTCACTCATTCAGTCAGTCGATCAGCTGGTCCTGCAAGCAGTTCTAAGCATCTTTTGTGCACCAGACACTGTGCTAGATTCTGAGGATAAAGGACAGGAGTGATAATAACAATGGCAGTAATACTAACCACAGCAGCTAACATTTGGTGGAAGCTTATTTTGTACGAGACACTTGTGCTAAGAGACTTCATATGCATTAGTGTTATCCCTGCTTGATGTACAGAGTGGACAGCAACGCACCCAAGTCACACAGCTTCGTAAATGGTGAAAATGACTAAGAATCTTATATTCATCTTTGAGGAATTTATAAAAGGTAGACTAGTGTGGAGAAAAATCACAACGAACAAGTGTATTTTTGGAAATAAAGAGAATGGAGAGGCCTTTTAAAAATATAAAGTCCTTTATGGTTAATATCCATCAGGTTTGCCAAGTACCAGAGACTGGGAGGCTTATGAAGAACAGAAATTTATTTCTCACGGTTCTGGTGGCTGGAAGTCTCAGATCAGGCTGCCAGCACAGTCAAGTTCTGATGAGGGCCCTCTTCTGGGTTGCACACTGCTGACTTCTCATTGTATCCTCACGTGGCTAGCTCTCCAGGGTCTTTTTTACAAGGCACTAATCCCAACCATGTAGGCTCTGCCCTCATGATCCAATCGCCTCCCAAAGGCTCCACTTCCTAATATCATCACATTGGGGGTTAAGATTTCAACGTATGAATTGGGGGGGGGGGGACACAAACATTCAGTATGTAATGAATGGAGTATGAAAAGGGAAAAATAATAATACTGCAGGGGACTCATCTGACAGACACCACCCTAACCAAGTAGTCAAGGTCAACATCACCAGTAATAAGTCATGCTGATCCCATGTATCCTTTGATATTATGCACTAAGGGGTACTTCAATCCATTGCACAAGGCTTTGGGGAAATTTAAATAAAAAGATGCATGTAGAGACCTTAGGACAGAGCCTAGCACATAAAAGTCTGGTTATTTTTTAGTCTAAGTGATCACTCTCTACACTGAATTCTGAGCAAACTGAGAAACAGAGTCGGGCCTCCAAATGGAAGCAAAGCTTAGTTTTGCAAACGGTGAAACTGGATTGGAGAAGCCTGATTGACTTGAGGTCAAATTGGGCTTTCTACTCCTCCTAGCTCCAAGCCAATTGATACCTTGAGATCCACAAAGGGAGAATGATACCTGTACTTCAGCAACACAGAAACAGACCTTTCTCCTCCTTCCATTAGTCATGGTGCAACAGGCCCCTAATGTTCCACTTCTCTGTTTTCCTGCTCCTCATTGCAATAGGCATTTGAGCTGAGTCTTCCCGATCTTAACCTTTTTTTTTTAAATGTTTTTATTTATTTTTGAGACAGAGAGAGACAGAGCATGAGCAGGGGAGGGGCAGAGAGAGAGGGAGAACAGAATCTGAAGCAGGCTCCAGGCTCTGAGCTGTCACCACAGAGCCCGAGGTAGGGCTCAAACTCACAGACTGTGAGATCATGACCTGAGCTGAAGTCGGACGCTCAACCGACTGAACCACGCAGGTGCCCCTCTTAACCTTTTTTTTAAGCTGAGTCTATTCCTCCTCTCTCACATCTAAGACTAAATCCCACAGCCTTCCTTCCTTTCGCTTCCCTTTTTCTTTCTAGCCCAGCTATTTATCTCTCTTACCTATTCTTGCATATTCTGTTGGTGCCCCCCATAAGGAAAGAAATAAAGTCAAAGATTTCTTGGTGGGTCTGAAAAAGGCATCCATTGCTCAAACTAATCTTGACCACTCTCTATTCCCTAACTTGAACAATCCTGCATCAGGAAATACCTCCCTACCAGACAACAATTATCCCAGGACTACACACAATCTGTTGTTTCTCTCCTTAGTTCCAGTTGGTGTGTCTATCTACCCTCCCTATCTCTTATCTCTTTTCCTTCCATAGATTTCCCAGGAGCCTTCCCTGGGGGGGATAAACAACAGCTGTATTCCCACCTACAATCCCTGTGCTACCGTGAAACTCATTTAATTCTGATTACAATTTTCAATGCTCATCTCTTTAGTCTTCCTATCTCAAATCTGTCCAAAAAGACCCATCTCCAAGCTTCCCCTTGACTTTTATTTCTACTCCTCATCCACAGCACAAAGAAGAGTGACAATAGGGGCTTCTTGACTCCCTGGGCCTCTTGACTCTGAGATCTTGCTGCCCTCCTCTGTTGGACCTCTTTGTACCCTAGGAACTCCCCAGGTTCAAAAGCTCTCTTAGTCCCCCTGTGACAAGCAAAATGCTTGGCTATATTTCCTTTCCCTTTTCCATTTGTCTAACATGGTATTAGAGGTGCTTGCCAACATCTTTAGAATAAGACCGAACTGCGTTTCTTCTAAAATCGTCTGGGAGGCAGACATTCCAGGGCACAGAGAGACTTAGAGACCAGAGGCCAATCTCTGCAGGCCTGAACCATGCATTGACTGACTCCAAGGCTACTCCATACATGCTGTGTCACTACCACTTTGTCCTTGATTCTACACAGACTACTCAACGTTTAGATATCATTCATGAGTTTTAGCCTTCCGCTCGAGTTAAATGCTTTCAGACACCTACCCAGGCTGGACTCCCTCCCTTTGAGGGCAGCAGACATGGAGGGCTAGTCCATAATCAGATCACTCCTGCCAAGTGGGGCAGCAGGTGGATGTGCTCTGGTCCTCTCTATAAAACTTCTTGAGCAAGAAATGATTGGTCAGAAATGATTAGAGGCATCTAATCACTGGGGGTAAGTTTTATAAACTGACCTCAAAGATCAAGCTACCACAATTTTTGAATGCTTGGCAAGCATTGGATTAGCCATAGGTTATAATGATATAAAATTTACCTTCTGGGAAAAATGCATTCACATTTTGAATGTGCTTTAACTTGAGAACAATAACTAACTGTCCCAATGTATCACTTCCTTCGTTCTCTGGAGAAAAGGAAACACTGAATCACCAAATATATGGCAGGAGTTAAGGGGGGGGGGGGGGTCAGGCCTGCAGAGGAGAATTTGGCCCAGAGTCTCCTAGATCTCCTGGACTCCAGGATCTCAGCCTATGTCCTCCTTTCAGATCCCTCTTATCCAGCCTCCAAGACCCAGTCTTTTGTTACAATCTGATGGATCTCATTTTTCCTTTTCTTACCTGTCTAGCTTAGGCTATTCAATCTCAACTTTTTCTTGAGGAAATTCTTCTCTTTCTTAGATCTAATAAAAATGACTTTATTTTTCTTTCAATCTCCCACTGTTCCTGTTCCTGTTCCTACTTTTTAGATGAAAGCCTGCTTTTAAATATACCCAGTTCCTCCTGGAGAGTCTCAGCAAACCTGAATCCCTAAGACCTACATGAGACTTTTTAAATTTTCTTTTATTAAGAAGATGAGATTGTGATAATTCCATTGAGCTTTTCTTCCACCTAACTTAAGAGGATGACATCTCTGTATTGTAAGGACCCATTCTTCTTTACAAATTCATTAACAGAATCCTGCCTGGGTCTGCATGCCAGGTTGGTTTCTTGTAATCCACAATCATGATAGAAGGTTGCATAATTGACAGGGGAAGTCAATTTGAGACCATGTTGGGTAAAGAAGGACAATGACTTCAATAGCACATGAGCAAACTACATGATACCAGGAGGATAGTATTGCCATTGTCCTCACTTTGACCATAAAAGTGGTTAGAAGTCAAAACAAGTTAAATAGGATTCGAGGAAGCCAATCAGTGACTGCTACCAATCCCTTTATATTAAAGGCTAGAACCATACACATCAGTGTTCCTAAGTCCTGATCTGCAGAGAAACATGCAAAGAAAACAAAGATGTTTTTACTTATCAATGCCAAAAAACCTATACAACCAAAAAATAATGTTTGTTTTACATCCAGTGCACCTGCTAAGGTCAAAAACAGCAACCTGGCTCTCATAGCCTGTGCCCCATAAAAATAGACACACACATGTGACTGCCAGCAATAAAGACGTCACAAATTACAAAGAAAAATCTGAGACCAACCCTTTCCAAAGCCTTCTTCCAAACCACACCACCAGCTGCCTTAATTTCCTTGCATAATGTTTAGGTCCCCAAGTGGGTGTTCAGTGTCTCATCTTGAGGCTTCCAGACTTCATATAATAGACAGGAGTTTGAGAAGGCTACTCAATTGCACATCCTCTCTATTCTGAATTCTGAATCAATTTAAAAGTCAAAGATCAAAATACTGATTTTATTACCAACACAAAGAATGAGACAGCTCAATACTTACTGAAAAGGAACAAGCTCCAAGAATACAGAGTCACATTTTAAAAGCTAGGTGCATAACTGCATATAGTACATGTCACCTCAGTGCATGCATGTATACACGACCAGACACCAAATCTGGCTTTTTGCATCATCCCATTGATCTGGATTTTAAACTCTGCACGTGGAAATTTGGAAAAACAGAGTAGACCATGAACTAGGCAGTCACTTTGAAAGATTATGGCTTGGGGCACCTGGGTGGCTCAGTCGGTTGAGCGTCTGACTTCGGCTCAGGTCATGATCTCATCATTTCTGAGTTTGAGCCCCTCGTTGGGCTTTGTGCTGACAGCTCAGAGCCTGGAGTCTGTTTCAGATTCTGTGTCTCCTCTCTCTCTCTCTCTCTGCCCCTCCCCCTCTCACGCTCACTCTCTCTCTCTCTCTCTCAAAAAAAAAAAAAAATTTTAAAAAACAATTAAAAAAAATAAAATAAATTAAAGGTTATGGCTCAACTCACCCCCTGTTCAGCACAGAGTACTAAATAAACAAAGCACATACACATGTAGCCACCTGTAAGCTATTAACCCCTTCCAATAAAGAAATAGTGACCATCACATTCTTGATACCTCACCATTCACATATGTCTCCTATTTCCATTGAAATCCACCAGTTAGAGGGGTGGAGAGAAGAGAGAAGGTTACTTCTCAATACTATGTTCCCACATAGGGGAGTTAAACAGGCATATAATAACAAACTTGAACTTAGTTGGTACACACCGGTCCTTGATACAAGCAGCCAGATTACAGGTATCTGATCAAGCACAGTGGTTCAACGGATGCCTGTCCTTATGGTCTAATGCAGGGATCAGCAAACTTTTTCTTAAAGGGCCAGATAACAAATATTTTAGGCTTTGGGGGCTATACAGTCCTTGTCAAAATTACTCAACTCTCTCATTACAGGGAGAAAGCAGCCATAGACAATACATGTGTGAATGATTGTAGCTCCATTCCAATCACACTTTATTTACAAAAACAGATGACCATAATTTGCTGACCCACGATGGGACCTGTTAAGCAGGACAATCCCCTTCTTTATCTAACTACTCTGGTGCAAAAATTAGAAATATTTCCAGACCATCATAGTGACTTCTAACTGATTTCCAGCTGCAGCGTCTTCCCATTGATTCATCCTATACACTCCACCATCGTTACACCTCCAAAATTCAACCCTGATTACATAACTACCCTGAATAAAAACTTTCCGTATCTCCTAGTTGTTTCAAGAATGAAATCCAATCTCTTCATCCTGGCTTACAAAACAATCCCTGTCTAGTTACAAACTACCCATAAAGTCTTTCCTCCATATGTTAGCCTCCAACTCTACTAAAGTTTCGAACATTCTCCAAATATGCTATACTCTTCTCTGTCTCCAAATCTTTTCACATACTACCTCAGTCAGAGTAATTAATTCCAACTACCATAACAGACAAGCTTATTAACACAATAAAATTTCACCGATTTCAAAATACTACTACCAATTACAGGCATACCTTGGACATAGGGCAGGTTCAGTTCCAGACCACTACAATAAGGCGAATATCACAATAAAGAGATAGCCTTCATTGACTATCTTATATGAATTTATAACAAATGAATTTTTTGATTTCCCAGTACACATAAGTTGTTTACACTACACTCTAGTATAGTAAGTATACGATAGCATTATTATTAAAAATGCACACACATACCATAATTTAAAAGACTTTCTTGCTAAAAGTGCTCATCATCATCCGAGCTTTCAGTGAGTCATAATCTTTTCATTAGTAGAGAGTCTTGTCTCCATGTTGACGGCTGCTGACTGATCAGGGTGGTGGTTGCTAAAGGCTGGGTGCCCGTGGCAATTTCTTAAAATAAGACAACAGTCAAATCTGCTGCATCCATTGACTCATCCTTTCATGAACAGTTTTTCTGTAGCATGCAATACTGTTTGATAGCATTTCACCCACAGTAGAACTTCTTTCAATATGGGAATCAACCCTCTCAAACTTTGCCTCTGCTTTATCAACCATGTTTATGGAATACTCTAAATCCTTTATTGTCATTACAGTAATCTTCACAGCAGAGCACCTGGGTGGCTCAGCTGGGTTAAGTGTCCAACTTTTGATCTTGGCTCAGGTCATGATTTCATGGTTTGTGAGACCAAGTCCCACGTCAGGCTCTGCACTGACATCCTGGAGCCTGCTTGGGGTTCTCTCTTGCCTTCTCTCTCTACCCCTCACCCCTCTCAAAATAAATAAACAGACATTAAAAAAATAATAATCTTCACAGCATCTTCACCAGGAGTAGTTTCCATCTCAAGAAATGACTTTCTTTGTTCATCCACAAGAAGCATCTTCTCATCCATTCAAATTTTATCATGAGATTTCAATTCAATCACATCCTCAGGCTCCACTTCTAATTCTGGTTCTCTTGCTATTTCCACCACATCCTCAGTAACTTCCTCCACTGAAGTCTGGAATCCGTCAAAGTCCTCCATGACTATGGAATCCACTTCTTCCAAACTCCTGTTAATGCTAATATTTTGACCTGTTCCCATGAATTATGGATGTTCTTAATGGCAGCTTGAATTGTGAATCTTTTCCAGAAGGTTCTCCATTGACTTTGCCCATATCCGTCAGAGGAATCACGATCTATGGTAACAATAACCTTACAAAATAGTAAGACTGGAAATAATAAAATTTTAAACTTGTATTATTAATAGTATAATTCAATTACTTATTAGATAATAATCTCTAATTATTTAAAGATAAGACTTGAAAGTCAAAATTACTCCTGATCATGGGCTGCAGAATGGATACTGTGTGAGCAGGCATGAAAACCACATTCATCTTGGGGTGCCTGGGGGGCTCAGTTGGTTAAGTGTCTGACTTCAGCTCAGGTGATGATCTCATGGTTCACGAGTTCGAGCTCCACTTTGGGCTCTCTGCTGTCAGCATGAAGCCTGCTTCAAATTATCTGTCCCCTTCTCCCTCGGCCCTTCCCCCACTCATGCACACTCTCTCTCACTCAAAAATAAATAAACATTTAAAAAAAAAGGAAGAAAACCACATTCATCTCATTGTATATCTCCATAAGAGCCCTTGGGTGACCACGTGCATCATTAATGAGCAGTAATATTTTGAAAGGAATCTTTTTTTTTTTGAGCAGTAATTCTCAGCAGTAGGCTTAAAATATTCAGTAAACCATGTTGTAACCAGCTGTGCTATCATCCAGGTCTGGTTTTCCCATCTATAGAGTACAGGCATTGTAGATTTAGTGTAATTTTAGGACTTTAGAATTTAGAGGATGGTAAATGAGCATTGACTTCAACTTGAAGTCACAGCTGTATTAGTTCCTAACAAGAGTCTGCCTGTCCTTTGAAGCTTTGAAACCAGGTATTGAGTTTTCCTCTCTAGCTATGAAAGCAAAAGAAAGTTGTTTGTCTACAATGAAAATCTGTTTAGTGTAGCCGCCTTCATTAATTATCGTCTATCTATCATTAATCTGTCTTCTAGATCTTCTAGATAACTTGCTGCAGTTTCTACATCATCATGTGCTGTTTCACCTTGTACTCTGATGTTATAGAGACAGCTTCTTTCCTCCAACCTCATGAACCAACCTCCGCTAGCTTCAGACTTTTCTTCTGCAGCTTCCTCACCTCTCTCAGCCTTCACAGACTTGAAGAGAGTTAGGGCCCTGCTCTGGATTAGGCTTGGGTTTAAGAGAACGTTGTAGCTGATTGGATCTTCTATCCAGATCACTCAAACTTTCTCCATATCAGAAATAAAGCTGTTTTGCTTTCTTATCACTGGTGCATTCACTGGCTTAGCACTTTTAATGTCCTTCAAAAACTTCTCCTTTGCATTCGCAACTTGGCCAACTAGTACAAAAGGCCTAGCTTTCAGCTTATCTTTTGACATGCCTATGCTTAATCACTATGCTTAATCTCACTATGCTTAATCACTGCTAGTTTTTGATTTAAAATGAGAGAGGTGCAACTCTTCCAATCACTTGAATATGTAAAGGCCATTGTCGGGTTATTAATGGGCCTAATTTCAATATTGTTGTGTCCCAGGGAACAGGGAGACCTGAAGAAGGTAAGAGAGACGGGGAATGGCCAGTTGGTCAGTGGAGCAGTCAGAATACACACAATATTTATTGGTTAAGTCTGCCATCTTGTATGGGCATGGTTCACGGCGTGCTAAACAATTACAATATGAACTCAAAGATCATTGATTGGATGGTGACTACACTTATGGTGAGCATTGAGTAATTTATACACATTTCAAACCACCATATTGTATACCTGAAACTAATAAAATGCTATAATATCAACTATACTTCATAATGAATAAATATATGCATACCTGTGTATGCATATATATATATGTGTGTGCATATATATATACATATATATATATATATGTATATATATGATGTTTCAGCAGAATTAGACAAACTAAAACTAGATTAGGAATTAGAAAAACATTTTGTTGGTATGAAAAGGCAAAGATTGGTAAATGAAAAAGTAGACTACAAAACAGCATGTGTATTATGACCTGATTTTAAATTAACAATGCACAAGTATGGGGGCACCTGGGTGGCTCAGTCGGTTAAGTGTCCACCTTCAGCTCAGGTCATGATCTCACAGCTCGTGAGTTCTAGCCCCGCATCAGGCTCTGTGCTGACAGCTCAGAGCCGGGAACCTGCTTCCGATTCTTTCTCCCTCTCCCTCTGCCCCTCCCCTGCTCGTGCTCTGTCTCTCTCTCTCCCTCTCTCTCTCTCAAAAGTAAATAAACATTAAAAAAATTTATGAAAATTAATGCACAAGTATTTTAACACACACATATATGATGTATAGGATATGCATATAAACATAATATGCATAAAAAGATCTGTACACGTATACAATGCTTAGCGTAAATATCTTGCGTGTTTATTTTATCATTCTTGTGATCTATATTTTCTAACTTTCTACAAGACATTTATAATAATTACCTTAATCAACTGGTTAAGAAATGTCATTAGTAATAATGAGATGACTTGTGCTGCTTTTGGTGAGATATCAAAGGGTTGTGAGAATTTTAATAAATGTGATGATTTAATTACATTTTAAAGACCACTGATTACGGATCACCACACCAAATATAATAATAACGAACATTTTGAAATATGGCAAGAATCGCCAAAATGTGACACAGAAACACAAAGTGAGCAGTTGCTGTTAGAAAAATGGTGCCGACACACTTGCTTAGTTCAAGGCTACCACAAACCCTCAATTTGTAAAACAAAACAAAACCAAAAAAAAACCAAAACACAATATCTGCAAAGTGCAGTAAAACAAATGCCATAAAATGAGGTACGCCTGTATGTGGCAGCAGGAGAAGACAGAAATGCGCAAGGCACGCCAACAGTTAAACGACTAGGATACTAAGTGATGCATCATTTCTGCTCGCAATCCCTGTCACTAAGATTCAGTCACATGGACCCAATCCAACTGCAAGGAAACTGACAAATATAGGGGTGCACGTGAACAATTAGTGAGTACAAACGTCCTGCCACATACACTATGCCCTTTGCTTTGCTTTCCTCTTCTCTTACCTTTCTACTTCCTTTCCTAGTAAACACCCTGCCATCGTCCAGACTCTGACCAAATGGCACTTTCCTGACCTCTTCAAATAGTATTTCACGTTCCCTATGCTCCCATAAGTGTTAATATAAATATCTATTGTTCATGTATTATCCCACTTTACGATTATTTGCCTGTGCATCTAACTCCAATTCAGAAGACCAAAAGAATACTGTTCTCATCAGTGACTTCTCACTTCCCAGCACCAGGCTAGGTTCCCATAAACACACAATACATATTTGATATATGAATGAATGAATGAATGAATGAATTCACCAACAAGGACTGTAGAAGGGTTTGCCCCTGGAAACAAAAAGCAAAGAGGGCTGACTTCCTCATGAATCTTCATCCATGGGTCTGAATTACTAGTTAAGGATGAACTACTTACGGTAAAGGAGCTCTCAGTAAGGATGATTCCTGGACCAAATTTATTAAAGTGGAAAATATCTAGAAGAGCCACATGATTATAGTGTACCCAGTAAAGTTTAAAACAATATAATATTCTGATTCTGGAACTGAAAGACTTGAAGAGCTTCCAGTTGGGAGCAGGCATTGTTGCCGAGATGCACTGTCCTCGGGCTTTCCTCTGAGAAAATGGGAAAGGTAGACAGTGGTGCAAATATTTCCAGGCGGCCAGCCAAGTTAGTAATCCCAGGCCTGTGTGTGTGTCCTGAGACTGACTGTCATTTCTCAACCAGACATTCAAGTCCCCTCCCATGTCTAATCATGCCTGTCTTACAGCTTCAAAATAAAGACCAAATTCAGAAAAAGTCAGTGGAGTCCATCCTATTTCCAAAGTACCCAAGAGAAGTCTCGGGTACTAGAAAAGTCTCTACCTCGCATTTTCGGTAGCATGCTGCATTCTGACTGAGGTTAGGTTACCACAACAAAAAGCAAAACGAATGACTTCAGTGCAAAGTTTGCCCAGGGCCAAGCCAAGAGGTAGGATATTTCTGTTGGATTACAATCAACAGAAGCCTTAAACTGATGTGGGTATTGTTCAGAATTCCAGAGATAAGTGTAATACGTTGAAGGACTTTTAAAGATTGTTTTCAAGCTCTTGATATTTCAGTTGAACAGTCTGGTTAGCTGCCTTTTATTCCCCCTGCCCCAAAGAATTCATTAAGGAATCTTAGCCATGAATTTGGGGCTAGTGTAAAACAGCTGCCTTAATATCAGTGCCTTGCGATTTATAAGTTCACCATTTTCCTGGGAGGATCGAGAATCATATTAGCTGTGACTCCCCTAAACATACCTCTCAATGAAACCGTGCCATTAGCACCAAAAATTCCAGCAGACTGACTAGCTGTGGGCAACATCTCATCTCGCTGACAAAATCTGCCATCGGCCTCGATTAGCTTGGAGAGCCTGTCTCATCAGAAAAGCTCCATGACAAATCTACTTCTGGTGCCGATGTTAAAGCACTGCCATCAGGACCACAGTCAAAATGCATTTGAGTTCCGGACCCGTGTGAAAACTTATCACTGAAGTAGACTCCTTGCTGAGGGACAGGAGCTTCCCTGTGCTGAGGGTGAAAATTGGTTCCATGGGGAAAGCTTCAAAGCCATGCCAGCCATTAAAATGTGACTGGACACATCAGGAAAGCAGAGGGGTTGAAGCGCTATGTGGGGATGCCACGGGAAGCTGGTAAAGAACTCGCTCCAGAAAATGGCCAGGTGACCATGCGTTCATTCTTGGGACCAGGAAGCACTGGGGTCAGAGCTTCGTTACGGTTAGGCTGTTTCCCATACCAATTACTGGAGTGTTACCTTGTTTGGACTAACTTCACGTCAAAAATTAACAAGCCAGTGTGGATTGCCAGTCTGAGATGTGCTAGGGCTTGCTACCCAGAAGGAAAATAACGATTCTATAGTCTTGAATCGGGAAAGCACTTTAAATTTCTCAGAATGAGAAACAGAAGCTGCTGGAAAGCGTCATAAAACAAGCACGCAGGCTCATGCCACATGTGGTAAGAGCCTCTGGCTCTCAGTGGTTCTCAAGGTGTGGTCAGGACGGCGGCATCGACATCACTCACAAACTTGTTAGAAATGCAGAATCGCTGGCCCCCACCTGGACCTACTGATCCCGAAACAGTGGCAGTGGGGCCCGGCAATCCGTGTTTGCACAGTGCCTGGGTGATCCTGATGCCAGCTCAAGTCAGCTATCCATCGCTCTGGAGAATACAGAGGGATCTTCACAGTCAGCAACTAATCCAGCCACCCACTCAACTGATGACCTTACAGAAGTCTCTTAATCTTGCTGTCCTCCCATCCTATTCCATTCAGAAAATGGTTGTCATTTCAACCACTATGGTCCAAACCTGCTGCCTTACCCAACCCCCAGCTACATAATCAGAAGAACCTATGCTGAACACCTTGTTTCTTCTGAAGGGGCTCTGGGGATGCCAAGATGTACTCTGACCTCGTTTTGCATAAATCTAGGTTGTCTGAGGAAATGAACAGAACATGGTTGTTTTGTTTTGTTTTCTTAACTTCAGCTGGGTTCCAGGATGGAAAAAACTGAAAGGTTCCAGACAACTGTCCATCTAGATCAAGAGTTGGCCAAACCTGGCTGGCTGCCTATTTTGTAAGTAAACTTTTATTGGAGCACAGCCACACCCACTCATTACATACTGTCTAAAGGCTACTTTCATGCTACAGTAGCAAAGTTGAAGAGTTGTGACAGAAACCCAGTAGCTTGCAAAGACTATAACATTTGCTCTTTGACCCTTTCCAGAAAACATTTTCAGACCACTGATCTAGATACATAATCAGCCCACATTGAACAGGAACTCAGAATGAGAGGTGGTAGGTATGGGGTCCTGAGCTGGGAGGAGCAGAGGCTTCAGGGACAAAGCAAAGGGGCCTCTGCTGGGAAACCACAGTGTTCCAGTGCCTGGGAGCCCCAGGCCTGAATCTGTGGACAGGTGCAAGGCCCCCAAAAGATGATTGGACTTATAAAAAGGCCCTCTAATGATTCTGCACAAACTAGTCCACAGACCACACTTTGAGAAATGGGGAATGACCTGGCTTTTCAGATGTACAAAGACTTAAGCATATCCCGGTACTCTTACAAAGTTAATCAAATAAAAATCTGGTCTAAACGGAATAAAATAGAGAACCTAGAATTGGACCCACAAATATATGGCCAACTAATCTTTGACAAAGCAGGAAAGAGTATCCAGTGGAAAAAAGAGTCTCTTTAGCAAGTGGTGCTGGGAGAACTGGACAGCAACATGCAGAAGAATGAAACTAGACCACTTTCTTA
Source organism: Prionailurus bengalensis (assembly GCF_016509475.1). NCBI lineage: Eukaryota > Metazoa > Chordata > Mammalia > Carnivora > Felidae > Prionailurus > Prionailurus bengalensis. The sequence continues at coordinate 48,274,824 of NC_057356.1, forward strand.
CACCATTCACAAAAACAACCTCAAAATGGATGAAAGACCTAAATGTGAGACAGGAAACCATCAAAACCCTAGAGGAGAAAACGGGCAACAACCTCTTTGACCTCAGCCGCAGCAATTTCTTGTTTGACATGTCTCCAAAGGCAAGGGAATTAAAAGCAAAAATGAACTACTGGGACCTCATCAAGATAAAAAGCTTCTGCACTGCAAAGGAAACAATCAACAAAACTGAAAGACAATCGATGGAATAGGAAAAGGTATTTGCAAATGACATATTGGATAACGGGTTAGTACCCAAAATCTATTTTAAAAACTACCAAACGCAACACCTGAAAAACAAATAATCCAGTGAAGAAATGGGCAGAAGAAATGAATAGACACTTTTCTAAAGAAGACATCCAGATAGCCAACAGACACATGAAAAAAATGCTCAACTTCACTCATCATCAGGGAAATACAAATCAAAACCACACTGAGATACCACCTCACACTGGTCAGAATGGCTAAAATTAACAACTCAGGAAGCAACAGATGCTGGCAAGGATGTGGAGAAATGTGCACCATTAGTGGGAATGCAAACTGGTGCAAACTGGAAAACAGTGTGGAGGTTCCTCAGAATATTAAAAGTAGATCTACCCTACAACCCATCAATAGCACTAGTAGGAATTTATCCAAAGAATACAAGAGTGCTGATTCATAGGGGCACATGTATCCCAATGTTTATAGCAGCACTTTCAACAATGGCCAAATTACGGAAAGAGCCTAAATGTCCATCAACTGATGAATGGATAAACAAAATGTGGTTTATATATACAATGGAATACTACTTGGCAATAAGAAAGAATGAAATCCTGCCATTTGTAGCAACATGGATGGAACTGAAGTGAATTAAGTCAGTCAGAGAAAGACAAATATCATGTTTTCACTCATATGTGGAACTTAAGAAACTTAACAGAAGATCATGGGGGAAGGGAAAGGGGAAAAATAGTTACAAACAGAGAGGGAGGGAGGCAAACCATAAGAGACTCTTAAATACAGAGAACAAACCGAGGGTTGATGGGGGTGGGGGGGCAGGGGAGAGGGGAAAATAGGCGATGGGCATTGCGGAGGGCATTTGTTGGGATGAGCACTGGGTGTTGTATGCAAGCGATGAATGACGGGAATCCACCCCCCAAAACCAAGAGCATGCTGTATACACTGTATGTTAGCCAATATGGCAATAAATTATATTGTTAAAAATCTGGAAAAAAAAGTCTGGTCTAAACCCCATAATTTCAGCTGTGACTTTTTTTGCACTTTCTAACAAATTTGGCAAGGGGGTAGAGGATAAATTTAAACTTCCAGGCTCTTTTAATTAATTTAGGCTAGAATGTGTGTGATTACTCATTTAACATTCTTCTCTAAATTTATACTGCTAATATTTCAGGTCCATACTTGTAAAGATAATTTTAAATTTATAGAACCCAACTTCCAAAAGACCAGAAAGCTAAATGGAGTTTTAACTTGTACCACTGCATAAACAAATGCTTGTTCCAAGGAACAAGGAATTCTGGAATCAGGAAGTTCTAATCTCTCAAAAAAGCAGATGGGCAGATAGCTTGCACATGGCAAGGGAGTTTTCAGGGTATACTGAGAAAACTGACTGATACATCCAAGGTAACAAAGGAAATTTTGAAAATTGTCAACGTTATAAACAAATGCAAAAGTGTTTAGAATTCCAGAGTCTTTCTGAAAAGAACTTTTGTTCGAAAACTAAGGCATTTTTCAATGCTTTCTTTTTAGTGTAAAGGCTACGTAACCCCATTATAGAAAATACACAAAACAGTAAAGAAAACCTACCCATGATCCCACCATCCTAACACAATCACTGTTACTAAAGAGAGAAAATTCTTGAAATTTAAAATTTGAAAGAATCCGTTTTTCTGGTAGGGAAAGACCGGTTTCTAAATTGTTGAAGAGCTAATGAAACCTCAAAGCTCAGTGATAACAATAACCAAGACCCAATTAAGTATTAGCTCCTCATAGCATCCATCTACATGGCCTCCATACAGTCCCCTCCTACCTCGGCCTTCAAGGTCCACTGCCACCCCCTTCTTCTGTTCTATTCTTTCTCCCTGATTTCTCTTTCTGCCTTCCTTTCTTAATGGCAGTAATTACAGCGAACATTTATTGATCCTTGTGCTGGGCACTTTCCATGGATTATTTCAGTTAGTCTCCAAGAACCCTGTGCATAGGTACCGTGTGATACCCTCATGTTACCAATGAGAATCTAGAAGTGGTGTGATAAATTGTGGCTATTACGGTTCCAAATTTGGTCACAACTTCCTATAATGCATGCCTCTTCAAAACATAGAGTCCATATCTATAAATTTTAAATCTGGGCTTGGTCACATGACTTGCTCTAGTCAATGAGATAATAGCAAATGCAATACAAGTCAAGGTTTGAAAGATGCTTGCTCATCAGATCTTATCATCTCTTGCTGCTGGGAGCTTTCAGCCACCATATAAAGAAACCCAGGCTAGTTTGTTAGATGAAAAGAAATACCATGAGGGAGGGCCCCATCTAAGGCCCCAGACCTATGTGTGAGCCAGCCAATACTATGAAGAACAAAAATAAGTTGTCCCAGCTAAACCCAGGTAAATTGTCAACCCATAAAATCATGACCAATACGTGATGATTTTTTTTAAGCCACTAAATTTGGATAGTTTGTTACACGGTCAAAGCTAACTGACACAAGCTGTTTGCCCAAAGTCACACAGCCAGGACTAAGAATCAAACCCAGATGGTTTTTAGTCTAGAGTCTAAGAGCTTAACCCCATGTTATACTGTGGAACTCCCATGAATCTAGTCAGTACCATGAGCAGAGTCCATGCTCAACAGTGATAGTGTCCCCTTAAAGATAACAATAATGAGGAGGTTCTGTCAAGATGGGCCCATCCCACATGTTGCCATTAGTAGCTCATTTCTAAATTCAGACCAGAGACACCTGGGAAATAATTAGCTTCAGTGTTTCTGTCCTCCCATAACAAATTTGAGGGCAACTCTTTATTTTTGCTAAAGTTAAACAGTTTGTGGCAACAAATGTTACTTATACTTTTCTAGGAATAGAAATGTATTTACTTTTAATCAGTTGGGGACTCATTAGTGAAGCTGTCTTTATCTCCCTGAGCCTTTGCCTTCTTAGCTTGGGTTTTGCTTTTTTTTTTTTCTTTGGCCCTGTATTAGTGTTTTGTTTGTTTTCTACAGAACTGCCTGAAATAAACTCTAATGGGTTGAACAAATCAGAAGAGAAACAATGTCAACTGCAACACAAGAGTCAACCCTTATAACCTACTTCTTTTCACAACCCTTCCCTATGCCTAACAGAAATGAATGAATAGCTGATTATTAAAAGTAAAAAGTCTGTTACCCAAATGATCGAGCTGTATGAAGCATTAATCTGGTGCAGAACTACTAATAATGAGAGACTATGGAAAAGACTATTCACCAAAGCATTTCTTTTAAATGCAAAGCTCTTAAAATATCTTTCTACAATAATAGACTCTTAAAAGATCTGCAGATGTAGGAATAAAGTAAATGAACTATTTTGACGCATAATAAACAGAGGTCATATAGAAAAGCAAATTTGGGATACCAAATTTGAAAACAATTTTCACTACAACTGAAATGATCACTTCTGGCTTTTTCCTCTTATCTTCCTTACCTGTAAAATCAGTCTTGTAACCTTGTGTGTGTGTGTGTGTGTGTGTGTGTGTGTGTGTGTGTGTAATGATCAACACCAGTATTTCAGATAGTATGACTTAGAAGAAGTTTTTCTGTGAAATTACAATGGTTCTTAAGCAGTTATTAATTTGGGGGGGTCTGCCCAGAATTCTACTATCCACCCCCCAAAACACACACACACACACACACACACACACACACACACACACACACACAATTTCAATGGCATCTGTCACCTGCAGACAGAGCTTCCCTTGGCCCCTGCCCAATCCAAGGAGCCAGTTAGTTGTGATGGTATGTTTGGGGTCTTCCTCACCAGCAAATGAAGTGTGGACATAGTCTGTGGCTCTGGGCTCATCATCCATGTACCTTGGAGATGGATTTAGGCAACCAGGCACTTCTGGGAGCATCTGGTCAGGGTTCCCCTGCTTATCCCTTTTGTATGCCCTAACTAGCCCTTTTCACTAGTTTCTGGTGTCCAGTTTTTCCCCTAGGTCTCAGGGAGGAAATACAATCTATCCCTGCAGCACAGTGGAGAGAGTGAAGCCTAGCCCTCTCACTGGGTTCTTGAGGCCGGAAGCTAGTCTTCTTCTTCATTTTTGCACATTATCTCTGATCTACTTCTGGATGACCTAGATGGGCTCCCAACAGATGGTAAGCGCCACCATTTCCCAGAAGTCCTTCTTCTCCCATTATACCCTCTCCCTCACCTCGGACTCTTACATACATCCGCTAAGACTTAAATATGTTCAACCCATTGGGATCCAGTATGCTGGACAGTCAGTCCTTCCCTAGGAAGAAAGTTGGGATTGGTTCCATGGAGACTTCCCCTGGCTTCTTGTCTGCGCTGGTTCTAGCAGTTCTAGACCCACACACTTCTACGTGGCCAAGAGGGGGAAATGTTGCACCATTTCAGAGGAAGAAATCTGCTTAGAAACCCCACAGAGCATGAAGATAGCTTAATGTGAGTGAACTGCCCCCAGGTATCATTAAAAAGAAAAGAGTATTCATTAGCCCTAGCTTCTTTATCCAGTTTTTTCTGCCGATTCCCAAGAAGTAAAGGTCATTTGGGCAAGGAAGAAACTCACCTTTTTTTTTTCTTCTAGATTTTGACTGAAAGTTTTTCTTCTGAGCCCTTCCCCATCATGTGTTTATTTGCATCTATATAGCTCTCTGCCTTAGCACCCATGAGAAAGTAACCACTTGGCGTGGAATCTGCACTACATTGAATTATAAAATTGCCTTCCTTGCATTCACTCCATCTCTTGTATATCTAAATGAATGCTGTGCCTTTCAAGGATTCATTCATAAAATTTGTATCTCATAACCAGGTTGTATGGCTATTTTAAAAGGAGAGAGTTATGTTGGTAGAGATGAATCCATTTTTCTTACCAAGTTTTATACCTTTTCCTAACCTCATTCAGAAGAAGATGAAGGGCGCTGGGTGGCTCGGTCAGTTAAGCGTCTGACTCTTGGTTTCGACTCAAGTCATGATCTCAGGGTTCTTGAGTTCAAGCCCCACATAGAGCTCCATTCTGGCACCACAGAGCTTGCTCTTGCTCTCTCTCTCCCTCTTACTCTCTCTGTCTCTCTCAAAATAAATACATAAACTTAATTTTTTAAAAAAAGACTAAAATGTTAAAAAAAAAAAAAAAAAGAGGTGGGGGGAGATCATTGACATCAGCTTGGCTGTTGAAATACCTGATCCCATTAACTGTGTTTTGGCAGATTCTTTACACTTCAAAACCCAGAACCTGGTACCTTTTCTCAATTGTAAACCATAAACTACTCAAGAAACCATGAGCTCCTTTTCTTTTCAGTGAAGTGTACTTTGGTCCTATTAAAAGCTCTCTAAGAGACAAATTTTCCTTTAAGCTCAATTTACATGGAATGAAGCGCCTTGGGCAGCGTGTTGTTGGAATTCATTCAGGACCATGTTTGCCTGCAAAAGGGCATTTACTCTTGACATTTTTGGAGATATTCATTTTACAACCCAATTTTCACACTCAAATAATCACCATCTGTGTTGTCCAGTTAAAAACGATCAAGGAAAGCAAGGGCAAGTTATTTCCTCCTTCATTTTGTTCTTTTTTCCCCTTTTGTTTGTTTTGTTTTAAGTGGTGAGCGCATAATTAAGCCTACTATTCCATTCCTAAGGACTGTTGTTTTATACAAAAAGAGGCAGCAAGAGAGAAAGGGAGAGAAGAAGGACACCCGGTAAAGAGAGTAAAATGCACTTAAGCCCTAGCAAGCTTCTTCGTGAATACTAACATGATCATTATTATTATTTCAACTTTGTCAAAATTTTGTTATGTTGTTCTACCACTTTGGTTCATATTTCACCCTAATCTGCCAAGTCAGAAAGAAAATTCATCTTTATCCCAATTTGAGATTCTTCAGCGTCTGAAAACCAACGTCGTCTACATATCACATTTGGTTTATAACTCAGTACACTTCAAAAATATTCTTTTTTTTTTTTAATTTTTTTTAACGTTTATTTTTGAGACAGAGACAGAGCATGAATGGGGGAGGGTCAGACAGAGGGAGACACAGAATCCGAAGCAGGCTCCAGGCTCTGAGCTGGCAGCACAGAGCCCGACGCGGGGCTCGAACTCACGGACCGTGAGATCGTGACCTGAGCCGAAGTCGGCCGCTTAACCGACTGAGCCACCCAGGCGCCCCTCAAAAGTATTCTAATGGCATCTTAATTTTATAATACTCTTGGGTTCTCCTAATCTGAGGAATGCATCTCCGAATGAAGCAACAGATACCCCAGGAGCCCCGAGAGTCCTGTACCGCCCCTTTTACAACACTCATCACATTACAAATGATTTGTTCTTACTACCTGTTAAGTCCTATTGTAATACATACTATGTCTGTTTTATCTACTCCTGGAGGGAGAGGGCCTCTTCACATTCTGTTTGGCACCTTCAGTGCACCCTATAAGCTGTTGTTAATTGAATTAAGTCAATGAATGAATGTTGACTTCTCTTCCTTTTCTTTCATAAAAGGGACTCTGAGCTCTGAGCCCATCATCCCATAAAAATCTCCATCACAAGAATTATTATCCTTCATAAACCAAAAAAAAAAAAAAAGGAGAGCACTCAAAATATATCTTCTATAGAAGTCAGAATGGTTCCCTAAAAAAATACATTTTTTTATATTAGAGTTTATCCTCAGAAAAAAAAATGTTAAACATGGAAAAATGGGTATTCTAAGCAATTACGGAGTTTCATGAAACTTTCCTGTTTTAGCTAGTTCAACAACATTTAAGGCTCAGTCTGGTCAAGAATATTTTTCAGTGGATTCGTAAGAGGATGTTAACACAAGCTGAACGAAAAAGAGCAAATACAGAATTCAGTCTATTGCCACTCTGCATGAAGTGTTCCCAGGACTTGGTGACCATCCACTCAGTAAACAGATATTACACCAAGGTGGGCAAGTCGCAGATGGAAACCATGCGGGCTCGTAGTGGAATAACACAGTTTATCTCCACAGGTGAGAGTGAGTGCTGATGGGAGTAAATACCGTATGTCTCCAAATTTAAACCGAACACATATTAAGAGGTCTGTTTTGATCTTTGCTGGACGAAAAACAAAGATGTTGGACAACTGGAATAAGTAAGTCCCTGTCTGTTCTCTAAGAGGGTAGAGTGTTTCAGACTCTGTGTCGCTCCATTGTGATGGACCCCTGTGCGAGCACATCTGGAGAGGCAAAGGTGTTTGACATCTGTGCTCCCGGAAATTAGAGTGATTGTTGAAACCACATCGGTGACCACGCGTGGGTTTCTATTAGTAAGCCACGTGGCTTATTTTAGCTATTATTTTTACTGTCTTATACCTATGTTAGTATTTTCCTCACAAAAGCAAATTCCTATGATATCAGCCCACTAAGTAGTACTTCCGTAGGCACTGGCTAAATCTGGAAAAAGTGGATCCAAATTAACTGGACTTTGTAGCAACCCTTCATAAGACAAAAGCAAATGCCTCCATTCATGAAGTTCAGCCTCACGCCAAACTTACTCCATACGAACATTTAGCACTTAGGCTCACAACACCTCCCTCTATAACCTCCATAACAGACAAACATCAGAGAAAACGCACTGATGCTCTCAGATTTTAAAATACAGATTCAGGGCGCCTGGGTGGCTCAGTCGGTTAAGCGTCCGACTTCAGCTCAGGTCACGATCTCGCGGTCCGTGAGTTTGAGCCCCGCGTCGGGCTCTGGCCTGATGGCTCAGAGCCTGGAGCCTGCTTCTGATTCTGTGTCTCCTTCTCTCTCTGCCCCTGCCCCGTTCATGCTCTGTCTCTCTCTGTCTCAAAAATAAATAAAACGTTAAAAAAAAAATACAGATTCATACCACAGAGAGGGACTCCGTTTGCCAATGTTTATATGCCATTTTTCTGGCAAGATGAGGCTCGCAGCTAAGAGCAAAGGTGAATCAGAATAGAAATGACCTCTTGGATCGGGGTCTGGGGGTCGCGATGGCCTTCTAGGAGGTTCTCCACCATCTTGTGCTATGAATGTTCACAGTAACAAAATATGCTTTTTTCCTGGATGAATGATTCATTCGTTTGAGATAGAAAAACCAGACACCATCTTGTTAGTGTACTCGGGGCATGCTGGCTAGTGTAACAAATAAGCTCCCACATGTTAGTGAACTTGACACAACAGAATTCATTTCTCATCTACCTAACAGTCCGATGATGGTTTTCTTGGCCACACACATGGTGTTTAGGGACCCAGGCCCTTCCATGCATGTTGGCACCATCCCCTAGGGCTTTGGAGACCTCTGCTTCCAGCCAAGGGAGGAAGAAGAGAGATAACTGAGAAAACCCTACTTACTTGAAAGTCTCAGCCTGAAGGTGACTATAGATCTGCTTTTACTCATGTTTTATTGGCTAGAACAAGTCACATGGCCACTTGTGGATGCAAGAGAAGCTGCACAGTGAACTCCACATCATCAAAGGAGGGACACAAGTTTAATTTTGATAAACCATCCATGACACGGGTTTCCTCACTAGTTCCCAAGACATTTAACCTTTGGCGGGGTCTTTTGGGGGCAGAGAGTAAGCAGACTCTAGGGTTGTTACACCTTCCATCCCTCCACCCGCAAAATGTCTTGGGGACCAGATTCACTTGGAAACGGGTAGTCTTAAGTAACGCTTCAAAAAGTGGTCAAATGTCCAAAATGTACCTTGACCAATTTCTGCTGGCTGCTCTTCAGAACTCTGGAATAACGGCCGCAGCTGAAGTTATGCATTTTACATTGTTCTGTACCTGAACTTGGAAGCCCTTGTAATGAAAGCATCCTGCAAATAAAAAAGGGATCATTAGTTATTGGTTCGGGGTAGCTATAAAGAAAAGGTACTTGCTTTTACTCGTTTCCACAAAAGAGCTTCTCAAGCCCTAATGTCACTTGGCCCAATTAAATATATAAATGGCAAGGGGCCAAGTTAATTATAGCTCTAGGGACTTGGACTAGGCCAGGCTAGAAACAGAGTAACAAGAAGAATGGCCAAAGCTTACACTTTGCTTTGAATCCAAACAAAGCCTTTGCCTTCACTTGCCCTTAAGGGGAATATTCTGATCTGGAGGTGAGGTGGAAGCGTCCTGAAGAGCTTTGGCTCTTGATCCTTATTATGGAAAAATTGGATGAATATTAACCAAACCTGAAAAGAGGACGAGCTGAAATAAGACTCATTAGAGTGTACTGAGAGGCAGATGCAAAATGTTAGCCATTCAAACTCTTCATGTCCCACAAGAAAGGTCACAAATAGAGAGTTTCTGAGCGAGCCACTCTCCTAGGAAAATCTCCCAGGAAAAGTGCAATGATATATAAGGGATATTTGCATTTGACTAAATGCTGATCCTTTCCATCTGGCTAGACACTCTTAGAAAGCATCTTGGAAGTTCTGCCCCGCACCCCTTCTGCTAATTAGGCTGCTCTATGCATCAAGAGCTCTGCCCTGAAGGAGTGTCAGCAAAGCAGTTAGTGCGTCCAGATGTGGACACTTCCTTAAAGGTGAAGTACAACAGGGGGAAAAGATTAATCTGCAATGCACTGAAGTCAGACTCTGGGTAACCCAGCGATGTGTTAAATGAAAAGGAAAAGATGCTGTTGAATTTTATCTCCAAGTGGTGTCATTATTTCCAACTAACTTACTCCTTCAGGCAACCCAGATAGTTTGTTTTCCTGAAGCCCTTTTCTCAACGTTGCACACACCCTCCTCTTGCTAGACCCTGGAGAGGAATGACAGCAGCTGAAAAAACATTCCATCCCGGGGAAAGGGAAAGAAGGGCTGGTGATTACTGAGCGGGTAAGCCTGGCAGGTCGTCACACGAGGCGCAGGGCTCAGTCTGCATCCGGGAAAGGGGCCCGGGGTTGGGAGCAAAGACCGCTTTCATGGTTCCACGAGTCGCGGAGGGTTAAAGTTCAGGAAGGTTTGCTCAGAACAGCAGAAAATAAAATTCTTAATGCTATGTATAGTGTAGCTAGAATGTGATATTTCCTTCCACTTGTTAAATTGGGATTTTTGTTTTATGTGCTTTGGATTTAGCTCCTGGGTGCTCTCTGCTTAGTTTAAAAGGGTTTTCATCTCCACATTGTCATACATGGAAAAAATATACTGAGGCAGTGCACCGTACATCGTGACTTTTATTTTGCTGTCAGACTGCAAGTTACAATATACCTGTGTGCATTAAAGACTCGGGGGCTTTAAAAAGGGAAAGGATCCCTTCATACGCCATACAAAGAGAGCTACAGCCCAAGAGGGAAGAGCTGGAAACGACCACCGCCTTCTTACCTACATCAACCACACAGCCCGGGTTTTGGCAACAGCTCCGATTGCTTGTCACCGCATTCCTTTCAATAAGGGCCATTTATTAAAAGCACAACTAAGGAAGTTTTTGTCCAATGGCATGGACTGACTGGGGCGGGGGGGGGTTCATTCCAGAAACATACTCATCATATTTATGTATTAGGTGCCTGTAAGCTTGGAGCTGCTTTGTGTTCTTTTTTAGGAACGGTGATGACTACTGGGGTCTATCCTCAGTGCCCTGGTTCCCCATGACGCCAACAGCATGCTTGTCCAGCAGCTGCAATAGAGACGGATGCTGTCAGACCCCAGGCCAAAGCCCTAACGCTGGCCATGTGCTCACTGCCTGCACGAACGGCTCCACGTAAACATGGCACGTCTGGGGGCTTGAGCAGATGCTGCTTGGGTCTGGACATGTTTTTATGATTCTCAGCCTTATCCTAGCTATACAGTTAGCTCCTTGGCGGGGGACAGCAAGAAACTCTGTGGGAGGCCAGGGATCATCGACCCCCCCCCCACCCCGTGGGGGTGCCTAGCACCGTGGGAGCTAGCACCGTGGGAGCTAGAAACTTCTCATTCACCACCAGTGTACTTTCCCCAGGACACGTTAGAGCTGATGCTCGGCATGGACTGCAGGCAGCCTCTAGGTATCGCTCAACCTTGGAGTTTTGTCAGAGATGTCACAGACAAGGGGGTCATGTGCACAAAGCAGGTCCTTGACCTGGTGTTAAAATGAGGGGAGCTGAGCAAGATGAATTCAGTCGGAGTTTAAACAAAGAACTGGCGATCTGTCAGTCATCTAAGTTCATAAAACCAACTTACAAATAAGTATCCATCTCAGACAGCAAGCTACAAGTTACCAGTCTTTTCTGTTCTCCAGTAAGGTTTTCAAGAAAGATAAACTATTTGCAAGGAGGAAGAAGGAGTGAGCACTTTGAAGCAGAATAGGACAGTGGCAACAAGAGGAAAGAAGGAAGATGTACTTTAAAAAAGAAATCTTTATTTCTGCTGAAAGAGAGTCTGAAACTTATTTTTTACACCATTCCCCTGGCTTTTGGATTGAAAGGTACCCAAAAGAGAGCAACACCTACTGCAGAGCTGAGAGTACTTTTATTTACACCAGCAGGCTGTTTAGAACTCCCATTTTATTCGTGGCAATTTGATTGTTTGGTCACGCCTCCTAATAAGTGAAATGTTACACTGGAGTATTTGTTTAAACCTCGCAGCTTCAGATACAGTAAGTTGCTGAATGATGTTTGCTAATGGCACACATTCGATAATTCCTATAATGTGAAATCTCAGCCAGATTTAATGTTTAATTTCCCTGGGATTCACTCTGAAATTATTACAGACATTATGTATTCTGTTCCCTGGACTTGGAATTAATTTCAAAACAGAGTAAAAGTGCATCCATTTGGGTGCCTTGTGGGAGTTCAGATCAGTAACATTCCATTTCTCCCGAAGTTTCTGAAGTTTAAAATACCTTTTCACTTTATTGCATTTGATCCGAGTTCAGTAGCTTCACGGCACAGTCACCCAGCGCTGCGTTTTGTTTTTGTTTGTGATCTGGATGTGCCGTTGCTTGATGAGTTTCATCCTCTTGAAAAACTGTATTGATATTCCAAGGCTTCATCTGCCTAACTCGAAGGTGCCTTGGTATGGTTATCCTGATACAAATTTTTTACCAACAAGCAACGATCTGGCAAGAAAAATCATTAAACAGCTCCACCTACATCTTTTTATGGATGTCTGCCACAGAAACGGAATTCACGGCAGGCACTGCTTTGATTAATCAATCAATACATTGGCTACACTTCCAATACCTGGCCCTAGTAGAAAGCCCAGAGGCTGGAAAACCTCCAAACATTATAGAATAAAACAACCCGACCTATGCTAGGTTGTGATCCAAAAATTCCCAGACAATAAATCTTTAATTTGCTACCCTGGCAACTCTCACCAAATCTGAATTAAAAGAATATTTTCCATGCAGAGCGTTGAAAGGACTTGCCTCCTGAACAGTTATAAAAGTTTAACCTTTAGCTGAGGCACACTTCCTACAGTCCAAAAGGAAACTGAGTGAAGAAAAAGACATCAAGGGATTAATTCGCAAGTTTTACCCCAAAATGAATGGCAGCTGTTTGGGAGTTCAATTGCACTGATGTCCCATTAGGTTCGAAACATCCTGAGCCTTGCAACTATCTCATAGATTTCATAAAACCTTGTTAGTAAAAACTTCACCTCCCTAGTCTGGTCTCAAGCATTGAACTCACACACCTAAGCTACCCTATAACGGCTTCAAATGAGCTCCTAGGCAGCAAAGGATGTCATGTGGTTGGTTCTTCCCAGGATTTTTCATTTCTGTCAGATAGATCTTATTTTAATCGGCTCTCCCTCCCCCACCACGGGAGGAGGGCTGGTGAGAGGCAGTGGCTGTGGTTCTAATTTCAAGTGAACAGAACAATGGATTAAGTGTGGTCCGGGAGTCTGCTGGCAGAGGTAGAACACAGGCTTTGGAAATGTGTAGCTGCTCTTCAAATTTAAACCTTCAGACGGTGGAAGAATTTTAAAGCCTAAAGATGTTTAGAGATCATCCAGAGGTTTACTCATATTTCTCAACTAAGAAAATTGCAACCTAAAGGGAGAAGCCATGAGCCCAAAGTCCCACAGTGCAATCGTGGGGGCGCCAGCGGGCTAGGGGGCAGTGCCCTCTGGGTGCTGCACAGACCCCTCTGTCTCCATCGTTCCCCTGCCCTGGCCCATGATTCTTATTTCTCTGCCATCTCCTCCAGACCAAGCTCACAGGAGGCCAGAGCAATGGCCTTCTTGCCTCTGTATCCTAAGCACATAGTTCGGGACTGGAAATGGAGACTTACGGTGAAGACGTTTTTCTTTTTCTTTCCCTCCCCCCACCAAACAAAAAATAGCTTTATCTTTTCCTTATTATATTCATATCTTAGCATAAGTTCTCATAGTTTAAACAAAGAAAGAGGAAGGAAAGTTTAAAGAAAAAAATCAGAACTGCCAGGAAGTTCACCAGCCACCTATGCCCACTGTTAGTATTCCAGTGATAACCATCATGAAGACGTTCTGTGTCTATCTATAATACATATTCACCTGGTGCCCAAATGGAATTAAGCTCCTGTTTAGTCCCCTACTTCTCCCCCTTAACAGTATGGTGGGAGGTCCTGCAAAGTCGGTGAGGACAGATTTACACCACCGATTTGAAGCACAGTACAGGGTTCTCTTACACGGATATACCATCGTGGATTTACCATCGTGGATTTGTTCTTCTTTTGGAGCCGTCAATCATTTCTCTTTCTTCATTACCAGAAATAATTCTAGTAAATATCCTTATGCAGGCAATTGCGGATTTTTAAAATTTTGGTACGTGGTACAAAATTACCTTCCAGAAATGTTGTAGCAATTTACACCTCGTAACAATTTATTAAAATGTGCATTTCTCCACACCCTTACCAATACTGGGAGTATCTGTCATTACCTGTTCTAATATTTTGGCAAAAAATATATTTCAACTTCGAGTCTGGGAGATTATTAAATGAGGTTTTGCATTTGTAAGGATTTGAGAGCCTATCAGTCCCCCAGCATCAGGCTATGCCTTGGGGCCATAAAAGTGCATAAAACAGACATGGCCCCTGTCCATGTATAGTTTATTAATTCTTGGAGATTAGGATGATGAAAAATAAATAAGCAATTATCAATTGCAAAAAGGTCTATGAAGGAAAGCAGCATTGTGTTGTGATAAAATGTAGTGCTGGAGACAACGTGAGTTAGAAGAGTTCCACCTCAGGAAATGACAGTGGAGTCCAAACATGACATATAAGAAGGAGCCAGTCAAGGAAAGAGCAAGGTTGAGGGCCTTCAAGGGAAGGGAGCAGCAGATGCAACACCCTTGAAGAATGAAGAGCAGTACATGGCATGCCTAGGAAATGATGAAAGGCCAATATGGTTAGGAAACAGGAAAGAGAAATAGAATGGCATGCAGTCAAGTCAGGTTGACTTGGAAAGGGGGCCAGAAGTCAGGTCATGTAGGGCCTACAGGGCTTGGAGGACTTTGAATTGTATGCAAGTGCAGTAAGAAGCCACTGAAGGTTCCGAAGCAGGGAACTAGCATGACCTAGTTTATGTGTTTCAAAGCCCACATGGAAAATGGACGGGAAGGGACATGGGGAGCAGTCGAGAGAGCCATTAAGCAATTGCTGCAGTAGAGCAGGTGCAAGCCAGGGTTGGATCCATGGAGACAGGGAGGAGAGACAGGCTGATGATATATTTTGGAGCGGGAACTAGTGACTAGTGATGGGTAGGAAGTGGACTTTAAATCAGGGAAAGGATGTCTGATGTGAGCAGCTGAATAAATGATGATATCATTTGCTAAGGAAGTCTTGATTTGGTGGAAAATCCACGATTCCATATTAACATTATTTGTCACAGTAAAAATCAGAAACAAACTTTAAAAACTATACAGCAATTGCAATGATTAAATAAATAATGGTGTAAACATAAGTTATGCCCTTCAAGAAAATCATGATTCTGAAGAACAATTATTATACAAGAAAATGTTCATAATATGTTAAGTGGGGACAAAAACACATTGATGTTTATGATCTACAAAAACATAGGTATAGATAGGGGCATAGATTAGAGACAGAGGTAGAGGGGGAAAGTGTGGAATGAAAGGCACTGAAATGCTCATAATGGTTATATCTTGATGGTGGGATTATAAGTACTATTTGTTATTTTCTCTATGCTTCTCTTTATTTTCCAAATTTTCTCAAATAAACAGGTCTTACTAATCATCATCACACTGAAAACTCATTAAAAATCATCAGTTTACCTGCAGCTAGATACCATCTAGATTTGGGTCAAGTCATGACAAAACCGAATAACCCAGTGGAAACAGATCAAGCACACAGTCGTGCTGTCCTGCCTTAGCTGAAGGTCTTGAAGATTATCACTGCTTTTTCACTTGCAGACATACATTTTGCCAAATGAAATATGTGTATGTTTCCAGGCTCATTCATGGAAGACTTAAGACGAGAACTCAAGTCTCCCAATTCACACGCAAGAGCTTCTCCCACGGTACAGAACCCATCACAGCACCAGGCATGCTCACCTGATCTTATCGTAGACGCTGAGACCAGTCAACAATTTTGAGACTCCCTCTGGGCCATCCTTGTTCACAGGCAGAGGAGGAGACCACCAAGATCGTATGATTTCAGGGACACCTGGCATTTCCATCCGTCTCCTGCCCTCTTCCACCTATTTAGCTAATACCCGAGATTCTTTTCACGAGGATCAGTTCACTTTATTCCACAGTTAGAAATAAGGCTTAAAAAGTATATATCCCTGGAAGGGGTAATCTCTTGGTTGAAATTCACCCTAGGTGTCAGATTTCTTATCAAATACTCCCCTGAGAAAAGGATTTGAAAGGGCCACCTGAATGCTGGATATCTAAAAGGGATTTTCAAAACAAGGGGATCCAGAGGGGGTGAGACTTGGGAGAAATGGTAAAGGGAATAAATATTTCACAAATACATCTGTGTACTGGCCACTTGGCTAGTTGCTGTACAAACCCTGTGTCTAACCCCACCACCCCAGCAAAGCAGGATTATTATTGCCAGTTGACAGTCTTTCATTCAACAGATGTTCATTCAACATGTGCTACGTGTGCTCGGCACTCTCATAGTCCCTGGGAATACTGCAAAAATCGAAACAGGCAAAGTCCCTGCTCTCATGGAGCTAATTCAGGGTACGTAGGGGAAACAGACAACACGTATTTTAAAAACGAATGTACAGTAGAGCAGATGGTGATAAGTGCTAAGAAGAAAATTAACGCAGAGAAAGAGGAGAGCAAGTGAGAGGCAATAAAAAATATGTCAAGATCATACAGCCAGCAGGTGCCTGAGTTAGGACCAAACTCAGGTCTGCTCTCACCGAATTGCTCTCCTGTGAGGTACTGCCTCCCTAGAAAGCACATCCTATCGGGGCGCCTGGTTGGTTCAGTCAGCTAAACATCTAACTGGCTCAGGTCATGATCTCATGGCTCATGAGTTCGAGCCCCGCATCGGGCTCACTGCTGTCAGTGCAGAGCCTCTGTCTTCCTCTCTCTCTGCCCTCCCCAGCTCCTGCGCTCTCTCAAAAATAAACATTTAAAACAAGAAGAAAGAAAGCAAGCACATCTTATCTGAAAATGTGGCCCAGTATTACTCTGCCACCAACCCCCAAATATCCTAATGGGTAAGCCGTTGGTAAACAACTGGTAGCCTATTGTGAGTCAAGTAAAATCTATTTACTGGTAATTGTTCAACACAATTGGTTTTTGCTTGTGCATGAATTTAAATCTTCTTCAATTGCAGTGACTTTCAAAAACAAAAGCAAAAACCTCAGCCCATAAATGAAATGGAGTAACTATCCCCTGAAATTTTTGGAGCCCCAGACACCACTAAGTACAGGCAACATCAATTTCTTTTCTTATAAAATAGAAAACAAAAATGTGAGTACAATGTAAACCTCAGTCTCATGAGGGGTCCCCCCTCCTCTTTTTTTTAGTATTCTATTAAAATGTTTTTTCCCTATGCCAAGGACAAAAAAAGTTCTAGTGCAAAGACTAGGGAGAAAAAATGAGGCAAAGGTTGGTATTTTGTTGTTCAACGCATCTTTGCGTGTCTATAAAAATCCATCTTCAAAACATCTCACCTACTGAATATAAGGCATTCAAAATACATAGTTTAAACCCATCCGTGGCATAATACCGTGGAAAGGTCAGCCCACCTGGAGTTTCCAGCTTCTTTGTGGACAAATATGGCCGGATCATGAGCTGGGTGAGAGAATCTAAGCCTCTACTGTATCTTAGCAAAGAGAAGAGCAGGGGCAAACAGAGAGAATATTAATTTTCATCAAGAGAAAATCAAACTTGTCCAAGAACTTTATTGGCAGAAGTGAAATTAGTTTTTCTATAGCAAATAGTTAGTGGAGTTGAGGGATTAGTCTATTGCCCGAGAAGGGAAGTAAACCCACTGGCTTTCAGAGGCATCTCTGTTCTCAATAATGCATTTAACTCTCAAAAACAAATAAGATTTGTTTCTGCACTTTCACTTTAAAAAAAAAAAAAAACAACACCCAAGACTAGATTATCTAAAACTCTCCCTTGCTAAAAATCAAATTATTAAAGAAAGTTTCCTAAATTCATAAGGCTCAAGACAACTCTTAATACTTTTATCGTAAAGTGTCAGCCTGGGCCAAGCCTTCCTCGATTCAAACAAAATTCACTGTAAACAGCAGCAGACACAGGACCTTTCAGTTGAGAGACTGCAGCAATACTTAAGTTACTTCCTACTGTGGTCCAGGGGCCCGGCACATACAGGCCATTTTTTTGCAGAGAAGCAAAATAGGATTATTGAAACTCTCAAGGTTAAGGTAGTAAAAATGATGTTGCAGAATGCCACGACTTTGGACCACCTTGTTAATATTCCTGCAGAATACATCATCATAGCTTGTGGTGATGTGGAGTACCATGATGGCCAGGTAGAAAATAGTGTGAGTGCCGGGAATAGGAGAAGAAGGCGTGAAATTCTGATCGCCAGATTTCTAGTTAAGAGATCCTATGAATTTACTAAGGTGTTGCATGAAGCAAGGCTCCAGCCAATTGGGAAGTACAATCATTAGACTCATTATTCCATAATTATGAAAACTCTCCACTTGTTCTGAACTTTGAGTGGTTGGCATCAGAAAACCTGAGATCTCTGTATCTCCTCTTGACATCTCCCCTCATCTAAGCAGATGAATGGATTGGGATGCAGGAAATGGGAGGCACAAAGGATCAGCCAATGATGCAGAGGAGGGAATGTGGCCAGAGCTCTATTCCACGGAGAGTTTTGCCGGTTCCCTAGCGAAGAGAGGCTGGAGTTGATCTCACTGGCACTTTATCATCGTTTTCATCTGTGGTACAGGTACTTAATTTTAAATGAACTAGTTGGTAAACTGTAAATTGCACACTCCAGAGAATAGGTTCTGCCGATCTCAACAAATCCTTTTGTTCTTTTTCAAAGTAAGAGAACACCTTCAGCTATTGTTAAAATCCCAAGTGAGCCATCAGGTTAGTGGGTATCCTTGCAAGGTGCCTTAACATCTTTTTTTTTTCTTTCCTGCTTCAGTGTGCTCCACTGAAGGGTACAGCTGTTAAGGTAATGCACGTGAAGGGATTTTATAAACTCTCCCAATACTTACATATCGTTGACATTGTTGCTATTCCTGCTTCGCAATACCCTCCGTTCCAAATGCCACCCGATGTCCAGTAAGAACTGCACACATTAAGGAGCCTTTCAAGCCCATCAGCTTCACATGCTTGTATACCACCCCCAACCGCAATACTGTGTTCACGCATACAGCAACGGAATATAGCCTGTCTGAGTAATATTCACTGGGGGTTATAAAGTAATAACATACCCGTCTGTGGTGATACTCGTTTACCTTGAAGAAAGCACACACATAGACACACACAAGTGCATACCTTTTTTCAAAAAAAAAAAAAAACCCTAATAATTTGAAAGTAGGCATTCAATATCTGGTGTTTAAAAAAAAAAAAAGTCTTCCTTTTTACCTGGTCTCCTATTTTAATTGCCTCCAAAGCTGTTTTCCGCTTTGATTGCACAGTTTTACCTAGCAAAGCTGTCCCCATAAATACAGCTGAAATCAGTGGGCAGAAGTAATGAGTATGGGAATTCCTCGTCTTATAACTAACTTCTTCTGTTCCCTTCTTGAGGTTTGAGATGACAGAAGAGGCCCCCAAAACTACAGAGAATAAATCATTATGAATCAACATATTACTTTTGTTGGTATTTCTAGCGCTGTGATCTACCAGCTACCCATAGTGGGATTTTAAAAAGTTTCTTCCAAGAATTTCATTCTCCTTTGTCTCCAGAATAAATAGAGTGCAGTGCAGAATAAGTGCAAATGGGATTTTGAAATTCATCCCCAAACCACATGACTAGGAAGTCTCTTTCTTTCTTTTGGTAAACAACACTTTCACATCAGAGTGACTGAAGGGCCATGCATGCATTTTTTCTCTCACTTGAAATGTCATTTTTTTTAAGTTTATTTATTTATCTGGGGAGAGAGAGAGAGAGAAAGAGAGAGAGAGAGAGAATAAGCAGGGGAAGGGCAGAGAAAGAGGGAGACAGATCCTAAGCAGGATCCGCACTGACAGCAGAGAGCAAGATGTGGGGCTCAAACTCACAAACCGTGAGATCATGACCTGAGTCGAAGTCAGATGCTTAACCGACTGAGCCACCCAGGTGCCCCTGAAATGTCATTTTAACTTGATCTCATCTGATAGGAAGAGTCATTTACGGTGTGGTAGTATAAGGAACATTGTATCACAGTAAGAACTTCTGTGACCCTGGTTACACCTGGCCCAGGACAGAAGTTGATTTGTTTCCAGTTTGAACACATGTGTGGAAACTGAACGGCTTGCTGTTTTCATTGGTGTGGCCCCTGATGGCTTCTGACTCCCTAGAACCTATCACTTTTACCCTAAGAAGGCGACATGTTGGCATATGAACTACATATAGGTAATAGAGTTTAGTTTCCAGGAATCCTGTAGGGTCAAGGGTTCAGGTAAAAGATGTTCTGTGCAACTAAAGGGGAAAAATACATAAATATATATGAAATTTGAATATATTATATACTATACACGCATGCACAAGAGTAATTTTATTCCCATCTTAATCCCACCTGCAAAGATTTTCTTCAAAATCCCAAATCTCTGTTCTCTAGAGTTGATGTCCATCTGTTTTTGTTTCTTCACCAAGAGGTCAAACTCCTTAGCCTGACACTTAAGGCCTTCCATGATATGTCCCTAGGTTTCAGTTCAACTCCATCCAACCCTTGCCCTATACGTATCATAATTCCAGCCAAACTGCACTATTCTGGGCTCTATGGGAAACCGAGATGCTTCCAAGTCTTTAAATGTCATAAGCACACCTATAATAGTCTTTCTTCTAGCCTTTCCCATTAAAATCCTACACAACTTTAAGGCACAATTCAAATACACCTAGTTGGTGAAGCATTTCCTAATTTCCCGATTAGGCATTTTCTTTCTAAACTCCCATACTAAGAGAAACAACACCTCTCTCAAAAACATTTCCTTGTCTTTGAAGAAAGTCAGAGAAAAACACACCTTGACATTCAGATGAAGAAAGGAAACAGACTATAGCTCCGTTTGCTGTTTTAGAACTGTTTCGTTTAATCCCCACACGATCCCACAAGGCGGGTATTATTATCCTCATTTAACAGATGATGAAACTGAGGCTGACAGAATTTCTTTTTCCCCCAGCTTTATTGAGGCATGGGTTGACAAATATAAGTTGTATGTATTCAAGGTATACAATATCATATTTTGATTTTTATGTACATTGTGTCATGATCACCACAATCAGGTTAATTAGCATATCCATCACCTGACATATTTATTATTTTTTGTGTTTGTGGAGAGAACCCTTGAGATATACTTTCTTAGCAAATTTCAAGTATTTGCTACGTTAGTATTAACTATAGTCACCAGGCTGTACATCAGGTCTCCGGAACTCAGTCATCTTCTAACTGAAAGTTTGCACCCTTTGACCAACATCTCCCTATTTGCTCTACCTTCCAGCCCCTGTTAACCATCATCCTACTCTCTGGTTCTATGAGTTTGATTTTTTAGCTCTCACATAGAAGTGAGATTATACAGTAGTTGTCTTTTTTGTGTCTGGCTTATTTCACTCAGAGTAATGTCCTCCAAGTTCATCTCTGCTGTCACAAGTGGCAGGATTTTTTTCTTCTTTAGGGCTGAATAATATTCCATGGGATGTATATATCACATCTTTATCCATTCATCCATCCAGAGACATGTAGGTGTTTCATATCTTGGCTATTGTGAATAATGATGCAATAAACATGGGGGTACAGATATCTCTTTAAGATGGTGATTTCATTTCCTTTAGATAAACCCCAGAAGTAGGATTGTTGTATTATATGGTAGCTCCATTTTTAATTTTTGAGGAAGCTCCATCCTGTTTCCCAGAGTGGCTGCACCAGTTTGCATTCCTACCCATAGTGCACAAGGGCTCCTTCCTCAAAGAGCTTGTTTGAATGAAACCTTTGCTGTTGAACTTAAAGACACATGCTTTCCACCAAACAAATCTATGTCACATTACTCATATTTATACACCTTAGAATTTTGATGACGTATTGGCTTGAATCTAGCTTTTTGTAAATATGTCTTTTCTTCCTTACTGGAGCAGCCATTTGTGTTGTTGTGTTGTTGTTGTTAAGAGAAGCAAAGAAGCCATCTGTATTTCACCTTTGTTCCCCAGTCCCTTGCACAGTAAGTCTCTTGCTCAAATATTTATTTAATTAATACACTATCTTCCAAAGGGAAAATTTTTTCAAAAGAAAAGGATAAAGATAAATGTCTCTATCTGTTCATCTTAAGAACACCGAAAAGAAACTAAATGACAAGAAATCTTTCTTAGAAATTTGGCTACTTAAAAAAAAAAAAAATTGGGCTACTTTGAAATTACAAAGAGAAGATAATTATTTTGGATAATAACAACAGCTCACATTATATGAATCCTGATTATGTGCCTGACACCGGACAAGAATTTAATTCTTATACCTGCCCCTGAAGGAGGTAGCATGATTCCCATCCTACAAATGAGGAGCCAGAGGAAGACCAAGGTTAGCAAGAAGAACCAGGATTTCAACGCAACCAAAAGGTGGCGCTCTTAAACACTGCTGCGTCTCACCTCTGCTTCTATTGGCCTATTTAATATTCGCTCTCAGACAGGACCCCGGTTTTTCCCCGGCCTCCCTACAACAGAAGGCTTCTGGCTCCACTGACATCTGTCTCACATCTATATTGTCATGATTCCTTAAATAAGTTCCCCTCTTCAGAGGACAGAAGCCCTGAGTACCAATGGAAGGGGGAAAAAAAGTGCTATCTTTTTCTTCTGTAGAGAAATGTGAATGACAGTGATTCTGAGGAATCGGTTCTGCTTCCGGCCACAGTAACAATACCCGTACTACAATCGGTACTTCCCCGTGTAAGCAGCATGACCCCTAGTGGGTGCCAGTGGTAAGTATCTGGATATTAGTACCCGTACAAACACAAAGGTGTATTTACAATAGGTGGGTAGACAAATAAGTCACGATGTCGTGATTACAGCTATATTAATTAAGGAGGCCATTATGAAATAAAATACAAAGGGAAAGTAACAAAACGTAAAAGATATTTCATATGTTTAAATGATTAATATAATTTTAGTATGATATATTAAATATATTAATATGCCATATTAGAATATAATATTTGAGACCCAATTCTAAAGTATGTTTTTATAATTTCTTTCATTTACAGTCTTTGGCTTCCATAACTCAAATTAAATTCTCTCAATCTTTGACAACATACCTTCAACAAAGATAGCTTGCACTAGAGTATTTTCAAGAAAGGATTAAAAATGGTGAGGTTGGGACATTTTCAGTTTGTCTAGGTAAAATACTCTCATGAATCCATCATTTTAAAACATCCCAGTCCACACCCAATGTTACTTGTAATTTCACTGATGTTTAATTTATTTTACTACATTATTACAGTTTAATTAAACACCAGACAGGAGCTTCACTGGGATCGCTCCCTCTTCCTATCCCGCAATGTTGAGGTCTTGTATTTTGAAGTCAAACAACAAAAGGAATAGTCAAAGGAAGAGTGTTCTGTGTTTCATTTCAATAACTGGGTCATATTCACTTCCTTTTTTACTACCGACAGATGATCTATTAGTCCCCCATTTCCCAACTTTCTTTAAAAAAAAAAAAGCAAATAGTAATTCTTATTAACAGCAGTGGCACCTGCACTGGGGTGGGCAAATCTGGTCACCAGCCGGTCCCCCTGCTGTTTTACTCAGCTGGCAACATGCTCTCGACCCTGGCGGCTGCTCCTGCTTTGTTGTTCCTTCCAGGCAAACAGGAACTTCATGAATGTTTAGAAATTCTTTTTTCTGAACCAAACTTTGGTTTCAGAAAGGAACAATGAAATTCACAACAGATGATAAACTTTTATACATGTGTTTAATTGCATAAGAAATACACGAATACCATCCTATAAAAAATTTAAACAATACAGAACTGTCTAAATTGTGAACACCCTTTTTCTCCCCCTCCCTACCCATCTCACTATCCCCCCGCCAAAGCATGGAGAAATTGGGGGCATCCTCTTCCCAGAATTAAATATAAAACTGGACAACTTTACTAAAAACAACTACTTTAGATCACTGGAAAATGGTCAAAGACAAAAAACAACTCACGACGTTTGTTAGATTTGCTTCCAATCCCTCATTATATACACAAATAAACGGTTTGAGTTTGCTTAAGTTTACAAAAACGAGACCCTTTTAAATGTGTTGCCCTGAAATTCTTTTGCTTCACGTTATGTACTGACAAGATTTCTGTGTTGGAACCTACAGACCTCTTTTGACCTTTTAACTGTTCCATGGCATTGAACAATTGGATGTATCGCCAATTTATTGGGTCGTTTCCCTATTGATTTAAGGTTGTTTCTAACATGTTCTTATTACAAACAATCCTGTCATGAACACTGTGAACTATCTCGGTAAACAGAGGCAAGAACTTCTGTTGGCTAGATACCTAAAGGGGAACCTCTTAAGCCAAAGACTGTGCTAATATTAAATTTTGGAAGACGGTGCCAAATTCTGTCAAAAAGGCAGGAATATTTAAAAAGTTCTCAGGCCTTTGAGAACTAATCCTAAATGCTAGCACTGGAAGGATTCTTAAAATTGCCCCGTCAAAAAGCTTTGCACTTTAGTGCAATACTGAGACTTACAGAATTGATGTGACTGGTCCAGGGTCATGCAATCAAACTCCAGTCCAGGGTTTTTGGTTTCCCAGCCCAGGACATTCTTTCCTACAACAGATCTTCTGGGGCAAAAATTAGACTTGAATTTTGGAGTAATTCTTTCCAGCAAAATGAAGATGTTTCACAAATAATTGAAAACATGTTCTCTTCCTTTGGATTTTTCAGTAGTATTGAGAACAAGTCGGATTTGTATTACAAATCAAACATTCAGAGTGGCAATATAACTCTACAAAGCATTCAGGCAAGTAGGTTCTATATTGAAGACAATGAGAAACATGCAAAATGGAATCTGATTTCCTTATTAAATGACGCTAGAAAAGGAGCCTGCAGTCCTATCTCCAGATGCCCATTGTTTTATGAAAAATGTACGAAGCGCCATACTAAGCTACTCAACTTATTGCTGCATGACCAGTCACCTGAGACTTAGTAACAAAGACCATTTTATTACATCCTCAAGGCAGGAGTCTGGAAAGGGTACAACCGAGGTCTCTCGTCTCTGCTCTACAGTGTCTGGGACCTCTACTGGGAAGACTCAAACTCTGGGGCGATTCGGCAGCAAAGCATGGTCCCTATGCTTCTTTATGGCACAGAGATTGGGTTCCAGGAGCAAATGTCCCAAGACTCACGTTCCAGTAATGGTGGTGTGAGAAGATCAGGTGAGCGCCCGTCACAAAAATAAGTGTAAAACTGAACAACCTCATCAAAACAATCATTTCAAGTCACCGGAAAATAACCAAAGGTAGACAAAAACTTGAGAAGTGTTTACTCCTGAAAACTTCCACTGAGTTGGGCCAGTTTGGTGATTCAGTGGCATTCTTGCCTCGGGGCATCCCCAGCTCAGGTGATAAAGCCCTCAGCTTTACCTGCTGGAAGTGGTGGTCTGGGTGGATGGGCAGATAACCTAGAAGGAGGCACTATTAGAAGCAAGAGAAGCTTAGAAAGGCAGAGATAAAGTCTCCAATCATTACTGGCTAATGCATACTTGCTCAAGGAAAACCCCAGAAAGCCCAGCAAAAACTGCAAGCCCAGGGGATATGTGCACAGACATGGGTGGCAGTGGGACCTTAGAGGCAATCTGGACATCCCTCACTAAAGGAACAGATAAACACGTGTGGAGAAGAAGATAGAAGCTACAGTCTAGATGTATATATGTACAACAAAAGGGATAAGTCTTAACATATTTGAGGCATAATAATAATTATAATAATACTAGTATCAAGTAACACTTAACATGGAATTTCCTAGAAGCCCCATGAATTGGGGGCTTTTCTAATATACTTCTATATATTAACTCTTTTAATCGTCATACCCCTAAAAGGCAGTCTACCAGCCAGGATTCAAACAGAGAAGTATATAGCCACTAAGACACTTACAATAGGAAATTGACTTTCACAAATGTGGGGTTGGCTAAGCAAGTCTGAGATCCACAGGCTGTCGGGAAGGGAAGTTCATGGGCAGACTCAAATTCATGGGCGCAGATGGAAGTTTTCATCAACTGGCAGGCAGGAAGGGAAGATCACAAGAGGATGAAACCTCATTGGCACGGGCTGAAGCTTCATCCAAACACATAATCTCTTCTGTGAGAGCATGGTAGGCAGAGTTCTAAGAATGACCTTCACCTCTGTACAGTCACCTCATGAGGGTGCAGGGAATCCGAATGTGAGGAGATATCGCTCCTATGGTGATGCGATGTTATCGTATATGGCAAAAGGGAGATTATCTGGGTGGGCCTGATCTAATCACATGAGACCTTTAAAAGCAGTTTTCTCTGGCTGTAACAGATGAGGAAGTGAAAGACTTCAAGCCCAGGAGTGACTGCTGGCTTTAAATATGGAAGGGGCCACATGCCAAGGACTATGAGTGTCCTCCAGGGACTGAGAGTTGTTCTCAAGCAACAGCCAGAAAGAAAGTGAAGCCCTCCACTTTATGGCCACACAGATCTGAATCTGAATAGACTCCTCCCCACAGCCTCCAGATGAGACACCCACCCAGACAACACCTTAGACTTCAGCCTGATGAGACCCTGAGCAGAGAATCCAGTCGAACTGTCTGTACTTATCTAAAAAACTGTGGAGTAATAAATGAGTATGTTTTAAGCTGCAAAGTTGTGATAATTTGTTTGGCAGGCTTATGGACTGAATGCTTGTATCCCCCCAAAACTCCCATGTTGAAGCTCTAATCCCCAATGTGGGATTGGAGTGTGAGAATTAAGGTTAAGTGGGGGCATAAGGGTAGTGCCCTGATTCAATCATATTAATGTCCTTCTAACACAAACCCCCTCCTTTATCTCTCCCCCTCCCTCTCCCTCTCCGTCTCTCTCTCTATATATAAATGTAGACCCACACACGCATGCGCGCGCACACGTAAATGGCAAGAGCGGACATCCTGGTCTTCAGTCTTTTTATCGCTGAATATGACGTTAGTTATAAGTTTTTCATAGATACTCTTTATCAGGTTGGGGAAGTTCTCTTCCATTCCTAATTGAGTGTTTTTATCATGGAAATGTATCAAATTTTGTCAAATTATTTTTTTGCATCTAGTAAGATAGCCATGTGGTTTTTTCCCTTTTGTTCTATTTATGTAGTGGATTACATCTTCCTTTCATGGAATTGATCCCACTTGGTCATTGTATATAAATTTTTTTTATATTGCTGAATTGGGGTTGCTAGTATTTTAAGATTTTGTTGTGCCTATATTCAGTATAGATCCTTCTCTGTAGTGTTATCTTTTTCTGTTTGGTTTTTGTATCAGGGCATACTGCTTAGAAATTTGGGGGAGATTTTTGCCACAGTTCTATTTGCCATAATTCCTTGCTTGTCATAGTCATATTCAGATTATCTATTTTTTTCTCAAGTCACTTTCAGTAGTGTATGTCTTTCCAGGAATACATATATTTCACCTAAATTACTTAATTTATTGACATACAGTTGTCCATAGTATTCCTTTATAATCCTTTTTTATTCGTTTAGGTTGAAGTTCCATCTTTCATTCCAGATTTAATAATTTGAATCTTCTCTCTTTTTCTTGGTCACTCTAGCTAGAGCTTTACCAATTTTGTCAATCTTCTCAAAGAACCAACTTTTGGTTTCACTGATTATCTTTTTTCTTAAGATTATGTATTTATTTTGAGAGAGAGAGAGAGAGCAAGCAGGGGAGGAGCAGAGAGAGGGAGAGAGAGAATCCCAAGCAGGCTCCATGCTTTCAGTCCAGAGCCTAATGTTGGGGCTCGAACTCACATGAGATTGAGCCCCGGGTTGGGCTCAACGTGGAGCTTGGAGCCTACTTGGGATTCTTTCTCTCTTCCTCTCTCTCTGCCCCTTGCTTGCTTGTATGTGTGCATGCACATACTCTCTTTTTGTCTCTCAAAATAAATAAACTTAAAAAAAATATTCCATGTGCATTTGAGAACAATGTGCATCCTGCTGTTGTTGGGTAGATGTCTATTAGGAGCACTTGGCTTATGGTGTTATTCAAGGCTTCATTTCATTACTGATTTTCTGCTTGTTGTTCTGCCCACAACTGGAAGTGGGGAGCTGAAGACTCCAACTATTATTGTTGAATTGTCAATTCTTCCTTCAGTTTTGTCAGTTTTTGCTTTACATACTTTGGGACTGTGTGTGTGTGTGTGTGTGTGTGTGTGTGTGTGTGTACACAAGCATACATACAAATATGTGTGTATATACTTTTTTACGTTTATTTTTGAAAGAGTGCAAGTGGGTGAGGGGCAGAGAGAGAGGGAGACAGAATCCAAAGCAGGCTCCAGGCTCTGAGCTGTCAGCACAAAGCCCAATACCGGGCCGGAACTCATGAGCTGTGAGATCATGACCTGAACCAAAGTCAGATGCTCAACCGACTGAGCCACCCAGGTGCCCTGTATGTGTATACTTTTTGATAAGACTTTGTCATCACACCTTCCATTACTTCTTTTAGTATCATTTCCTTTAGCTCTTTAAACATATTTATGCTGATTTAAAGTCTTTGCCAAGTCCAACATCTGGGTCCTCTCAAAGGCTACTCCTATTGCCTGCTCTTTTTCCTGCATACAAATCACATTGTCCTGTTTATTTGCATGTTTCATGATTTTTTGTTGAAAACTGGACATTTTGGACAATAGACTGTAGCAACTCTGCATATTGATTTCCCACCACCACCTCTCTGGGTCTGTCTTGTATTTATTGCTGTTTATTTGTTTAGTGACTCGACTGACCTGTTCCTTTGAAGTTTATTTTCCCCACAGTGTACAGCCTCTAATGTCACTTCTCAGAAGGAACATTGTTGGAGACACCTACAGTCACCCTGAAGTGACAGTTGTTTTATCGGGACTCTCTGTGACTGTGTCATTTCTTGATCTCTTTTTTTTAGCTTCCTGTGCATCTGCCTCTATTTCTATCACACGCAGCTATTAGGCTCCACAAATTTCTAGCTGGGGTATGTATTGTTTTCAACAATGCCCTTTGCCACAAACTGTTCCACAGTCCAATTCAGTTAAACCAGATCTCTTTGCAGAGACAGCCTTGGAGGCCAGTCTTTGAAGATTGTTCCAGTCCCAGAAGAGCTCTTTTTAGCTATCTCTTTCTCTATATCGTTCAGTTATACTTCTAGCTGTACTTCAGGTTAGCCTGTTGCTGCCATGGGGTTATCCACCCCCTCACAACTGCTTACTACCAAACTTCCCATTGGTTTTGATAGCACCCTTACATTTGAACTTTACCACATTCTATTCCAAACAAAACCAATGCCCTTAGGAAGAACTATGGCATGTCTGTTCCTATAGCCTGCCTTTCTCCGGCAAAACTTCCATGCCACTGCTCTGGAGCTGAAGAGAGGGACAAGGTCCTGCTTCCATTGGACTCACATCCCTGTTCTGTGAGTGATGCATTGGAAGAGAACAGTGGCCCTGGTTTTCTTGATTTGCTTCTCTCCTGACCTAGAACCTTGACCTTATGAATGAAGGCTCTGGTGTTCTACACCTGCTGGGGACAGAGCTTCTGCGACCTGCACCTGGGGGTGAGCAATGACAAATTTTGACAGCTTTCTCCTCCAAGGAAGAAACTGTAGCCCTAGGCTGAGAACTGGGGCGGTGGAAGCCCTTCTTAGCCACACACACTCAGAGTGGAGCTTCTATCACACTGAGCTGTGACAGGAGGGATGGCCTGTGACTCAAATGCCACAGAGTCCTTCTTACAGAGATTTAGTAGATTTCCTTAAGTAACTATTTCCCCATTTGCTATATGCCCTTAGGACAATTTCCAGAAACTTTAAATGGTTGTTTTTCACATTTTTCATGAGTTAGAGTTGGGGAACTGAGATCAGGGGAGCCTGCCACGTTAGAAGTGTTGCTTCTGTATTTCTTTAACGGAAATTTGCCTATGGCCAAGAGACCCCTGGAAGGATAAATGCCAAACCAGGAGACTCAAAGAGAGACCTATGGTTGGAAGCCACCAGGACTGACTTGCAGAGCTGTGAAGACCACACACTCTGCTCACCAAGCCATACGCCCATGGAGCTGTGTCAATCCAGAAGAAGTAGTACATTTTCCTTATAGGAAATGTGTACAGGCAGAGGGGTATCTTTTTCTAAATCACACAAAGGCACCAATGTACTTGCACAGCCCCAGAAGGTACAGAGACTTCAGCTGACGGGTTATGTAGGATGAGTCAACCATCCAGAGCAGTAGTTCCCAATTTTGACTGTTCATTAGGATCACTTGGGGAGCCATTGAAAAATACCAATGCGAGGGTCCCACCTAGACCAATTAAATCAAACTCTCTTAGGATGGGGCCCAGCCATCAGTATTTTTAATAGCCCCTCAGGGTGTTCTAATGTACAGTCAAGATTGAGAAGCACTGATCTAGAGCCTGGAGCCAGGGGAATGGGATTCTTTGTGCCCAAACACCTCAAGAGGATGTAAGCGGATGACGGGGTTCCAGTGCTGGCAGCTATAAAATGCTCTGAGTAAATAGTGAGTAAAATTGGCAAAGTCAGTCAAATTACAGGACATAATTTCTGTCCTGACCAAAATGGCTGAAGTTGTCCTCAAATAATAAAGAAAAAGAGGCAGCGATACCATGAAGATAGTTTCCACACTCCCACCTATCTGTCCTAATTGATACAGTTCATTCAAGCCAGGCCGCTTATGTCCCCTTGTAGTCATGATGACATCTACATGTCATGATGACATCTACAATGGCAGGCTTTGCCCATTCCTTTGGCCACACTCTACTCCACACTATTCTTGGCATGATAGGATCAGAGGCTGCCCTTACAGAGGCATTAATTCCCAAATGCCAGAGAATACAGTGCCTTCTTCTCAAGGACAGGCTGCTGTGCTTTAACAAAAGGGACTCTACTTAGTTTCCAGTACGTTCTGCTGAAAAAATACTCACTACTGTGTAAAAATAAATAACCAAAAAAAAAGCTGGTGATGAGAGAATTTATGAACTGTTGGGATGGTCTCGGTCATTTGTGGGCCCTCCTCATCTCGGATGTCCAGGCTTGTAGGTAGTCCTCTCCGTGCTCTACAAATGTTTTGTCCCCTCCCTTCCTTCTTTCAAAGACCCAGGACTCACCCAGAAAGAACCCTAGGACAGTAAAATTGGAAAGCTGTTGGAGGAGATCTTCTAAACAGCAAAGGGCATATACACGGCTTATGTGACCCACTCCCCCTTCCTTTCAGGCCACAGATATCAGAGATTTAATCACAGTGCTCTCTAGCTGTTGACTTTAGCGAGTTACTGCATCTCTGAGTCTTGTCGGGAAATGAGAGAACTAATACCTACCTGGCTTATTGGATTAAATAATCTCAATGATCCACTCTGAAGTCTGCATGGCATATATCAGGTACTCGCACTACTCTTGCTCCCCACCTCGACATGCACACATGCATATGTGCACACACACGCGCCAAGTATACACGCACTCACGTGCACACATGTGCACACACAGGCACACACATACACACTCCCTCCCAGGACAGGAAAATAGACAGAGCCTCAGGGAAGAAATGACTTGCTACTTAGCGACAGTTACTAGTTAGCGACAGTTACTACTATCCAATGAAGGGAACTCGATTAATGAAAAATAACAATCTCAACTCAGGATAAATGGCTTTTAAGTGTTACCTGGATAGGTGTAATGAAAAATACACTCTTCCAATGTGTCTGTATCATTTTAAATGTCCTGAGGTATCCCACACAACTGCCCATTCAGAGAAACACGCTAGAGGCCACTGTGTGGGAAGAGGCTGCACCGTGCAGACTTTGCTTGTACAATACAAGGAAAAGTACTGGATTCCTGGGCCTGGCAATGAAGTTTCTTGGAAGGAATGATTAAAAAAGACATTTCTCTCAGTGGCCTTAGTTGGGCCCCCTCTCTTATCTTTCAGTGCCTGGCACAGAAGGAAGTGCCCCCAGGAATTCTAAAGTCATCAGGAGACCCATACATATCTTGAACAGCCTTCCCACTCTCTTCCCCTGCCTTACCCCCTGCATTTTTCCATCTCCCCAGCCCTCCTGTTTTCTCCATTTTTTTTTAAACTTCTTTATATTTATTCTAGCAGTAGCCTGCCATGCAATAAAAGAATGGGGGAAATCTCATTAAAATTATATCAAAAAGAAAAAGATGGAGGAGAGCTTGGGATTCCTGCAATCCACACACAATAACCTAATCAACCAGAACACACAGGTTAAATGGAGTCCACCCTATGGTGAGCCCGGATGATTAAACCCCCTCCCAGGGAATTGCTACCTTCAGGATACCTGGTGCTGAGCCATATTAAAATGCAGCCATGAAAATACCTCACATTTTAGAGCACTTTTAACCTTCCCACTCACTTTCACAACTATTTATCTTACTGACTTCAGCTCAAGGGCCCCGGGGAGGCAAGAAAAGCTATTGCTATTATCCCGTTTTGATAGTTAAGGCGAAGGAGGCAGCGAGGTTTCTCCGAGGTCACCTGGTTAGCGATGGGAGACGCCAGGCTAAGAGCTCAGTCTCGGTTAAAATGGACCCGGGTCAAAAAGATAGCAGATGAGTGACCTAAAAATTGCACTGGCACCTTCCTCTCCCTCAGCTTCTTGTTTTAATTCGACACAAACCTGGGTAAGTGAGAGAACACGGTGTTTGCCCGATACTGAAAGCCAGGGTCCTCATATCCGTTTTGGCCGGGAAACACGGGGGCAGCCCGAAGATCAGAAATCCTCTGTGCAGGGCCACGATCTGGACACTGAATAAACAAATGTCTTACTAAGTTTGCGCTGATGTCTTTCAAAGTTAATTTGTACTAGTTTTGGTCAGGGCATATTTTCTCAATCAAAGAATATTAAAAGTAGAATGAATGGGTGGGTGAGTGGGGTGGGAGGACACTGGGGAGGTTTGAAAAAAAACATTTTAGCACTAAAAAGAGGCCCCAGATTCTAAAGGGTTGGAAAGCACCACTTCAGACTATTCTTTGCTGACCCTCCACTCAGAATTCACCAGTTCTGATTTCCATTCCTTCAGGGGCCTGATCTCTGTTTTAAAATGATAGTAAGCTAATATGATAATATAATACGTATTAATAATTTAATGCTTACCCTTCTTAGGTAATATATGTGCATTTTAAAATGGGCCTTTTTAGACAACACGCTTTAATCCAAAGCAAACTTACCGAACCACTGTTCCTTAGCGCTGACCTCTCACCTGAATTCCAGACCTGTAAATTCTCAGCTTACTAAACATCTCCACTTGAACCTCCCAGAGGCATCGAAACTCAATATGTCCAAAATTGATCCCGCACTTCTATTCTTTATCTCAGTCAGTGACAACAGCAACCACCCATTTATCAAAGCCAGAGACCTGGGAGCTCTTCCAGGCTTTCCTGCTACTCACCCCCAGCCAGTACCTGGGTGAATGCCTGTAACTCCACATTTCCCAAAGTGGGCTCTGGGAATGTCCTGTCCAAGAGGCAGAATAATTTCCCTGATCAAATAAGTTTAGAAAACACTAAGTCAGACAAAACTAAACCCTTATTATAGGACTTAACAGTTTCTAATATGCTGCCTTGCACTACCAATATCCACAGGGAAAATACACCGCCCAGGGTTTCCCAAACTCATTTGCCCAGGGGGCCCTTGCAAAACCTCTGCAGAGTATCTTGCCGAATCTGTGTATTTTAGAACATGCTTTGAGAAATGGCGTAAGATGAGATATATTTGAAGTGTGCTTTATTATCACAATGTCTCGCGTAGATTCTGTGATGTAGACGAGTCGTGTTATATCAGCATCCATATTTGAGAAAAAAAACAAAAACACCCTGAAAGGCATTACATGATTTGAAAGCCAGAAATGTGCAAGAAAATATGTCTTTCCAGATATTTATGGGGACACTGTAGTAAAAACATGACCAGTATTTTGAGGGCACTTTTCATGAAATGTGTTTATGCGTTAGAACAGGAGAGTATTTGCAGGTGCCTGGGTGGCTCAGTTGGTTAAGCGTCTGACTTTGGCTCAGGTCATGATCTCCCAGTTCGAGGGTTCAAGCCGTGCGTCGGGCTCTGCACTGACAGCCCGGAGCCTGCTTCAGATTCTGTGTCTTCCTCTCGCTCTGCCCCTTCCCCCATGCTCTCTCTCTCTCTCTTTCTCTCTCTCTCTCAAAATAAACATAATTTTTAAAAATTTTAAAAAGAAGGGGAGAAAGTTCAAAAGGATAGAGGCCCAACAAATGGCCAACGGCAGTCACCCCTGGGACGGGTTGTTAAAGGGGGAGAAGAGAAGCCAGTGCAGGCTCATTCTCATGTCTGCATCGTTGGACTTTGTTATAGCAAGCATACGTTACTTTTGTAATTTGTTTTCCTGAAAAATCAATACAGAAAAAAATAAATAAATAAAATGCCTGGTACACTAAGTGCTATCTTTAAAAATCAATCTGAAAGAATAAAAATGCAAGAAGAGCCAAGACATTCCTTAAAAAGTAGAATAATGTGTGAGAAGTCGTCTTACCAATTATTATAATGTCCTTAAAGCTGTAGTCATTTTTAAAATGAGTTGGTGGCATGGGTATAGAGGCAGACAGATGACTGAAATCGCATATAAATGCCATACATAGAATCAAGGAGATATGAAAATGTGGTGTAGAATTAAGGTGGCATTTCAAAGCAGTGGAACAAGATAAAACCAGTAAATTTTATGAAAGCAATAGATTCGCTATTTCCCAAATAAATATGCTTGCATTCCTAACTTATTTTCGTACCAAAATAGATTCCAGATGGATCAAAGATTTAAAACTTATGCACGAAGCCATGAAAATAATAGAAGAAAATGTGGATGGTTATTTTGGTTTGAAGGAAGCATCTTTAAACTTTTTTTTTTAAGAAGAAATGATAAAATCCAAAGATTTTATTTACAATCAAAAGATCATATGTCTGACAACAGAAAAATTCTCTAAAGCAATGATCGTCGCAAGGTTGAAACACAAACAATATGCAGAAGAAAATGTTCCCAACATATATGACAGAGAGCTAACATTTTAATGTATAAAGCCCTCTTGCAAATCACGGAGAAAAACCTGCCTGCTGGTTGATCCCAAAAGTGATAAGCCCCAATTTTTGAAACTTAACCTTAATCAAAATTAAAGTTAAAATCGGAGGTCACAAGCTTTAATAATAAGAATACTGAGAGAAAATTGAGAAAACAAATCACTGAGCAAGGTTTGAACATTTTATTATAAAGATAAGGAAGAAACTGCAGGATATTTAAAACTCAGATACTTATATTTTAAAACTCAGATACTTATATTTAAAACTCGGGTGCTTATATTTAAAACTCAGATAAAGATAAGGAAGAAACTGCAGGATATTTAAAACTCAGATACTTATATTTAAAACTCAGGTACTTATATTTAAAACTCAGGTACTTATATTTAAAACTTAGGTAAAGATAAGGAAGAAACTGTAGGATATTTACAACTCAAAGAAACTAAGAATGTAAATACTACCCAGGTTGGAGTGAAAGTTCTTTCTTATCATCTTTATACTTAATCAGTGTCTTGTCATAAAATTGAACCCTAGGTGGGGCATTTGCAAGAAGGTCTCCTATGAGGTACTAGTTCATAAATAATATTTTATTGCTACATAACCTTTCAATTTGAGATTTCGTAGGCTTATTTACTTGTTAGAGGAAACTTTATTCATTGTTCATTTGTTATACGGGAATGAATTTAAATGAATCCAACAATGTAATATTTAACCCAGTGATTCTTTATTTTATTGACATTATTTTAAATATTTCAAATAGCAAAAAAAAGAAAGGGAGGAAAGGAGGGAGAGTGAGAAGAGGAAGAAAGAAAAGAAAAGAAAAAAAAAAGAAGGAAAGTTTGTTCTAATTTTCCTGCAGTGGAAAACCACCTCTTTTTCTCCTTTCATAAATTATAATCACAATGCAAGTAAAAAAGAATGGTAGTTACAGCCAAAACTATGCATTTCAATTTTGTCCTCAACACGCTTTAATGGGAAAATTGACAACATTGTAACAGTCAGGATTTCTCTTGGTGGAAAGCTACTAAAAAAACCAACATCGTCTAAGCAATAAATACATTTAATTACTTCACATGATAAGTGATAGGAAATTCTAGAGATTGTTTCAGTCTCTCACTGATGTCAACGTGTTAAGTCGCTATTTCTAGGATTCTCTTGCAAAAATCACTTCCTTAAAAAGAAAATCCAAAGCATCTGAGAAGCTCCTTCTGCTGGGATGCCCCTTACAGGCTGACTCATATCCCCTGGGGCTCTCAGTGCTCACCTATTGTCATGCTCCTCACACTGATCTGTGATTCTTAGTTTCCAAGACAGTCTTCCCCATGAGGCAGTGAGGGGACGCCCATCTGATTTCCAGTACCAAACAAGCGTGTGGTGCTCGTGGAAGTCCCTCAATAACTGCTCTTTGCATGAAGGAATACTATGGACACACTCTTAAGCAAGTGGAAAGAGGGAAGCCCATGCCTTTTCAGCATATCCCCTAGGTGCTGCTTAGAACCTTGCAAATAAGTGAGATAAAACAGGGAACTATTCCATTTTACGGTAAGGGAACTCCAAAGGTCTAAAGCCAAAGGCAGTGGAATCATTCAGAATATCAACCGGCAACCCACGTGTCACATGAGACCAGAAAGTGTCCACAGAGACACTGGCATTGCCATGTTGGGTCCAGTTCAAACCCTGAAAACTTGAACTCAGTGTTATCCACTTCTCACATCCAAGACAATGTATAAAACATTTGGGGCATCCTTCATTCTCTTCCTTTGGGTCTCACAAGACACCCTCTCCCTGCAAAACTAGGCTTTCTCTTTTTTACTCCCACTTTCTTCCTTGCTACCCAGCCCTAGAGAGTCCTTTACTGACCCTCTGGGAGGAAATTCTCCTCCAACTTAATCAGCAGCATTACTTCTGTCATGAGAACCTTAGGAGAATCTTAACTCGTGACAGGGTTAGCACAGATTTAGGCTTCGGAAACACAAAAACCAGAGACAAGAGTCTACGGCAGATGTGGAGGGACTGCCAGTGTGAGTAAGATGGAGAAATAAACATCGGCACAAAATTATTTTCTCACCAGATTTGTTGTGCTAGTGTAATGTTTGAAAAGGAAACTTTTTCTTCTCACAAGTGCCCTCCACAAACTATGTCTCTCTCTGTTCCAAATCGAGTGTATCAGAATAGTAATTCTCTCAAGCAAAATGTCCCATGCTAATGCAGGTGCCAGCTTCTCCAGACTCCAGTAGGTGAGCCCTTTTTTTTGGAGCAAATTTCCCGCCTCACTTATCAGGGGGTCACTTAATCTAGGAGACCCGCACTTCTCCCTTCGGCATTTAGAGCCCCATCCACCAGAAGGAGTCAGTCTGGCCACAAGCAAGACTATTTTATGCCAAGGTAAGCCTCCCTGGGCTTCTTTCCCATCAGCATTTGGCTTCAGGATGGTGGGTCCTGTGGGTGGCAAGTTCCCAGCTCAATCTGCAACCTTCCTCTTCGGCTGTGGCTGGGTGGTGTCTAGCGTAAGAGGTGAAGTAATTCTCACCTGATTCTCAAGTCTCCTAAGGCAAGAAGCCAAGGGTCAAGATGAGAATCTGTCTCTCTCTTCCCAAGACCTCCTCAATCCTGAGGTTTGTCATTGCCAGCTCTGGTTCTCTACAGTCTACCAGGAAAAAGTTCACTTTTTTTTTTTTTTTTCCACAAGAAAAAGGAAAAGAGGAATTTGTGTTTCCCCATCTTCTTGGAATTACCTTTAAAACACTGCCCTTCTGAGTCAGCATTCTGCAGATTTACTCCAGAGTCCTTTCTGCTTCATGGCACATCCTTCCCAGGCCCCAGCCCCCCCGCAACGGGGTGTGTGCCTCTGTGTGTGTTGTGTAGGGCCGGCTCTGGGGAAGAGAGATTCTGCCTCCTTCCCCCTGAGCCTGAGAAGTAGCCCTTGGGACTCCTTACCAGTTGTCCCCACCAGCCCTGTCATAACTAACCGGGATAGAGTCATAAACTCACTTCGCCCTCCCTTTCTAGTAGATTCTCCTGAGAAGAAATAACTTAATCTTTTCTGTGGCTCCAAATAAAGCTCCCTCCTTCTGCTTTCTACCCACGGCAACCCTTACTTTCCTTCTATCCTCCGCTACCTTTTCTGGGTCTGGCCCTGGGGTGTGAAGCAGCCTGTCTCTTGCAAACTTGGCATCTTCGTGAAAGTCCACCTGCGTCTCCAAACTCCATGGTTACTTCCGTGCCTACCACTTCCCTACCTGAGGCATGGCCTCTGGCTCGAAATGGTTGCCCTCTAGCTTGAGGGATTATAATCAGTCTCCCACACATTCCTTGGGAAGCTTAGATACCCTACATCGGGCCCCACTCAAGGCAGGTACGAATTGTGGTTTATGACTCTTCATCTTCATAAACTCTTTATTTTTATATTAACTGACTTAATTTCTATATTAATACCGCATTCTTCCAGGGTGGTAGAAGAACGTAATACCGCATTCTTCTCAGCCCCACTCAATATGGAAATGACCCTCTCCTCAGGGTTGTGTTTAAATTCTAAGGAGGCCTCAGACAGTGCTAATGTGTTGAGTTCTCACAGGAAGCCATGAAGCGTTTGTTCTTAATTCTTTTGTGGTCCTTGGGTCCTTGGCTCTCTCCACAGCTGCTGGGGCACAGGAACCCTTTGCTCCTTAGGTGTCATCTTGTGGCTCAAGAATCTCTGCAAATCTGTGAGTGGTCTTTGAGGGCTGAGAGTCTTGCCCCTTCCCCTGGTGTCACCCGGGAAGCAGGGCACTGAGCATTCACTCCAGCACGCACCAACATATCTGCTCCCATCCCATCTGCTGACCCTCCCTTCCACACCCTGGTGCAAAGAAATCTTCCCCTAGCTCAAGAGAAAGCCCTCTCTCCTCAAACCCTATTTTATCCAACTCTAACTATACCCCAAATCTTCTCGATTATTCCCAGGGCTTAAATTTTAGAAACCAAAGGCACTTCCTCTTTTCTCTTTGACACCTTGTCACATCCCTTCCTTGAGGTGATGACTCTATAGGACTTATTTAATTGGGTGGGCAGTAGAGGGAAACAGGAGAATCATAACAGGAGAGAAAGAAAAAGAAAAACATCAGTTAATAGTTTTAAATGCCAGCACATTTTCATCTGCTATTACCTGATCTGGAACTGTCTTGTTCATAAATCTCAGAAGACATTAGTGACTGAAAGCTGCCTTCCCTGCAGGCTATTTTCCTATGTTCTCAGATCATGAGCCTTGCTCTCTGCTTATCTCCATCCTGGAAGTATGTTTCACATGATCATCAATAAGCCTGGACCCATCTTTATAGCAACTATCTCTGTCTCCATTATTCCACATAGGCATTCTTCTGCCCACAGCTCCTGAACCACTTCACATTTCATTAGGTGCTTCATCAGGAAGGGAAGAAAGAAGTGGGGGAGCTCAAAAGGACCACCTTCATTTGCTGATTTCTTTGTTTTGCACCAAAAAGCATCTCTGCATCTCAGATGGTGTGTTCAAGCTCAGCCAAGAGAAGCCCCTCCTGTCAATTCCGATTCCACTCCATTTCCTGGCATACACAGTTGAGTGAGCTGTTTAAGTGGGATTGTTACGAGATGAAATGAATTTGAATTTGCATTACATATTCTTTCAATTATTTATGGGTTGGGGTAACCCATATCAGTGACTTTTCCCCTCTACCCTCCTGAATCATCAAGAGAAAGCAGAAAGAAAAGTAACTCAGCACTTTTTGCAAGGCCTGATGGTGATTACTGCTTACTGTGCTGAACAGACCTTCATTAAGGGCTCGTACCCTGGCTTCTTACTGCAGCCTTTCAGACCTTCGAAGATCTTTAGGTCTAGGGCCACCACTCTATGGAGCTAGAGAAGACCAAGTGTGATTTGTGAGACCCTACCAGGTATCAGGTGCTCTACCCTCCTGAAATCCCCAATACTAAAGTCGCGGCTTCCAGAAAAAGTCTTAATTATTCACTGTATGAGTGATTTGGCAGGGTGCGGGGGGGGGGGGGGGGGGGGGGGGTGGAGCTTGGGGAACAGCCCCGTAAAGGTCACTGGTAGAACGTATGTTTGTGGCCGGCATGCCACAGGGAGTCTCCCCTAATTTCCCCCCATTAGCAGCTTAGCCAACCATCACCTGGGAAGTCTCAGAGAATCTGGCCCTTCATCGGGGGAGTTTTTGTAAATACCTTCAGGACTATACTCCTATTACTCCTATCGCTGAAAGGGTGGGGTTGACTATCCATTTATTCAGCCACAGACTGAATTTAGCCATTATTCGTGCACAGACTCCCAAGAATGTAAAAAACAGGCCCTTACTTTAGAAAATGAACAAAAGGTCTCCTCAGTTAAACCTAGGAGGCTGAGCACAAAGGGATCGAGGCATTTATCTCCTTTTTCCAGAGCTGGAACTAGTCACCAAATCCATATTCTTAAGCCAGTCTTCTCCTGATTTAGCCCATTTTCACATCACTTGTTTCCATCAAAGTCTATGCTGTCATTTTGGTGATTTTCTTAGTTGTTTTTTGTGTTGTTTTGTTTTTTTGTTTTTTTAATAAAGAAGGGCTATATTGGAAAATTGAGGTGGTATATCATTAAAAAACATACACAAATTTATAAAGAACTGGTATGACAACTAAAATTAGATTACAAAATAAAAGCTGAGAGGAAATTGTTTTAAAAAAAATTCAGCTGAGTAAATTTTAAATATCTGATTGGCTTTATCTAACAATTCATGAGCTGGGCAGCATTGCATCAAGTAGACAGAAAGGAGCTCTGAGGAGCCACACAGAATAGAAGACTTTTATAGGCAGAAGGGAGTGGGACAAGGAAGTTATACTAGCAAAAAGCAGATTGCTTGTGACAAGGTCACCTTCCTTTAGGGCACAGAGGTAAGGGAGGTTTGGAGGGCCTACCAGATACATTATCTCACTAGTGCTGATCAGGTTGTTCCTGATTGACTGGTTAAAGATTCCATTCCTGGGAGAAGTTAAACTGTAATTAAGCATCAATTCTTGGTTTTGTGACATGGGGCTTAGCATAAGTGACTCCATTTTGGATCTGTTGTCTTAGTTTTAACAAAATGAACACGAACACAATTAAAGGGCAGCATTTGGAGGTCCTTTAATTGCATGGTAATTGGGAGTCAAAGCAGAATCTATTTAGAACCCACAAGGCCTATTAGGAGTCCAGAGAACCAATAGCAAGTCAACCAAAATTAGGAAAAGAAATCAGACTTTAATTGTAAACAGAAGACTAATCATTAGCTGCTCCCTTTCCCTAGAGTAAGTCATGGATAGTTGCCTGACATTTTACATTTTACTTTAAGTAAAAAAAAAAAAAAAAAAAAAAACACACAAGTAGCCTACTCATTAGCAGGTTTTTCTGTATTAGCGGTCATCAGAAATCTAGCGAAAGTCCAAGATTAAAAAATATCTTCCCGGGGCGCCTGGGTGGCGCAGTCGGTTAAGCGTCCAACTTCAGCCAGGTCACGATCTCGCGGCCCGTGAGTTCGAGCCCCGCGTTGGGCTCTGGGCT
Source organism: Prionailurus bengalensis (assembly GCF_016509475.1). Taxonomy (NCBI): domain Eukaryota; kingdom Metazoa; phylum Chordata; class Mammalia; order Carnivora; family Felidae; genus Prionailurus; species Prionailurus bengalensis. The sequence continues at coordinate 48,316,342 of NC_057356.1, forward strand.
GATGGCTCAGAGCCTGGAGCTTGCTTCCGATTCTGTGTCTCCCTCTCTCTCTGCCTCTCCCCCGTTCATGCTCTGTCTCTCTCTGTCCCAAAAATAAATAAATGTTGAAAAAAAAAATATCTTCCCAATTCCTCCATGATAGCTTACTCTCCAAACTGTCCTGTATCTACTCCAGGTCCATGAGCCCCACTTTGCATATGTGCTTGACAGCTCACCCTTGGCTTTATGCCAAGTCACCACCTGACATGAAGATCAATTACATGTGCATTGAAAATACAGTTAACCGACTCTTAGAAATGCGTCTCGTTGCTAAGTAGCAAAGAACTCTGTTCAATAGCTGCCATGTTCATGTGATAGATATAAATAAGGTCGGCATAAGCCACAATTACATACATATCAATACAGGATCAGATGATCCTGATTGGTTAACATCTTTCAATAACCATGCTTATTACTTGGTAGTCAAATATAATTTTTTAATCCTTAAATTAATCTGGCCATAAAACCTCTAACTGTATTAGGGTTCCATTAGCCTAACACATTAGAGTGACTGTTGTGGAGTTAAAAATTAAATTATCACAGACATGGTTGAAATGGCAGATTATGTTGAGAACTACCAACTGCTAATATATGGAAAACTACCCCAATATTTTAACTTTATTTTCTTTCCTAAATTAACTTTATTATCTTTCCTTTTATCTTACTTTTATACCCTGAAATTCCTTTGTCCTAGGGACATTTCTGTGGTAAAAGGAAAATAAATAAATAAATAAATAAATAAATAAATAGATAGATAAATAAATAAATAAAATAGATCTACTTTTTTTATTTTAGTTTTAATTTTATTTAAATTATTTATTGTGAGGTTTGGGCAAAAGTTTGTACCCCAAGAGCTTCATGTTATACAGTTTTAAAGAGACTGCATTAAGTTTTCCATCCATCAATAAGCACCAGGTAGGTATAAGGTACTGTGACAGGCATTAGAGAGGCTATAAAAATGTACAAAAGTGGCAGAGGACTAATATAATAGAACAAAACCACTGGAACTCAAAGGAGGATTGAAGGCTTCCAGAGAAAGGATCAGGAAAGACTTCACGGTGGAGACACAGAACAAGAACTAGGCAGAGAAGAGCAAGAAGACTTCCCCCGTAGCAGACACTCCATTCATTCACTTCTGACTTGTGGTGAAAAATGTCATGGGTGAAGACAGGAGGCAGATACACTCAAGAACGCCACCATGACTACCAGCAGACTGGCTTAATAACATGTGACCCAGTTCAGGGCTGCAGGAGAGATCTGGCTCTTGGAGTACGGCGGATGATTCACGAAGTCCCCGGAGGCCAGCCTGAGGAGTCTGGGTTTCACTTCAGGGAAACGTGAAGCCATTAGATTTTTACAACCAAGACAGGAACGTCAGCGGCAGGTTTAACTTGAGAGAAACTGGAGTCAAAGAAACAAGGCAGAGGCTGCAGGGGATGTTTTTGGACATCAAGACATGTTAGAGCTAGTGTTATTGACTTGGAAGGCACGCAGAGATGGCATTCAAAGCCACAGATTTGCAAGAGATGATCTAGAGGGGAAGATCATGTATGTAGACTAGAGCAACAAGGGAATCAGTGCAAAGAAACCACACTGGAGAATACAAAATCGAAGGCAACGACAATGATCAGGAACAGGAGAACTGGGGGATGTGGTGTCTCAGGCACCCAGAAAGCAGAGTTCCAGGAAACAAGGCGTGAACAACATAGCTTATGCTACAGAGAGGTCTCACGGTATAGAAACTGAAAGTGAGCAATTAGGAGTACTTAAATACCCAAATGCAAGTAGTTTGGTAGTTTTGTCAGGGCAGAAGCCAGAATATTGTAGATTTTAAAGAATGAGTGTAAGGGAGAAAGAGGCAAAAGCCAGACAGCATATCTTTTCTAGAAATAGGGCTATAACGAGCTCCAGTGAGGGACAGCAGTGTCCTGGTCAAAGACAGAATTATTTAAAATAGGAGAGATCTGGGAGCATTGATATATTTTGGGGAGGGAGCCAGAGGAAGGGAAAAATTAAGGATACAGGGGAAAAAATGAATGAATTGATACAGTTAAAAGGTATAATCTAGGAAGTACTCCATAAGAAGTAATAAGTAGAGGGAAAAAATGCCATGGCTTTCCAGCACCCCTAAAACCCACTACTGCGGAGTCAGGCACAACATCAACATGTTGAGGAAAAAAAAAAAGATGAAAGAAACAAATATAGGAAATTCCAATCCAGGCCAAGAAAATAAGAAATAAAACACAGTTTTCCAGCATGTCATGATGAGAAGCCTCACCCAGAGCGACCTGAAGAACACTCCAGAATGATGTCTGCATACACACCGAGTGCCTCCACTGCCCAAGCACTGCAGATGTTCCTGATGATAAACGGACTTCCGAGATGCGCATTAGCCTCCGTTTTCAAAGACTGGCCCTTGTAGGCGCCCCTGGAAAATGAGGAGGGGCTTCCCGGCTGTGGGTTTGTGGAAGTTACAGGAAGCATGAGGAAGGGTGTATGTACACTTAAAAAAGCAATAAAGGATAGGCTGCCTCAGTTCATCTCCCCTTGGCCAAACTGATATAATTCTTGATGGCATTTTAATTAATTTAGTAAAGGAGAATTAGAATGAGCAAGTAAAATTCAGTATGTGATGCAAATGACTTCCAGTAAATTCCTCAAAAATTTCACTGAGAGAGATGCAGATCTCTCAAATGAAGAAAGTTTACTGTTGAATTTCTAGGGTGCATGCTTTGAGGAGAGCCTTCATCCCTAGAAAATCTCCAGTAGCCACGACTTTCCAAAGGGCATCTCCCCACAGACCACTGAGCAAGGTTATGTCGTAAAAGACTCAGGCTGAGGAGGCCTACAGAGAGAGCTGCAGGCTCTCCAAATTATCCCAGGGCCTCTTGGCGTGGCCTATTAGAAGGTTAATCCTAATTCCTGTAAATGAACCAGATTTGAAAATAGGTGTTTAGGAACAGAAGCAGCCCCAGTGCCACGGCTCACAAAGCAGACGGGCAAGTACCATGTTCAGCCCACCGTTCAATGATAATAGGTTTACCAAGCGAAATAAATGCTAAATTGGGGATAGGGGAGAGCATTTTACCCTATTTGACCTCTTAGGAAAGTCACCCAGGGTGTCCTGAGGGGAGCAGAGCACATAGGAGGGAAATGCCGGCATGCCCCCTATCTGAGTTGATGATCCCTCCTTACAGAACTGAAACAGAAGAAAGAAAATGTTGCCAATTACTTCTACAAGTATTTTACTTGTTTTTATTTTACCTATTGAAGCGAGTCAGTGTTTGTCTCCTGCTTGGTCTCCACCGCTAAAACACAGGACTGTGCGGCGGGCAGCGTCAGTTCCTCCAGATCTCTCCCAGCCCATGTCCCCGAGCCCCTCCTCTGTCCCCACAGGCCACAGATACACAAGGACACACCCAGCAATCCCGACAGCTCTTCTCAATGAGAGGCTAAGCAGGAAGGATGTGGGTGGAATAAATCACAATTTAGGAGGTCTAAAGTTCCACATTGCGTTGCATTGTTTATTTTACCAACCCCCAAAATCTGCTTTTAAAAAATGTTTAAGTCTGTCTATGAAAAAAGAAAATTATATGGATTATTAATTCTGTTTATGCCTTTTTGCATAAAGATCATTGGTTTTTCAGACCACTGGTTCTGCACACGCATACACACATCACATTTTAGCAGCCTGCGTGCACTCCTTCGTAAATGTTAATGTCTCTTTGTTAATGGGAATTCCTACAGTGGGAGTATATATATATATATATATATATATATATATATATATACACACACACATACACATATGCACTGTATACAGGTTTTGAGCAATTTTTGCCCTCCTGATTCCCATCATTTTCCAAAATAATATTTTCCCTAGTTGCAAATGGAATATGTGTTTATTATAGAAAATTTAGAAAGGAAAGGAAAGCACAAAGAAGAAAATAAAAATCATTCATAAGCCCTAACCCAGAGATTAAACACTCATCATTTTGGTGCATATACTTCTAATCTGGTATTCTATGCATAAATATACTTTTTGCCTCCAAAATAGTATTACATTATATACAGCTTTTTTATAAACAGCTTTTTTCACTTAGTATGTCATACACATTTTTCTATACCATTAAATATCCTTCCAAGCATAATTTTCCAAAGTTACAACGCATATGCCATACAACGCATATACCTAATGTTATTCAACCATCCCCTATTGTTGGGTATTTAAGTTGTTGCCAACATTTTGTTATCATTAGCCAAATTATGTTGAACATCCTTTTAGCTTTGCTTAAATCCAGAATTATTTCCTTTGGGAAAAATCTTGTAAATTGAGTTGCTGAGTCATCGGGATTGGGCAATTATTAAAGCTTTCTCTATACTGTAAAATTGCTTTTCAGAAAGATTATACCAATTTACATCCCTATCAGTAGTATATCAAAGGACATCTTCCCCTGTTTTCCAACACTAGGTTTCCCATTATTTTGATATTCTGTCGTTTTGGAATAGAACTTGTTCTAACCCTTGTCTTTAAGGCAGTAAGTGAATGGCACGATTAGAGTTAAATATGTTCCCACGATGTCTTTCGTAATCCTGTCAGGCAAAACTGGCCGTCAACACATTAAATCTGATCACTGAACACTATTCTAATGTGTTTCCCACATCCTCACTTTCTATGGCTAATCTGTTCTTTTTCATCCACATAAAATGTTCTGATCAGATATCTAAATGCTCTTAAGTAAAAATAAAGGCAATTTCAAACAGTTGGGGATAGAGATTCCAAATATGGTTCTATAAAATGTAATGAGGTTTTGAATTGTAAAACTCTCAGTCGAGGGGAGAGTTCTCGGCAATGACCGTGATGCTAGCAGGAAGATCTAAAGAGTAAACAGCTCAGATCCCTGAACGGACCTCTGAGGGATGAAAGCTGGGTAAAAGCTAGCAGGAGTGAACAGAACAATATCAGAGTAAATAGACTGTACCGATTCCAAGAGATAAGATTGATGAAATCCAGTGTAGCACTAATATATCCCACCCACATAGTTATATAAATAGGATTGTGGAAGACAGCTTATGGAAATATGTGCAGAAAGAAAGAAGGAAAGAAAGAAAGAAAGAAAGAAAGAAAGAAAGAAAGAAAGAAAGAAAGAAAGAAAGAAAGAAAGAAAGAATAAAATAAAATAATAAAATAAAATAAAATAAAATAAAATAAAATAAAATAAAATAAAATAAAATAAAATAAAATAAAATACAGCCTATGTCAGGCCATGGCAGTGGGCTTGCTTTATGTAATGAACAAACTATCTCCCCAAAGAATTATCCTGAAACTGGATCTGAGCCTGGTAGGGTAATATAAAATGGGATGCACTGAAAATAATTTGTTTTAACTAGCAATCCTAGTACATATTAAGTTAGGATCTACATCCAATTTCTCGTTTAAAACAGTTTGGAGCTCAATAATTAGTATGAAAGGTAACTTCCAGAAATGTTTGACAGGAAAACCCATTATTTCTGTATGAGGCTGCCACCTGGCCTCCATGTCCACCAAAGTAGTAAATGAGTCCCAGAATGCTTAGGAAAAGCTGACACACTGAACTAATCTTTAATTTATTGATTTGCTACTTCACTGAAAAAAAGTAGTATATCAATAAATGGCGTTAGTTAAGAAGTTAAGGTCCAAGAAGAAATGGTGAGGGTTTGCTGGAATACAATGAGTGCATCAAGGTTTACAGAAAATAAAAATCAGGAGCTTCTGGAAGAAAATTGATGTCTGGTAAGGACACAAGAGCATCAAACAACAGAAGGTTTAAGATCAACAAACTTGAAGATCTATTTTATAATGCCCTTCCTTTTTTTTCTTCCTTCCTATCTATACAAAATTAAAAAAACCAACAGCAATAAACTGGAAATCTTCAGATAAACTAATCTAAAAACAGTAAGTGGAATGAATAATTTAGAACTCTAGAATCCAGCAAAATATGACTTTGTAACTTATGACTTTATGCTTAATTATAATGATCAATTAAAGAAATCTCTGTATGAAAATTAAAAATAGGGAATCCTAAAATGATAAAACTAAAAAGGAAAGTAAAAGAGAAAAGGCAATGATGTAAAATTAAAATAATCCTTAATTCTGAAGATGAAAATGGTCCCTGAACATATTTAAATTACTTCTTGCTCTTGCAGGCTCATATTAGTCTTTCAGAAGAAGAAATTGTAAAAATTTTCCTTTATACCAAGAGAAAATGTTGCTGAAACACATTTTCTGAGTGTCTATGGTATGACATATTAATAATTTGGAGATGTGCAAAGCGATTTCTTCTTAACAAAGATGGGAAGGTGACTTAATTGATAAGTTTTGATTAGTGAAGAGCAGACTGAACCATGATGCCATTCCCCAATACAATTATTAAAATTTTTGTATATTCTTTTCTAACATTTTTTATTTGAATTAATGTTTCTTCAATAGTTGTTATCACAGGGTACATAAAATTGTGTGTCCTTTTTCCACTTAATAGTATGTCAGAAGCATTTTTTTAAGTTTATTTATTTATTTTGAGAGAGAAAGAGAGAGAGAGGTGAAGGGGCAAGGATAGAGGGAGGAGAGAGAGGATCACAAGCAGGCTCGGAACCATCAGCGCAGAGCCCAGTGCAGGGCTCGAATTCGTGAAGCGTGAGATCATGACCTGGGCCAAAATCGGGAGTCGGACGCTTAACCAACTGAGCCACCCAGGCGCCCCATCAGAAGCATTTTAATATGACAGCATGACAACTACCAAATAAATACATGACAGTGTATCGTGATTTTTTAGTTTTTTATTTGTTATTTTTTATTTTGTCGGACATCTTAATTACACTGATGTATCGCTACACTAGGAAAACCACTGTGATGGATATCCTAATACATAAGGTTTTGACTGCCTGTGTAGACAGAGCTCCCCTTTCAGTGTCCATGCCCTCTTGCCATGTAACTGTGAGTGTCCACTCTGACTCCAAAGTCAGCCATAAGACTTGCTTGGCAAGTAGGATATCAGCAACCTTGAGGCATGCAAGTGCTTGCACATTACAGCCTGCTCCCTTGCTCTCCTGGGAATCAGATCTCCATATAACAAGCCCAGGCTAGCTTGCTGGTTGATAGGACACATGACCCAGCTGCTCCCAGTCTTTCTGCCAACCTGCCAACTACCAGACACATGAGTAGAGCCATCCTGGATCACCCAGCCACCTCACCAACTGAACACGGAGATTTCAGCAAAAGCCTTGCTGAAATCAGCAGAGCTGGTCCAGACAAGAAGATCCATAGAATCATAAGCCAAATAAATGGATATTATTTCAAGCTACTTTGTTTTGGAGTGATTCATTATACAGCAAAAGCCTACTAATGCAGACTTTTTTGGCATTTTTTTTTTAAGTTTATTAAAAAAAACTCCAGGGGAGGGGGAGAGAGAGAGAGAATCCCAAGCTGACAGCATGGAGCCAGACTCAGGATTGGATCTCACAAACCACGAGATCATGACCTGAGCCGAAATCAAGAGTCAGACGCTTAACCAACTGAGCCACTTACGTGTCCCTTTTTTCTGTATTTCTTTATGTTACTTTCCCAGAAATGAATTAACTAGGTCGAAGGGCAAGCACAATGACTATTCAATGACTGATAAGCAGTCTACCTTCCCAACATTCAGTAGCCCCAAGAAATGAAGTTACATGATTAGCCATTATGTAACTATTATCTGAATGGTTCCTATAGTGGTCAAAGACTCTTCTTCAGTGAACCAGAATGTGATATTTAAGAAGTCAGTGGGCTGAAGGAGAACACTTGGCTGGAATTTCCTTAAGACCCAAAATTTGAACCTCTGACCCCAGTAAAGAGACACGGGTCCCAGGGCCCACGAGTAATGTGCAAAGTTTCCTGTCCTTGGTCATCCATACTCTCAGGTTTGATGAGGTCCATTCCATGACAGAAGAACCATCTGTCTCTTTCTTTCACTCATTCATTCAACACATAATTATTTAAAGTTTATTAGCTAACCAATCAGGTGTTGGGAGGTAGCAAGAAAATGGTTCCTACCTTCCAGATACTTAGTGTTCTAGAGGAGAAGAGAAGCGTCTAGCCACACAGATCCTGGCAGTAATCTCTGGACTTTCTATTAAAATATGTCCTGAAGCACATTCTGTTTATAGTCACCCAGCTCCCACCTTGATCCTAATTGCATTTCTCTTGACTTCAGTAGTAAAGTAAAACGATTTAGACCAAAAATAATTTTTGCATTAAATACGTGTTGAAATGATAAAATCTTGGATATACTAAGTCAAATATGTTAATAAAAATAATGTCACCTGTTTGTCCTTAGTTTTTTATGTTATCTAAAAATTTTAATGCATGGTTCACATCTGTGGCTTATATCATATTTCTATTGGACAATGTTGCCCTAGATACTTTCAAAGCCCAGGTGAAAAGGATGCCTATTTAAACTGAGCAGTAAAGAAATTAATTGAATGAACTTAACTACAACCTGGATAGAGGCAAAGACTCACGTCAAATAACGGGATTGGGTCAAAATATGGATATGGAGTTCTCCACCTGACACAGAAACTTGGAAGATTAGCTAAGCCTTGAGCTGGTAACACAGAATCATCACAGAGGCATGTAACCCTCAAGTCCTACATCTCATCTCCTACCTCTGACCACATCCTGGCCATGACTTGTCAACCTAATAACCAACCTCACCTCACCCACTAGAGGGAATCTTCTAATGGGTACATATGTTTTCCAGATTGGGAAAGGCTAGGATGAAATATAAATATAATGAAATAAATCAAGACCGGAGTAGTAACAATTTTGTGTAATATTCAGGAGAAAGTTTTATCATTAGGATAATCAGCACATATCCAGTATTAAAGTATTTTTAAGAGAATCTGGCATATTAGGGAATCTGACAAGTTATTTCTTATGCTTCTAACATAACATGTGCAAATAATTTCAGAATTGTTTTGAAAGGGTTAAGATAAAACATGGTAAATAATATTGTGACAATTCAGAGAATGTTTTACTATTTGTTTTGCTATGTTTGTAAACTTAATGTAGTAGATTTACAAGAGATTTTTAAGTGTTTGGGAGATTTCTCCTTGTTAGAGTCAATAATCTGCCCTGTCAGGCATTCAAAACTGTATAAAAGATATAAAATCAATCACTATTAAATATATTGGTACATTTTTTCATGCTTAAGGAATTTAATTAAATTAGATTTGTGTATAGGACTGGTTGTTTAAGGACTTCTGGTCTTTCAACTTGAGTAAATTAAATAATAACAATCTAAGAAACAGTGGAGTTATTTGCTTTTATTTTAATCATTTTTTATATAGAATACAATATTTGTAAGTTAAAATCAAAATCTTAATAAATAGATTCAACTTTTTGAAATTTTGTACATTGTTTACTTAAAAACTCAAGTATTACAAATAGTTCTTTTTATGCACAAAAGCCCCACTCAGGACATGAAAAAATCATGCACAGCAGCAAGGGAAGGTATCCAAAATTTGTGGGGGAAAGCCAAGTCCACCCTTGTGCTGAAACTATATTTGCTTCCTGGGTAATATTTCCATAGAGAATTTAAAAGGTAGTCTTGGGGTGCCTGGGTGGTTCAGTCAGATAAGCATCTGGCTTCAGCTCAGGTCATGATCTCACAGTTTGTGAGTTTGAGCCCCACGTCGGGCTCTGTGCTGACAGCTCGGAGCCTGGAGCCTTCTTCAGATTCTTTATCTCCCACTCTCTCCACACCCTCCCCTGTTTGCTATCTCTCTCTCTCTCTCTCTCAAAAATAAATATAAAAAAATAAAACATAAATAAAAGGGAGTCTTTTTTATTTTTATTTTTATTTTTTTCAACGTTTATTTATTTTTGGGACAGAGAGAGACAGAGCATGAACGGGGGAAGGGCAGAGAGAGAGGGAGACACAGAATCGGAAACAGGCTCCAGGCTCTGAGCCATCAGCCCAGAGCCCGACGTGGGGCTCGAACTCACGGACCACAAGATCGTGACCTGGCTGAAGTCGGATGCTCAACCGACTGCACCACCCAGGCGCCCCAAAAGGGAGTCTTATATGAGGTTAAAAAGCGTTGTAATGGGGGGGTCATCTCAGACTCTGTATCTGTCTTATGAGGTCAGAACATCCCCATGCTTGGAAGCATTTGCCTGGTTATGCCCACAAAACTTAGCTGTGGGTTGCGTGCAAGCTCTCCATGAGCACCCCTTCAGCCAAGGGTTAGCGGTGCTGGATTGCGCCTTCAGTGAAGCATTCCATCTTTGGCAGAGGCCTCCAACAGTACCTTCCTATTGCCTTGAACTTGGAATAAAGAGACAGTAAAAACCAAGCATGGGGTAGCATGAAGTCCTGAAATTCCTCTCTCACTATTGAAAGAACCAGGGTTGGACTATTGCAGAAAAAGGACTCAGTCCTAATTCTGACAGTCCCTAAAATACCTTCTGTAGGTCCACACTGGCAACCATGTTGAAATGCTGGTCCAAATGTGCTTTGTACTTTGATGCCCCATATTTTCCTTTCAGAGAGAAGCCAGAAATAAGGCTGAAAACACAATGTGGGAGTAAAGTTGCAGAGGGCCATAAACTAAGACCGAAGGGCATTGACTTTATTTAGAAGGCAGTGATGAGTTGGCCAAGAGTTTAAAACAGGCAAGTAAACTTATCCAAAAAAAAAAAAAAACTTTAAAAAGATGAGTCTTTCCAGTTGCACACATTCATGCAGAGCCTGGAGGGAAGAGACCGGGTAGGAGATATTGCAAGAGCTACTCGAGATCTGAACTAGTGTTGTGTAAGCTGTAGGGCAACTAATTTATAGTCCTAACCAGGATACTTTTGTGAGAGAAAGAGACAAGTAGCAGAATGGGGGTGTTTGGTGTAAAATTCAACTATCCTGAGCAAACTGGGTTGTATGGTCACTCTAGCCACTGGGAAGGCAAAGGAAAAAATATAAAAGAGAAATGTGCAGGGAAAAAAAGTAAAAAGCTTAGTGATTTCCCAGATTCGAGAGGTCAAAGAGAAGAAAGAATAAAACAGAATGCTGAGCTCTAGGTAACTTGGAGAATCCTGGCACTATTCACAGAAACAGGACACACGTGGGTGCCAGGTAGGGGAGGAGGTAACCAGGTAGAGATGTGGAGCAAACAACAAATGTTAGATTAAAACTGACCAGGTCAGCAGATAGAAATATGGGACTCATCTCCATAAGGAGGGAGACAAAAGAAGACAGAGAAAGACAGTCTTGGGAATAGACTTCTGTAGAAGAAAAGGAAGGGTAGTCACTGAAAGGGGTCAAAAAAAAAAGGGGGTCAGAGACACGTAAGGAGGAAAATCAGGCATTATCACCAAAACAAAGGCTTTCAAGAGAGTTTAGAGAAAACAGGAGAACAATGGACCAGGCACTTCAGGAAGCCACCAGTTTGAGAAGAATTAAGCCAAAACTACAGGACTAGCAATCTGGGAGTTACCAATGGACATCAAGAACATCTCTTTAGAGACCTGGGAGGTAAAGCTACATTGCAAGAAGGTAAGTTAGTGAGTGGCGGTATGAAAGTAGAAAGACGGAGAAGAGACTCTATCGTTTTGTAAATGTTTTGATAATAAAAGGAGAAAGACGGAAGGGTGCTGGGAGGGATGATCCAACCCTGTCCAGAAAATATATTTCCAACAGCAAAATTCTAAAGCTAAATTCAAGTTCTCTACCCAGGTAAGAACTATGTGAAAACCACCTGATTCTCTTGGGCTCTGTCCATTCATTTTGGAGAGAGCCCAACAGAGCCCATATAATAACCTGCAGCATGTTAACTTCTGTTTGAAGTCTCTCAGTGATTGTAAATTCTGGATCAATTGTTTCGGTTGAATTCAAGTCAAGTGGTTCTTTGTGTTACTGGAATTTTGTCAAAAATCTCATCTCTCATTCAAATTTCCATTTTATGTTACTGAGAAGGCTGTCGATTTAGGTATATTCCATCTTAGAAATATAATTTTAATTTGTAACTTGGAAAGTAAAAGTTTACTTTCATCTTAAAAAAAGGTAGAGAAGGGGGAAGAGAGGATGGTGGGAAGAACAGAGCGAGGAATGGCAACTCACTTCATATATACAGGAAGGTATATAAAAATCCCTCTAGATTTGTTCCTTTGAAGACTTGGTCATTTCGTTAATCAAGAAAATACTCCAAGAAAATTTAAGTTTACTTACATTATTGATTGTTTGGTGTTTTGCCCCCCAGTCCCCAATCTCTAGCTCCTTTCCCTGCACCTGTCTAGCTCACGGTCATGATCAGGTTACAGCTGCACATCACTTTGCCATCGCTGCCCTTTAAACCGGGTTGGGATAACATGCCATATGGGATTTTCAGAATCCTCAACATCCTTTATTGCAATTATTTATTTATTGTCTGTCTTCCCCACCAGCCAAGAGTCTAAGAGATGAAAAACCATAGCTCTCTTGTATATAGCTGTATCAATATTTTGCATAGTGTCTAGCATAAAGTAGTGAATAATAGTAAGTGAATAAATACATAAAGCTCTGAAAAATGTGATCATCTATCAATCCCGGTTTTATCTCCTGTTTCTGACAGATTACAGCACTGTTTGTTTCATTTGTAGTATCAAAGCTCATAGTACTTCGGAGCAACAGTGATATTTAAAGATGATCTGGTTTAAACACTTATTTTTAGCAACAGGTTTTGTTTTTTTTTTTTCAAAACACAATCTTCTAAAGACACTAATTTCTAAGTGGGATAAAGTAGAGCTGCTCTGGTTGAAACACAGGTTGAGAAAACCAGAGCCTGTCTGTTCTGCCTCTCATTTCCAACAAAGTGCAGCCACACACACCTAACACAGCTCCACAGAAAGTTGGGACTTAATGGATGACAATTTGAAAACCGTGAGACTGCATTAATATCCACAATATATTAAAAGCACCTGGAAAGCACCAAGAAAAATGAAAAGTTAATCAATGGGGGGGGGGGGTGTTATGAAAACTGGAAAAGAGATAGTAATGGCCAATAAAGATATGTAAAGATGATGGAACTCTACCAATCAGGAAAGTGTAGGTTGAACTGACAAGAAAAAAGACTTTACATATACTACTAGTAAGGTGCAAATATTTATATGATCAAGAAGGTAAAAAAGTATTGTTATGGAGGTGGAAATTGAGCAGCAATTCCAATCTTAAATTGTATTTGGCCTTTGACCCGGAAAAATTATTTCTAAGAATCCATTCTACAGAAATTCCAAACATGTACCTAGATAAACATCTTTGAACATATCTTTGTGCTTTTATTTTTAGATGCAAATTTCAACCTTTGTTGTATTTCTTGTTGCAAAAGTTTGCAAAAAAGTGTGGGCAAAATGCCAAGTTTAGAACAACTTTTTCCAGGGCACTGGGCGGCTCAGTCTGGTAAGCATCTGGCTCTTGATCTCAGGTCAGGTCATGATCTCACAGTTTATGAGTTCAACCCCCATGTCAGGCTCTACACTGACAGAGCAGAGCCTGCTTGGGATTCTCTGTCTCCCTCTCTCTCTTCCCCTCCCCCACTCATTCTCATTCTCTCTCTCTCTCTCTCAAAAATAAATAAACATTTAAAAAAAGAACATTTTCCTTCTGGTCAGTAAGTTCTAAGTTCTAACTTAAAAACAAGGTAGGTTTTTATATTTAAACAATTATTTTCTTGGAATATTAAAATCTACTTATTGAAACATGTATCAGTTTACTTCTCCCAAAAATAAAATTGTGTGGTATCTGTCAGGTACATAAACACTTCTTCTTTTTCTTTTAATTTTTTTAATGTTTATTTATTTTTCAGACAGAAAGAGACAGAGTGCGAGCAGGGGAGGGGCCGAGAGAGAGGGAGACACAGAATGTGAAGCAGGCTCCAGGCTCTGAGCTGTCAGCACAGAGCCCGACGCAGGGCTTGAACTCACAAACGGTGAGATCATGACCTGAGCCAAAGTAAGCCGCTTAACACACTGAGCCACCCAGGTGCCCCCATAAACACTTTAAAACAAAAGAAAAACTTACACCTCCCAAATTTTCATATAAATATAAAATCTCCCAAATGAGCCAGATAAATGTGTTTTAGAACAGTTCTTCATTATACCAGTGCCATGAAACACAATCAATTCCCAAAATGTAATTCACACCCAATGTACAACATTTTTTGTTAGAGGCACACTTGGTAGCACTCTTTTTTTTTTTTTCAATTTTTAACGTTTACTCATTTTTGAGAGACAGAGAGAGACAAAGTGTGAGTAGGGGAGGGGTAGAGAGAGAGGGAGACACAGAATCCGAAGCAGGCTCCAGGCTGTGAGCTGTCAGCCCAGAGCCAGATGTGGGGCTCGAACTCAGGAGCCGTGAAATCGTGACCTGAGCTGAAGTCGGACGCGTAACTGACTGAGCCACCCAGGTGCCCCAGCACTCTTTCTTTTTTATTTTGAAATGTATTATTGAAGTATAGTTGACATACAATGTGTTATTAGTTTCACGTGCACAACGTAGTGATTCAACAATTTTGTACATTACTCAGTGCCCACCATGATACTCGCAGTCACCATCTGTCACCATACAGTGTGATCACACTATTATTGACTAGATTCCCTATGCTGTACTTTTCACCTTTGTGACTTATTTTGTAACTGGAAGTTTGTACCTCTTAATCCCCTTCACCTATGTCTCCCATTTCTCCACCCCGCCACCCTTTGGCAAACACCAATTTGCTCTCTGTGATTAAGAGTCTGTTTTGTTTGTTTGTTTGTGCATTTGTTTTGTTTTATAGATTCTACATATAAGTGAAATCTTATGGTATTTGGCTTTTTTCGTCTATTTTGGGGCATGATTTTTAATTAAAAATCTTTAGCAAGAACCTCAATGACTATCAGTAGGAGAAGATTAAAATAAATCATAATAGTCTCACCATGGAACATTATGAAATCATTCTTTTAAATGGTAGATAATAAAAACAATAAAAGTAATAGCTGATAGGGTGCGTGGAATGTTAAATTGGAAGTTTTAACCAAGGCACCAAGATGCAGTGAATATCGCACACCAAAGTCAGTACAAATTGAATTTTCAATAAAAAATATTTTTTTTAATGTTTATTTATTTATTTTGAGAGAGAGAGTGAGCAGGGAAGGGACAGGGAGAAGGGGAGACAGAGAATCTCAAGCAGGCTCAACTCTCAGCGAGAAGCCCTACATGGGGCTCAGTCTCATGAACCGCGAGATCATGACCTGAGCCGAAAACAAAAGTTGGACACTTAACCAACTGAGCCAGCCAGGTGTCCCTCAATAAAAGTAACTTTAAAAACCTATTACTCAACTTTCAAACATCTCACCCTATTCAAAGATACAAAGGGATCAGTTTATGGGAAATTAAGAGGATCTGAATAATACTTCTTTTCTGAAAGCCACTGGTGTACAATGAGTACCACACCAAGGGGGAGCATCTGAGGTGCTCACTGTAGATCTCAAGTTAAGAGAGAGGGGCTCCAGAGAGACTGCTCCGAGAAAGAGAGAAACATCTGAGGTTGGCGGGATGGAAGATACGGTGACGTGGGGTCTGATCCCATCTGAGAAATCAAAAAGGAGAGGCAGGCTGTGTAGCTTCTGACGGATGAATCGAAGGAGAGGTGGCTGTTGGGGGTGTCTGCACCGCCAGAGTTTATGGAAGCAGGAAGACTTCAGTGATTCCCAAGGGCCAGATGTGCGCTGTGAGGGAGAAACAACCAGCCTGGTGTCTTTTTGGGGCCTAACTGGGCCACCTGAGAGGGTGAGCGGCTAGGCCTCGGCACAGAGAAGCTGAGGGCAGCCATGTATTTCTAAGGACCGCATATGGGAAAGCAGCCAGCTGAAGGCCAGTTCATCATTCTTGTCAAGGGAAATACTGGTGGGAAGCCCCTAGTGTCTGGGGATATCCCCAAAGAAGCCATGCAAACATCCATAAGAAAAAAAGAGTCCATTGTGGAAAGCTGCCAGTTTCAGAAAGCACAAAATCATCCACCCATGAAATAGCTTTCCTGTCTCCTCACTGCCACTCCTTCTCCCTACCTCAACCCTGGAAGTGTCAGAGACCAAAGAAGATGGCAGGAGAGGTTTAGGAGGGTAAGATGGAGAAAGAAGAACCTGAACTCAACCCACCTTTCCCAGGAGCGGCTTCCCACATACAGCAGGTCCTAGCCAGATGAGGAGTGGAGTTTACGGTTTAGCTGGAAGTGAGTGAGGCAAGTTTATTTCTCACAAGGTCTGGACACTGTGTTTACAACTTTAAATGACTTCAGGATCTTTTTTTTTTTTTTTTTTTTTTAACGTTTATTCATTTTTGAGAGACAGACAGAGACAGAGAGCAAGCAGGGGTGGGGCAGAGAGAGAGGGAGACACAGAATCTGAAGTAGGCTCCAGGCTCCAAGCTGTCAGCACAGAGCCCGATGCGGGGCTCAAACTCATGAACCGTAAGATCATGACCTGAGCCGAAGTTGGACGCCTAACCTACTGAGCCCCCAGGCGCCCCTAAATGACTTCAGGATCTTTTATTACCTGAGGATGGTCAAAGAGTTGTGGACTCCCAGAACTTTCCTCCAGTAGCAGGAGAAACAACATCCTCCACTGAATAAAGTTTAAATGGTCAAGAGATAATGAACAAATTGCTTTCTGATATAGCCCTGTGTGCTCCATGTACAGATGCATTAACATTTATCAAGTGCTAATTTGGCCCAGCACAGTGCTGAACACTTCATTGCATTTTTTATCACTTAAACTATAGATGCTGTCAGAGAAATAAGACACCAAGTTAATAAAGAAAACTACAGGACAATAAAATCCTATTTAAATTTAAAATAAAACAAGCAGTGTGTGTGTGTGTGTGTGTGTGTGTGTGTGTGTGTGTAGAGAGAGAGAGAGATTTATTTTAAGGAATTGTCTTATGCTATTGTGGAGTCCAGTATATCCAAAATCTGATGAGGGGAAGCTGGCAGGCCAGAGACTCACGGAAGAGTTGCAGTTCGAATCCCAAGGCCATCTGCTGGCAGAATTCCTTCTTGCTCAGAGAATGTCAGTCTTTGTTCTAATTAAGACTTTCAGCTGATGGGATGAGGCTCACCCACATCAGGGAGGGTAATCTGCTTTACTCAAAGTCCACCAAGATAAATGTTACTCTCATCCAAAAAACACCTGCATAGGAACATTCAGAATAATGTTTGACCAAATTTCTATCTGGGCACCATGGCCAAGCCAAGCTGGTACACAAAATTAACCATCAAAGAAGGATACACACCAGACTACTGATAGTGAGTGGGTACCTCTGGGGCAAGGAGCAAATAGAAAAGGAAATCGGGCAGGATTTTCACTTCTTATTCTATCGGTTTACACTATCCACCCCTAACCCCGAATAAGGAGGAAAGCATCCTGCTCCTGCTCCCACATTACAGGCAATGACACTCTGAACCTTCTCTGGCTGAGCCTTTTCCAGGGCTAGGTACTTTCAGGGCCAAGGATATATGCCTACCCAGGGGCCTTGCCCACAATAACAGACTGCACTTCAGACACCTGGGACTCTGGAATGCCCTGGCTGGGGCTCTTTCTCAAGTCTGCCCTCTCCAGGGCAAATGGCTGCATTAGTGCGCGCTCCCCTAACCCTGAGAGGGGACAAGGGGCAGGTGTTTGCGGGGCTGAGGGATGGGAGTTGAGGATAGCATCAGATGTGCAGACGGGGTTTCCGTACACACGCCCAGGGCCCCTTGCAGTGGGAAGAGAAGCTGGGTGGAGCGATGGGCCAGGGCCAGCTCTGCCCACTTCAGAGAACTCTGAGGAGTCCACTTGAACCCCACCTTCCGTTTGTTGGAGTGATATATTTGTCAACGGGAAACGTAATTTAAAACCAACTCTTCTCCCAACTCAGAACCCTTTCCCACAAAGGTAGTAGAGAAAGAAGAGTTTTATGCTGAATAAGTATGGAGTCAGAATGGGATGTGCATCACAGGCAACATGCCAGGAAACTGAGGGACAGAAAGAAATCTCACCCATGCATATAACCAGGCAGACACAACCTACTACCTACATGTTCTCAAGATAAACAGCACCTACTCCTCAGGTCAGAGGACTTGACGGCGCCATTTATTACCCATAGTTCATCCTAAATTCACCTGGTAACTGGGGTAACCATCTGTGTTGGCTAATCGGTATCATACAAAGGAAAAATAAACTTCTATCTTCATGACAGAAGGTAGCTTTGCAACGGGGAGCAAGGTGGCCACTAAAGTTAAGTGCCTACCCTCCCACAGAAACAGTGGGGTGCTTTCTTCCTGGATGATCACGTTTCTTTTTTTTCTTTAAGTTTATTTATTTATTTTGAGAGAGAGGGTGCAAATGGGAGAGAGGCTGAGAGAGAGGAAGAGAGAATTCCAAGCTGACAGCAAGGAGTCCAACACAGGGCTCAAACTCAAGAACCGTGAGATCATGACCTGAGCCGAAACCAAGAGTCAGACACTTAACTGACTGAGGCACCCAGGGATGGTCACATTTCAAAGACAGGGCTTCCCAGTCCTTGACAAAACATTCCTGGGTCATAAAGATACTCACAGGAGACTTATTTAGCTTATAAAAAGATTTACGTCCATTTCAAAGAGACAGAGAAAGAACTTCAGTAATGAGTTTTCTGAAGTAAATTCTCTCAGAAAAAGGAAAGAAGGGAAATCTCCTTATTTTTTAAAAAGTTTATTTATTTTGGGAGAGAGAGAGAGAGAGAGAGAGAGAGAGAGAGAGAGAGAGAAGGAGGGAGGGAGGGAGGGGCAGAGAGAGAGAATCCCAAGCAGACTCTGTGCTGTCAGTGCAGAGCCCCACATAGGACTCAAACCCACGAACTGTAAGATCATGACTTGAGCCAAATCAAGAGTCAGACACAACCAACTGAGCCACGCAGGCGCCCCCTCTCTTCCTTATTTTTAACAGGAAGAATCAAGCCTCTTCATTTTAACATTTGTCCTTACAATAGAATATATTTTACTCAGTAGTTTGCTACTTTAAAATCTTGGGGCGCCTGGGTGTCTCAGTTGGTTAAGCAGCCAACTCTTGATTTTGGCTCAGGTCATGATCTCATGGGGTTCGTGAGTTCAAGTTCACATTGGGCTTTGCATTCACTGCACGGAGCCTCCTTCAGATCCTCTATCTCCCTCTTTCTGCCCCCCCCCCCAAAAGTAAAATAAATGTTCAAAAACATTAAAACGTAAGTAAATAAAATCTTTAGATATTCACGCATATTACATATGGAGCTCTATTTCTTTTCTTATTTTTTTTAATTTTTAACATTTATTTATTTATGAGACAGAGACACACACACACACAGAGTGCTAGCGGGGAAGGGCCAGAGAGAGAGAGGAAGACACAGAATCCAAAGCAGGTTCCAGGCTCTGAGCTGTCAGCACAGAGCCCGACGCAGAGCTCGAACTCACGAACTGTGAGATCATGACCTGAGCCGAAGTCAGACACTTAACCGACCAAGCCACCCAGGTGCCCCGCTATTTATTTTCTTGTCAGAACCTGCAAATATTAGAACCAAGTCTTCCAGTCTATGGCTTGTATTTTTTTTCTAATAACAATAATGTATTGCTTTGGTCATTTCTAAATGATTTTTTTTTTAATTTTAAAAAAGCTGATAGAATTGAGCAACTTGCTCAGTTAGGGTGACTCTGGAACTTAGCGACAGAACTAACCAGTCCTCCTGGTAAACTTGAGCCCAATTTCCACTGAGCCATGCTACTTCCCATTCACTCAGACCACTTACTATGACTTCAGGCTATCTTGACATATCTTAATACATCTTGATATAGCCTAAGAGCTAAACAGCAGCAAGGACCTGAAAAAAACTTCATGTTGAATTTGAATACTCAAAACTTTGAAAAGCACATAATTGTTGTCTAAGAAGCTAGTCCTCAATCAATAGGTCAGAAGAGGTCATTTTGCACTTCCAGAACTAAAGATTTTTTAAAACTCACATGCCCGTTTCCCACCCCCACCACAGTTCCAAGATTCCTATAAATCCTGAAGGCTCACACTCCCCCGAGCCACTGTGGCTGACTTCCTCTTCCTCTAACTCACCATTTCGCCTGCACTGCCCTTCCCCTGCTTCCCTCTGCCCTGCACCAAACTAAACATGAAATTCATCCTCATGCTCATGAAGACTTCATGCTACTGGACTTCACTGAAGGTCACCTTTCTCCTTGAAATTCGGCTCCCCGTCCTATTTGTCATTCCCCTGTTCATCATACATGCAAACATGCACACACACACACACACACACACACACACACACACACACACGGGCTCAAGTCTCCCGTTCTCCCCTCCTGATTCTCTGTTCTCTGCCCCTTCTCTCAAACTCAATTCACTTCCTTATGCAAAGCGGCTTAGGTCTCACCCACAAGTCAGCTGTTACCTTTGTTTACATCCAAGACTGGAAGGACTATCTGGGTAGCATACAAGAAAGAGAAGAGGCTTCATAATTTCATGTTCTTCTTTCTCCATCAGGGGAAGGGAGTAGCACAGAGATTTTTTTTCTCCCCACTGTATCAATTAGGATGATTTCAGCTGTAGGTAATAGAAAACTCAACTCAAAATGATTTAGACAGAAAGGACTTATTGTATCATGTAACAAGAAGTCTAGGGATTGACTTCAAGGGCACAAGCCCCTCCATCTTTTTTGCTCTGTCATCCCCAGCTTACTGGCTTGGTCCTTAGAGCTGTCTGTCTCGTTATGGGCACAACGTAGTTGCCATAGTTCCAGAAGTCAAATATAGATAGACAAAACAGTGTCAGACTGTAAAACTCACATTTTCTTCCATAAGTCTCTTTTTATCTGTAAGGAAATGCCATCCAGCATCTCACTGATTGGAACTGGTCACGCGTGTCCCCCCTAAAATATTTTGGCAAAAGAACTGAATTATCAAAACAGGCTTAAACCCATCACGATTTGCCTCCTGGGACTGAGAAGGGGCCATTTCCTAAGCACATCTGTTCTGGTTATCTATTACTACATGACAAACCATTCAAAAATTTGATGGCTTAAAACAATTTACTATTATTTCTCATAGTTTTGTGAATTGACTGGACTCAGCTGGGCATTTCTGGGGGCACTCTGCGGCTACAGTCAGAAAATGACTGGGGTTGGAGTCTTCTGAAGGCTCAACTGGCTGGATGTTCTCCAAGATGGCTTCCTTGCTCACATATCTGGTCCTTCAGGCCTCTCTGTCAAGCAGAATAGCCCAAACTTCTTACATGGCAGCCACAAAAGACAGGGAGCAGGACTGCCAGTCCTTTTTAATACTAAATCTGGAACTAGCCATATTCTATAGGTCAAATCAGTCCAGCCCAGATTCTAGTGGCTCCAAATTTTCAGTGTGTTAATGACAGGTGTGCACAAAGACGGAAGGAATTCATGGCAACCATCTTTGGAGTCAAGTTACCACTGGATTTCTGACCAACATCCAAATAAAACTGGGATCCTGTTGACAAGTAGAAGGTGGAAAAACAGGCATTGAGTAGGCAACCACTGTAGCTTTTATTGGGTTAAATCATCTCTGTGGAGAAGAGGTATGTTTGTAATCCATGCTAATCATGGAGCTCCATTATGGATCTCAAACCAGAATAGCCATTCGCAAAGAACTACAGAGACTCAATCACTCACTCAGTATTGCTACCATAATTTGTTTTAATCGTAAGATATTTTGCCTTATAGAAATTTAGAGATCATCTTATCCAACAATTTTACAGATTTAGAGGCAAGGATTCAGATAAATTATATGCCACATCCAAGATACCCATAACCAGCAGAGCCAGGACATTGACCACGAAGCCTCAGGCATTTCCCAGTTCCCCGTTCTGCCTTAACAATATAGAGTTCCCACTTTCAATTGTGCAGTAGAGTTAAAAGAGCGGATTTGGTGTCAGAGACCAAGTTTATGTCCAGCTTTGTGTTACACAGACCTTTAGTAGCCCCTCAATATTCAGCCTCACCTTTTCCATAGTAAAAGACCTAATTGTATTTACAGCATGTGCTTAATTAAAACACTGCTTTCCCCAAACTTCTTTGTAGATAGGTACAGCCATGTGACAAAGTTCTGGCCAATAACATTTAAGAACAAGTGTGTGCCTTTCAGGAAGCCTCTTTGCGAGCTGGCCTTTGCCCATGGCTTTTTCGTTCCCCCTTTCTGCCCTTCCTCCACTGTGATGTCTGACTCCAGTGTGGCAGATGGAGTGTAAACAGCCATTTTGGATTACACAAAGGCCACACCCTAGGGAAGAGGGCTCCTGACAACTCAGTACAGCCACCCATACGTGATTTTGGTTTCCCCCCCCAAAATTTTCTCCATCTTGACTTTCCCAATCTCCATATGCAGCATCTCCACCTTCCCAGACAAAAAACTATTCGTACTTTGGCATCATCTCCAGCTCCCCTATTTGTCACCAGATAGCAAATCCTTCACCACATCCTTCTGATTCCTCACTGCCTGATTTGACTCTTGCCTCCTGGCCTGGCTCTGCCTGAGCAGTTATCTGATTGGTAGTGACAGTGCATCTGACAAGGCCGAAAAGAAACAGCAGGGTTCGAACCTTCCTCCGATGAATGCACAGTCCTACAAAAGAGACAGTATGCCCTTTGTTCGTTTGGTCACTCCACTTTTGTTCCATGTGTGTTTTGAGCCAGGATGTGAGGTGGTGCCAAAAGACAAGAGAGGTGATCAAGACATTGCCCCTACCCTCAAGGACTCCCCCTTCTAGCGGAGAAGAGCGTCATGGATAAATGGGAACCAGAAACAAATAACTAGATGAAAATTTATTTTCAAGAAGAAAGTCCCCAAGCTACGTTTCTGTTTGCCATTCAAGGAAGAACAATGCAAACACCACCCAGAATCTCTTAGGCCCAGTCTACACATTTGGAACAGGGTCCCCTAGAGCCCATGTAATAACCTACAGCACGCTAACTTCTGTTATAATCTCTTAGTGGTTGCAAAACGCCATCTATCGTTTTAGCTAAATGGGATTTGGGTGATTACATTCCTTCCAGCTCTAAATTTCTATGTTCTATGAAATACATAACTAATGACAGTTACAGCTACCCAGACACATATATATATATAAGTGCTTAGAGTGTCAGGCGTGTCTGGAGATGAGTGAGTTAATCTAGGAGGGTTTGACAGAGGAACAACCCACAGAGCATTCCAGTAGGAATGAGAGTGTGTTCCTGTCAATAATACTTTCACGTGAAGAACAGCCACTATCAGAATCCTCGCTGTGCTTAATACAAAAAAGTTACCACATATCATTAGAAAATGAGGCAACGCTAGTTAATAAAATAGTATGGTTTCACTGCACATATTTATCTTCTATACACCTACTGTTTCTAAAAATGGATTTGAAATCACTCACAATGAAAAACAGGAGGATTTTGTAAAGGATGGGTGTGAATGACCTGTAACAGAGGGACTAAGTCAGAATGACTGGATGGATTGAGTATTTACCTCTGAGCTTCCTGGTGGCAGCTACGGCAAAATGTAAAACATCCTGGATTACAGAGCTCTCATTAATTGATAAGAAGAAGGATATCAGTTCACCAGGATCTCTTTTTCTTTCTCCCATCCCTTCACCCTGCCTCTGACAACCGTCAGTCTGTTCTCTGTATCTATGGGCTCTTTTGTTTTTTGGGGGTTGGACTGGCTTGTTTTTGTTTCTTAGATTCCAAAGATAAGAGAGATCATACAGCATTTGTCTTTCTCTGTCTGATTTATTTCATTCAGCATAATGCCCTTAAGGTCCATCCACATTGTCACAAACAGCAAGAGTTCATTCTTTGTTTGTGGCTGAATAATACTCCATTTTCACACACACACACACACACACACACACACACACACACGCACACACACACAACTTCTTTATCCTATCATCCATCGATGAACACTTAGGTTGTTTCTGTGTCTTCACTATTGTCAATAATATTGCAGTGAACATGGGGACACATGCATCTTTTTTGAATTAGTGTTTTTGTTTTCTTCAGATAAATACCTGAAGCAGTGGAATTGCTGAATCATATGGTAGTTCTATTTTTATTTTCGTGAGAAACCTCCACGCTATTTTCCACGGGGGCTGCACCAATTTACATTTCCACCAGCAGTGCTGCAGAAAAGGTTCCCTTTTCTCCACACCCTGGCCAACACTTGCTATTTCTTGTCTTTTTGATAGCAGCATTCTACCTGGCATGAAGCGGTATCTCATTGTGGCTTTGGCTTTTTCCCTGGTCATTAACGATGTTGGGCATCTTTTCGTGTACCTATAGGCCATTTGTATGTCTTCTTCAGAAAAATGTCTATCCAGATCTTCCACCCATTTACAAAGGACCTCTTTTTTAATTCTGTGGCGTATTTATTATATAGAGATTTATGAAAGGGACACTGAATACTTTGAGAATACATTCAAGAGTAGATTTGCAAACACTTTAAATCAGTGCTCAATAAAACACTAAAACATAGAATCAAGTTAGAGTCTGGGTAGGACTACCTAATATAATGTGGCTGCGAACTACAGAAACCTATTTTTGGAAGGAATGAAAGTCCAGTGCTAGAGACTCTTGTAACACTGAATTGTCCTAAGCTTAATTGCCTATTGTCACTTTGCACAGATATACTTCTGTGTGGCCTGGAACTCTGCAACAGGACTTTGAGGGGTTCTCTGAATTCTCAGTCAACAATTGCTGACCACTTGACCAAAGTATGACAAACCAGTCCACCAAGTGCTGCTACCCAGGATCACAAAGAATTCTCTGACAGAAATAGCCCTCATTCTCAGCTGGCTCACCCCAAACTCTGAGTGCCCTGAATTCCACTGAACACCACTGGCAGCAATGGATGGCCTTCCCAAATGGCCCAGGTGCATTTCCACAATGCCACATGACAGACGGGGCTGCTGATGCTTCCTCATTCTCTGTCCAAAAGTTCAAGAGCACAGATTCCTCTAGTCCTCCAAGTGGATGCTGCTTTGTCCCTCTGACAGCTCTGGTTTGGTCCAACCTTGATCAGCAGACATCTGCCCAGGGGCTACCTAGCTTCTCATCACTAAGGAAGGAGCAACAGTGCTCAGCCTCCAATGCTATTCAAAGAACAAGGACTCCGGAGACCAAAAGCAAACTTTCCAGAGTAAGACAGGATTCCAGCAACTGCTTGCCAAACTTGGGTTACCCAAGAGTTTTCTGGAGGATTTAAACCTACTTCTTACCCTGAATCCCCAGATTCCCCTAGATCCACATATCACACACGGAAAACTCCAGAGGGCTTTAAACTTCTTTCCCTAAATCGCGCTGGGTCTCAATGATCCAAAGGACAGCCAGCAGAGGAGTGCAGGATAGAAAGTTGTGGCTTTGTATGTGCCCCTTCCACTTGGATGGACCTGCCTCTCTCTTATTCATCTGTCAAAATCTTGTTCATCCTTCAAAACCTGGGCCAGGCATTATCACTTCTGGAAACACTTCCCTGACGATTCCCTCTCTTTATCAGAATGAATCACTCCCAGCTCTACACTTTTTCTTCACTTAGTACAGACTCCATGATTGCCTCTATCATTTCATGTATGTATTTCTCATGTTCAACTCTAAACTCCACAAAGGCAGAGGTGTTTACCCTTCTTTGTAATCCTCAGTGCTAGCAGAGGCTTACTATTTTCAAGGAGCCCAAGTAAGGTTTGTTGAACTACCTGATCAAGAGTTTCAAGCAATTCCAAGTGTTATATTCAGGGTTTGCTGGGCTCCAAGATGGCCTGGGTAAGGTCTTCCTACTTTCAGTGGAGTCTACCATACTTCAAATTAGATTCTTAAGAGTTGTGAGAGCTGATCTTTTATAATGCAAGACCTGTCCTGGTGACAAATCGGGATAAGGAGGGACTGTATGCTCACTGATGTTATAGAACTTGTAGAAAGAAAGTGTTTTTGAAATATTTTCTCTATTGTTCCTTGCTTCCCCCCATTCTCACCCTAGGCCCACTGAATTCTTCCACCTTTATATTACTGGGAGTCTCTTTTCTTCTCAGATCATGGTAAAACGTCTCCCAGTAGGAACTGACAAAGATTCTTTGTTTGAGCAAACTTCAGTCAGTCTCCTGAACCTTCTCCTGGGTCCATCTGTGATCCTTCTTGTGAAATCTAGTTTAAGCAAGAACCCCCTACCCTTGATATCTGATCACCCTCGACATCTGATTGAGTTCCCCACCCTCCACCACCCACCAGGCGATGGCTGATCACCCTGGCCTGACTGTATGTAGCAAGCGTCCTATTAGGTCAGGTTAGCCAGAACTCTCCTTTGCTCTGATGTTTCCTCTCAGTAACTTCCCAATCACTGCCCCCCACCCCCACCCCAGCCTGCTCTTTGGCTATAAACTCCCACTGCCCATGCCGTATTCAAAGTTAAGCCCAATCTCTCTCCCCTACAGCAAAGTGCACTGGACCTACACCTATGCCAGTGCACTGGACCTACACCTACAATGATGGTCCGGAATAGAGTCTGCCTGGCCATCTTTTACAAGTTATCATTGACTATTTTTTTCTTTAATAGAACCAGTAGGGAAAGCTTCTTGAAGGTACCGAACTATTTTCAGGTAAAAAGAACATCTACTACCTTAAATCCAAGGAGAAAGTTTCAAATGCATATGTGCAAAAGTGGGTTTCTCTGTTCTTAGAAGAAAATGTGGGGTGACTGGGTGGCTCAGTCGGTTGAGTGTCCAACTCTTGATCTCGGTTCAGGTCATGATCTCAGGATCATGGGATCCAGCTCTGCATTGAGCTCAGCACTGAGCATGGAGCCTGCTTGGGATTCATTCTCTCTCTCTCTCTCTCTCTCTCTCTGTGTCTCTCTCAAATTAAATTAAAAAAAAAGAAAAGAAAAAGAGAAAGAAAGGAAATGTTCCTTTCTCAGCCAAGAATGAGAGAAAAGCAACCACACCAGGGTGGGGTGAGGGAGCATTAGAGAAGAAAACTGCTGGATCCAAGGGCACTGAGCCCACCCTCGTGCTCCTGTGCTCAAGGACCCCCAGCTGACAGCAGCCAACAGTGCACCCAGGCATTCTCTGGGTTGGCGTGATCTCATAAAGGTGTGCGAATTTTGTCTATCTTCCTTCCCCCACCCATCATTTTAAACAACCCTTGTCCCATGAATGTCTAGGATGTTAGCAAGCTCCTCTCACAACGGGGGGTGAATGTGAATCATCACTTTCTGGGTGATAGTGAAAAGGGAAAGCCCCCTAACAGGCAGAGACCATACAGAATCATTCAAAAATCAGCCACCCATCAGCACAGCTGTGGCACACATCATCCCCCACAACAATAGCCTTACAACTCTGCTGTGTTCTGAAATATGGAACCTTCCCGTATTAGACATCAGACAACTCAGCCCCCAGGTTTCACTGGTCCCTCCAGGACTCTAGTTAAATCATCTATGGCTTGAGGAAGGAGCCACAGTCTCTGTCCCCAGGCAATGCAGTCACTCCTGTTTTTATGATTGTGAAGAGTCCCTCAGCTACACTCACCCAGCTTCCAGCTCATACCCCAAGTGCTACCATTGTTAGGACTGGGGATGGGGGGCGGGTACTCACTTCAAAAATGTGCTTGAAGTTAAAATCTAACCTAAAATATACATTTTTTTACTTGGCGACTGAGGCATAAAATGGAATCATGTGGGATCAGGAAGTGGCAGAGTAGAACAAAGAAACAATACCAACAACACAGAAATTAGTGTTTTCTGAGCTCTGGGAAACACATGTTTGAGAAAGTTAATTCCCTGGGAAGTACTTGCTTCTATGTTGTAGTTTTTTTTTTTTTCTGTTCTACTCTACCACTTCCTTATCCCATGTGACTCTGTTTCATGGCTCAGTCACTGAAAAGAAAATGTATATTTTAATTTTGAAGTGTGAATTCTAAAACATCTTTGAAGTGTGCATTGGTGCAACAAAGCCGAATCCCTGGGCCTGACAGATCAGCAACAGAGGTGAGAGGATTGAAAAGAAAGTTGAGAGCACAAAGAGTTGATTCAGCAAGAAAATTCTGGATGGCATGAGGTGGCGAGAGTAAAATTGGTGGCAAACTAACTTACTGTGTTGCTCAAAATCAGGTAAATATTAAGACCACCAAAAACAAAATAATTCAGGCACCTCTAGAAAGCAGGTGGTAGCAATTAACAGGAGAACAAAGGAGCAGGGTTTGGGTTTTTTGCATTGATTTTTCTGCAAGAAAAGCACTGCAGTGCTTGAGCCCAATTAAAAGAATTCTGATGTTAATCGCTTCACTTGCGAAGGAGAATAAACCCAAAAGAAAGGTGTGTACAATAGGCTTATTGTTATTTTTTTTTAATCGGAAACACAGCATTTCAAGTGTTCAGTCACATTTTTTAATGGCAAAGAGAGCTACAATTGTTTTTCCAAGACAGTTATTCGATAATTCTTACACTGTTTGCTGTTATAGGGAAAATCTTTGGAAAGAGGGAATTGATGGTCATAGAAGTACGAGACCTGCAGAAGTTCCAACACAAAAACGTTGCTTATGTCTGGTTGACAGTCCTACCAAAGTCAACGGCCATCTGGTGCTTGAACGTCCCTTGTTATTTGTGTTTTTAAAAATGACTTATCATAATTTCTTTTTGCCTTCTAAAACATGGAAGAAAGAAAGATGAGACAGAGAGAGGGAGGGAGGGAGGGAGGGAGAGAGAAGGGAGGGAGGAAGGGCTGGTCAACTTCTTGTACCTCAGGAGGTAATTTTTAATTTCAGTGGGAAAGAGCTTTATGCTCATATATTTTGACAATAACAGTAACAACACATGTATTACCCAAGCAGCCCCCTGCTCAAGTCCACACTAAAAATCTCTTGTTCAGAAAGAGACATGATTCTTGAGACAGTTGTCACACTTCCATTTATATTTGCGGCAAAGGAGAAAGAACGTTGATTTCTCAAGCCCTCACTGTACTTCTAAGAAATCTCAAGATTCTGAAACTCCATTTGATGATTTAAAAAATCCTGCAACGTTGTATGTGGAAAGTCCTGTCTATTGAACAGGCCTGAATGTTAGGGACTCATAAAAAAACAAAGACACGCCGGAAGAAGAGAAGTCTTTATTTCAAGGGAGACAAAAGGATCCCTGGATGGCAATGGGCCAGCTGTCCTTCAGAAAAGAACTTCAGTTGATGGTACATCTTTGCAGACTTTTTCAGTAAACTAGTTCAATTATCTATTAAACCTCTCCTGAACCTTTCACGAACAACTTTTTGCTCATCTCTGTTACTTAAGACAAAAGGAGACAAATAGCCCAAATGGTAAAAAAAAAAAAAAAATTGTATAGCCACACTTACTAAAATCAAGAACTTAGAACTTTTCCCTTAAAAAGGAGTCATAAATTTTTTGAATCTTAAGTTTGGCCACTTGTTATTTTTATTTAAGAACAAAATGTACAGAATCTTCGGAATGTTCATATGTGCAAATGGCTCAGAAAGCATACGTATAAATTCAGAGATTAACTCCCTTTGGTGTTTCACATATTTGAGCTCACATAGTCAACAAACTTTTAAGTTATGGGTTTCTAGAGCAACAAGAATTTTGCAACTCCTCCACAGTGAATACTTGATTCTTTTAAAAATATATATGCAAAACCAAATTGAGAGACATTCTACAAACTAACTGATCTGCACTCATCAAAATGTCAAGGTCATGACAAAGACAGACTGGAGATCATTCCAGATTGAAGGAGATTAAAGAGACTTGATAATTGAATGCAGTGCATCATCTGGGATTTTCTTTTGGTATAAAGGAAATTATTGGGAAAATCAGCAAGTTGAATAAAGTAGATTAGATAATAGTATTACATCAAAGCTAATTGTATGATTTTGATGATTGGCTGTGGTTATGTAAGAGAATGTCCTTGCTTTAGGAAACATACATTGAAGTATTTAAGGGTACAGCAGCATCATGTCTGCAACTTACTCTTTAATAAAACACAGTTCAGAAGGGGCACCTGGGTGGCTAAGTTGGTTAAGCGTCCAACTTCGGCTCAGGTCATGATTTCATGGTTTGTGAGTTCAAGCTCCACGTCAGGTTCTGTACTGACAGCTCAGAGCCTGGAGCCTGCTTCGGATTCTGTGTCTCCCTCTCTCTCTGTTCCTCCCCCGCCTGTGCTCTGTCTCTCAAATAAATAAATAAACATTAAAAAATAAATAAATAAATAAATAAATAGTTCAGGAAAAACAAAAAATGCATATATGTGTGTAGACATGCATTATACACACATACACAAGGAATGGGGAGGTATAAAACAAATGTATAACATAAAAATGTAGAGAAACAAACGATAGGGCACATGGGAATTCTTCTGTACTATGCTTACAAGGTGTCTATAAATCTGGAACTATGTCAAAATAAAGAGCAAATAAAAATATTTTTAAATAAAAATGCATAAGATTAAATTTTACTACCTAGATTCCTACATGGCCTTTAGCAGTATTTAATAAGAATATATTAAAAGGTCAAGACTCTAGTAGGGTATTTTATCCTAAAATTATTTACGAAGCAGCACTATTTCAAGAAGGAAATGTCTAACAAGAAGAAGTTAAAAAAAAAAAAAGAAAGAAAAGAAATCATTACATTCACAGCTTGATATCTGGAAAAAGGCTTTAGCATGGATACAAGTTCTTTACAGGTTAGCAAGAAAAAGATTTTAAAATCTAAAGCTTCCTTATTTTAGAAAAGGG
Source organism: Prionailurus bengalensis (assembly GCF_016509475.1). Classification (NCBI taxonomy): domain Eukaryota; kingdom Metazoa; phylum Chordata; class Mammalia; order Carnivora; family Felidae; genus Prionailurus; species Prionailurus bengalensis. The sequence continues at coordinate 48,347,180 of NC_057356.1, forward strand.
GAAATATTATTATCAAAGGAAAGAATCATCCTCCCAAAATATCAATACCTTTTAGAAGAGAAAAGTTTCTCCCCACTCCCTACCGTGGTAAACAAAGAAGTTTGGGGATAGGAAGTTGATGGGAATGGAAGTAGCAACACCCATCATTGATAGAAGTCCCAGCACAAAAATGCCCTCAACTGGGTTTTAGCCCTGGGTTCACTGGGTGATTGCTTTAACAAACGGTTTTTAAGGAGCACGTAAGAGTTCCTCAGCCTCCTTTATCCCAGGCAGTGGATCCCTCCTTCTAAAGGATGAAATTCACTCTCCCTTTCAACTGGAAACCACAGAATAAAGAAAAATATCCTGCAGATGATTTAACTGGAACAAAGAAGTCAAGTAATGGCCCTAGACAGTCTGCAAAATCCAGTGGCGAAACCAACCAATATATATGTCTTATATACCTCTCGGGTTATGTTTTCCGCATTTAATATTAAGAATTTGATCATAAACTTAAAACGTCACTTTTTAAAATGCTTGTAGCTTTCACATTAATGTCCAGGAGAATGGGTGGGTCCCCTCACTTTCTTAGATAAAGTTCTCCAGACTAAAATAGGAGGAACTCATCACTAGACATGAATAATATGACCACATTACAAGTCCCATCTTTTTTTTCAATTTCAGTAAAATTTCAAACCAAAGTGCTTCATTTCCCAATCTAAACATTTTATTAACATGTATACTTGCCTTTAATTCTATGAGTACACAAACTCCTCAGTAGAGAAGAAGGCAAATTTAAAAGTTAATCAACTGGTGATTTGTTTTAGCTCTGAGTGTCTCTAAAAAGCCATGCGAATCGTCAAGAACACAGGCCTAAATTTTTAATAGTCCCATCTAAAAAATACGAAACCATTTTTTTTTTTCTAATTTGACTTCATTTGGCTTGCTCAATGAAAACTCACCTCACATTCAGTATGAAGTTTATGGCTTCAGCTCTTGAGTTATATAAGCCCAAAAAGGTCAGATCACTTATTTTCAAGAAAAAAAGGTATTTTTTTTCCCTCCCATGACTCAAATATGACTAACGTGACCCAACTGAAGCTTTAAAAAGACTCACCTACCAGTGGTTTGAAAAGTTTTAACTTGAGACAATGGAATCCGTAACTTAAAATGAGAATTTCCAGCAGCATATTCTTAAGTTACCTACATTACATGTTCAATAGTAACATATGCAACTATTTATTACACTTAAGAAGTCTTAAACTCACAAGGTTTAAGAATTTCACACGGGGGGCACGTGGGCGGCTAAGTGGGTTAAGTGGCTCAGGTCATGATCTCACAGTTCGTGGGTTCAAACCCCGCATCGGGCTCTGTGTTGACAGTTCAGAGCCTGGAGCCTGCTTTGGATTCTGTGTCTCCCTTTCTCTCTGCCCCTCCCCCACTCGTGCTCGCTCTCTCTCGCTCTCTCTCTCAAAAATAAATAAAAATTTAAAAAAATAATTTCACACAAACACATTCTTTTCTAGACTTAAAAAAATCTATTAATGTATTAATAAATTAAGTTTTAAAGTAAAGCTGTTCAGTAGTCATAAAGCACTATATTTCTTTCCTGTGGTCCTTTAAATCAGCCCTGTCTGGAGCTAGTTTTTACTATCTCCTTGGATGAAAATTAGGGCAGCTCCCATAGCTTTTCTGGATACTCAGGCAACAAAAGTTCCTCTGGTGACTCTAGTCCCCCAAACAGTCTCAGTTCATTAATAAAATGTTCAATCCTGATACTGGTTAAATTCTCCAACTATACTTTAAGTTTCCTTCCCTTCTGCAGCTAGGCCTCATTCAGCTGGACATCGACAATGGTGAAGGTGAGCAGAGCTGACTTCATCATTTACTCAACCAGCACTGTCTTCACCTCCCGACCATATGCACCTCAGCTCCAGCCAACGCTTCAGCGTGGAGGGGAGTGGGAGGGGAAGAGGGCAGGAGCGGCAATATAGTGTGAAATTGCCCTCCAGAAGACTTACAGCTGACTCTTTCAACCATTGGGCTCTTCAGTGGGAACCTGGGCAATGGAGGACCTCCTACCAGAGAATTGTGGATAGGAATTGCAATTCTCACACCTCGGAGAAAGGATCTTCTTAGGCTGGGAGCTTACACCTCCTCCCTCGGTCTCTGACAACGTGCTGCACCCCTCCAGCCTCTTTCTGTCAAGGTCTTGACAGACCCTTGATAAGGGTCTCCTTATCCCTCCAGCGGGACCTTGGGACCTTGGACAATCCCATACCAGCTCTCACGCTTTAGTGGCTCACCCTGGTTCCAGAGAAACCATCAGGCATTTGTTGCTCCACAAGTCCTGAGTGGGAGGGCTGTCCCCTACCCAGTAACCAATATTCCCCATTCTGTCAAAGCGAGCAACCAGTGTCAGCCCTGTTGAAGTATATTTCCCTAGGTATGAGATGACATAAACACCCCTTCCTCCTCTCCTTTTGGAATTGTAGAATATTTCCTAAACTTGCCCCAAAGTTCCTTCCCCCCCCCCGCCACCCCAAACTTTCCTGTTAGTCTCTCCAACAGCTCAGACGGACTAGAACAGCTAAGAGTTACAAAACCAGGTTGCAGACAACCCCTTCATGATTCCCAAGGTGGTAGTCTGGAACTCTGGAGTAGTTGGCACCTATTTTCTTGTGACCTGAGCCAGAAGTGATCACATCTTGAACATCTTGTTCTTAATAGTTTTGCAATATCTGTTGAGATAATTACAATTACATTGGAACATAACAAAGCCAGGACTGGAAAATGTGGTAGTAAGCATTCAGCTTATACTGTTTCAATACAATGTTTTTAGATACAATATTACACATATGAGTAAATCTAGAAGGAAGGAAAAACACATAGCACATTTTGATACCAATATTAACATGCCTGAGAGTTCCTGTCACTACACAGAATTCTAGTGAAACCATTAAAAGTGGTATATCCACATGGAAGACTTCTATCTACATTACCTCGTGACCAGATGCCCTCACATTCTTCCACAAAACTCTACAGGACCACTTCCGAAGGATTCGCAGACCCCAACATGGTACCGAGTAAAGAATTTCTTTGCCACCATAGATGTGCGGAACTAGCATAGATCTCAGAAGACCACTCTACCTTTTATGTGTTTTCTCACTCTTCTCCAGTTTGTCTGGAAATAGCTAAACGTGGTCTGCAAGTAACTGTAAATAAAGGTGACCTGACGATTCATTATAATAACATCACGCAATCTGGTCCTCTATAAAACAAGCTAATACAAGCTTCCCTTCCATAGGTAACTTTGTATTTGTTAATATTTAGTTTCCTTCACTTCTGTTTTAAAGGAAAGAGAATACATATGATAGGGGAAGAAGAATCTATTCTTCCCAAATTATTGAGTGGCACTATTTACCCCTTAATTTCTCTCCATCTAACAAAGCAAATTACAGGATTCTAACACTTTTGGAACAAAACAGACTTAAGAGATAATTTGGTCCAAACTGCCTGTATGAGTTTCTGATGGTTGCTGTGACACATGACCACAAACTCTGAGGCTTAAAACCCACAAAAGTCTCCCTCTCACACTTCTGGAGGCCATACACCTGAGATGAGTATGGCTGGGCCAAAATCAAGGTGCTGGCAAGTCTAAGCTCCCTCTCTGGGGGTCTGGGCTCCAGGGCAGAGTCCGCACATGCTTCTTGCAGCTTCTGGGGCCAGCCAGCACTCTGCAGCTTGTAGCCCCATCACTGCAGTCTCTGTCTCCAGGGTCACAGTGCCTCCAGGGTCACACTGCCTCTTCCTCTTCTGTGTGACATCCCCTTCTGCCTCCCTCTTATAAGGACACTTGTGATTACATTTAGCATCATCCAGGACAACCTCTCTTCTCAAAATCTTTAATTTAATCACATCTGTCACGAATTCTTTTTCCAGGGGCGCCTGGGTGGCTCAGTCAGTTAAGCGTCAACTCCGGCTCAGGTCATGATCTCAAGGTTCGTGAGTTGGAGCCCCACATTAGGCTCTGCACTGACAGCACAGAGCCTGCTTGGGACTCTCTTTCTCTCTCTCTGCTCCTCCCCCACCCACTTGTACTTCCTCTCTCTCTCTCAAAATGGATAAGTAAGCTTAAAAAAAAAAAGACTTTTTTTTTCCAAGTTCCACAGATTAAGACTTGATCTCTCTAAAGGCCATTATTCAGCCTACTACATGGTCCATTTTAGAAATGAGGAAACCAAGACCAAGAGAAGAGATCTTGCCCCCAAATCATGCAATTAGTTAGGAGTAAAGTCGACACAGGAACATAAATGTCTTGATCCCAGCAGAGTACGGCCGCTTTCATAACAATGGCTCTGTAATTTTTTTTTATATTTGTAAAATTACAAAATACATGTGCACACCATACTTGTTTTTCAAAACGCATCATGATGTATATGTTGTTTTTGCATAAACTTCTTTCCATGCCGATTATTATTCTTACACTTCATTTTTAGTTACTATGTACTATTTTGTTGCACTGGGTTAGCAAAATGTAGATATCACTATTCTCAAATTGTTGGAAATTTAGATCGTTTCAAGTTTCTTTGCCTTGCCAATGAACATCTCTGCACTGCAATGAATATACTTGTACATCTTTGTACCCTGTATTTCTGATTTCTAGTAACAAAATCTTAGAAACAGAATTGTACGTAGCAGAGGATGCATGTTTTTGAGGTTGTAAAGCAAACTGTCCTCCAAAAAGAACAAATGCCAGAAGTATTTATGTGCCCTCTCCCCAATGCTTATCAACAACAAAAATTGGCATTCTTAAATTTTATCTGAAAAATTAAAAATGGTATCCTAATGGTGCTTAATTTCAGGTTGACTACTCTTTATCCATTTCTGTTTATTACTTGATGTATTGCTCTCTCTCTCTGTTTCCCTCTATCTCTCTCTCTTCGGCCTACTTTTCTAGTGGGATTTACCTTTTCGATATTGATTTTCTGAGTCTGAACACAGGTTCAGGACTTTCTGCTTCAGCTTCAAACCAAACAGTTCAAATTTTTCCTATTTCTTTATTGGCCTTCCACAAGACATTTCTTTTTTTTTTTTTTTTTTTTTAAGGGTTCCTCTTGGAAACAAAACCCTGATCAAAAGCAGCACACTTCTTTATAAAAGCCACTAGATGGCTTTCATTTTCCTATTGCCCTCATTGTTTTGGTCTAGTAGGAACTCCATAAATGTTGGCTGAATTAAGTCACTTGCCCAAGACACAACCAGTTAATGCTAAGCTGGGACTGGAAACGAGGTCTTCAGGTTCCCAGCCGAGTGTTATTAATGCCATTGTCACACTGTTTACAGTTCTTATGGCCTTAAGTTTTATAACTATTTGCTGAATAACTGTGCTAATCTCTGGCTCCACAGAAAAATAGATGCATACATCCAAAAAAAAAAAAAATTTAGTTCCAACATCATGGTTGGCCATGGTTGGCAAGCTGGCAACCTTGGCTTTTCCCAAAACTCAACCTTGAATTGCAATGGAATAGAGGGTCCGCTGTGTGGTAGAATTTGGAAGGAAGTGGCAATAGCAATACCCAAGAGGATCCAATTTCCAAAAGTCTTTTTATAGAGATTCCTGTTTATCATGTACTTTTGTCCTTTTAGTACAAAATTTTGCAACACCAGAAGTCTCTTTCTAATGCAGATGCTCTTGGGTGGGCCAATTCATTTGGTCCTTAAAACCCTCCAAAATGAATCAGAACAGTGCTTCCGATTGCTTGTGCATAGACTTTTGTTGAAAAGCTGAAGCTCTTGTTGAAATTCTCCTTCTTTGTTGTTGTTGTTGTTGTTGTTGTTGTTTTAATTTACATCCAAGTTAGTTAACATATAGTGTAATAATGAGTTCAGGAACAGAATTTAGTGATTCATCACTTACATATACCAGCCAGTGCTCATCCCGACAAACGCCCTCCTTAATGCCCATCGTCCATTTATCCCATCCCCTCCACCCAATACCCCTCAGCAACCCTGTTTGTTCTCTGTATTTAAGAGTCTCTTATGGTTTGTCTCCATGTTTTCAGACTATTTTTGTGAAAAGCTCCTTCTGATTCAGTCGTTCTGGAGTGAGGCTTGAGTTTCTGCATTTCAGACAAGCTTTCAGGTGTTGTGCTACTGAGCTGAGGACTAGTACTTTGAATGGTCTGCAATGAGCAAACACGTCTCCAGAAAAGATCTAGAAGGAATAGAACAGAGGCATGAACCTGGTGGCAATGAGGCTTCTGCATGAGCTCCAGCCTCAAAAAGGCCAGCCCTTGGGGAGTTCATACCGTAGGGGGTTCTAAAAATTTTATTTATCTATTTATTTTTTATTTTAGGAGAGAGAGAGCAAGCTGGGGGGAGGGGAGAGAGAGAGAGAGAGAATCTTTTTTTTTTTTTACTTTTTTTTTATTTACTTTTGAGACAGAAAGAGACAGAGCATGAACGGGGGAGGGTCAGAGAGAGAGGGAGACCCAGAATCTGAAACAGGCTCCAGGCTCTGAGAGGTCAGCACAGAGCCCGATGCGGGGCTCGAACTCACAGACCAGGAGATCATGACCTGAGCCGAAATCGGCCGCTTAACCGACTGAGCCACCCAGGCGCCCCGAGAGAGAGAGAGAGAGAGAGAGAGAGAGAGAGAGAGAGAGAGAATCTTAACCAGGCTGCACACTCAGCCGGGACCAGATACAGGGCAGGGGGGGGAGAGCTCCATCTCATGCCCAGGAGATAGTGACCTGAGACGAAATCAAGAGTCAGAGGCTTAACTGACTGAACCACCCAGGCGCCCCTCTAAACATTTTCTAGGAAGGGCCTGAATGCGGTCGTAAGAGACAAGTCAGGACACCAACAACTGTTTTGCTGGAAGCCGCCTGGTTTGAAAACAAAAACAAAAACAAAACACCAAGTTGGGTTCGGCAAAGGGAACGGGTGAGTCTCACGATGAGCCGCCACAATGCCTGGCACCCCCGCCCCCCGCCGGGTACGGAGGAGAGACGGCCCAGCGGCCCGCATTGTTCAAGAAGCCCCACTTAGCAGGCTCCCTGGGCTCTCGCGTGAACACCTCACAGAGGCTGACTACGCGGTAAGCATGCGCGGGAGTCGCACCTGGGTCCGCGGCGGCGGCAATATTATCTGCTTGGAGATGATCATAAAGGCTGGGGGCCGGGAACGTTTGCTAAGTTGGTTTCAGTGAGACCTTCACGAAGCTCCTTAAGCAGTTTGCCTCATAGCAGGCAATATTCAGCCTTCCTCCCTCTGTGGCGTTAGGCAGGGGCTTAGAGCTTCATTAGCCCCAGCTTAATTTTTACCAGATCCCTGCTGAGCATATACAGAAGCAATGTTTTTAATTGGCCATTTTTTTTTTTATATTTTGTACTTTTCTTTCTTCCTTTTTTTTTTTTTTTCTTTAATTTACACAAATACTACTGCACAAGGGAGATGAGTCATTGGTGAAACTGGAAGTTTTGTTGGTTAGGACGTTTTTAAGGCATTGTGGTAAAGAATACTCCTCTCTTAAAAAAATAAATAAAAATAAACATTTTTTTCTTTAAAGAACACTCTTCTCTTTTAAAACCCATCCAGTTTAGAAATACATACATCTAGTTTCATTAACGATGGGGACTATGTTTGTACAACAAAAGAAAGAAAAACTAGCTCTAAAATATTTTCCCAAACTATTGTTATGTGTAAAATCATATCATTCCTTTGCCAAAGAAGACGTAAATTTAATTTCTAGAAATGGCACTCGTGTATTCTGTTCTTATCTTGAAAACATCGTTTCTCTTACTGAAAAACAAAAAGATTATTTTCATTATTATTTGTCACTCACAAGCTTGAGACAAACTCGGGCTAACCTCGTTTCTAACTTTCTGAGATTGTTGACAGCAGTTCGCATTTCTAGAACCTGTTTTGAAGACGCAGTATCGAGTAATGGAGGTGTTTCAATGAGTCAGCACTCAGCTCTCCTCTTCCCAGAAAAACAAAATTTCTTGCTGGCGTTCAGTGCATTCTGCAGGGGTTTTTTCCTAGCTCTGATCTGCACTTCCCATGTTGAGAAGTTTTCTTACTCCTTTTCCACCACTGAAAAGTTAATGTTATTTTAAAGTGTCCCCTGTCACAGCCCAGATTCTCCCGAGGAGCATATTCCTTTCCATAGAATGGGCATTTTTGCAACTTAATATCTTACATTTGATTACCATTGGTGCATATGTAAGTGCTGTCTTGCTCATCTTGTTTATTACGTATATGTATTAAAAACTAATAAAAGCAAAATAATACAAAAAAATGAGCATTTCATTTTGGCATCCACCCTGCTACAAAACCCTGCAGATGTTTGGCTGCCTGTGATATATTTTGGAGGATGGAATCTGCAACTGTTATAATTAAGCAATACCATTAAGTCACCCGAGAGTAAATTAGAAGCTAAACTGGTGCTATGTGCTCAGGAACCCAAGATTATGGGCTGAGATCTCTATTCAGCGGATGAAGTCAGCTCCCTTCAAACTGATTCTGAAATAAAAGGTGTTATTTCTATTCCCCACCCCCAAAATACAGAAGTGTATTAAACATGTCCCTAATATTGATTTGGCATGCCAGCTGTAATCTTAAATTGTAGGGGGAAAATGTTTTAGTAAATAGAGCTATTTCTATTTTGCTACTACTGTTTCACTTGTAATGGGCAAGAGAAATGTGTAGGTCTGGATTATTTCCAGGGATTTGGCTGAGATCCAGGGACTCAGTAGTGGGAAAGAAAAAAAAAAAAAAGAAAAGAAAAGAAAAGAAAAAAGAAAAGAAATCAAGAGAAAGGGGAAGAAACGAGTCCTGGTACATTCTGTTGCAGTTAGAAATAGATGAAGGTAATGTCACTTCTCGAGTTTTCTCTGCATAATACCATCTGGAGAGAGACGATCCAATCCCAACAACCAAAACTACAAATTGTCAGTAATGTGAGAATAGGACATTGATACAATACTTGTCACCAAAGGCAGCTTAAGCAACCTAAAATCCAATCTATTTAGAATATTAACAATTAAAAACATGTTAACTAACTTACCTAATAAAATTAAACATATAATCTCAGACATACCACTATGCTAAAAACTCCTCTTCAACAACAGTGTAAGTTGCCCAAACTAAGACATAATGGTCTGGACCCTTGGCTACTTATGGAATGTTCTTTGAAATGGTGTCCTGAGTACAGTCTGGGAGTTTGCTGGAAATGCAGAATCCTAGGCTCACCCAAGGCCTACTCTATCAGAATCTGTGTTTTACCAAGATCCCCAGCTGATTCATTCACACATTTAAGTTTGAGAACCACTGATCCAGACTCTTGGCTTCCTGTTTTCAGGCACCCAAGGCTGCTCAAATTCACAAAGCCTCTTAGTCCCAGGACAATTTGTCTATTTCCCACTTGTCAATCACTGCCTTGGCTTTCACAATTTGGCTGATCTCCCAAAAGTCACACTCCATTTGGGCAGCTTCCAAGAATTCTTTGCAGATACCACCGGTCTAGAGGATTGAATCCCCTCTCTTCTTTCCAGAAGAGCTGATTTCACTGAGCCCCTCACAGACACGGTGACAAGATATTGATGCTATACATTTTCAAGTTAGTCCTTAGACTAATCTTTAGGCACCGGAATTGCTGTTAGGATGGATCACTTTTCTCCCTACACCTGACATATGTCTTCCCCGATCTCACAATCTGCTGCAACTTGGCAGCCTAAGTTTATGAAGTTTTATGTTCTTCCAGTTTTTCTTCTTGATATCACTCTGCTTTTCTTCTTCATTTGTCTGGGGTTTTGTTTTGGTTTGGTTTGGTTACCTTTTGTTTTTTGTTTTTTTGTTTTTTTGTTTTTTTTAAGTAATCTCTATACCCAGCGTGGGTCTCAAACTCACGACCCTGAGGTCAAGAGTTGCACACTCCTCCAACGGATCCAGCCAGGCACCCCTTCATTTGTCTGGGTTTAACTGGTTTTGATCACATAATCTTTATGCAAAAAGAAATTCTTTGTGAAGTAGCATTTGTTCTTTACATATATGGCCCCTCCAGAGTGTGTCCTCCAGAATGATTCCACAAGCCTTCTTCCATGGCCTTCTCAGGCTCCCACTTTCTCACCTTACCCCATCAACAGGATAGAACACTGTTCCCCATTCTCTATGATTTTGTTGGAAGGTTGCAAAGGACATCAGTACCTGAGGGCATATACCCTCTAGTGATCTTTTAGAAAAAGGAAAAACACAAACACAAACGTAGCTACAGAAGGTCCACTACATCATATTTATACAAATACAAAAAGATTTAATTATAGCAAAGTTCAATCAATCACTATGGTAACTAGTATATCAACCAAAAGGCTGAGGTCTGCTTTATACTCAAGGCAACCTCTGTAGATTCTTCCCCTCCCCAAAATATACTCATTTGTCAGCTACCTCCATGATTATGTTCAATCTAAGACGTGCTACATAGGGTTTGCTTTTATTTCTACTTGGCAATTTCAGTATTGCTATGACTTCCACGATCTCTAGATCATGAATCACTTGAGCAAATAATGAGCCAATAAGCTCAAATCCAAGGGAAATTTCTGCAAAGCTGTCTTTTAACTCTATTTTCACACAGAGTGAAGTGTTCCTTGTCATAGAATAATAATCTAAGAAACAAATTCTGGCTAGATCCACTACTTGGTTTCAAATAGCGTATTATTTTAGTATGTTAGAATAAACATTCCTTTATTCAATCTATAGCTTTTCAGCGCCTGCTAGATGCAAGGAACAAAAGAACAAAGGAACAACTCTTACAGCTAAATGATCTTTTTCTGATTTCTTCTCAAATCCAACACAAGGGCCTCCCGGCTAATTGAAAGGTCTCCATGGCTCTCCCTACTCCTAAACTCTTCCATCAGCCCTGGGAGAACCATCAATTTAGAAGAGGCCTTGAACGCTTTTCAGCTCCCCATGGAGGCACTCTCCCAAGCATCTAGAAGAGAGAGCAATTGATGGCAAATCAAACATAATTTTAGTTAATATGTTTCTTAGGCATCTCATTTTAATTTCTGTCCTCCCCCCACATGGACCACTTTTCAAACTAACTCCAATGGTAACAATTTCCCAGCCTCTTGAAACTCTATGTGCTCAGCACTGTGGGACCTCATCAAGTTCTCTGAACAGCTCCACGCTGTGCTCTCAGCACTCTGGGACAGTGGAAGACAACTCTCAAATAAACTAGGGGGAAATATGTTTTTCCTTCCCGATTCCCAGGCAGGTAGTTGGTCCTCAACACGTTTGCTTCGGATATAGCAGCCAGTCATAAAACCTCCTGGTTGTAGTGAGAGTCACTGTGCCCACGATGCATCCCAAGGTGCTGAAAGACTTCTGGTACCAGATGAGGACAGGCATAAGGCAGAGCAGGGGGCACTCAAGACAGCAAGTCTCCACGCTGAGTTGTAAGGCACTGGCTCAGGAGAGAGATGGACATGAGCAAACAAAACCTCATTTCGACGAAAGCCCTACCGGCTTAAGCTACCTGTTCCAATTTGGACTGTTTTTCCAGCTGCGATGCTCTTCAGCTTGGAAGAACGTTTCATTCCATTTTCCTAAAATGTTCCATGGTAAATTCCTCTCTTTTGCAGATGGTAAGTTTTTGGTTTCCAGAGCCTCTCTTTCTAAGTTTCCCTGGAGCTTCGCACAACCTCTTTTAGGAGATACCGTAAGAGAAAACACAGACAGGATGATCAAGTTTAGACAAATGCTGTCTGATTCTAAAACGGAAAACACGAAGATTCAGCTATCATTACCTAGAAAAGCAAACCCTATTAATAATAATACGATGCCCCCGATACATCCCCTACTTTATACTTTGTAAATGAGTCTGCCGTTTTCATCAGTCACCCCTCAGGGTTGGCGAGAAGAGCACTGCGCCCCAGGTAATATTTTTTTGGCAACCCCTCCCCAAAACAACAAAGCCAGTCCCCCACTGCTCTCCCTTCTCCATTCCTCAGGTCGTCCCCGTCTCTCTAATTGGTATTCATCCAGCGCAGAACAGTAGCTATCAGTACTTGATGATTAACAGCCTTGTGAGACCTTGTGCTAGCAGCAAGAGTTGGCTCTTGTAGCCACCATTTTAAAGGGGACGCTTGAATGTGAGATTCTTGTTTCAAAGAGGTGCGGATGGAGAGCACTGTGTTTCCACCATCTGAATCGGTCATGGAAGCAAGAAATGCGCCGAGGAGGACGTGCAACGAAACCCCCCGGCAACACTGCTATCCCTCCCAACACTGCTCCATACTGGGGAGCTTTGCAAGCGTGGTCTGGATTCTACATTGCTCAAACATTGATAAATCACTTGACTGTTTGGTGTTGAGATACCGCCTTCTGTTTCAAAGGGCCTTATGATCTTCATTCACTTTTCCCCACGTTGATCTTTGTGCAGTCCAGACCCTTTCACCCCCAGCAACCACAGATTCAGGATTCCCGACTCCCTGTACCGCACCAACTTCAGGGAGTCATAGGAATTTGGATATTCATCTATATAGACTTACTGCGGAGCAACCCGAAGTTACATGCAGAATGCAACTTCTATTCTGAGTGATCCTGAAGATCTCTAGTTACATAGAATTTTGCATGTCAAGATTACGATCCCACCATATGGGGCTCTTTGCTTTGCACTGGAGTTGGGCACAGGATTTCAGAAACATGTTTCGGGTCTCTTGGAACGACCAAGTATGTTTGGACTGCACCAGATTTTATAAGCCATGGAGCAAATGTAAATACTTTTGGATGCTGGTACACATTTTATAAATAATTCTGGCAGAGTTTTAATTCTCTAGGACTTCAGGGGTTTGTTATATTCCATTTTTCATTATTTGTTCATTTCCATGTGGCCTTATTTCTGTAAACACGGTTTCTTGAAAAATGGAATTAGGTCCAGATTTAGCAAATACAAAAGGATGATTTGTAACATTTCTCTCATAAGCTGGATCCAAGCAAAGGCAAAATGAACTCATTTACAGTTAGTGAAACATAATTGTCCATTTACATATAAAAGTAGAAGGAAAAATTGATATTTTAAATTTCCCCACTCTCTACAGTTGCTATCCGAACCTCTCAGAGTGACTAGGCCTTTCTCTCTTGGTCAGTTGTCCCACAACCCAAAGGGCCCGTATACTTGACTAGGGGAAACAATGACTAAGTGGCCCCAGTTACAAGTTCCTCTCAGGAGAACTATTTCTTTCTTCCTTCCTTCCTTCCTTCCTTCTTTCTTTCTTTCTTTCTTTCTTTCTTTCTTTCTTTCTTTCTTTCTTTCTTTCTTTCTTTTGAGAGATCAAGCAAGAGCAGAGGAGGGGCAGAGAGAGAGAGGAGGAAGAGAATCCTAAGTAGGTTCTCTGCATTGTCAGCACAGAGCCTGACGCGGGGCTCGAACTCACAAACCATGAGATCGTGACCTGAGCCGAAATCGAGAGCCGGACACTTGACTGAGTCACCCAGACGCCCCTAGAACTATTTCTCTTTAGAGTGCTTCACACTCTTACCACCCAGCGTTGGTTTTACAAAGTGACTCAAAGAGAAAGGGAAAGGCTAATGTTAGAGAAAAAAATCCTGAGCTGCTTGTATGATTATGTTCCCTCTGCCTGAAGTACTCTTCCAGCAGAGGTCACCATGGCCCCACTCCCTCACCTCTTTCAGGTCCCTCAGTTGCCACCTTCTGAGGAAGGATCTCCCTGACGGCCTATTTAAAATTGCACCCCCCCACCTCCAAACCCCCACCCTCCTTTTCTGTTTCCTTTTTCTCCAGAGCCGCTGTGTGCATGCACACACATACACACCCTGCTAGGACGCAGGCACCATGAGGAAAGAGATTGCATTTTTATCTCTTTTGTTTACTCCTGTGTCCCTAGTTCCTAGAACAGTGCGTAGCACAGGAGATACGCTCTGTAAATATGTGCTGAATAACCAAATGAATACAAATCCATCAACAATGTGCATATAAACACACTCTCAACCACCCTGCCGGTGTAATGTCCCAGATGCACATCAGCCCTTAACTCTGTCTCACTGGGATGGAGCCTCTGCTTGATATTCCCGTTAACCTGCTTTCATCTCTAAGAAGGTTGCAAGTAGGGGGAAGTGCACTTCCTGAACTCAACACTTACTGGAAGTAATTAGTCAAGCTTCTCAAGTGACTAGTCTTCGCCTTTACCTCCTCAACAGGCTCACTCGTCAACTCCCGCAGCCTAAATTCTGACCCCACTCAGCCACACAAGGCTGAAATTCTTCCCGCTCAATCGCTAAACCCAAAAGGGTAAGGTCTCATGTCTCTCTCTCTCCTTCCCTTTCTTCCCTCCTTTTCTTTCTGCTTTCTTCCCTCTCACCCTCCCACCCTTCTTTCCTCCGTTTTCTTCTTTTCTCTCCCCGTCAGCATGCCACCTTCGTTGACACCCACCACTCATTCTACCTGAGAGTTGCCTGCTTCGCTGTCTCGGCTCTCTGGTTGCACCCCCCCCCCCCCCCCCCCGTCAGCTCCCTGTGCTTAGCCATTAGAGGCTGAGGCCTTGGGGCTCAACCTACCATTTACAACTGGTAATTCCCTAATACCTGCCCCCAGCTCAGCTCTTGCCTCCAAATTTCACACTGTGATTTCTTCTCATTTACTTACCATCTCCACTTGACGCCTCATAGCCCCTCAAACGCCACACACCCAGAACTGACCTGCTCATTTCCATGTTCCCTCTCACGGAAGGGCATTGCCATCTGCTTAGTCGACTGAATTAAAAACCTTGGACCTTCCTCTCACTCTTAAAGTACCTGCATGTGACAGTGGTCAGCAGGCCAGAGTAGGAAGCAGAGGCGTTAGGGGAAGAATAAACCTGGGCTTGCGTGACCGTGGACAAATGACTTAAACTCTCTAAGCCTTAACTTTCTTAAATGTAAAATGGACATATTTTTCATCTAATAACAATGTTTATCTTTAAGAATTGCCGTAAGGGCTCGTTTAATCATTCTACAAATGAAATGTGTCAGGTGCTATGCTAGCCACTAGGGTTCAACAGTAAATGAATTAAGTTGCCTACTCTCTGGAACACAGGCTGTAGTAGATTATGAGTTAAGTATGTAAAACATCTTATTCTGAATCTAGGAGAGTCCAGAACCGAATTAGTAGCTGCTCAATAAATGGAAGCTATTTTCGTTATCCCAGTCGCTAAGAACTACTAATGCTTCTTAATACCTCTCTGCTTCCTTTGCACAGAAGGTTCTAAACCTATTCTCTCAGCTGTCTGGCTCCAGAATTGTGCTCAGTTCAAGTGTGGCTCTTTTGGAAGCCTTCTCTCCTCCCCATGCTGATAAACTGCTACTCCACTGGGCAATCCCCCTACTTCTCTCTTTCTCCATGAGCTTCGATTCTCATTTGCCTTCAACAGAACGTACCTTATTCATCAGTAGACCCTAGTGCCCTAGCTGTGCTCAGTAAGTTTGTTGAGTAAAATTGAGCTAACATGGTGCTTTAAGGTCACAAAACCATATAAGACAGATTATCTGCTCTATTCTATACACGTGGAAACCTGAGGCTCTGAGGAGGGATATGTATCTCCCCTGCTCATAGTGTCTTGAGTGACACTCGCTCACCAAGGGCTGCTGCTGGGCTGGACACCTTGGTTAAAAGAGGCTAAGAGTGAAGTGAGTTTGAACCTAGGTTTTACAGAATGCCAAGAGTTAAGAGAGGAACAAGACAGGAAAATGGGATGCTTATGGACACAAGAGCATGCGGACAGGAACACAGGATGCTTGGGAGCATGTGGGCGTAAACCTAGCAAGGAGAGATCTAGACAATTCCCACAAAACAGAAGAGCTGTTCACATATCCAAGATTTATATTTACTGGCTATTGGATGGAATTGGTCTGAAAATGTTGAGGCTAGGACTCAAGCAGAGGTCATCTCCCTCTAAGTCAAATGCCATTAACATTGTGTTTTATGGTATAAAGCTCTTAGTCTCCTCAATCCATTTTGTGAGCTGTAGATGTCATTCCCGTCCAACATTTAATAGCTACCCTTGTGTAGCTCAAATTTGGAAGGTATCAAGAATATTTACTGAAATAATCTACCTCCATTTTTATGTTAGGAGGAAAAGGGCAGGGGAAGAAGAAAAGATTTAGAGGGTATATGGCTTCAAATACCACGGCTAACAGGGGTTAGCCTTGTGTTCCCTGAAATTCAGGAGGGCAACCTGCTGCTGCCTAGTCTCACCAGGGACAGAGGCTCCTGGTTCTGAAAGAACAGCTGAAGGACTAGCTGCCCAGGTCAGGGGCAACATTCTTTCCAAAAGCCACTGATGCAATGGACAGGAAACTGCCTTCCAGGAAGGGCAAGCTATGGAGAGAGGTGACCCTGTGTCTCCTGGGAGAAGGTAAAAATGATTCACGAGAGGGGAAACCTGAGTAAGTAGGAGACAATGACAATGTTTGGGCCTACTAACAATGCGATTTGGAGGACTTTCTTATGATTCTCGTTTTAGGAGAATAACTTTAAAGTCTTACTCTGGCCAACTGCAGACCTGGTACTGTTAGCTAGACCGATTAATGCTACATCTGTTCTAACACAAATAGCCAACAGGCATATTATTTCCACATTCCTAAAGGTTGGTGAATAGCAGTGGAATTAATTCTTGAGGACATATGAAAACATGCTCTCCTCCTATCTGTAGCCCATCGTGGTTTTTTTCTTACAGATGACACACAAACAGAGCTTCCATTTGTAGTCCGTGATTTTGAAAATTGTAACTAAGAGATTTTGGAGTTTCCCTTTATGAATGCTACAAAAACTGTGAAATTCACCAAAACTGTGATCCTGGATTTGATTTAGATAAGCTCCTAATAACAACTATAACAAAGTATTTGTTAACGTTTGTTTTTCCGCGTGGTGTTTACTTCTGAGAGTAGGTTCTCCATCCAAGTCTAACCCAAATGGGGAAGGGGAGATACAGATATATATATATATATATATATATATATATATATATATATATGTTAAGTATTACATTTCATTAGTTACTATAGTGTAGAATTGAACACTATTCAAATAGTAAGAAAAGAAGAATATCACTGGAATCCTAAACCTTCAGAGAATATAAAAATGAATTAATTTTAGTCCTTGTCCCCAAGAAGTTTATAATCTAGTGGGAGGATAAAGCAGTAGGCTCACGTAAGAGAGCTTCAAGAAAATACAATGTGGATTCAAAAGAAAAGGATGGGTTGAGAGATAGAGATTGATGCATTTGAGGTTCCTGAAACATCTTAACAGGAATATATCAAGGCAGCAAAGAGGAATGGAAAGTTGTAGAGTGGCGGACATCTCAGAAGGCAGGAAAGTGTGGGACACTCCCACCCTACTACCCCTGGTTTGGAACACTAATCTGTAAGAACTGCATGACCTCTCTTTTTCTGAAGGAAAAAAAAAAAAATATATATATATATATATATATATATATAGAGAGAGAGAGAGAGAGAGAGATCAAATATATCAAATATATTTCAAAATATATATATATTTGATATATATATTTCAAAATATATATATATTTGATATATATATCAAATATATATATATTGATATATCAATATATATATCAATTATTAAAACTGCACCACAGATTTTTAAAATTTTTGTTTTAATCATCACAGCTGTTGATCGCCAATCAGTAAGCAAATTCTTGATGTTATTTATCTGGGCTTAACAATCAAAAGAATCTGAATAAGTCAAGCTAATTTAATAGCTAATGTGAATATGCTGGATCTTCTATTCAGGATTCATTTTGCTATCTGTCAGTTGACCCCAAAGTTGCGGTCTTTGACAACGAATAGACAATGTGTAAGGAGAGTTCAAAATTAGAACTTGTCCCTCAGTCCATGCAAACATGTTGTTACACAAGGCTACTGCCTCAACTTTACCAACAGATGATCCAGCAACCACTCCCCTGAGAATTATCTAGAATGACTATTTGTGAAGTTTCATCACTGAGTGTTCACCTTTCCCTTCCCACTGACATATCTTTCCTTCGGAAATGTGCAGAGAAAAAGTAAGCATAATAAGATACACATGATAATAACCCAGCAGAGCTAACTGTAAGCAAGGAGAGGGGTTTCATCTAGTACAAGAGATAGAAGGGCTTTACACTTGAACTCGGACATGATCAAGTGACTACCTTGTATCTCTCTGTGTGTTGCCCTGCTGTAAAATGGGGCTGATTCAACTCACCCAGGTAGGTAATTCAGAGACATGGTAGGAAGATTAATTATTCGGGATTCACTGAGTGCTTTCAATATGAAAAGCACGATGTATGTCACAAACAGAGGGCTGTTGACTTCAGGGGAGACAAGAAACAGCAGGCACAGATGAACTTTTAAAAAACAAAGGCCCTATTCTCATGTAAATACTCAATAATAAAAGCTATGGAAAGAAAGCCACAGGAAATATAAAATATAAACAGAATATTTTCCATGAGGAGTCAGCAGATTTTATCAAGTTAATAAATTATTACAATAGAGTACATAAAATCAAACTCATGCAGAATCAGACCAGAGAATATAACGTGTGGCTGCAGGGATTATCTGGTGGGAAAGATCTCATTGATTTTTGTAGAGCATTGGATCTGGGAGATTTTTAAATTAGGCAAGGATGATGACCCAGTTTGGATGGGAAAAGCTTAGAGGTTCCCAAGGAAGAATACAGCCCAAGAAGAAATCTCTGGAGGTAGTTATTTTTAACTTTTCAGACCTGCTTGACATGAAGAGAATTCTGAAAACGGAATGCAAAAAGTAAACATTTAAAGAACTTTGATATCATTTCTCATTGTTGTAACCCTGGCAAAAACTTTAAAAGAACAGGCAAGGTTTATTTAGAATTAAATAGGGATTTGAGGAAAGTAAAATTGAGTTTGCTTTTTTATATTTATGAGTTTATGAGGGGAAAAAAGTTGGGTGAATTTTCTCTTGGGCTGTGGCTTGACTAAGAAATCCTTGTACAAAATAAAGATCATAAGATCATAAGCATCAAATTCAAAACATATTAGAGGTAAGTACTTTTTAGTACTTTAAGTACTGAACTTAAAAATCATTGGAAATATTACAGGAGCACTAAGAACATTAAAAAAAATGTATACCAGTTAGCTATTGCCAAAACGATGCTGCATAACAACCATAAAAACTAGTGGCATACAACAATAAGCCCTTGTTCTCATGGTTCTATCAATCGTTCGGTGTGGTTCTGCCCCACATACGACACTGAATCTGCTCGTGTCTCCCATCTTCCTTGACCCAGTCAGCTAGCCAAGGCATGCTCACCTCAAGGTTCTAGACTGAAAACTAAAACTTCCATTCTTTTAGCCAACGCAAGGAATACTGACAAGCCCAAAGTCAAGGAGCAGGGAAGTCACTCCATCCATGTCATGAGGACCTAGCAAGGATGTAAATGCAAGGAAGGGTGAAGAGTGAGCCCAAGAATTCCAACCACATTTTGTTCCAAACTTACATATCAAAAAAAGTCTGGAAAAATGGTCCAGAGAGTGAGATCAAGATGGAGATACAGAAACACAAGCTTTCACAACAAAACCTTTGTTATAATAATGATGTTTTTAATTTCCTTTCCATCTATGTGTATATTTTCATAGTATGCATAAGTAAAATATGTTATACATGCAATAATTCTAATGGCTGACATTAACCTATTCTCCTCTTACTGATAAAATAATCTAAGAAATTTTTCTTTTTAAATAGTTTTTAAATGACCATATAATATGGAAAGCTTAGGTTTGAGAAGCATTCTCCACATACCGAAAGTTTCTGATCATGTCATTTCTGCATATAACAAATAAACCTTTTTTTTTTTTTTTTTAAAGTAGGCTCTTTGGTGGTGCTTTAATTCATGACCCAGAGATCAAGACCTTAGTTGAGATCAGGATTCTGACGCTTAACCGACTGAGCCTCCCAGGTGCCCCACAAGTAAACTCTTAATAAAAGACATTCTACTAAGTTGCCATCTCTAACCACAGAGGTGAATTCCATCTCCAGGAATTTTGGGTAGAATTTCAAACTAATGAGGACTTAAATCAGCAGTCCCAGGATTTCTATACCATCTTCATTGACTCAGTAAATTTGTAACAGAACCTCAGTAACCTTAACTATTAAACATACTTTGGAACTCAACTACCCAGAGAGTATTTTCCATCTGCAGTATCAGCTCTCCTGGTGGAAGCTGACCTTTTACCACTACGACTATTTAAAAAATAAAACCTTCTTAAAACGTAACCTTAATCCGGGAGCTCCTGGCGCGCACCTGGCGGTCTGGCGGATCTGTCTACAGTGTTTGGCCAGAACAGACCCAGGGACGCCCCTTCTATCAGCCTCCGGCCACCCTCTAACCTCTTCCCGGTCGCAACCTTCTGAGCCATCTCCTCCGCCACCCTCTGCCTCCGGGACCAGCCAACACCCTATTTGGAGCTTAGCTCCTCAAAACCGATCAACGATGAACTCCCAGATTCGTCAGAATTATTCCACCGCTGTGGAGGGCCGCTGTCAACCACCTGGTCAACATGCCTCTGCAGGCCTCCTACACCTACCTCTCTCTCGGCTTGTTTCAACCAGGACGGCGTTGAGCCGGAGGGCGTGAGCCACTTCTTCCGCCGGTTGGCTGAGAAGCGCGAGCGTGCTGTGCTGAGCGTCTCTTGAAAAGGCAAAACCAGCGCGGCTGCGACGCCCTCCTCCAGGACGAGCAGAAGCCACGGGAAGATGAGTGGGTAAAACCCTGGACGCCATGGAAGCCACGCTGGTTCTGGAGAAGAACCTGAACCACGCCCGTTTGGGTCTGCATACTCCGGGTTCTGCCCGCGCAGACCCGGATCTCTGTGACTTCCTGGAGTTCCACTTCCTGACTTCCTGGGTGAACAAGTGAAACTCACAGAGAAGATGGCGACCTCCTGACTCACCTCGGCGGGCTGGCCGCCTCCAGGCTGGGCTGCACGAGTATCTCTTGGAAAAGCTCACCCGCAAGCACAACTAGGAGCCTCTGGAGCCCAGCAGCCTTGGTGGGGGCCCACTGGCATCCCCCTTTTGCACGGCTTGTGCCTGAGCTTCTCCCTGCAGCCACTAGGCAGCTTTTCAACCACCTTGGAGCCCTCTCCCAAGCCGTAGACCGAATGGAAACAATAAAGGGTTTTGTAGCGAATATATTTATACTAATATATTTACATACATATAAAACTAACCCATCGTATAGAAATATTGATAATGTTTTGTGTTGGTAAAGAAATAAGCACTATTCTACACTGTTCACTGGGAGTAAATTTATGCAAATTTTTGGAAGGCAGTCTGGCAATGTAGATCAGGTAGTTAACCGATATGTGAAACCATCATACCCTTTGACCCAATAATCCCTCTTCTAGGAATTGATCTAAAGTAATTACGAACAAAAAGAAGAATACGTAAGATGTTCGTTGTTCTATTGTTTATGATAAAAAAGTAGAACCTACTTAAATTCTCATCAATGAGGAATTTATTCAAATACCATGGAATATTAGGTAGCTACGAAAACAAGCAACACTAATCATATTAAAACACCCCAAGATATATTTGGACTGAAAAGTATTAGGTTAAATACCAGAATATTGTGTATAATATATTATATGTAAATGTAAGTGCCTTATGTGTTTATGTATGCATGAAAAGCTATATACCAAACTGTTAATGATTATCTCTAGGAAGAAAGGGTTTTTTGGTGGATTGAGGGGATGGTTACTTTTGATTTTTCTTCTTATACTACATTTTTTGATTTATAAAGAATACATATTACTTTCATTTTTTCAATAAAAAATAGCTTTTTAACTATTTTCACTTTCTGTCTTCAAAAACACCTTTTCAACTCTTTTCACTTTGTCCGCCCTACCACCTCTACATGATAAAACCCCATCAAAATCCCACATGTGCAGAAACCAAAATACTGATTGAGTAAAATGTGTTATTATAAAGTTAATGAAAGTTTAAGGGAGCCGGCACAGCTAGGTGCCAGTAGTCCTGGGTCAGGTGCTGGGTCCAAATATGGTTTGGATGAGGTCTGGTTTGCCTACCAGTTGCAATGTCTACTCTGGTTTAAACATCAATAGGGGCAACTCTGGGCTCATAGCTGGCCGAGATTTCAAAGGCAGTGCCAACAATCCAGTTATCTCCTTGTTAATTTGTACTCATTTCACAGCCATGGAAATAAGTCTAAGAGAGTACCGAGATGTGGCAACACACTCTTTGCCTCCCTGCTTCCAAAGATGGCGTCGCAAGCTACTCT
This sequence comes from Prionailurus bengalensis, assembly GCF_016509475.1. Taxonomy (NCBI): domain Eukaryota; kingdom Metazoa; phylum Chordata; class Mammalia; order Carnivora; family Felidae; genus Prionailurus; species Prionailurus bengalensis. The sequence continues at coordinate 48,369,495 of NC_057356.1, forward strand.
CCTAGCCAGGCCTCTATCCAAACCCACTGCCACCCTCTTACCTCCAGTATAAGAAACTTAGCCTGCTCCTGTTTGAGAATGGGGCTAAGAACAAGAGCCAATGCCAACCACTCTATCTGACTTTACTTATTGCAGGTGCCTTGTTGCAGGCTTTAGCACACATACTGTTAAATCATCAGTCTCTAACCAGATTGCTTTCATGCGTTTTTTCCAGGCTTTCTCTACACCCTTCCCTTCCATATCCTCCCAAGGAGACTTTTTTTCTCCCACTGGCCCTTCAAGAGGCAGTTCAAATGCAGTCCCCTTTAGGTGAAGCCATAGAAATTTGCATCCTCAACCCAGAAAACGCTTCACTTTCTTCTGTGATCTTACCCGCTACTTTGTACTTCTATCGATGCACTGTGAACACACTCTCTTGCCCCTGTAATTTATTGTGTACCTTTCTGCCTTCCCAAAAGGTAGTAAGAGCCTTCAGTAACTCTCTCACCATCATCCTCATGCCTTTTACTTACCCTTTTCTGCCTGCATTATACTTACCCAGCAAAATGTCAACACTGGGTAAGCCAACCACCTGCCTTTTGCACTCCCACACGGAGACCGCAGAAGAATGTAAGTAACAATGCAAAGTGCTGTCACTACTTGCTCCATGTCTCCAACAGTCCCTGGACTCTGAGTACCGCCCAGGGCTGCCCCTCCCCCACTGCTTACATATAGCAGTTGCTGAAAATCTTCCCACCCTACTCAAGCTGTCTGTGCCCACCAGATTCCTCCCCACCCTCAGCAGGTAATTTGGATTACTATTTTAGAGAGAGGCCACTCACGAGGAACTGTCACAGTCTCTTCGCCTATGTATCCACACTACAGTGGATGCTCTTGGTGCCCCACTCAGATCCCCTTTTGTGGCAGGTATTCTTGTCCTTCAGCTGCTCCAAGGGCTGGTTGTTTAAAATTCACAGCTACTGCCTTCCTTGAAGAATTGCCCTCAGCCAGACAGAACCCACATGGTCTGGAAGGTTAAGCCCCATTCCTCTGATGAGCAGACCTCAACCAATGAGTGACTGGCACAGGGGGAAAAGGCCAGTCCCGGGCCTCAAGGTGAGTAAGCTGACGTTAGTATCCAGTCAAGATCACACTCTCGCTTAGCCTGCTTCTCCTATCCTCTCATACCTCTCTCATTCCTTCTCCTAAGAGCACCCCTCACCCAAATCATTTGAACAAGAATCCCTGTCTCAGGCTCTGCTCCCAGAGAACCCAACCTAAGACACACCCTGATCCCTATCTCTTTTCCTCCTGTCAGTGTGGAAGAGGTGACTCTCTTCTGTCCAAGGCCAATGTGCTCTGGACCCTGCCCCCTCCTTCCTTATCCCAGACTGTCCTGTTATCCATTCCTTCTCTTTCCTGGAGCTTCCAATTCTCCCCTCTCCATTGTCTCATTCCCATATGAATATGTTCAAGATCATTCTTTCTTACAACTAAACTATACTAAACAAAAAAACTCCACCAAGACTTTTATCTCCCTTTTAAGCAATCTACAGCCACTGTTTTCACTTTTTTTTTTTTTCTTTTAACCTCCTAGGGTAGGGTAACTCTCTAAGATACAGAGTATCAGAAGAGGAAAAGACATTAGAAGGCAAATGAATTCCACTTCTGACATGTTAAGTCTGCGATGCCTATCATAGTAAACTTAAAATGTCTAATAAGCAATTGATACTGAGGGTTTCAAGAAGTGATGTGATGGTAAATATTTAACTGGCTCTCGTGCAGACAGGGGGAATGCATGCATATATATGTACATACGTTTTATACAATTTACTGATATGGAGGCTGTGTAGTTCCTAATTTACAAATAATAATAGAGCATGTAATACTCTTTAGCATAAATTTCTAATCACCAATCAATTCTTGCAGAATATTTTTGTTGACTATTGCCCAACTCTTGCAACCCGTGATTGCAGCTGGTGAATGAGTGCACTCAGGGCATAAATATGGCTGTTATTTATGTTGACATTAGGAAGTGAGAGAAAGTGAAACACTGAAAACATGAGTGAAAACTTCTCTTGCTCACCAATGAGATGAGCACTTTTTTTTTTTTTTTGCTAAATTGGATAATAGTTTTAGACTATTAGAATATTCCTTCAATTCTTTGTGTACTCACAACCTAACAGCTGTAGAGCAACACACTATTAAGCTTAATCTACATTATTAACATTTTCTTGGTGGTTAGACTGAGCCCCTAGGTTAATCTACATTATTAACATTTTCTTGGTCGTTTAAGCCTCCACAATCAACAAAACAATAGACTGAGCCCCTAGGTGCAGCATTCCCTGATGTCCATGGTGGAAACACTCCCACTATGGTCATTTTCAAGGGACCAACATGACATCGCCAAATGCAGAATTGGAAGTGAGGCACCGTAGCACACCATTATCAAGGATTTCCAAAGATACCATAGACATACAAAATCCCAAAAGCATCGATACTAAAAAGTAGCAGGTGAAAGAAAGAGTGGACCTACGCCGGCCGACTCCATCTTGTTCTGTGCCCTCCACCTTGAGTGACTATGTCCCCGACATGCCCCCTTTCTGGGAAAATCGCAGAAACCTCAGACCACGCCTCCTCCCCTTGAGTAACCTCCCGCTCACCCGTTCAAACTTCCCGATCAAAACACGCCCGGCGACCTGCATAACAGGACTCCCACCCTTGCCCAGCCAATTGGCCGAGGCCACGACCCTTCCCCAGCCAATCGGCTGAGGCCACAGCCATTACCTCACCAACTGCCCCAAGACCCCTATAAAACCTTTGTGCTTTTGAAACTCACTCTCTGGTATCTCACCGCTGCGTCAGTGCAGGTAGGGGATTGAGCTCGAGCTAGCTCGAATGAAGGCTCTTTTGCTTTTGCATCGGACTCGGCTCCATGGTGGTCTTTGGGGATCACGAATTCTGGGCATAACAGCAGGAATATTTATTACCTTTATTCTTAATATAACTTAATTGTAAGTTTATGTAATTTTAATAATGGCTGGGTTTAGCAACTGGCTCACAAAATTCTGGAAAAGTTAACAGTTGGCTCTCATGACCTGGTACAAGCCAGCTGCAACACACCATTAGTTTAAAGTGAAGTGGAGTAACCTGGTCGAGGACAGAAAGTCATATATGTAGTAGTCAAACCAGGGATATGGATGGAATTCTCTCAGGGAAAATATATTTAATAAAAAGGTAAGGGAAGGTAGTAAGGATGAAACTCTGGAGGAAACCAAGATTTAAAGGGTAGGCATTAAAAGGTAAGCATGGGAAAAGATGAGAAATAGCTGATAAAGTAGAAATGGAGGCAGCAGAGGGCAGTCAGGCGGTCAAGGATCAGGGAGTGGCCAACAGTATAAATGACACCCAAGAGGTGATCACAAGGAATGAAAATTATCATTTACAGAATCATCTGTCCCTGCATTCAACATTTATTTTAATTGTTTTTGGAGCGCTCTCAAGTGGTTAGAAATCCAGTGTACTAAAGTGGACCTTTCAGTATTACCTTAGGCTGAGGTCCAAAACCCACTCCAAATAAGGTCCTAGCCCACCTAGAAAGGATTTTGCTAAGGAGGTAGCTAAGGCTTTTTTTCTCGACACGTAATGTAAGAGCACAAAAGGTATAAAGTTACAGTGATGTGAGGATGGAAATTTCTCTGAAGAGAGGTTTTCAAAGGACTGTGAGTGATACCCCCATACATATTCCCCTCACTTAAAGCCCAGGATGCCCTTCACAACGGCTGTGGGATGAATGTATCACCTGAGGTTCCTGGGGCTTGGGGAACACAGCAGACTGGTGGCTATCTCACTCCAGAAGAAAGGGTACATCTGAAAGGCAGGGAGAAGTGGTCTGCAGCCACGGAGTAGGAGACTATGTTTGAGAAATACTGTCTCTAACAGGAACCTCAGCCCGGGGTATTTATTTGAAACATACCCTGACTAAAAGGATTCTGCCGGAGACCTAGTCACCATCTGCAGAAAGGCTGGAGATGTGTGTTTGGATGCAGAGATCACACTTACTGTATAAACTTTTCTTCCCTTAGTTTCTGTGACATAATTTCTCCTGGTTCTCTTACTTCCTGATTTCTCACATTGTCTCCCTAATGCTCTTCATCTCACAAATGCTTATGTCACTGGAGTTCAGTCCTCCTTATATTACATGAACTCCTCAGGTCATCTCATCCGCTCCATGGCATCAACACCACCCCTGTGCTTTATGACTCTTGAGTCTCTAGCTCTAGCCCCACCCTGTCTCCTTGGTTCTGTATTTAGATTTGCAATCGTCTATTAGCAGCAACACGTTAGTTCAAACTTAAACCCTTCATGGTCTCTCTCAAGTCTTTGTGCATGTTTGGGAGTTTCTTAAAAATGTAAGAATACATTTACCATAAAACGCAGAAATTTCATTCCAAAATATGTATCAAAAAGAAGTGAAAATAAATGGACACATAAAGACTTTGTTAACACATGCTTATAGCAGCATTATTCATAAGTGCCTACAACTGGGAACGATGCAAATGGCCATCAACTGATGAATGAAAAAGCAAAATGTGGTATATCCATACAATAGAATACTTACTACTCAACAATCAAAAGAGAGAAAACTACTGATATGCACAACCAGAATGAATCTCAAAATCAACAGGTCAAATGAAAAAAATTAGAAATAAAAGATAGCATACTATATGACTACAGTTACATGAGATTTCTAGAAAAGGCAAAATTATAGCAACAGAGGCAGAACAGTGGTTGCTGGATCAGGGATAAGAACAGACATTATCTACAAATGGGTATGAGAAATATTTTGGAGTAACGGAAGTGTCCTAAAACTGGATTATGTTGGGGCGCCTGGGTGGCGCAGTCAGTTAAGCGTCCGACTTCAGCCAGGTCATGATCTCGCGGTCCAGGAGTTCGAGCCCCGCGTCGGGCTCTGGGCTGATGGCTCAGAGCCTGGAGCCTGTTTCCGATTCTGTGTCTCCCTCTCTCTCTGCCCCTCCCCCGTTCATGCTCTGTCTCTCTCTGTCCCAAAAATAAATAAACGTTGAAAAAAAAAAAAAACTGGATTATGTTGATGGCTCCTCAACTGTATGAATTTACCAAAACTCATTGAGCAGTCTACCCCAGACTTCTATTAATATTTCACTGTAAAAGAGAGAGAGAAGACAGATTTAAAAATACTGCTTAAAAAAACTAACCATCATCTGAGCTTTCAGCAAATTATAATCTTTGCTGGTGAGGGTTTTTCCTTTGTTTTGATGGCTGCTGACTGATCAGGGTGGTGATTGTTGAAGGTTGGGGTGGCTGTGGCAATTTCTTAAAATAGGACAATTAAGGTTGCCACATCAATTGACTCTTCCTTTCATAAAGGATTTCTTTGTAGCATGTGATGCAATTGATAGCATTTTACCCACAGCAGAACTTCTTTCCAAACTGCAGTCAATCCTCTCAAACCCTGCCACTGCTTTCTCAACTAAGTTTTGGGAATATTCTAAATCCTTTGTTGTCATTTCAAAGATCTTCACAGTATCTTCACCAGGAGGAGATTTCGTCTTAAGAAATAACTTCTTGTGCTCATTCACAAGAAGCATCTCTTCACTGGTTCAGATTTTATCATAAGATTGTAGCAATTCAGTTACACCTTCAAGCTCTACTTCTAATTCTGGTTCTCTTGCTATTTCCACCACATCTGCAGTGACTTCCTCCACTGAAGTCTTGAACCCCTCAAAGTCATCTGTGAGGGTTGGAATTAACTTCTTCCAAACTCCTGTAAGTGTTGATATTTTGACCTCTTATCATGAATCACGAATGTTCTTAATGGCACCTAGAGTGGTGAACCCTTTCCAGAAGGTTTTCAATTCACTTGCCCAGATCCATCTAAGGAATCATAAATCACTGTCTATGGCATCTATGGCCTTATGAAATATATTTCTTCAATAATAAGACTTGAAAGTCAAAATTACTCCTTGATCCATTGGCTGCAGAACAGATGCTGTGTTAGCAGGAATGAAAAAAAGATTAATCTCATTGTAGATCTCCATCAGACCTCTTGGGTGACCAGAGGCATTGTTAATGAGCAGTAATATTTTGAAAGGAATCTTTTATTTTGAGAAGTAGTATACGTAGTATGTGATTTAATGACATAAACATGGAATAAAAATAAAGAAGGAGAATAGGAGGTACCCAGGGATAAGAGGTTGCTATTTTAAAATGGGTGGAAACCAGATTAAAGACCTAAATGTGAAACAGGAAACCATCAAAATCCTAGAGGAGAAAACAGGCAAAAACCTCCTTGACTTCAGCTGCAGCAACTTCTTACTCAATATGTCTCTGAAGTCAAGGGAAATAAAAGCAAAAATGAACCTTTGGGACCTCATCAACATAAAAATCTTGTGCACTGAAAAGGAAACAATCAACAAAACAAAAAGGAAACCAAAGAATGGGAGAAGATATTTGCAAATAATATATTGGATAAAAGGTTAGTATCCAAAATCCAAAAAGAACTTACAAAACTTAACACCCAAAAAACAAATAATCCAGTGAAGAAATGGGCAGAAGACATGAATAAACACTTCTCCAAAGAAAACATCCAGATGGCTAACGGACACATGAAAAGATGCTCAACATCACTCATCATCAGAGAAATACAAATCAAAACCGCATTGAGATACCACCTCATACTGGTCAGGGTGGTTAAAATTAACAACTCAGGAAACAACAGATGCTGGAGAGGATGTGAAGAAACAGGAATCCTCTTGCACTATTGGTGGGAATGAAAACTGGTGCAGCCACTCTGGAAAGCAGTGTGGAAGTTCCTCAAAAAAATTAAAAATAGAACTACCCTACGACCCAGCAATAGCACTACTATGAATTTATCCAAAGGATATAGGAGTGCTGATTCATAGGGGCACTTGTACCCCAATGTTTATAGCAGCGCTTTCGACAATAGCCAAATTATGGAAAGAGCCTAAATGTCCATCAACTGATGAATGGATAAAGAAGATGTGGTTTATATATACAATGGAATACTACTTGGCAATGAGAAAGAATGAAATCCTGCCATTTGCAGCAATGTGGGTGGAACCAGAGAGTGTTATGCTAAGTGAAATAAGTCAGAGAAAGACAGATATCATATGTTTTCACTCATATGTGGAACTTGAGAAACTTGACAGAAGACCATGGGAGAAGAGAAGGGGAAAAATAGTTTCAAATAGAGATGGAGGCAAACCCATAAGAAACCCTTAAATACAGAGAACCAACTGAGGGTTGATGCAGGGAGAGATGGGAAAGTGGGTGATGGGCATTGAGGAGGGCACTTGTTGGTATGAGCACTGGGTGTTGTATGTAAACAATGAATCATGGGAATCTACCCCTGAAACCAACAGCACACTGTATACACTGTATGTTGGCCAACTTGACCATAAATTATATTTTTAAAAATAGTAACAATAAAATAAAATAAAATAAAATAAAATGGGTGGAAGAGAAGACCATACTAATAAAGTGACATTGTGTAGCTAAAGAAATGAGTATGGAGTGAGACATGTGGTTATCTGAGGGAAAAGCAAAAGCAAAGGTCTTGAGACAGAAGTGTGATCGGCATGTTCAAGAACAGTAGTGAAGTGAGACATTAAAACAGACTGTAAACCTAAAACAGTTAAAGTGGTGGGGTTTAGGGCAAGGATAGAACAATGAAACAAGATAAAGAGACACCCCCCCCCCCAAAGACTCTAATATATAGTAAAGGAAACCACAAGAATAACAACGTTACATCGTGCAGAGGGGAACAAAGGAGGGAAGAACTCCAAAATATTAATAATGGTTATTACTAAATAGTAGAGTTATAGACAATTTTAGTTTTCTTCCTTATGAGCTTTTATGTATTTTCTAATTGTTTTAAAATTAGCATGTGTTACTTCAAAACGTATTTTAAGGGGAACGAATTAATCAATAAACGTGTTGGGGAAACTAGATAGCTACTTCTGGAAAAATATGTGAAAAATATTACAAATTAAAGTTGCTTGTCAAAAATAAACCTAAACATCATAAAACAAAGAAGAAAAGGATTTTTCCAAGCTTTCAAGCAACAAAAATATTTCCTACACAAAATCAAAATTATATATGTATAAAAGGCCAAAATGAGGGGCGCCTGGGTGGTTCAGTCAGTTAAGTGTCTGGCGTCAGCTCAGGTCATGATCTCACGGTTTGTGGGTTTGAGCCCCGCATCGGGCTCTGTGCTGACAGCTTGGAGCCTGGAGCCTGCTTCGGATTCTGTGTCTCCTTCATCTCTCTGCCTCTCCCCCACTTGTGCTCTGTCTCTCTCTCTCTCTTTCAAAAACAAATAAAATGTAAAAATAATAATATTAATAAATAAATAAATAAAAACAAAAAGCCAAAATCAAAAAACAGACTAGTAAAAAAGTATAACTCACTACATAACTTATTCAAATAGAGTATAAAAGTACAACTTATTACCTGTTGAACTTATCCAAATATATAAGAAGACGTTTAAAATCATTAAGTAATAAATAAAGGCTTAGATTTTAAAAAATAAGGAAATACAAATGGCCAATATTCAATTCAACCAGGCTAATAACTGAAGATATTAGAATAAACTGTCATGTTCATCTATGACATTAGCAAAGATTTATCTTTAAAAATGCTAAAAATTGGCACAACTGGGATAATATATACTCAATCCATTCCAGGAGTGTAACTTAATACAATCTAATTGGAAAGAAAAGTCACAGTATTTACCCAGAGCCTTAGAAAATGTTTATGCCCACTTTGGAACCTATCCTAAAGAAATAATCCCAAATAATAACAATTTACACTTATATAGCACTTACTATGTGCCAGGCACTACTCTATTAATATGTAATGACATTAGTAAGTTTAAATAATGTATATATTAACTCATTTAATTCTTACAACAACCCTGAAGTAGGTATACTATTATCTCTAGTTTAGGGATGCAGCACCTGCCGCTCAGAGAGGTTCAGTCATTGCCCAAGTTTTCATAACTCATAAGTGAACGAACCAAGACTCAAAACAAGGCAGTCTGACTCCAAATCCTATGTACTCAACCACTCTGCTATCTTGCCTCTTTAGTGAACAAGCATACATACAAAGATGTTTACCCCAGCAATGATGATAATAGGCATTTTCATAAGGAAAGCCAAATCTTTTACAATAGGACAAATGATTAAGCAAAAGCTAGCACAGATAATGTAGTATGCTTTTTTTTTTTTTTTTAAGATATGGGTTTTCTATTAAGGCTTTTTATTCACTTATTATAGGTTCTAAGAAACTTTAGTCTATTAAGAAAATGAAAAAGATGAAAATAAATGGCGCACTTTTAAAAACATTTATATTGTGGGGCACCTGGGTGGCTGGGTCAGTTGAGCATCCAACTCTTGATTTAGGCTCAGGTCATGATTCCCGGGTCGTGAGATCAAGCTCTGCATCAGGCTCTGTGCTGAGTGTGGAGCCTGCTTAGGATTCTCTCTTCTCCCTCTGTCCCTCTCCTCCACTCATACTCTTTCTCTCTCTCTCTCTCTCTCAAAAAAAAAAAAAATTAAAACCGTTTATATTGTAATTCGTGTAGTATATAACACTGTTAATTGTAAGACACATCATTATTTTATGTATTATCAAGAGAGGAAAAAAAATTTCTATTTTAGTGACACTACAATGTGAACTAAATGGGTCTTAGATTAGATGAAACACAGTATATTCAGTTCAAATGAGGAGGTAGTATTTCTTTTTGAAGATAATTTTATATCTGAGTTTCCAAATACAAGTGATATGATACGGCTTCTTATCCTTTTCAGCCTGAATTTTCATTCATCTTCCTTTGTGGCAAACTTATTGATGTGTCAGCCTGGAGATGAGTGTACAGATCCCACGCATGCTTACCAAGGAGCTCTTCCTATCTCGTTTTCACAGAAGAGAAGTTATTACTACTAACTAAGCATGCCAGGCCAGAAGCCCATCACCCCTCATGTAAGCCAACTGTCTGCGAGAGGAACTTGGAAATGCAAGAAGCCAGAAAATGTTAATAAAAGAAACAGGTTTAACAGGCAACTTGAACATGGTTGAGTGAATATTATGCAGTAAGGAAAGCCACTTGGAATGTGATGGAATGTTCGGGAGGGTAATGAAGAGAACGGGACAAACCCTGGGAAACAGAAGGAGCATTGTTAAGGCAGAATGGGCATACGGCCAAGGCCAGGAGATGGGAAGAGGAGAGGCCCAAGGAAGCTCACGATGGTAAGGTCATTATATGTATCATATAGTTGGCTACACTGCTGCAGGAGCAAAACAGCACGTTTTCCTAGCAAGTTGCAGAACCCTGTGGTTTCTTTAGCTCCGGGCACAGACCAGAGGATAACAGAGACTGAACTAAAGGAATGCTATCATCAATGCCACTTTTCTTCCATCTGCATTCCCACAAGAATATACTCCTCCAAGGAGACTTTATTATTATTATTATTAACAAGGGGAAACAGAAGAAAATCACTGTGCTTACCAATTTGTAACCATTTATAAAAAGATTGCGATGCTCTAATTCATTAATAAATCACCAGTACGACCAGGCCTATTTAAAAATGAAATGCATCCTTCTATTATATGGCTGAAGGATAGGTATTTACACAAGTTCATGTTCCCTTATCCACAACTCTTAGGACCAGATGCGTTCATATACAGTACAGTACATGGCACCTCCAGGGGAATGTGAGTCTGATACAGACAGACTATAAATAACCTCACCAGAGGTCAGGCCAGGGTTTGTAGCCAGATACCTCTGGATAAGCCAGGACTGTGAACAGTGGAGAAGGCATCACAGACAGTGTGTTATAGGCACTGTGTTAAGGCCCTGGCTTTTAACCCACCTGTTTTATTACTTCATTTACAATGCATGAATTCTAAATCTCTGCATACATCCCAATTCATAACCAACATTACCAATACCCTCTTTCAACCAATACTTATGAAACTCCCATCCATTACATATTAGAAATTATTCCAGGTACTAAATGACCAGCAGTAGACAAAAACAAAGTCCCTGTCTTCAGGGAGCTGACAGTGACTCCCTTTGGGCAATGAGAAAATTCATAAATGGCCTATAGTGATTAAACAATTGTTTGATTCCTAAATCTAGTCATGATTCCTAAAGGTGCCAGAGACCACATCCTATGTCACACCTATTTATATTTTGTGATATTAATGTCAGATGTAAGAAGTTCAAACCAGGCTTGCTAAACAGCCCTTTTATGGTACACTTTTAGCAAATATTTGGAATATATAGCACATTTGTAGCCACATTCCTCTTCCTCTTTCTAAAACTGTATATTTGTGCCTTAATATTTTTTTTGGTCAATTTATAGCTTTTATTATTTTTCAAAAAGATATTTGGTTCTTTTTGGTGATCCTTTTATTTTGTTGTTATTTCATTTATTTATGCTCTTTATTATTCCCTTCAAAACCCTTCGTTATTGTTTGATTTGCATTTAATTTCAGCTTCATCTATATTCCTGAGTTGAATTTACTTTCCATGTCTTTTGTTTTTACATAAAGGCATTTAAGGCTGTCAGTTTACTTTTGAGAACTGTTTTATCAGTATCTCACAAGTTTTGCTATTGACAACTTTTATTGTAGCTTAGTTCTAAAAATTTTTTAAATTTCCACTGCAATTTTCTCTTTAACCACAAGTTATTAATAAAATTTGAAAGTTCATAACAAATGTACTGTTTCCAGAAAAAGTGATTTATATAATACTGATTTTTAAAAAATTTGATCAGACTTATTTTGTAAATTAGCATAAGGTCAAGTTTTGTATATATTGCAGGTACTTGAAAAATGTATACCGTCAGGTACAGGATCTGAGATTTCCCTATTAGGTTTTCTGCAGCAAGACTATCCAATACAGTAGCCTCAGACCAGTAGCCTCTCACTGAGCACTTGAAATGTGACTAGCGATGTACTGTAAGTTGAAATATAAGTTAAATTCTAAGACTTTCTATGAAAAGAAGAATATAAAATGTCTCGTGGGGGTGTCTGGGTGGCTCACTTGGTTAAGCATCCAACTCCGGTTCAGGTCATGATCTCATGGTTCATGAGTTTGAGCCCCACTTTGGTCTCTGTGCTGACAGCTCAGAGCCTGGAGCCTGCTTTGGATTGTGTCTCCCTCTCTCTCTGCCCCTCCCCTGCTTTGTGCTCCATCTCTCTCTCAAAAGTAAACAAACATTAAAGTGTCTCATGAATTTTATTTATGCTGAAATAGTATTTTGGATAAATTGGGCTAAATAAAATATATTAAAATAGTTTCCCTGTTTCTACATTTTTTAATGTAGCCACTAGAAAATTTTAACTTACATATGGGGCTGACATTATATTTCAATTAGATAGAACCATTCTATACCCTTATTATTTATCTGAGCCAAGTTTCTGCTCTAAGTAGATTGAAATCTTTCCACTATGGTTTTAAGTTTTATATTTTTGCTTTCAATTGTTTTTGCTTTGTATATTCCCAAGTTATTATATCTTAAATGTTTTTTCTATTTATTATTACTTAGGATCCCTCGTTGTTCCTACTAATGCTTTTGCTTTAAACTTTACTTTGGTATTTACACACCTGTATCTATTTTCCAATTTTTTTATTTTTAGTAATATCCCTTAATAAAAATAATATAGCTGGGTCCTCTCCCCAATTTAACGTCTTTTAATAAATAAGTTTACTTTATATTTACTGTTACTGCTATGTTTAGATATAATCCTATCCTATTATTTTTTGAGTTTCTTGCTATCTTTCCCCTTTTTACTCCTTTATTCCTTCCTTCCATTGGATTAGTACATATTCTCTATTTCTCTTGCTCCTTCTTTTTCTTCCTCTTTTCTGGCTCCTAAATTTCTGAATTGTATTTTCTTCTTAAAATCATGACTCGTACATTTTTTTGTATTAATACTTTAAACATTACTCTTGTAGTTTTACCTGAAAAATTTCCAACAAAGCCTAAAGCTTTTCAGTCTTTCTATTATTCTCCTGAACATGAAAGCCCCTTTGTGGGCTTTATAAATTCATTCATCATGCTTCCTATCTTGTATCTTGCTATTATATCAACTATCTATTGCTATAGTGTTGCATAACAAAGACACACACACACACACACACACACACACAAATCAGTTAACACACAATAAACATTTACTTAGCTAAAGAGGCTGCAGAGTCTAGTTGATCTGGGCTAGACTTGCTTATGTACCTGTGGTCAGTTGGCTGGCTGGCTGGGTGGCTCTGCTGATCTTGGCTGGGGGTTGGCTAGTGTTGACTTGGTTTTGCCTCATATGTTTCTCACATTCCTTAGCAGGTTAGCCTGGGCAAATTTCCATGGCAAAGACAGAGGTACAGAGTGGAAGCAGAACTGCATCAGTGCTTCTACAAGGCTCTTTGAATCATATCAGCTAATATCCTACCAGCCACATCAAGTCACACAGCCAAACTCAGAATCAAGGGGACAAGAAGTTTGACTGCACCTCTTCAGTGAGAGGAACTGCAAAGTCACATGGCAAAGGGGCATGAATTCAAAGAAGGGTAAAGAATTGAGGTCATGAATGCAATCAACCTATCATACTTAACTTTACCTTTTCTTTGCACCCAAAAGAGAAGTTATGTTTTCCATAAATAACTATATTTGACAAATTTTAGGTAATTTTTTTTTAATCCTATACCTTCTTTTGGGTTTTCTTTTTCGCTCAAGTACAACTTGAATGATAAACTCTCTTGGTCTTTTTAAGTCTGAACATTTATTTTACCCTCACTACAGAATTATAGTTTAGCTGGGTATAACATTTAGGCTGCCTTATTTTCCCTCAGGACTTGACACCTCTATCTTTTGACTGTTGCTGAGAGTTTTCCAGTCTAATCGTGCCTTTTATGTTAATAGATTTTTTTTTTCTTTCTGAAGAATACCATCATGTTGTTTCTGGATAAGGATTCATTTTTTTTTTGCCCTGATTGGACTTAGGGTGGATTTATAATCTGAGTATTTATAGATCTAATTGTGGAACACTGCCAACTTCTATTTTCTTACATATAGATTTTCTACCAACCCTCTATTTCCTTCTTAAGCTACCTTATTAAAACTCTGCATTCCCTTCCATATCTCTTTAAATATGGAACAATTTGTTCACTATTATCTAATTCATAAATTTCTTCAACTGTGTCCAGCCTACAGTTTATGCCAATTGTGCTTATCTCAATGGCTATATGTATATATTTCTTTGCTTATAAGGTTTCTGTTTTTAAATATACCTCTTAATTTGTCCAAGTTTTGCGTTATAATTTCATATCTGAGGATCTATGCAAATGGATTTATTTCCTCAAGTGTCTTTAACATTCTTTTTTTTTTCTAAATGTCAGACTCTCCTATAAAGTTAACTTTATGTGGGGTGGGAATACACGTTCTGCCAAGAGATTTGTGGACAAATTTCAGAATTTTAGTTTCATGGGCTTAAAGTAGAAGGTTTTGTCTTTTAATTTTCTCTTTCCCTCCTTTCTTCTGTACTTCCACTTATACCTAGAGGCCCCTGCACCAAGTCCAAGATCAACCATTTGAGAACTCTTCCCTACAAAGATTATTTTAGGAATATTTTAGACCTAATTACCACACTTCAGAATATCTTAGTTTAGCTCCAGATCAAGAAGCTAAATACGTAGTTTTCAGCATCATTATGCTCAGCTTCCTCGGAACAAGGATCTACGTAATAGTCAATAGCAGCAAGCTTTTTTAAGTCACTTTTTGTTAAGTGGGAGCAACAGGGAGGAGTCACATCCTAGCCTCTGAGGTCAAGCAGTTAACCTTGCCCCAGGATCTGATCTTATAATACTTTTAATCTCAATTTCATGGGAGCCAATTTGTCGAATGACACTACTACTGGCTTCCAGACTCCAAACGTGGGAGGTCCATGGTTTCGGCCTTGCTCATCAATTTACATTTTTACTCCACTTTGTTCCATATTAGATCTTCGCTTATTTGAGCCTGGCCATCTTTGGTTTGGCTCACTTGTTTTACCCAGTAGTAGTAATGACAGTAGTAGCAATAGTATGTTTGGAGAGGGTACATCAAAGCATGAAATAATTTCTACTTGACTAGAAGTCTACACTGGATGTTCAAACTCACATATACACTCACACCCACACCAAAACTAACAACAACAACAACAACAAAAAAAAAAACCCCATACATATCATTTCTGGCCTTAAGTGACATTCTTTAGGTCAAAATGACACATTTTTAGTGGCACGAAATCAATAAACATGAACTGTTATCTTCCAACAAACTACTGCAAGTTATGGTTCAATGCTATTTAATTATTGGAACATTTAAGTAGATTTTATTCCAAAGAACCAAAGAGTTAAATGCCATGGATTTGCAGCGTGGAATTCAATTTCTTCTTATGAAAATCCAGTTATAACTTATTAAAACTCAAAATGCTTTTGGGGGGGTATGGAGATGAATGACTTTCAGAATAGCCTGAGAGTCGTGAATAAAGAAAAACATTGCTGTGTTTATTTAGAGAGTATTACCCCTTGGAGCCAGCGTTTGCACTAATGCATTTTACATTAGCGTGCCGCATCAGGAAATCCTGACTTTTTGGTGCCAAGGGGGTAATTAATATCAGTTCACGTTCTCAAAATGGTTGTGTTTATGTGGGAATGAGGACTGAGCACTAACATGTTGAGCTTGAAGTAGGAAAGCTTGCTGTGAAGTGAGATCTTGGGAAAGAATGGAATACTGAAATTAATGAACAGAAAATAGGATTTCTATGGATAGAATAATATTAGTACTGAAAAGAAAGCCACAGCCACACTTCCTTGCTCTTAATTTACTAAGCATTAACAGAAATAATTCCCTAGTATAGTCATATTGATAGAAGATAAAATCCTTCATACATACAAACAGCATTTTAATCTACTAAAATCAGGAGTCTGAAGGTTAAAAAATTTGATGATCTGTATGAAATAGTATATGAAAATTAACCATTATTCCAAAATCTCCTTCCACAGGTAATAGAGTTATATCTCTTACAGATATAAAATTCTTCATATTTGATCTAAGCTGAATAATGAGAGCCACAATAAATGTAAAAATAAAATGCTTTTGATACATCTTTTTTTTTTTTTCCAAAAGAAAACTGGCAGGGAAACTAGAATCAAAGTACATACTTCATATAGTGAAAGTCGGAAGACTAAGGAAACCACAAAAAAGCATTAGAGAAAAAAGTCCAAAGAACAAATTGAAGCAGAAGCCAAAATAAAGTTAAAAACCTAAGAGATTTTACGAAGTCCTACCTAACAAAATTCTCAATGTTAAGTACTTAGAAAACATACTATTTATAAAATTATTACTACACACATGCCAAAATGATATATATGACATATATTTTTACCAGTACTTTAAAATTAACTAAACCTCTTGTTACCAAATATAGAATTCAGTTCATTCAAGTGATGGAAAACAGACGATGATCTTAAAGGAATTATAGTTTGCCCTACTTCATCAGTCAAGAATGATTAGTCACTGGGGTGCCCGGGTGGCTCAGCTGGTTAAGTGTCCGACTCTTGATTTTGGCTCAGGTCATTATCTCACAGTTGTGAGACTGAGCCCCACAGAGGACTCCAGGCTGGAAATAGAGTCTGCTTAAGATTCTCTCTCTCCCTCTCCCTCGGTCCCTCCCCCCCAACCCTGACTCCAAAATAAATAAATAAACTTAAAAAAATGATTAGTCACTGAACGATTGTGAAGTACACCATACACACAGTATACTAGGCTTGTCATTCCTAAAAATTATGACTCCAAACAGAACATGCTATAGGGTGGTGTGAACTGGCCTTCTACTACAGGACCTTACATTAGACTACAGGCTTTGATGCCATCACAAAAAGCTTAGTGAGACAGAAAGGTTGATTCTCTCGTGTCAGAGTCCACACCAATAGGCAATAGAATGGGCTTCATGAGGCCATTCAGGGGATTTCTGTTGTGCTACCAGATTATTTTTCTTACCTATAAGGCCAAAACTCCCCACTAATAGGTCATGTTCCAGCCTTTCAGAAATGGGAAAGAGAAAATGGAGCGCATTTTTAACGATGTGACCTAGAAGCTGAACACATCGCTCCACCTCACATTCCACTGGCTGAACTTACAGTCACTGTCCATACCTAGTTGCAATGGAAGCTACTAAATGCAGTCACTGGGCAGGTAGTTATGTGCCCACCCAAAACTTTGGGATTACTTTTTTTAAGAGAGAGAAGAATATTAGGGAATAAGCCATATTCTCTAATACTGATCAAAAATGGTAAAAGCCTCTCAGAATATTCAGGATTTTTTATTCACCTATTTTAACATTAAATAATTATTTTTAATGCACTGTTTCATGAGAAACTTCTTGGTAGGTTATCATAGTTAAACAGTATAGCCTAAACAAATGTATCATTCACGTATCTAAGGTCTTAAACTATAGATCTCTATCAGGAAAAAGACAAAATACAAAATATACACGTTTATCCACATATGTACAAGTATATAACCCACACATACACACATCTTTATGCCTGTGCACAATGTATATACATGTACATAAATGTGTGTATATATAATATCCTCCCTTCATTATCAAAAGGTTCCCAGATTAAGTAATAAATTGTATGATCACCCTATGTATACGTCTTTATTGAGTTAATGAAAATTATATTGCATTGTCTATTTCTGGGAGTTGGGGTTTTAAAAATAAACGAGATTTTATAGTGATTTCTTTTTTGAAATACTGAAATACTTTGGGGCAGCTATGAAGGTAATTAATGAGTAGGGTACAAAAAACTTTGAAAACTTCCAACAAGCAAAACTCTCCAAAATCACATTTCAGTAACTCTCTTACTGTTAAGAAGCCAGTTGTTGTTTATGCTCTTGCAGTTAACTCTTATCCAATAAAACATAGCTTGCTAGGGGGGAAGAACCCACAACTTTGTGCCAATGAAAATGTACTTAAGTGAATCTAACTAGTCTTTGAAATGGCATTAAATCAAACATGGCTTAGTTATAATTAGTGTTTAAGGAAATAGAATATGGTGACATCTCAAATCAGTTGGTTTATTTGATACATAACGTTAAAATGACCAGTTATCCACAGAGAAAAAAATGAAAGCTCCAAACTTTACAATGTACAATTTTTGAAAATCAGAAGCAAAAAATAAAACATTTTTTTTATAAATTTACAAGTTAGGGAAGGTTGCAAGAAGCTATGAAATTGAATATGTAAAATCTTAAACCTTTAAGACAGTGAAAGACATCATAACCTAAGTTAAAAAATAATGAACAGGGGCACCTGGGTGGCTCAGTCAGTTAAGAGTCCGACTTTGGCTCAGGTCATGATCTTGCAGTTCATTGAGTTCAAGCCCCACGTCACACTCTGTGCTGACAGCTCAGAGACTGGAGCCTGTTTCAGATTCTGTGTCTCGCTCTATCCCTGCCCCTCCCTTGCTCATGCTTTGTCTCTCTCTCTCTCTCAAAAATAAATCATAAAACATTAAAAAATTTTTTTTAAATAATGAACAGCCTGAAGACGTGTAATATATAGAAGACATAGGATTAATATATTGGATAGAGAGCTATATATAATTATACATATTTGTGCACATATGTTTATATTATTTCCTCTCTCTTACACAATAAACATCCCAATAGAAAAATGAAGAAGGGACATTAAGAAGCATTTCACAGCACAAAATAATAAAGTGTCTTTAAGCATTTGAAAAGATACTCAAACTTAACAAATAAACCAGATGTAATTCAAATTAGATCCTGAGATAACACTTTTTTAATTTTTAATGATTATTTATTTTTGAGACAATGCGAGAGACAGAGTGCAAGCAGCGGAGGGGCAGACAGAGAGAGACAAGGAATCTGAAGTGGGCTCCAGGCTCTAAGCTGTCAGCCCAGAGTCCGATGCGGGGCTCGAACTCATGAAACGTGAGATCATGACCTGAGCCAAAGTCGGACGCTTAACTGACTGAGCCACTCAGGCACGCCCCAAGATAACACTTTTTAAAGCCTATTAAAATTGTAAAAATTAATAAAGCTAATAATCTGTTGCTGGCAAGGCTTTCTCTTTTAGGAGGACACTTTTAAAAATGTACATAGCCTTACACCTAACATATTCAAAATCTACCATATAGAAATATCTCAATAAACATACAAAAAACCAAAACCCAAACCCTTACCAGATTGATTATGAAAGCTTTGTTTTCCTAATAGTAAAAAATTAGGCACAACACAGAATAGGAAGCATTTGGGATATTTCTAAAACTATTTTTAAAAAGGAAGTTACAATATAGTATAGGTAGTATATAATTCCATTTTTTGTTGAAAGAGACAAAACAATTAACAGATGTTGGCTTATGTGTGTATAATCAAGCTGGAAGAAATATATCAAACTTTTTACAGCTATTACCTTTAAAAGATTAAATTATGGAGCATGTTT